>NC_133931.1:134414162-135036316 GCF_031877795.1 Strix aluco | reverse complement strand
GTGGCTCCACCTGCAAAGCTGTTTACAACATGGCTCTCCCTCCCCCAAACAATTTTGACCTATGCACTCAAGAGACAAGAGTGCAGAGGCAAAAAACTGTATCATAATTCATTTGCAACAAAGGAGTTGTATCAGGGTTGCACAGGACGTAGTAACTGTGACACTTCTTAACCTCCTAAGTTTGCTTTTAATAGGTATAGGATGTTGTTAGCATTCTACCATCCATGTTATAAATATGTGTTTACCTAATGACTGGGAACAGAATAAAAAGCAAGAGTCCTTTCAAATACCTAATATGGTGTTTTTGAAAAGCAAATCAGTGGGACTTAACCTGGGAAAAGATCCCTAGTAGCACATTCTTCCCTGGAGATCAGCTGACATGTCCTTAAATTTGGGAGTTTGCAGAACAGCATAAGAGAATGTGTTGAATTAAAATTTCAAGGGGAAAAAAAAGTTAAATTTATTTCTTGAAAGTATACTTATTTGCAGATTGCCTTTTTTTTTCCTTTCCTTTTTAAAACAACAGTTAGCTATTCCATTGTACTTCTTGGAGGTAAAGTTTAGACATTTGGAGATGCTAGTATGAAGGAAAAAAGGAAGGCTTAGCTGCCAGTCAGTAAGTGCACGTTTGCTTTTTCCAGGATACTCTCTAGTGCAGTGACCAATGCAGTATTTAAAATGACACAACTCATGGTGCTTCTACTACTGTCTTTAATTATATTGGCTAATTTTTGTACGGTGCTTTGAAAACGTAAAGCGCTGTATGAGTGCTAAGTATTATTACTACAATTATTCCCCTGGGAGATTATTTCACAGGCTAATAGACTTCACCGTTAAGAAATATTTCTCAATCATAAGCCTAAATTCTCCCTTTGATCAATTCCATTCCCTTCCTCATAGCTACACCTCTTTGGCTCATCCTAAACACTTCCTTGGTATTAATGTACCACTTCTAAATCTCTGTAGACAGTTTGCATGCATACTCTTAGTGTGTCGGTGTGACTCGTTGAGATCTTGCTTCATAAATCCTCCAGCTGCTTAATCTTTTCCTCAAATTCTCTCTAGGTTTTCTTTTTCTTTCCTTCATTTTTGGTCAGGCTGCAAATACTTGCAGAATTTTTGAACATAGTTTTATAAAATACTCTGTGAAACAGAACTGACTCCATCCTTTTCCTGGATATGGTGCTTTAGTACACACATCTCAAAACTGCATCTCCTTGTGGCCTTAAAGGAATTCTTTTGCACAGCAGTACAATTGTTCTCGGTGAAAATCCGGCTGGCATAAAGACAGGAGGGAAGAAGGGATAGGGGATTGCTCTTGAGTTCAGTAGGTTTAAGAAGTCTCCCCTCCTTGTTTTTGGTTTTGTGGTTTTCCCGAGTCTCACTTCTGTGGTTTTAAATATTTTAGCCTCTTGTTTCAGGAGCTTGTCTTTGCTGTGTTGCTTCAGTGAATGAGCATGGATTTTGTTCAGTAGTTAAGCTGCACTGCACTTTGTTCTTGCTCTTAAAACACATAAACACAAATCTGCTATTGGATGGTGTAACAGTAGAAAATAAGAGCATCTGAGGGGGAAACTTTGGAAACTTGGACTTCAGAAGATTGCTATGAAAGACATAATTTCAACTTTTCATGTGCTTTCCATCTAGCTAATTTCCTCTATTCACTAATTCTGTCTGAAAGAAATCTGTAGTTAGAATAGAATTCATTTTGTAATATCATCTTCATGAACAAAGGAAAACCTGAATACTAAGTTAATGTGAGCATATAGGCAGGAGACCATACATCTATTTTTCCTTTCAAAGCAGACAATACGATATGAAAAATTGTCCTGCAATCTCTGTTTTTCAAAGAAATGGATAAATATCCTCTAAATCTACAGTTACAGTAAGTGGCACTGGCTAATGATTTGATTTGAGGATTGAGAGCGCAGTCTGGATTTACTCTTTGTGCATTAACGCAGGTCAAATGGACACAGGCTGCATTTTAAATCAGTAATGGAAGGCTGAAGCCTGCCTTAAACCAATCACATCAGCCTTACCCAAGACCGATTGATCCCGAGAGACTGAGCCCTGTGAGCACAGCTTTTATATGAATGGACTCTGTGCAGCCTGAAGTTTCATTCATAAAATGGATGCTGAAGGGGAAAAAAAAAAAAAAAACCCACACGCCAAACCCTGGAATGTCCATTTATGCGGAGCTGAAGGGTGTAGTGTTCCCTCAGCTGCTGCTTTTGCCAGTTGCCTTAAAGTAATGATTAATGCTCCTTGGCCCTGCCTGCCTGTAACCTGACACCATTTATGGCCTTGGTGTGTTTCTAATGTATAGTGAATGAGAAGGCTACATTCTCAAATCAGAAACATAAACAGGAACTGGTTGGTCTGAATTCCATTCAAATATGTCACTTCAGCCGTGCAGTGTTTGTCCAACTTCGATTTTACAGGCAGGGGATGGGGCGGGGGAGAAAAAGCAACACAGACATTTTTGCAGTAAGATTACCAACAAAAGGAGTGAGGGAGAGAGAAAATACTGCTCTCTTTTGTTGAATTCAAAGAGAAGCGGTGTTTAAAATACATTTTACCGTTACTGAGGTTAATAAAAGCAAATACATGATTTTAAAGTATGCTTAAAAGATCAGCTCCATGTGGAATTTCAATTCAGAGCTGAATGTATGAGCCTTTGTTTTCCTGTTCTGCTGTATAAAAAGTTACACATCGCCTAGACAGGCTGTTGACATCTGGTCTCAGAAAATGCATTAGATGTTGTCATAGATCTAAAAACCAAAGTTGTGGAAAGGAAGCTGTTTGCTTAAGGTTTTTTTTCAGTATGTGTGTAATAATTCCACTTAGACATGAGCTGGTGGGGCCAAATCTAGTTCTCCAGTAAGTTTTGTCAAGTGAGATGTAAGAAATTAAATTTAACAAATTTTAATTAGCTATTTTTTAGAAGGGAATATATGTGTATCTATGAGTGCACATACTTGTAGATTTTTTTTTTTTTTCCTAATTGCTGGTACAAAGGCTAGTGACAGACAAAATGATGAACAAAACCTTCCATTCTAAATGTTTCTAAACTGCATAATGGTAGGGGAAAAGAATGCTTAGTTTTTAGGTTGATTTTTAGAGAAGATAGTGACTCTGTTTTCACCCATGTAACTTCACTGCACCTGTATTCTTCATCCTGAACCTGCTAATGAAAAAATAATGCTGACTTCTGTATTGCCAGGATTTTACCAATTTGTAGGACTCTGTTGTAATTGCATAGCTTCTGAGGGGATAGTGCTTTTAAAGGTGGTTGAACTAAAACCTGATCCACCAGCATTTGAGTTGTGAAATACAATCAAGCAATTCCTGTATAGGACGATTGTCAGTAGTTCTAGTATTTCTACCTGAATATCTCTTTTTGGAGAGACATACGAGTTTTAATCAAAATGTGTTCTGCAGGTTTACAAAATCACAGGTTTCACGGAAAAGATTCATTTGGTACTTCTCCCTGCAAAACACAGATCATGCATTTTTTCTGGTGCCACCTTAGCCACTTGCCTTTCTTACCTAAAAAGCCCTGACTGTTTTCCAGTGATTTCAGTGTTGCTCTTCACCCTTGAGCTGGTCAGAGCTTCTTGGTGGTGGTAAACAGCTGGTTTCCACCAGGAGGCTAAATGTGTTTCAGGTGGATGAAGCGCTTCTTTATAAACAGTTTGTCAGTGCTCTTGGAAATCCATGAACAGAAAAGTTACTTGCAGCGTGATTGTGATGTTTTAAGTTGGAGGCCAAAAGTATGATGTGTTCTAGCGTGAACATTTTATGTTCAAAAAGGCTACCTTTGTCTCTGCACTTGGTAAAAATCTCTCCCACTGCACCAAGCACCTCTCCATGTACCAGAGAAATGCTTGTATTGCTCAAGTCAGCACTTCGCGAGGCTCTGCAAGGCACTGAAGGGGGGGACTGGTGTACTCGCAGTGTGTGTAGCAGAGGGTCAGGCAGACATGTGTGAGTGGTGCCTGGGAGCTAGGTCAGTCCCAGCTACTTGAGGGGCTTGTGCATGTCCTTATGTGCCTGGTAGCACAAAGGGAGAGAATCTGCATGTGCTGTATTTCTTGCCTATGGGAAGACAAGTGGCACAGCACATTTAAGTCTGTCTGTATAGATAGACCGACTCTGAATTGCTGAAATAGGAGCCAAAACCCGTGTAATTACTCTTCAGTCCAAAAGGACAATTGAGGAGGATATAGCTGGATCTGCTGCCTGTGGAGTCCCTCCAAAGTTTTGGGGAACTGCTCCTTTGGGAACAGTTCCATTTGGGAACTGTTCTTAATATGACTAAGCTGGTAATAAAGTGTAAGTCCGAGAAGTAGGCAGGCAAACAGTAAGAAGGTTCCAATTTTAGTGTCATCACTTTGTTTTATACCTGTAGGGAAGTGGGCAAGTTTCATGTATGAGTTGAGGTGTTGGATGAATTTGAGTGACTTGTTATCAGGCTCGCTGCATAAGGCAACCACTTGCTAGTGCACCGTACCATTCACCTGAGCTGCCACGCGGAGACCAAGGCCAGGCAGGTAGCTCAACTTCTTCATCCATCCTGTTTCAGATTGTACATGCCTTCTAAGCCTCGGTCTCCCCGTCGCTCTCTCTCTGCACATGCACGTATGTAATGCAATACCTCTGTATCACAGTGTGCTTTGTCACATGCACATGGGAGTGCCCTGGAACTCCAGACCTTCAGATGATGTTGATAAAGTGAACTAAAAAGTAATTCAGAGTTAGAGTGTAATGTAGCAACATGTCCTTTAGTTAGGAAGGCTATGTAAGTTCGGAAACAGGAATGGCTGAAGAATAAATCCTGATTCAGGTTTCCAGTTCCTGCTTTGCTGTGCTTCATTCAGAAGACAGTCACTTCATCGCGTTGCCTGCAGAAGCTTCAGCTTCCCTGTGTCTCACCTGGCTAGGCACACGGGCTGAAATTCTGTTTGTTTCTGCACAGGTTGTGACTGTGGGTCTGAAACCTGGTCGGAAAAGAGGATTTAAAGATTCCTTACCTGCTTTGAGTTACTAACCCTTTAAAATTCTGATATGCTGGTTAATATGAAATACTTCCTTACCAAGGGACCACTCAAGTGTCTTACTCAATAAGGAAGCGTAGAACCTGTGCCTGCTAAATTCAGTAGCAGATTTTTCTTGTCCTGAGGAAGTCTGTTCGGGCTTTTTCTGCTTTGATGTATTTCGATTAAGGCACATCAGAGCTTATTTCCAGTATTTTTCTCTGGGACAGTCCCAGATGAGAAGGCATTTCTGCAGTGTCTAGATTACACGTAAATTTAACACAACACTCCTCGGAAAAAGTGGTTTTAAACCAACGTGATATAAGGCCATATTAATTGTTTTAAGATGACTGCTGTGTTGCTATTAGCAAGAATAGCAATGAAGAATGACCTCTAAGTATTCCAAATTAATAACAAAAGATGAATTAATTTTTTTATGTCTCCCTATTTTTAGTTAGCTTTTTTTGTTAAAGGGACTTTGCTGTTCTTGAGGTGATGTAACTTTACAATGTGTTTACTTCATTAAAAGTCTGAAATAAGCGTCTTGTATGTCCTAAATTCAGGCACATTTTTTTTCAAAGACTAAAAATTGCTAAAAGGTGATAGAATCAGTCACCTCAAACACTCAGATCCTGCCCTGGAAGTATTTTATGCCTACTTCTGTCTTATTTGTTTTCTTGAAACAATGCTTTAAGGAGAAGAAAACATATAATTGCTCTGTAATTTCTGCACTAAAATGTTTTCTTTTGAAGTAGCTCCGCTTAGCTTGTAAAAATACTTCTGGGTCTTAGTCAAGCATTTAGTACAATTTAAAACTGCAATGCTAAATTTCATTGGTTGGACTTTTTATTAGATAAGGTAGAAATGAAAGCAGCAGGCAATTTAATTAGCAGTAATTTTTCTGGGCAAGTCATTACTTTGATGAACTTCAGAGCAATGTTTATGGCTCCTAATTAACCATGTTAGTCATTTGATTGAATAATCACTTTGGAAATGTTTCTACAATTTGATTAGAGTCTGACCCACTCTGATAGTCATAAATTAACTGATAGCACTTTAGGATAACAAGACTCTAGTTACTTTACGAGAAATAAACTCTTCCTTGCTGTATTTTTCGGTCCTCTGTGGACTGTTTAAGCACAAGCTAACTAGAAGATTAAGTAATGTTGGTACAAACAATGCATGCCTTAAAAAGACTCCAGATGTTAATTATAATTGACTCAGGAGCATGAGAGATGAAACCCCAAATTGGCTAAGAACACAGCTTCTTGGGTGCGTACATAATTCTTTATTCCGTATACTCTGCTGTATCACTTTGCAAGAGTGGAGTTCATGAGTCAAAAAGGGGTTTGCTGCCAATACTAGTGAATTTTAACCTAAAATAGAAAATAGCATCTGTTTCAGTTCTACAACTTCCTCTTTTTTTACGTAGATTTTTCCATTCTCCTTAGAATTCAATCTACTTGGTAACATGAGTGATTCCCTGCAGGTGAACCACTACTTATAGCCTTGACTTCTAGTCTACAGAGCTATACTTGACTCGGGTGATCACTGAATCACTGATTCCTGTGGTTGCTCAGAATAGCTGCCTGAGATGTTAGAGATTCTCGAGGCCTGAGGAGGCAGGCGCTGAGCGTTCCATCGAGAGAGGAGGTAATGAAGAGTTTGGCACAGATGTGCAAGAGAGACTGTGGACTGTTAGAGGAAAGTTATTATTACTGCCCTGTGTTTCACTTGTTTTGTGAAGTCAGTGTAAAACCTAATTTTCTTATCCTGCCAGATCTTTGATACTCATCACTAGTCAGTGAACAGTGAAATTTGGAATCACAGTCTGAAAGAGTCTGTAGGCAGTGTTGGAAAAATAATGTCTGCTCTTTCGACCTCTGTTTGCATCTCTTAAAGAGTTACAAGTTACTGGTAAAAGATTGCATAGCTTAGGGTAGGAGTTTATCACAAGATCAAATAGACTTTGTTAAGCAAGACTTTTGATATCCAAGAAGTGGGTTAAACATGGTCTAGAAGGGCAAACATTTACGGTGTATGTCTGTTTGCAACTCCCTGTGCACAGGATGTGGCTACTTGGGAACAGTGCAAGGCACAGGAAAAAAATAGACATTTAAAGAACACCATTTTCATTAGTTCTGTTTGTTTTTTCTCATTCTTCTTGCAGATTTAAGTAGAGGTGGGAAATAGCAAATAAATGTTTGTATTACTTAGAATGTGTAAATTTTTTTTTGTTTTTTGGAGGGTGTCTATTTTTGTTTCAGGACGTATAGGTGGAGGGTGAAATTGATGCATCTGAATTTCTAGATTAAATGCTTAGGAATTGCAGAAAATTTCATTAACCCTTCAAACCCTTGACTGGAGTCTAAAAAGCAATATCCTGCTCTAAATTCACTCTGACATTCCTTGTATTAATGTAGAGTTTATAAGTCTCCACTATGATTGGCAGGCTTTTCTGTGTAATTGATTAGAAATATTAAGTTGAATTCGTTACAAAGATAGATGTACAAGCACAGGGTTTAAAATATTTGTACTGTCTTGTGTGGCTTTTTTGGTCTGTGAATGGTCTATAAAGTGTATTTATCATGGGAGTCAGCTTTTAGCAAAGTTGATTACAGTAAGGGTTTGAGTTCAAGTGCCTGTGATAGGTGGCATCTATGATCCTCACATTATGATTTTCTCCTCCGCCATGCCTTGTGCGTGGTGGTCTGAAATGCTGACTGTGTTGATAGGTTCCCCCTCGCTGTAAGTTGCATTCTTTTTGTTTCTCTTCTGCCTGCAGCCTGTCTCATTGATAACCTGCACACTTTTAATTCCAGACAGTCTTTTGACTAGCATTGTCGTCTTCTCCTTTCAGAAGTGCCTAGCTGCCATTCCATTTACATGAGGCAAGAAGGCTTCCTGGCTCACCCAAACAGAACAGAAGTTAAGTTTTCTATTATGTATCACTTTTGTACGAGAGAAACGTAAAAAATTAAGCCTGGAGGGATTTGGGGTTCACTGGTTTAATTCTGCTGCTGGGAAGACTTGCATCATCTTTCTTGCCCTTCCCACTCTAGAGTTTCTGATGCACTGATTCTTTTGTAGCTTCTTTTAGTGCCACAGGTTGATCACGTTAGAAGCAATTTTATTACGAATTTACTCATTCTGCTTTTCAAGGCTTCTAGCAGTTGAAAGGAAGAGACGCTTAAAAATTTGTCTATTTCACCCATTCTGCTCAAGTGATATTTTCCAGGCTATTGGTGTGACAGGCTCAGTTAACTGTTAAGTAGTCCATTTTATACTTCAAATTCAGTGAAGGTTTTTGGCTTTTCTTTTGTTATGATTTTTGCAATGTTTTGGTGCTGCTTAGGCCCAAATTGTACATCCATGTGATACATACTCCCAGTTACTTCAGTAAGGCAGAGCTTAGATCATTGTCAAAATTAATAATTCTGAGTAAAAGCACTTTATACGTATTAAAAATAAGAAGGCCGACAGAACTAAGAAAAAATGACCACTGAAAGAGAGGTTGTACCCTCCACTCTCCTGCTTTGGTGTATCTTTGTTGCCAATATATGATATTTTGTTTGGTTGTTTAAAATTTATTTGGTTTTCTTCCAAGGGGCAAATTTTACAAACATGAGGGAAATTGGTTTTGAGATTGATGAGAATTCAGACAGATTATGAATCAGAGTTATCTAGTAAGACTTCATACACTAGTGAAAAGACACAACTGGAAGGATAACAAATCTGGCTAAAAGCCCAAGTGCTTCTGGGGTGAAATAAAGGCAGAAACTAAAAATAAAAGGTAGTGTTTCACAAGGAAGGTGAAACAGGAGATGGAAATTTATAACAGTCTTGGTATATGAAATTATATGAAGTACAGAAGCTTGATAAGGGGGGTGAAATACATTAGGGAAGGATCCACAAGCTGCAGGGCTAAGGTCAACAGATTTGAGTTTTAATCACAGCACAGGTAGGGAAAAAACAATTTTAGCCATGCTATGCACTCATAAGTACTTGGAGATAGTAAAATTGTTATGAATGATGTAGAAAAAGCAGTGATGTTCGATAAATATTTGTTTTCTGTATTTGGAAATCAGTCAACATGATTTTATGGAATAAAGGTCATGTCAAATCTGATTCTATTCTTTGCTGAGATTAAAAGTTTGATTGATAAAGATACTTGTGTCTTATAGACTTTTTATGGCATTCAATTTGCCACTGCATTACATTCTGATTAAGAAGTTAGCACAAAGCAGTATCAATAAAGTACACATTAAATACATTAAGACCTGGCCAACTGACAGATCTAAAAGTGGCTGTCACTGGGCAATCAGTTCTGAATGGATTGTTTCATTATAGTTCTGTAAGAATTGATATCAGGAGTGTTGCTATTCAACATTTTCAGTAAAGATACAGAACAAAGTTAATAGATAACTTTATGGCACAAAGATAGGCAGAGTGGTAAATAATGGGCAGGACAGGGCAGTCACACAAAGCAATTTGAATTGTTTGGTAATCTGGGCACATTAAAGAAAATGTTTTTTTTAATATTCTGAATGGCCTATGGTCTATGGAACTGGGAAACGTTGGAAAAAATGATGTTGAGATGGACCTCCTCCTCCTAGGCTTCACAGTGGGAAACAGCCCAACCAAACACTGCAACTGCATGGCAAAAAGGCCTCCTGTAATATTTGCACAGTCAAAAGGGAGGTCAAAGGGAGGCAGGAGAGGAGGAGATGTTTTGTCTTGCTAAGTAGCGCTGCTGAGGTTGATACCGGCATGCAATACAGTTCCGGTTAAGCAAAACACTAAAATGATACTGAAAAGTAGGAGTGTGTACAGAAGAGAGTGCTAGAAAGAATGCAGGGTTGCAGAGTGTCTTTTGACGACAAAGATTAAATTTTACAGAATGATATTAATTGGAAGAAACATCAAGTGGGATGACTGCTGTGAGTGTGAGGAGGAAATACCAAGTAGGATTTTTTAGTCTTGCAGGGAGAAGACCCCCAGAAACTAATGGTTAAAAGTCAAAGCTGTGCTAGTTCAAACAGGAAATGAGACAAACATTTTGGAATAAATCATAGAGAAAAATGGGTGCTTTTTCATTTTTGCAGGTGGAGCTTAACAGTCTTTTGGGAATGCACACATTAATTAAACACTCCTGTACTGAGGCCAAAATGTTGCAATTGGGCGGTGTGTAAAGGATGTGGGATATTAATCTGATTCCTCTATGACTTAGTGTTCCTTCTGGCATTAAGCCTATGATCTCTTCTTTCTCCATGCATCCTTTATATAAACACCTCTCTCTTTTTAACTTACAGGCTGTATGTATGAAAAGGGACCTAGGCAGTTTTATGATGACACTTGCGTTGTTCCAGAGAAGTTTGACGGTATGTATGACACATCTCTCCTTCTTTTTCTTGTGTGGGAGATGAAAAGGGAAGAGATGAGGGACTTTTCTCTGTTGCTGATCAAAAAAGCTCAGTAACGTTCCAATTTAGGATTCCTTAACACACCATTTGCGGTGCGCCCAACCAAAGCTGACCTTTGTCTCTTGAAACCAAAGTCTCCTCTTCAATAGGATGTCGTTCGACTTTTGCCAGCGAAAGATGCTGTATCCAGAGTTGCGGCAGAGGAGCTCAGTTCCTGTGCTGTTGAGAAGTAATAGGAGGATTTCCATTGCACTGATGATCACATACCACTTGTTGTTTGAGATTTAATGAAAGCTGTTCTTATAATTAACAAAACGGCAGAGAAAGCAGCAGCTTTGGTTTTACTGAGACTTAAGCCTCTTGTCTCGCTGTCTGTGAAGTGATGAATAGTGGGGAGTGAGTGTATAGGGCATTTCTGTGTTTGTGTCAATGTATTTGCACGAGGTTAAACATTGTACTAGTGTTTTATTTTTCAATGGGATTGATTACAAATCAATGATCTTTTCACAACACTACCCATTACAACAGATTTTTTTTTTTTTCAAGAGGGATTCTGAGGTCAATTAAAATAAATGGCCCAAATTATCCTCAGTTACTCTGATGTAAAATCAGTTTCCTGGTGTAACTCAGTTGATTTCAGATTTATTTCATTATAGACAAAGTAGATGGACTCAGTATTTCTTGCTGGTGACTCTGTTAGTCTGCAACTTTGGAAAACAGTTTGGAGACCAATTACTTAAATTTGCTAGAGTGGCTTCTTTGTGTTAATGTATGTCCAGCTTTATTTATTTTAGCAAGAAAGATTAGATACTTTCTGATAAACTTGTGAACAGCTCTCTGACCATAGCTAAAAGTAGAGCTGGAGAACTCTTGGGGTTTTTCTTCTGCTTTATTTTCTTTGTTTTTCCCTGAGAATCACTTACATGGATTACAAAACTATTGCATGTCTAGCAGCATTTGTTGTGTTTGCTGAAGAATGGGAGACTCTAAAATGAGAGTAACCTGCAGAATTACACATTCCTGAAATGGAGGTATCACGTGCATTTTGGGGTTGGTGAGGAATAGCAAGAAATAAATAGAGGATTTTAAATAATATTAGCCCTAACTGAAGATTGTTCAATCCAGTATTGCATTGTTACTGGATTGACATGTTCACTGAAAGGGTGATTTATTGAAAGTCTACTTTATACCTTGACTTCGGAATGTATGCTTTTTTCTTTCCTTTTTAAAGCACATCATGTTAGGTTTTTTTCCTTCCCCAAAAATGATTGTGGACCCGATCTGTTTTCAGTACCAGTGGCAAATTCATATTTACATTTATGGGAGTGGGATCATACCCTGTACTACAAGAAGTTAAAATTGTTCAGGAGTAGCATTTGTCTATGTCTTTCTTGAAAATTGTTTTTGTTTGTTTGGGTTTTGTACAGGGAAGGGAATGAAAATGGAAAAGAAATACAAATAAAGTAAAAGAAAGAAATGTTTGGTAATACTTGTGTGCTTGCAAAGCAAGTGGTCGCTGCTAGCTTCTATGACTGTCCACTGAGAGAACACCTTGTACTCTAGAAGATTGATGTTGTGATACAAATAGGTGTGTTTCTACTTGTAGCATGATGACTTTTGAGGAAAAAATAGCACATGTGTTGTCATGTTTTGGCCAGTAAAGCAAGAGTGGGATAAGCCCAGGACTAGTCTTGATGTTTCAGAAGTAGATTCTCAGCTGCTTCATTTCAAAGATTGGCACAGGCGAAGAATCTGATCCTCTGTAATACTGCTCTTGCTATTTGCACATTGCTCGGATATCATTAAACGAAAAATCCTGTCCTTGAAAAAGAAGGCCTTTCAGGACTGGAACTTGAACCTCACATAAACCAAAAAGCCTTGTGTTGATTTATTTGTTTTCCACAGCTATTGACTCAATTTTCTTTGCTGATTACAAAAGGAAGTGCTCCATTTTTAATATTATTATTCTTACTTTCACTACACAGAGCCGTTCTGTAATGGCCATCAGAACATCCTAATGTTGTGGTTGAATGTAAAGTCCTGGCTTTTCATATTAAACATGTCACACTGCTTATTGGAGGGTATTGCTGTTCTGATAGTTGAAATGAGGAGTTTTACCAGCGTATCAAGGATTGCTGTCACTGTGTGCAGAAAAAAATACTCTCTGCTTCAGCATCAGACCTTTCAGCTGTTGTTGTTTGCATGAATTGTTTTGTATGAATATGATTTAAAAACAAGAGACACAGTATGGATGTAGCAGGATGGTTTTTTATTGGCAGTTTGTGGAACAGCTGGCAGAATATTATTAATCTTGTTTTTTAAAAGCTTACTCTGGACTTGAAAATTTAGAAAAAATGAACTTGCTGCTTTTCAGGGGGAATACTAATCTAATATGTAGATATGAGTAAAAATAATATGTGCTTATATGCAAGTGCAGTATGCCACAGAGGAACTTGCATATCTGCAGGATTTGCATACCTATACATAAAGCACATGCTGTTTAAGTCCAAGTCAAATACTTTGTCAAATTTTCCTTAGAAGCATTTGCATGCAAAAGAAGTTTCACTCAACAGGGTTTTGCAGCTTTATGAAGCATACATTACATTTCCAAAACTGGGGCTTGTGCAAAGTATAGTACGCAAACGCAGTTCTTCAGACATCAGAGTTGCTTACAAAAATAGTTCATGCTCTTTCAGAGAGAGGATGTTGCAAAATGGTTTGCAAGCGAGATTTGCATGTATCAGAAGTAAATGGGTATAGGCTTAGGGAGACTTACATAAATCGTGACTGAATTTAGGTGCTTTTTAGTATATTAATATGTTATCGTTACAATTAACAGCAGACAGGGGAATGTTGCATTTGTGGGTGGCTGGGCAGTAAGAATTCTCTCCTTCTGTTTTATTAACCCTAATGATTTCTTTGTCAGTTTATCTGACAAACTGAGTGATGATGCTCTTTGCACATTGCTCATCTAATGTTGTGATTCTGTGCAGGTGATGTCAAACAGGAGCCAGGCATGTACCGCGAGGGACCCACATATCAACGGCGAGGCTCGCTTCAGCTGTGGCAGTTCTTGGTAGCTCTTCTTGATGACCCATCAAACTCTCACTTCATAGCATGGACTGGCCGAGGCATGGAATTCAAGCTGATTGAGCCGGAGGAGGTGGGTTGGACGGACAGCATGCCCTCACATCCACTGCCCCGTCCTGCAAATTTAATAACGCTCCTTTGGACTTAGGCCTTGTTTTCCTTCAATATTTTCCTTCAGCAGGACTTCAGAGGGCTGACAGAGAGGACAGGCAAGGGAAGTGCTTCAGTGAGGACAGAGGTGTGGTTAAGCACAGACTTGATTCCTTGTCCCACAAAATAATAAAAATATCGCAAGTACTAGAGTTAAAAAATACTTGGCATTAATTGTGGGGCCTGGATTTTTCAGAACCACTTCATGGGTAAAGCTGTGTTCCAAAATCCTTTGAAAACTTTTCCCTGAATAGTCTTTCAACACCAGATATTCTTCAGTGTGAAGATATGGGAGCTTGGAACTTTTAAGCTGTGGAGTGAAAGACCCCAAGTCTGACAGATGACAAAGGAGGAGGTCAAGATTGTTAGGCAGTAAAATCTCATCAAAAATCATAGAAATCCCCCTCTTTTTAGAGTCTTCCTGCTTATCTGTATTGTTAGATTGTTTAGTGCACACTTAGATCCTAGGCTTGCAAAGACTCATGTGCGTGCAAAGCTCTCCTGAGCCATGAAGGACTCGTGGGGCCGATAAAATTACTTGTATTCATGAACATTTGCTGAAGCATGTCTTAGTTCATGTGTGTGATAAACAGGAATAAATTAAACATTTTATTACATAAACTTTTTTGGACTAGGTAACATTACATAATCTATCCTGTGTTCTAAACAGCCATGGAAACTGTTGGAAAATCTGTTGTGTGTGAATTTTATTGTAATATTCATGTGGATGATTTAATTAGGGTTGTCGAGAAGCAGTATCATTTTGGTTTACTTTTTTGCCCCTTGGACAGGGTTGGGTAATAGAGGAGACCGCAGCAAATTTTCCATCAGGATCCCCTCCGAGTTAGAGCTGAGTAGGAAGGTTCGGGGGTGTAAGGCTGCTTTTGCATTCCGCCAGCTATTTCTGCTGTTTGCCATCCATCTGCTGGCATAAACAATCTGAAGGCTTTCTCGCATTTATGTTACATCGTCTGCCAACAGCCCTAAGGGGGTGGTAGAGTAGTTGGGGTTGGCGACAGGACTGTTGTCTCTTTCCTTCCCGACATGGTCTGGCTGAGGGGCAGGTTGCTGAGGGACCCGTGTGCTGGCTGTCATTTGTCCGAGCATCCCCCGCACTAATGATAGTCACTGTGGCAGATCCTGTCATTGTGCATCTGAGGATTTGACCACAGAACAGTCTTAGTTGATTTGATACTGAAACTTTGCTGGCAAGTCTGCAGCTGTAGCAGGTAACATGGAATTCTTAGTTGTGTGACCAGGCCCAGAACACAGTGAAATCTGTGGAAAGGCTTTTGTTTGATTTTGGTGAATGAGGTATCTAATTTTTCCCCCTGCTCCAGTCTCAGTATTTTTTACCCTCTTACTTTTGTCTTGTCTTTAAGGTACGTCCGAAGTTTTTCAAAATTGAAGAGATTTACTGAAAAATGGTTTCCAGCAGATGGTGCAAAAACTTTATAGATTTTATTAGCTAAGGAAGGGAAAGTAGCAAAACAAAACCTTAAGGTTTCCTTATTGTGTAATGCCCTGAAGAATTGGATATTCTGATTTAAGTTAACCAGTTCATCTTCTTGTCTGACTTTGTAGCAGTTGCTTTGTGGTTTTGAGCAGCTCTGCATCCAAGATCTGGAGGAGGCAGGCTACTTGAAACTTGCCTCACTCCTTTGTGCTCTTAGGGAGTACAAAGGAGCCTAAGTTGTTTTCATATGAATGTCAGGGACCTGACAGAAACCGTTGATTAAAATAAGAATAGCCTGTGGGAAGTTGCACACTTCTGTTGGTTGCCAAGTGTAAATTGGAGGGAAATCAAAGAGTCTGTTGGTTCAGCTGTGGCAGGTTAGGATGTCAATGACATGACCTTTCCATCCCATCCCTTTCTGCAGGTTTATGCCCTTGCAGAAAGGGTGACAACAAAAATGAATATGTATCAGCTCCTTGAGCACCATAGTTCATTCAGAAAGTAGATAACTGAACTGTGGAGTCTAAGAATTGGACGTATGTCCATTTATGCTGCCTTGTTACAGGGATAGCAACCTTCAGCAGGAAGGTGGGGTGGAAGGCTAGAAGCCTGAATCACTTTCACAGAGCAAAACTTGATAAACGCTGTGCAGTTCAGGGACAGGAAGACTCACTTACCAAGACTAGTTCTGGACCTCCTTGTTTATTTAGGATTGTCAAAATACCACAAAATATATTCTCAACCGTTATTTTGTTGTAGTTATCTTTGCTGTGTATTTATTTATTATGCAAGCCTGGTATGTTGGGGACTTTTAGGACTCTGATTAATGCAGAAGAAAACTTGGTAGGAATAAGCAAAGAGTGATGTAGGCATGTGTTACAAAGATGAATGGGCGAATCAAGGTTACGCATCTAGGCCAAATCTTCATCTGGAATAAATTGACTGGAGGTATGTTTCAATACAGCTATAACATAGCTGAAGTTAGCAGAACCATGTTAATTTACATAAGCCTGAAAAGCTGCACTGCTGAGAGGAAATAATGCTTTCAGAAGAAATTTTAAAAATTATTGTCCAGATGGAGGTCGAAGTCATGGATTGTGCTGTTGTTTAGTCCCCTTCAATTCTCAGTGTTGCATGTCATCTATGGTTTGCAACAAAAGGCTCCAGACACCTATGAGAAAGTTTTGTAGAGCAATGTGTAGCAAAGCTGCTTGGCTACTCTTTTTTTCCAGAGCTGTATGCATATGCACCTCTCAAACATTTCTGTAAAATGTGCTTTAAAGAGTTCGTCAGCTCTGACTCTTCATCCCTTTGGTGACATGATCGTCATTTGTACAGCCAGTAATTGAAATGCCACCAACAGCCAATTACAGTTTCAGGTGGGGAATAAGCAGTTAAGCTCTTTAAACAAAAGGTCTCTTTGTCCAGAACTACCTTTGCAATAAAGCAGGAAGCATAAATGCAAGTAGAAATCATAAGTCAGAGCAGAAGGCATATTGTTCTCTATGGAATGGCTTCATGAATTGCTTGCAACTCCCTTTTTACTATTCTCTTTTAAGGGAAATTATACAATTGCAATTATGAAATTTCTGTCCCATTCTTCATACTACCATATAGTTCTTCCAAGAGATTACCCTGACTCCTCTGATTGTTCATTTTCTTTGATGAAGTAATATTTAAGACTGGGAGTTGGCTTTTGACTTGTATCTCCTAATAATCTCAACATCGCTGTCATTCCAAGTACAGTCTGTATTAGTTCATGAACTAGGTGTGTATGCATGTGTGTTTAACGTAACAGTGTTCTGACAGCAAGGAATAGTACAGTTACCCACAGTATCAAACTAAAGAAAAGTTTTCATCTTTTATGAAATTTTTCTGGTGAAACTTGATAAATATTTTTTTGTATGTCATCTCTTCATGTGGCTTTATTTTTGCATTGGTTTTCTTTATTAAAAGCAAAGAAAAAAACCCCAACCCTCCACCACATTTGCAAATAAGTAAGTCTGCTTCAAGTTTAATGGATGACTGTGTGTCCAATTAAAAATCATAGTAGTACGTGGAAAATTCAGATCATGGCAACCTTTTCTCTTGTGTTTATTCGTTGCACCTGCAGGGTTCCCCCTCCTCCATCCCCAAATAAAGTATCTGATGATAAGATCTACTTGTTAAATGCATTTAACAAATCAGTGCTAATCCATTTTTGTGGCAGGTGGCACGTCGCTGGGGGATTCAGAAAAATAGGCCAGCTATGAACTATGATAAACTTAGCCGATCACTTCGCTATTATTATGAAAAGGGAATCATGCAAAAGGTGAGTAGCTAATTTTGTATTCAATTTCACCAGAGTGTTGTGTATTAATCCATAAGTCAGCTTATGAGGAGTACTTGTAACTGCATTGCTTAGGTAGGTTTTTCATCTATTTAGGCAAATACTAAGCTTTTTTACCTACCAGGTCCAGTATATGCATCAAGACATTTTTTCCTATGTAAAAAATGTCTGGTTTTAGCTCACACAATGCACATCACGATTATAGGGAAAGAGGTAACATTCAAAAATATCCAAAAGAGCTTCCTGGCACCTGGGAAAGGCAAACAGTAGAGTACGGTATGAATAATGTTTTGCAGACCTAAATTAGCTGCCCAGCTCTTGGGTACTTTGGTAAGTGCAAGATAGGGGAGAAAAATGATACCTATTAACATACCAAATACTTTAATATTTTACCAATAGTGTTGTAGTAATACCATTTTTAAGTGGAATTTAATATTTTATAATAGGCTGAATTATGAGAAATATTTAACAATAATTTATATATAACAGTCTGGTCTTGCTGACAGTATTCAACCTGTCCTTCTACTGTGGCTTGCTGATTTACATGTACGTTTTTAAATCTTGCTAGGTAGTGCTATGTAGATTGACTGAAAAATCAATAGGAGTCACCTGTCTGCTGCATCTACAAAACTGGCAGGTGTCATCAAAGATCATAATGAATAACTTGTGCAGTAAAACTTGTTCCATATCTTTCCACATTAGTTCTGTGACCTGCAATGACTAACATGTTTAAACCTGTCATTTGCCAATTCCATGAATGGAAACAATGCTCTCAGCTCAAGTTACTAGGCAACTTTTCCAGTAGGTTTTGTGAAGTCTCGGTTTGGAGTTGCCTGTTACAAGTTGTCTTGCTTTGATTATGGGATCCTTGTAGTGCTCTCCTTTTTCGCTATCCAGGAGTCAACTTGGACAACAATCTGGGCTAGTATGGGCTTGTGGTACTTCAGTAGCACAGTGTCTCATCCATTTTTGTGTGTCACGTAACTGTGCACTGAGTCTTTTTGTAAAGTGGACTGGAGACTGAATCTGATTGAGGAGAAGCAGAAACGCTTAATTTTGCTGGGTGGTGCTTCAGGCAGAGGAGTTCCTTGTTGAGGGTTACAGCTCAGCTGCATAGGCAATTGTGCTGCCACAGTTCAAAGGCAGCACAGAGGCAAGAGTAAGTAGCAAAGAGAGTGAAACAAGTTGAAAAGGTGGGGATGGAAATACCATAAGGCTGATAATGCTGTGCAACCTGCACAGTTGTTTAATATGGAAAGTTTACAAGTACTTCTGACAGCTAGCTTGCTACCTGTTAAACTACTACTATATTATCTACGAGAATGTATTTAACATGCATGGTAAAAGCTAGTTTGGATACTTATTTTTCTGACATAGCAATGTTTGAGGTTTGCTCTGGAATCAACCTATCTGGCCAGTGAGTGTATGTTAAAAACTAATGGTGGTTGTAGATTCATAGCAGGTTTCTTTACTGCAAGGTTTGTATGCACATTTTTTCCTCTTTTGTTTTAAGTTAAGTAATGATAATAGGTTATGCAAATGCCCAATTTCTGAATGCAGCCTTCAGTCTGTCAAACTTGCTGACATTAATTTGGTGAAAAAAATTCCATTGCAGATGTAGCCTCTACCAAAACTTTACATTACTTGTAGAGTAAATAAGAAGAAAAATTAGGGAAGTGCTTCAGACTATTTTGCACCTATAAGAATAGAGATAAGTTTGCAACACTTTAGCCACCTTCATTCATTCACTTCCAGTGCTGTGCTAGCTGGAGTTGCAAGAAGCAGACAGTATGATCTTTATTTTAAAATATTTTTAATAAACCATGAGCATGAAACATGGTTCATATTTTTTAACGTAATTGAGAAGACACTATATTGACTTTTTTTAAAAAAAAATACAATAATTCTGTACTGGTTTTATCATTCTTTAGTTTTTAGGAAGATGAAGCACAGACATGTAGTGCTAATTCTGAATAAGGGAAAATTGTAGGATCTTTGGACAAATTGCCCCTCCATAAGCAAATTCAAATGTCCCAGCTTTGCATGAGCAATTGCTAAGTACATATTAGCCTCTGTATTTGCTTAAGCTGTCCCTGTACAATCAGCATGCACTATAACTAAGTGCTTTTATACTTAAGTATGAATCAGTCTGCGTAAAGTGAAATTCAGATCTCTATCATGTAATGTGATTATTTTTTCCACTCGCACACAGAGTGTTGGACTTAGTCATTCTATTTTGCCACTGCAGTGACAATTTGTTTACATTTTCCAATAAGAACAGTTCCATTTGTGGTTAAGTATAGGAAACAATCGCAAACAAATGTTTAGAAGTCAAATACCTAGTCCATCTTCCAACAGGATGTCACATGTGGCAAAATCAAGAGTGTTCTGCACAGTCTGCTTCTGCAGATCCCTGTTGTCTTTGCTAGGTCATTGCTTTACCGGTTCTGCTGCCATGTTACTAATTGTGTAACAGAGGTGAGTTCTTCACAAGACTGTTGAACTTGGAGTTGCAAAACCACAAGGCCTTACTTAACGCTGTACCTTTTTCTCCCTTCTGTTGTCCTAAGGTGGCTGGAGAAAGATATGTCTACAAGTTTGTTTGCGACCCTGAAGCGCTTTTCTCCATGGCTTTTCCAGACAACCAGCGCCCCTTACTGAAGACTGACATGGAGCGCCACATCAATGAGGAGGACACTGTGCCTCTGTCCCACTTTGATGAGAGCATGGTCTACATGCAGGACGGTGGCTGCTGCAACACCCACCCCTATAACGAAGGCTATGTCTATTAACAACAGTGACAGTGAAGGGGATGTTTTCCCCCTCCCTTAGGCTTCTCCTCTTTCACAAGACCCAGAGGAAAGCTGAAACGACTTCAGTTTGTTTTTTAAATAGTACACTAAAAGGGGCTTTTCCTGTTGCATTACTCCTATGGTCTGCCATGGACAGCGCACTTTATTTGAAAGGGGAGGGTTGGAACCTAAACGTTATTCTGTGTAACAGGAAGAAAAGGGTGGGTTTGCTTTTTACTTAAGTTTGGGAAGGGAACGTACAGGTTTTAAGTACAAAAAAAGCTATTATCATGTCTGTTTTGTTTCATATCAGCATAAGATATTGTACATTTTCTCTGGGTATCCGTAGTACAGTTAATTCTCATTGTGCAGAATAACCACTTGATAATGATATCAGCACAGCATGCCTAGGGCATTTGTTTCTTGCCATTCTTAATTGTCTTTCTGCAGTTACAAAAGAGAAGCAAAGCGTATACCACAGCATTTAATTTAGAAGCTTGCAGTGGCAGACCTTGCACCTTGCCTCTGAAAACACCCAGATATCTCAAGAGTTTTTCCTTTCTTCTTTTTTCTTTTTTTGTTTTTGGTATGGCCTCAAAAAAAATCCTGTTTAATGACAGAGTGGCCATCAGTACAGTGACCAAGCAGCAAAATCCCTGACTTCAGGCTGCAAGCCGCATGCTGTATCTGGTGCCACGTTGCTATACGTACGTGGCCCATGCTATGACTTAGACCTTTCAAGATCCATTTGAGGGTAGTAATTACATGTGGTAGGCTTTCTGATGATCGTGTCAGCATTAAATACAGGATCGTGATCGGGAGGGAGAAAACATTTTGTATCCTTCCATTTCCTTTGGTACATAAATAAGTTATTTAATCGATAGGAATTAACTGTACTAAGTCACATATCTAATTATGCTGTTTAGACACAGCAAGCACTCCTTGAGAAAAATATCCAATACACTAAATAGGTACTTTAGTAATTTTTAGACACGGTACCCATTAATATGCATTTAAACCTTTTACTGCTGTGTTATGTTGATAACATATATAAATACTAGATAATGCTAATGCTTCTGCTGCTGTCTTTTTCTGTAATATTCTCTTTGATGCTGAATTTACTATGACCATTTATAAGCAATGCTGTAACTACAGGTAGCATTTCAGGACAAAATAGATGACTTGAACCATTTATTGCTTAGAAAATAGCTTACGCCATAGCTGTGCTATAAGCAGCTTTTATGCGCATCCACAAATGACTAGTAAGCTTCAGCTTGCTAAGGAAAGCTCTGCAGAACCTTTTGTAATTTTCGGTGGAACGGAGACTTAGACGAACTGTCAAAGAATACCATGAAGTCGCTGTATGACGTTGTAGTGCTGGCACTGATGTTACCAATCGACTTGTTTTGGACACTAAATGTAAATGTGATCAGATATGCTCGGAAGACAATTTAAATTTTGAGGGGGTTTTTTTGTTGTTATTTTTTCAAATGTTTTATTTTTTGAGAGGGGTAATCTTGAACACAAGCCACACGCTATTCTGTATGTAAAATGGGGAAAAAAAAAAAACCCTGACAAAAACACAAAAGTTTTAAATATTTATGAGCACCTTTTCTGAAATAGAATATTTACTCGTTTGAAGGGAGGGAGAGGGGGTAAGATCTGGATTTCTTTTTTTGCCCAGTGAAATTTAAATAGGTGTTATATGGAGTACCTCATTTTCCTGTATTCCTGAGAAGCGTTAGGAAAATGAATGCATAACCATAAAACAACAAGAATAATTTTCGTCATAATGGATGGATTTCAAAGACAATCCTAGGTGGTGGGTTAATTTTCCATCCTCTGTCAGTTAAGACACTAGTTGAGCTATTAATATTTTAATACGCAGTTAATCAAAAGTAAAGAAGTAGTGGTCACTAGAAACCACAGGTGCATAAAAAACATTTGGGCAGATATTTCATTTACTCAGACCCATAAGACAACATATTTTATGGGAGTGTATATATGCCTTAATATGTCACCTAATTCTGTCATCCTTAAGTCTCAATGGCACTCTAAATTTTCGGTGATCAATCCAGAATCAGAAGCCTAAAATTGCAGAATTAGCAAAAAGGAAAGGGAAAAGATTGAGTAAGATTGTTTAAAAAAAAATGTGGTTTCCATTGAAATAAGGTTCAAATGAAACATGCTTTGATGAAAAGTCCTTGGATTGGTTTTGGTTCTTTAATGTCAGCACGGAGCGCCTCTTGCCTGTGGCAGGATGTGGGTATTTGGGAAAGGGGTTGGACAAAAGAGGAAAAAAAAATGAAAAAAAAAAAAAGGAAAAAAATGCATCAAATGTGTAATATTTAAGAAGAAATATATATATATATCTGTATACGGTAGTGACTCACTGAACAAAACAAGCAATCAGACCAACATTACATGATCTCTCAGCAGAAGATATAAAAGTCTTTCACTGAACTGATTAACCCTTTTTAAAATGTACCTAAGAGGTTTATTTAAAGTCTGTTTTTATTCCACTTTTTTGTTTGTTTGGGGTTTTTTTTTTGTTTGTTTGGGGTTTTCAGGTAGAATAATAAATCTGGCAGCTGATTTCTGCAAGATTGTTGTGTATTGGATTCCTAACCATTTGGACTGGAGAGGCCCCAGCAGTAAGGTGGTTCTTTTGGAAGAGGAGATGATGGTCTGTTCCCAGTGCCTAGAGTGGCTTCCTGCAAAATGTAACCAAAAAAGAGAAGTGAGGAGTATGTACAATTCATGTATATGTATATATGATTTATAGCCAGGAGTTAGATTGCCAAAGCATCATATTTGACTGACAAAAGGGAGGACGATGGTATATGTAAATTTAGAGAAAGACTGATTCCAACTAAGAACACTTAGACATTTTCACAGGGCATTTTAATACTCTACTGAATTTGAATGTGGGGTGTTTGGGGCTGGGGTGGGGCTGCTGGGTTTTTGTTTCGTTGGAATTTTTTTGGTTTTATTTTCAAACTGCCACTAGTAGAGGGAAAACACAAGCTTCACCTCTGTTTTTAGGAGGAGCTGTAATGGAGTTAGCTTGTGCGTGTTTACTTGTGTGTCCTTGCTGGCCAGAGCAGTGGGCAGCCCAGGGTACTGCTACTGTGAAGCAAATCTGGGAGGTATTACTGCAAGACCCATGCACTGGGGTACAGCTGTGGGTGTTCGGGTTTCCTCTCCCATGACAGTGCAATTGCACCAGTAGCTTAACAAAGGTGAAACTAAGTCAGGACTTGGCAGATCCCCTCAGAATCCATTTGAGAGAGTTAAGATCTCAGGTTTAGGGCAACGCACAAATTTTGTTTTAGGGATATGACTTTCCATGACAGAGAGCCTAAGCCTGTTCTCTCCAAGGTCACACCAGTCTAACTTTCCCACACACCAACTATGGTGCAAATCTTAACATTACATTCTCTGAGAGCATGAATTTCATATGCTTGTCAGACCAAATCTGCCTACTTTACTTACAGTTGACTGCTGTGGTAGAACTGGGGAACTTGGGATACAGGAACATTAAGGATCGTTTTCTCTAGTAATTTTCTGCGAAAAGCCCTTTGCTCAGAATCTTTTCATTTTTGGGAATCTCTGGTACCTGGGGCTATTCCCCAGGGATTAGTGCTTAGAGTTTTATTGCCCTTGACATCTCACTGGTTTGGGCTGCAAGTCCAACTTCACAGGACAATTTCATCTAGTAAATATTTTTGTCTTGTTTGTGGTTTGTTGTTTGTTTGGTTTTTAATAGCAGGAAATAGATCAATGTGTGCAAAAGGTATTATGAGGAAATCTTTGAATTAATGGCTGTACTTTCTCCTCTGAAGAGCATTAACTTCAGTTCACATACTACAGGTAATAGCAGCCATGACCAACCCTATTCAGTGCTCACATTAATAGCACTGAGGGCTTTTCCAAATAATTTCCTTCTAAGACATTTTGGGAGTCTTAATTTTTACAGTATCTTATACTCTAAGAATCATCATTCTGAAATACCCCACTTGGATCTGGTTGTAAGAGCCTAGGAGAGTAATTTCTCAGTTCTCTTCACTAGTTGTTTGGGGGTTTTCTTTGCTGCGTTTGGGTTTTTTGGTTTTGTTGTTTTTTTTTTTTTTTAATCAGAGGCTACTCTGCTTGGAAAGGAGGTAGCAGCTGGGAGCAGGTGCGTGTTCCTCAGAAACTCCAGTTCAAAGTCCCCTGTGTTCTGCTAAGATACCAGGCTGAGAACTGAAGCATCTGCAATACATAACTGAGCCCTGCCCTCCTTGTTCTCTTATGGAAGAGGGAACTACAGTGCATTGTTTTCTGTTGCTTCTGCTACAGGAGTGGTAATCTCTGGCAGAGCAGGGGGATGGAAAGCTAGGGGCAGTAGCATTTTAAAACTATAAGACTACCCAGAGGATATCTGTCAGATCTCTAAGAATCATAAATGCATCGGCAAAGCACTGTACCTTACCATCCAGCTTTCATGATTGCGTAGGCAGGTAAAGTTAACTACATCTTTTACTTCAGGAGGTTGAAATATTGGTTTCCCCCTTGAACACCGATTTAATTTCTGTGGGAAGGAAATATCTGTGCCATCTTCTTATGTAATAGTCTGAAAATGCCTATGAAGAGTCTCACTGACATTTTCCCAAAGAACTATTTTTGAGTGAAAATGACACAAGAAACATCACCAAAAGAAGGGGTAAATAAACTCCAAGAAGGTATCCAAACATCATATTCTCCAAAACTATAGTGTTATTTACCCTAGAAACGTATTGTGTCTAATACTGCTGCAGTATTATTCTTATTACATAATTTAATCGAGCCGACCTCAGAAATACACAGCATACCCTGAAGTTTGTTTTTTTTTAAATAAGCTTCCTGCTGTTAATAGAGGTTACAGGAAGTTACTCCTGAGGCAGGGTCACAATCAAGCAGTTGGATCTGGTAAGCCATAATTTCTATGTCTTTGCTCTTACAAAGCTCTGTGGGCATTTCTGCTCATGTCCATGCTTTTTAGATCCATCATAGAGAGATAATTACAGCCATTGGTTAGGGTTTTTTTTTTTTTCGTTGTTAGTTTATGAGTAGCTACGATGAGTAGCTATGATTTGTTTTGTTTCAGAAGAAATGTCTCTGTATCTCTTTCCAGAATCCAGGTAGTTAGGTGGATACTTGGGGTCCAAAATAGCATTTTTGCTGTGTAATCCACAGTACAGGCTATGGCAGTTCCTTGCTGATGCCCTAAAAAGGAAAGAGTAGAGGATACTTCACTGTTTTCTTTCCCCCTCCCCTCTGTGATAGGACCTAGCTGATCTGTCTGAAGATATTTAAACCAATTCTTCACTCACCCATGATATTTTAGTGAACAGTGTGCTCATTAGTACAGTGACATTTTACAGAAGCTCAGGTACAGAGTTGAGTTTTTTAGAGCAAAGGACTTGCTAGGTGACTTTCAGTCAAAGCCTTGCATGGGGAGTGGCATGTGGCTACACGACCTAAATAGAGGCAGAAGGAGGTGTTTTTACAGAGGTGCCAGCTTCTCAGAGCTTGAGACGTTTGCTGAACAGCTGGGGTAAGCCTGCCCTGGAAGACCTGGTGAGGAGCTCTGCATGCATGTAGAAAGCCAGAGGAGAGCATGATCCCAGCATACCTGGGTGAAGCACAGAGATGGGAAAAAGTTTGTCGGGGGCAATCTGACCCTACCAACTAGCTAATCCAGAGCTGATTAGTACAGAAAGGAAGAGGTTATATGACAGATATAGTAAATCAGAGATAATTATTTGAAAGACATGCTGCAGGAGAATCAAAAGAAATGATGGAAAGTAATAAACTCTGTAAACAGCAATGATTCTTTAAGACCCCAGTGCTTGTGGGAGTGCTTCAGGAAAAGGAAGAGAGAAAGTAAAACACAGAAAGGGACAATAATATTAGATGAGAACAACAGGAGTCAAATCATGAACTGCATTAGGGGACCTGGAAGATTGCAGTGTTTTAGATAAGGAAGGGACTAAGATAAGTTACAGTCAGTAAACTGAGATAAGAGCAAGAGAGAGAAGGTAATTGGAGGCAGTGCACTTTGTGGTCAGTGGGTCAAACGTGTTAGGCTAACAGAGCTGCACCAGGGATGTATTTGGCCCCGGTAGTACAAACCCAAGGACAGGAATATCAGAACTGACTTTGGATAACTGACTTGTTGATAATTTAGTGAAACCATCTGCACAATGTTTGGTAGCTGTTAAAAGAGCAAACAAGATAGGGAAGTGCAGATAATGTTCTGGGCTATAAATGTAGTGACTTTATTGTCACTATATTAAAAAAAAAAAAAAAAAAAGAGAGAGAAAGAATACCTTACAGGATAATGGGTCAGATGGTGAGTTGAGGCAAATCAGCTTGGTTTCCTTGAAGTCATCTAAGTAGCTCTATGCTAATAGAGTCTGTGGCCTGGTTTTAGTAATGTGTATGCCTGTGTAGTGTGGTATATACACAGGACACTTGTTACAGTATTCAGAAAGATGATCAAGTGATCAAGACCTGGGGTGTAGTGTGAGAACAATAATAAATGATGAAATTAGACAAAAATGTACGTCTTCTGCATTCTACTGATTTTGCATAAAGCTCTCCGCTGGAGTTTCATAGATCACTTTAATTCTTGCAGTGGTCTTTTCTGACCAATGCTGGCAGACTGTACATGCTGGAGTCCCCGCTATACAACTGGCTCAGCATTGGTCTCTGCAAAGGTGGCTGGGATTTGTAGGGTCATATTGCCTTCCCAGCTGTTCACAAGGATCATGTGGACATTTAGAAATCTTAAGGAGTGCACTAAGATTCCAGCCATTCTTGGGACTAGCAAATTTCAGGTACATTGCAGATTTAGCCACAAAGGCTAGACTTCCAAAGGAATTTCAGCCACTGCTCTGCTCCATATTACAAGGCTCTGTGAGCCCAGCCATAAGTATTTAGGATATCTAAACATAAAGGATATCCACAAAATCTTTCAAAAGCTGGTCAGCTGAACCAGGGCTCCTCCGCTTCCTGCAGGAATGAAACGGGGGAGAAACAAAATGAGTGAAGACCTAGATCTGCATCTACAGAGAAATAAAATAAAGAACACCTTTGTTAGAGTTTCAGCGTGACACTGCAGGAGGGAGTTCATAGGAGCTGAGGCAGTCAAACGTTTCCTTGGAGCCCAGAATAGATGCCTACACCCAGGAAAGGACTGTTAGTTTTATGCAGCGCATGCATGTGTCTGCTCAGCATTAAAACTTTAATGAATTTGGTTTTTGGTGTTTAATTCTTTGTAATATGTAAGGGAATATTCTGCTCAGTAACAAATTATCTTTTAGACACTCTAATGCTTCACTTTATAGTACGTCAATTTTCTCTGTGAGTCTAGCCTGAATGACTGAAGAAGCACTGCCACATAAGAAAAGGTCAATTCCTGCAACTGTGCAATCCATTAAACTGAGTACTTTCTGTGATCATGATCTAGCCTTGGGTAAGTTACGTAGCCTGGCTGTGGCAAAACCAGTCCTTGAACCTCAACTTGGCTTATTAATGCTTTATGCCAGCTAAATGCCAGGAAAGCAGCTCCACACATCATGTAACCTTTTCTTGCCCCTCTGACCACTTTTGCATTTCTGATCCTGACATCTAAGGTTATGGAAGACCTAGAAAGATACTGAGAGACGTCATAAGAATAAGCAAGGCGTACAAATGGTTTTTATATTAGCGGAAACTTAAAAGAGTTCAACTTGGGACAGATAGTAGAGAAGGAATAAAATCAAGGTCTATAATATCATGAACTGTTTGGAGAAGAAGAATAGGGAATCAAAATTTACTGAGTCTCATAACAAGAACTTCTTGGCGGGAGCAATAGAAAAAAAAGCGGTTGAGGCAATTAAAAAACATTAAGGAAGTACTTTACCAAACAGCACAACCATTAATTTGTGAAATTTCTTGATGTAACCTGTTTGGGCAGGCACAAGTCTTAAATTAATTAAGAAAAATTGCTTAGACAAATTTGTGGAAGAAATGGCTAACAGTGATTCTCAACTATGATGATGAAGTCTCCAAATCAGGAAGTCCCTAATACAGAGACTGTCAGACCTTCAGAGGACATGCCAGAGTCACCCTTCTGCCATGCTCCCCTTCTAAACACTGATGCTGGTCTATCCTGGGAGTGGATGGACCTTTGGCTACACGTGACTTCGTATCTCCTGGAGGTGAGTATTATTTGAAATGAAGGCACAAAGTTCTGGTGGCACAAGGTAGTGTTCGGTATCCTGCATTTTGTTTGGATCCTGTGATTGAACTAAAAAGGATGTAACACAACTGGCTTAAGTAGTTTGGGTGTTTTTACACTAAATCTGTAAATTTGAACCTGGAATCCTTTGCCTCTAAGATTTGTTTTCCTTGTTAACAAACACACCCTTTACAAAAAGCTATTGTCAACTTGCGCATGATTACTAAGCTGCTGACAGTGCAGTCGAAGTTATTTTTAAAGGGAGAAACATTGCCACATTTGTGTTTAACTGGGAACTGCATTTCTTCCAAAAAAAGAAGAAACAAAAAAAAAAAAAAAAAGAAGAAGAATTGACCAATTTGTGAGTAATATGCCCATTTTATATCTCTGCTACTTAACACCTAACATCTCACCATGATGTTTTCTCTCTGTGTGGCATTTTTGCATATAGAAAGCTAAGGCTATTTAGTAACATGTAGGGTTGAAATAGGACTCAGAACTTGTAACCCCCCCCCAAATAAGTAGAGAGTGAAACCCACACTAATTAATGTCTTTCCCTTCTCATATTGCCTCTAACTCTATCAATATCATATTCCATAATACTCTAAGTTCCATCCTCAACAGATAACATTAAGCAGTACATATCCTAATTTCATCAGACTTGGACTCTTAAAACCTTAGGTGACTTCATGCATTTATATCAATTGTATCAACAGACCAGTGCATCTGACTCTGAAAGCAGGTGCGGATCCACACAGAGATTTCTTATGACAAGATGGTTTGGATTATGATGGGATGGCTGTGACAAACACAGGCAGCAAGAGACCCAAATCTCTCATGTCAGGTATTAGAAAAAGCTCTGAAAATACTGTGTATGTGGTGTCTTCATTTAGTAATATTTTTGGAAGACAAAAGGCAAGTTTATTTGGCTGATTTGTGTTGCTTGGGGATGACTTGTGCATAAACTGTAATGGGAAGTCAGTATTTCTGAAAATTTATGTAAGAGGATCTAGCCATAGAAGTGTGACCTGCTGACTCATTGTCCCAAAATGGTATCAGTCTAAAATATCATTGCAGGTGTGAGCTGAATTCTCTTACAAGCCCTAAATGGAACAGACAGCAGTTCCATACATTACAAGGACAGTGTGTCACATATAGCTGCATCCAGTAACGAAGAGCAAAGAAAGAATCCTGAAACCATTGAGCATAAGAAAAGATTATAGCTCTCAGTTTTGCTGCAAAATGGCAACTGCAAGCTGTAAATTGTAGCTTATGAGGAGTAAAAATTAGCTTAGAATGACTTGCTCTGGGACCTTTAGTTCTGAGACATCAGATGAGTTTAGCTTCTGTTGGACTGCACACCAGGATTCCCTTTCTGTCTAGAGGTGCAAGTAACTCAAGCCAGTGGAGTTTTGCACTATATGAAGTGGTCTCAAATTTGCTAAGAAAAAGTCCACCTGGAATGTTTAGAATGTGTTAAAGAAAAAGTCACCACATTAAAAACCGCACCTCTATATTGATAAGATAAAAACAAAAGGGACTCAGTACATAGACAGAAACATTATTGCTAAAGAAAAGGATCCAGAGGGACACATATACATAGCAAAAAGGACACCAGGAAAAACAAGCCAGTCCAATGTGTCAGGTTTTTAATGTTTATACAGGTACAGGGTAGCTTCCTATTTTTGCATGACCATGCTCTATGAGGGAAAAATAAGCTTCCCCTTAAAAATTTAATGGCAATCAAACTTCCTCATCTTTTCCTTTATTCTTATTGTTGAAAGATGAAATTCAGATTTAAAGCTGAGGCCTGTAACCCACTCTTTACTGAATGCAGTTGTTGCTATGCCATAATTATAGAATATATCATGGAGCAATGTGGTATAATGCTTTTGTTGACATGGATGTGAAGGAGGTGTATTATTATGCCCAAGCTGCTTGTTATTTCCATGTTGTTTATTTGTGAAGGTAGAAGTACATTTTACAGACCCTCCCCCCAAAATAAACAAGGCTTTTATAGTAATGTTCCCAAGCATCTTTTATTTTCTCTGAGCCTCATATGCTGAAAAAAAAAGAGAGAAAACTACTCTTCAAATGTTTAGAAATTTTTGAATAATGACACAGGCTTCATCATTTGTCTGCCTATGAAGTTAATGACTGATGGAGAGTCTCAAGTCCTGACTAAGGATTTGAAAGGAAGATCAAGGTAGAGTGTCTTAGAGAAGCAGCACAGAAGTGTTAGCTAACATTTGTGCACTCATACACACATTCAAAGTGCTTTTTTCAAGAAAGTTATCAAAGGTTTCAGACATTTATAAGATAGAAGTTCATAGAATCATAGAATGGTTTGGGTTGGAAGGGACCTTAAAGATCATCTAGTTTCAATCCCCCCGCCATGGGCAGGGACACCTTCCACTAGACCAGGTTGCTCAAAGCCCCGTCCAGCCTGACCTTGAACACTTCCAAGGATGGGGCATCCACAACTTCTCTGGGCAAACTGTTCCAGTGTCTCACCACCCTCACAGGAAATAATTTCTTCCTTATATCTAATCTAAATCTATGCTCTTTCAGTTTAAAACCATTCCCCCTCATCCTATCACTACACTCCCTTATAAAGTGTCCCTCCCCCTATTTCCTGTAGCACCCTTTAAGTACTGGAAGGCTGCTATAAGGTCTCCCCAGAGCCTTCTCTTCTCCAGGCTGAACAACCCCAATTCTCTCAGCCTGTCCTCATAAGGGAGGTGCTCCAGGCCCCTGATCATTTTCATGGCCTCCTCTGGACTCACTCCAACAGGTTTATGTCCTTTTATTGGGGGACCTAGAGCTGGATACAGTACTCCAGGTAGAGTCTCATGAGAGTGGAGTAGAGGCAGAGAATCACCACCCTTGACCTGCTGCTGGTCACAAGTTGATGGTTTCTGTCTTGTTTAAACTAGTTCTAGAAGCTGAACTAATGTGGTTGAATCTATGTCAAGTTGTTTTCTTGCTCTGTTTTGTTGAAACAATGAAAACTATCTTGGGTGTCTCTTGTCATGGGTTTCTCTGGGCCCAAGTTGTCTGAGGAAATCTAAAGGTTCCTCAGCAGTAGGCCTATCCAAACCTTCCACAGTTGTGTTGTGGCTGTGGAAATGGAGAGAATGGCAACGGGAAGGAAGAAACCTTCCACCTGCAAAAAATTAGGATTTTGAAACTTCTTTATATTGTACTGTCGTCGTCTATTTTATGTGGAAAGTCTCAGAAATAACGACCTCATGTTATAAATTTATTATGATAAGGCTATAGGAAGCTCTAAAAATGCCTTGAGAATGTAAGCTTTCAGAACCTGAAATTGAATTTTCCCTATCTGAAAATCTCAGGGTCTAAAAGCTTACTAAGATGTCAGTTATCACATTCTTAAGGGTTTTCTAGATGTAGAAAACTGTTTTTAAGGAGGATCTGAGCTTTAACAAAATTAGTCTATTTTGATCTTTAGTCTGTTATAATTTTGGAAGGAAGCTCCAGATTTTGTGGAAAAAGGAGGGAAACTTTATCAGAAATGCAAGATTAAGTTTTCCAGGGTGCTGGAATGTGAGGTTGCCCAATGGAGCTGGAAAAAGAAAGTTAAAAATGCATGGATAATTACAGTTGACATATAGCTTTGTGATTTACTACATGGATACTATTCATGTACATAGACTCTATAGGCACTTTATATAATAGCCATGTAATTAATGTATACATTATTAATATATAAGTGCTTCTATTAGGATATGTCATTAATGATCCTGCCATCCTGAAGCTGTAAGATACAACTTAGTGTGATCCCCATAAGACATTTGTTCCAGTCTGTCAGAATTAGACAAAAAATTCTTCCCAGTACATAAAATCTACTAATAACACTGTATGATATTTCAGAAGCATCCAGTCTCATTGTCCTGGAAAGAGAGCACACAGGCTGATTTTTGGTGAGGCAGGTAGAAAAGATCAAGGAGGATTTTAACTGACAACTGTCAGATCTTTAGGAACATACTAGAGGAAGAACTGCACTGATATAAAAGATATTCAGAGTAAAAAAATTAAAAACTTTTTCTTTCTGCTTTGTCCAGTTTCAAAATGGATGTAGAAGTCAGAAAAGGACTGAGAAGCAGTTCTGAGGAGAAGAACATTTAACAGATCCCTGTTACTACCATAACATAATCCATTTACTTGCTGCAAGTTTCGGCATAACGACAGAAAAATTTTCAGCTTCCCCTGAGAATTGTAAAACAGAATGTCTTCACTAGACTTTGAGAACAAGGATAATAATTACTGAGTTTAAGGTTAGGTATAATAATTATGACAGGTAGCAGAGACTTCAGGATTGCAAATATAATAGACTCTGTCAAAAGAAGTTAGAAGAATATTTAGTCACAATGTTTCAATGTACACAGTTCAAATGCTTTCTCTGAGTCTGCCTTAAGGTCTACAGACTTGATATCCCTCTGCCTTGCTTATATCCATGCGTGATGCATGGTTTCCTGAATGTGCGAACATTCTCTGAGCAGGTGGAAGCCTGACCTGTGAAGGGATGGAGATTAAGGGCCAAAAACAATCTGAAGCATCAGTTTTTGTCAACATTTGCTGGCAGTAGAACTCTACATAATGGCTTGGTAAGATCTCCAGCATTTCACAGTAGTGCTATGAATTATTCTGTATAGTTTAGATAAAACAAGAACCCTGAAGTCTGTTGAATTCAACAGGACTGGGACCAAGATATCCCTACTCTACCTCATAATCATATGGATGAAGCTAATCTTATATGCCTTATTGGGGTTTTTGTGTTTGCTTGCTATGAGGACACTGATTCATTCTGCCTTTGCCCTTTCTTTATACCTTTATTCTTGTATAGAGGGATTGAAACAAGCAAGGTCAAACCAATCAGTACAAATGCAGATGAAGATAAAAAGTAAAGAATTGGGCTGTGGCATCCAGTTGTTTGGTCTTCTCCATGCAAATCCAAGAGTTTTTCTTCCTCTGTGGGTAGTTTGGTTTTTTTTTTTTTTTGAGCTCTAATAAGCCGTTACTTATTTTTATTCGGTATCTCTGTCACCACCACAACACTAATCTGCTGTTTCTTCTCTTCAGATGAGAAAAATCCTTTTTTCTTTTTATCCCATGTACTTCACTTGACTTGGGTTCTTCTTGCATGTTTTACAACTCTTTCATTGTGAAGATCCCCTTTTCAGGAAGCTAAGGCAGACGTGTCAACTTATTCAGATGAGTTAACATATCTTACAGAGAGTCCTGTGTCAGAGAAACAATACAAAATGCAACTGTCTACAATATTTGGTCTTAGCGTATGAAATATTTGAACATGAAGGCCACCATAAGTCTATACAAGTCTATTATGCACTATTAAATACATCTTTCTTGTATGGACAGAACTGTTTCAAACCTTTACTCGGTTTGCCAGATTGAGAAGAAAGATGCTCATCATGAACTTGTAACCCAGGCAGCCTGAGTTGTATTTCAAGCACTGCTGGTGACCCTTTGCAAAGCTCCTTATTTTTCTGTTACCCTTTGTGACAAACAGGATTCTCCTGCCTTTGTAAAATACTTTGAGATTTATAGATAGAAATATTCTGTTGTAGCTAAGAATTAATGCCATTGACTAGTTATATCAGCCTTTGATGTTCAATTTACAAATTTTCAGTCCTGTCTAATACCTTTGGATCACGGGTTTCTTCTTAAAACAAGAAAACCCTAAAAGATCTAAAATTAACATTGTATTTCAGGCCTCAGAATTTTGGGATATAAGGCCACCTGCAGTTGCATTTGAGAGGAATTGAAGCATATAGTTTATATACATAAATAGTTTTACTGAGCCTCACTCAAATCACTTTTTTCTTACCTATTAATAGAGTCATAACAGTGTTTCTTCATTGAAGCATGTCCTGTTTACACCTAAAGTATTACTGGGGAGCAGGTCCCTAAGGAAATATTAAGTACCTATTTTTGTAACTAATATGTTATAAAGATTTCAAGAGGAGTATAAGAATATGTTTGCATCAGAGATGATGGGAAAAGCCAATTCCTTTCCTAGCATGTGTTTCAGCACATGATTAGCCTTCAGCCATGTACAAAGTTATTTTAGAGGACATTACCTCACTAAAAGTCACTCAACCTCAGTTGAGTCGAGGTCAGTTGTTTACTTTGGAGATACAGCCTTGTGAAAAAGATAAGCAATTACCTGAGGTTCTCCATAATCCTAAGCAGTTATGAGCTTCCTAACTGCACTGAGTGCTATACATTTTTTCCTCGCAATATGATGGGATCAGAAAGTGTATTTCCTGCTTTATAGGTACGTATTGAGATATGGGTGAGGAATGATCCCACAAGGATTCATTTGATATGGGGCTGGATCCAGCTGCATCCAGTTCAGTGGCTGTGCACTGGATGCAATTTCCTACTCCTTCACACACAGAGTGTCTAAGGAATTCTTTTGATGGGGGCTATGTGACCCTCATAAGGAGCAGTGCATTCAGGCAAAGCTCCTGCACTGAATCCCAACCCCACCTTGGTTGTCTGCTGTGGAATTTAGCAGCCCTGCAGAGGTGGTTTCCTAAAATACAATTCTTTCCTAGACTGGAGGTCAAGATAGCTGGCAGGAGTTTAGTGTGAAGGGAGAAATACAGGTCCTGTGAAAAACTCAGTGCTGTGTTTCAGTTGAGCAGCAGTTTCATGCCGCTGTGTGATGCAAGCAGTTTTGGGAACCAAGTACTCCACTCTCATGTTTTGGTCCTACTCCTATTTGAAATTCTCACAAGATGTCTTGCCATCTGATACATGGGCCAATCCCTGGTTTCTGCAGGCGTGCTATCAGGACAGACGTTTCCTGCTAACCAGGACCCGTAATGGCAGCTCCACTCAACTGAAAAGGATAGAATGAAGTTGATGATTTTAGAGACTTTGTAGTCTTAATAAGAGAAAAGATCAAGCAGAGTGCTTGCACGTCAGACATACTCTGTGTTTACTAGGAGGTTGCTCTCTCCTTGTACAATTCCATCTATTCCTGAGGTATTTTGTAGAGTCAAAGGAATGATGGAGCAATACTGAATAAATAACATTTTTACTCCATTCCCTGGCTCACAAACCAGGATCTGTCACATTTGCATAGTTTTTATTCATAAAGGAGAGGAATTCAGGACAGTTCTTTGGTTTTCACTCTTACTTTTAATAAATTGATTTAGCAGTTAAAAAAAACAGGGGCTAAAGGTCTACTGTGTGATCCATCCAATCACAATGACTTTTCTTTGAACATATCAGAAGTACAGCATGAGCATGTCTTGCATGAGACCTCAAAATTTGTTTGTTTTTGCACCTAAGACCAGAAGTTAAACTCCATTCTCCTAGGGCTGAAAGGCTAATGTACTAATTTACAGTGTCATGCAGCTGCCTATTTGATTGAGTTTTCTTTTCTTCTCACAGAAGGTTAATTTCCATAAAAGGGATTTTGATTTGACTGGGCTTGTTTGGACAAGATTTTATGGGATTTGATTTCAGTCATGGTGTTTGATGTCTCATTGCATAAAGAAATACAACACAAGGACAGAGAATACTGTTTAATTTTTCACTAAACAAGCCTATCAAATATCTTTTTGTATTAAATGTGTGTGCAGGTATGTTGTCCTGGGCTAGTAGAGTATTTTCCTGTGTCTAACGCTTAGCAACATTATGTTAACCTAGAGCTCTTTATCACTCTGGTCTTTGTGGTGCTTATTTTCAAGGAATATGTAGCAGAAGATAAGACTGATTAAACTAGATGGTAGTCAGTAGTTCCACTTATCAGATCCTGGGTTCATAGTTATCTGGGAAAAATATTTGATTGTGAGTAAGTCACTGCAGAAAATTTCCGGAGCCATGTGTTATAAGTGTGGTGACAGGCACACAACCACCCCAATGAGACAAAACAAAGTTAAAGTAGTTGATAGATATGCACTTGATCAAGGCATACAGCTCTTGAAGAAGTTTGTTTTTAACGGCTGTTTTGTAATTCGAGCTAATAAGATTGATTAATAATAGAAGAAATGTGAAAGAACCTGTTGATTGTCATTACCCAGATTCCTTTGGAGTTCTGGTCTCTAGCATTGAAGAATCAAAATGTAGAACAAAAATTTCCATCAAGAACCTGTAATATAACTAACATAGAGGAAAGAAAATTCTCAAAGCAGTAAACAAATTCATCTTCTTTAACTCTTCTGGACAAAATCCAAGTTTAATTCAGCCCTCTACAACCTTGCTGAATTTAAAGCCATCTGCAGGGGGGTAACTGATGGCAGCATTTGCCCCTGCAACTCATTTAGAAATACATCTTCATTTGGCACAATCCAGCAGAGATAAAAGGCAGCAGCACTTTGTGAGCTTTACTGAGCAAAAAGGTTTAAAGCAGCTGACAAGCGTCATAAGATATTGTTGTACCAGTTTGTATTGATTGTGCTGGAGGGCACCTCCTTGTGGAGGAGGATTGATTTTTGTGTGTTTTCACAAAGAGATTTTAATAGTCTTTGTACTTGCTGTCATGTCACAAAGGCCCACAGCGAGACATGTCTGATACCACAACTTTAAATGATCAGCCCTTCAGCCTCCAATAAGCATCAATTAATATTGTATAAAAATACCTCCAGTGCAGTTACACTGAAAACCAGTTTTATAAGGTCAAATTCTGCACTCATGCAATAGCAAAGAAATCAGTGCCATCCAGGAATTAAATTAGCTCAGCTTCAGAGATAGATTAAGAGAAAGAGTACTCAGTTTCTGATTCTTTTTTAAGAAGGTAGAACTCTTCCTTAAACGTGAAAGCTGTTAATTGCAATCATTTCAGTCACTGGATAGAAAATAGTTCCTAGAGTTTTTTTGTTTTTTTACTCAGAAATTTCATGCCCTTATCATTTACTGAGGTAAAAATGACTAATTAATTAACTTTTTCAGCTTTGGGCGGAAAAAGCACACAAAAGTGTGTGTTTTTGTGCCTTATGTATATAGGCATGGTCAAATGACTATAATATTCCTAAAGGTTTATCATAGGTCAGTGATACTTCTATCAATACAATAGTAGTTCTCCATATGGAAAACTCCTGTAGAATTTAGTAGGGTTGAAACCACTAGGTTTCTTTTGATATTATTGTAATATAAAAAAGTTGGCACGTAATGGAACATGAAATATTATATATAGATTTTTTTAAAAAGATCTTTTCAATAATAGAATAACTACAGTAATTTTCAAAGGGTGTGTCAGAAAATTTCTGTTCACTTCTATTTGGCTTCTCCATAAAATGAGGAAATCCTTTGTTTCTAAGCCTATGTCCAACCTACCATTAGGTGCCAGCTCTGTTGGGCTGCAGTGAAACATCTGCTCCAGCAGAACTGAGGCAGTGATTGTCGCAGCTGCTCCAAACAGTAAGTGGTGCATTTATGGTTTCTCATGACCGCCCCATCCCTGAGTCAGTACTAACTGCTGGAATTGCTTGGCTGCTGCAGGTGCCATCATTCAGTCATGAATGTGCTCATGGTGCATGCCATGAAGTGCTGAGCCCTGAATCCCAGCTACATGCCAGTCCAGATATCGTATTCTCTTCTACTTTCATTCCTTCTGTAGCTGTAATTCTCACTTTCTTACTTCATGTATCTTATTATAGGCCTGGAACAGAAACCAAGGTTTTGCTTCAGAGCCATCAGGTAGTGCAATGCTCTTATCTTTGCTGTTCTGATTTGGCTTTTAGAAGCAGCACTGAAAATGCACATGCCTAAATTAGTTGCCCAAAGTCAGATAGGGAACATATTTGCTCCTGCTTTATTTTTTGTTTTGTCTTAGCAGTGCTCACAAAAGCCTTTTGAATTTTCTGGAGGTGTATATGTGAGTTGCAGCCATTATAATGCAAATTACAGATTAAGCCCAAATCAACATGGAGGAAAATAAAATTAATAGGACAATTTTTGCTGATGTCCATAGTAGGTTGATATGAGTTAATAAGATTTCTGAAGTAAACGCTCTCTTTTACTGTATATTCATGCAGTATTTTGTGAAGTGGGGTCTGGAATCTGTTTTTTACTGCTGCTGCACTAAAAATAGCAGTGATGTAATGTACTTTGCAAATACTGAGCTTTACTATGGAACCTACAGCTGTAGCTTCTAACTTTTTCTAGTTTTTAACTTTTATTTGTAACTCTCCTTGCCTTTTCACACAAGGAAAGCTCAATTGCTTAAGTGTTGGGAAAAGTAAAGAGCAAAGACATGAGAAGATGGAAACTGTTGGTTAGTTCTTAAGAAATAAAGATGGCTTCTATTCAAAGTAAATTAAATAAACCTTAATTTAGTTGCTTGTTTGTATAGAACACTGAAGATGTGAGGGTGGACAGAAGTGCCTTATTTTTATTGAAATACAAATCTGGAATATTTCAAGACAAATCTTACTCCGGTCATTATTGGAACCATCAACACTATTTTTTCCAGAACAAATATGCAAACAAAGAAAAGACTGCTTCCTTTGTACCCTACTGATCAGAAAAGTAGAGAAAAGAGTAGACAAAATGTGGAAGACAGAGAGAATGAGTAACATGACTTTGTGAATCAGCAAGTATTGACAGTGCTCCTTGAACTCTTAACCAGCTGGAAAAAGTTGGCTCTGACTGTAAGCTTGGATACAGAATATTTATATTCTGCAGGACAGCAGAATAAAAAAGAAAATATATTAACTAATTGTTTGAAGATGAAAAGAAATTATAAGATTAGCCAATATACATATAAAATTCTTTATTTATATACTATATGTTGTATACTCTATATTTTGCATCTTGTATGTGGGGAAAAACTGCTATCTCCTCCAGGCATGTGAATCTTGATTTCTGATGTAAGGTGATGGTAGGGCTCCCATTACAGTGCAGTTTTCAGCTTTCCTTCAGGAGCTTTTTGGGGAATGGAAGGATAAACTCATTTGAAAGAGACTAGCTGAACAGTAGAAGAGTATTAAAGTGATGAGTTTTTTCCCATACAAGCCCTGCATGAGAATATTCTGCCTCAGAGTTAATTTCAAAAGTGTGTGTTGTTGTTTCGTGTGTGTATATATATATACGTATGACACAACATGAGAAGGTTTTAAAAGATGGAATGTGAGAACAATGCTGACATTTTGGGATAAAAGCAATCAGATCCAAAGCACTTTGCCTAATTAAAATAGTGGATCTTAAAAGTCAGGTTAAGATGTTCAGGGATCAACTGCATAATTCTGTCACTCAAGGAGTACAGAGCCTGATCACAGAAGCTTATAATTAGAGACAGAAAAATACTGTGCATGGTTTATCTCACCCAGCTCTCTGCTACGTGACTGTTTCTTACAATATGCATTCTACTGTTTCAAAAATATCATTATTTAACTTCTAACTCTGCCTTTAAAACCAATGTTGAGTAACTGAGAAAATGTTCCCATGCAAATATGTTTTATTCTTATAATTAGCATGGAATAGGTAATGAGAGCTAGGTAATGAGTTGTTATGGTTGTATAGTTGATACTGCCTAGAATTTAACAGCTACTATTGCAGGTCTGAGATAGATGTCAAATCTTTTCTTATGTAGTCACGAAACATTTCATGTGATCTTGTACAGAATCACAGAAATCCCTAGTGATCTCTTTCTAGTCCCTCTGCACCATTAGAGATACAGCTGGATTGTGGTTCTAGGACCTTGCAAAGATCTGTGTCTGTATCAGTAGATACATTTCTCTGACAGGAAGGTAGAGTGATGGCAATTACAGGTCAACCATTTGAGAAAAGATGAGAAATTAATGAGCCCAAGGGCTCAATTCTTAACCCAGAAACATGAGCATGTATGGTTGGTTTGCTGTGTTCCTTCTCAGTTTAACTCCTTTGGTTGCATGACGTTATTAATGATGCAGTATGTTTTCATACTTAACAGTGGAATTGGGAAAAAGAAAATGGAGTGGAGGGAAAGTAAAGAAAAAAAGGGAAGGATCATTCTGTGACTAGAGCCATAGGAAGAATAAGGGTTGTTGGAGAAGGAATGGAGGTTAGGACAATATCTAGGAAAGACTAAGAATGGAGAGAAGAGAACTGGAGAGTCATAAGTGAAAAAGAGGCAGATACACATGAATGAGGACTCCTTATCAATAATTTCTTTCTGAACCATCTAGCCTTGCAACAATTTGTAACCAGAAACACTTACCTACTGCAGGAGGATGTGATGTGGTCATGAAAAAGCAGATGTGGTTCTAGATTGGATCAAGGAAGTTATCACCATCAGAGATTACAAACCATTAGTCCCATTGCTGCATTTTTGGTTATATACTTCCAAAAGGACCTGTAACTATGATGGATGCACAGAAAGGAATACTGGTGGATGCACAGAAAGGGCCTGGTTTTTTCTAGATTGGTCACAGGACTGGAGAGTCTATCATGTGCCAAAAGACTTGAATGAGTACAGTGGTTACAGCAAAAAACCATATGATTAGCATCTATAAATGCTTTTCGTGGTTCTAGGCAGCAGCTAGTGCCTTGAAAGGCTCCTTGGTTCTTGTTCCTTGGTTCCTAGCTCTGGTCCTATCTGGCCCATAGTATTTACTTAGGATGCTGATGGAATAAATGACATTTTCTAGGTGGTGCATCCACCACTCTCCTTGTGAAATTGAAAAAGGCATCAGAATGTGACTCACTTATTGTTAGGAGTCTTTTGACTTTATCATCAGCAAATTTTACTAACTTCCATATATCCAGTAGATTTAGTTGTACAAAAGCTAAATACAGAGCAGGACAGTGTTGTTAATGGTGGATGGATGCTGCAATTGTGCATGATGTATAGTTTTTCAGGTGAGTCAGTCATGGTGGAATCCAATTAATGAAACACTTGCTAAAAGCTACTTGAGACAAAAATCTGCCGAAATTACATGAGTTCAAGTAGGATTTTAAAAAGGGAAGTATTGGGATTCTGGAAGTTATTAAAAGTTGCTACTAGGTAAGTGAGATGGATTTGGTCTCAAAAGTATGTATTTGGAAAGTGAAAAACTAGCAACATTAACCTACTTGTTTGTTACACTTTAAATAACTGTAGAGCATTCTGGGTAAAAAAAAAAAAAGTTATATTTAAATGGACCACGGGAACTAATTTGTAACTAAAACACTGATGATATTTTTATGCTTATTAGCTCCTATCATTTCAGAGGAAGATTAAGCTTTCCACAGAACCCATAAACATTTAGTTTGTTGTAACTACAGATTTTAATGGGTGAAAAACAGGCTCATCCATCTGTTGGAGACCAGCAAAACAAATACCTTGAGTTACCTGTATCAGCTGCTTTCTCTGTAAATGTAGTTCTAAACAGGCACAACTAGAACTGATAATACTTCTCATTTTTTAGACAGGATGTCAAATTTAGGGTAAATGATGCTAAAAAATATTGTAAAATGTTCCCTAGCCTCTGTCAGCGCAATAAAATGATCACAGCAGTTTTTTTTTTCTCATCAAAGCAGATGGCTTTAATGATTTTTCAAGCCATGCTTAATTCATCTGCAAACAACAGAGATCGGTTTGCAAATGTGTACTGAAAGAGAGAGATGTTACTGTTCATAAATGCTCTGCAAGTTTGTTTTGCCCTATCATTAGTGGCAAATGGTGTTTACTTAAGGTAAATTATTTTTGTGAACTGTCTCACTCAGTGTTGCAGTTGCAATAAATTGCCTGTAAAATGAAATGAGCATCACCTGGCTAATGTGGCTAGTACAACTGACCTGATGGAATAAGTAAAATTATCTGTTTTCTTTTGAATTAAAATTGCATTATAGAAATGATTGCTGTCTTTCTGAAATACTTGCTTGCTTTGCACTATAAAACTGAATGTTTTATTTTTTCATGATTTTCTATTGTGAGATTGTTATTGCTGTAATGTTGTTCTTTAACACTAGGCAGAGAAAAACACATGATCAATTCACATATGGGTTCATATTTTAAAAATAGCTTTGCTTTTGTATAGGATCAGAAGTGAGTCACAGAAGAACAATTGAAGAACCAGTCTGTATATGATAATTTACAGGAGGGAAGCTTTAGAATACACTGAGTAAATAAAAATGTTGATACTGGCTTCTTTATGTTCCTAAAAGAGGAAATTCAGTTATTCCTAAAACTGTATCTTTCCTCCTAGTGACTGAAATATAACTGGAAAATAATGTTTGTGTTTAATGAAACAACGGATATATTTCTAAACACTGAAACTTAGCTCTGAAGAAGCTTTCTCACATTAAAATCTTTGGATTTATCAATAACTGTGTTGCTCCAGGTCATAAAGAAACTGAAAATTTTGTTTCTGTCTATAGATATATGCCAAAACTCTGAAAAAAAGAGTTTTCTTTTCCAGAACAGGCATTTATCACATATAGATGTGAGTAATGTACTCAATTAGGCCATACAAGACTTGTTTTCTTTCTAAACTGATCTTAGTTGAAGTTAAAATATGTCTCATGATTTATGATTGATGGCTTGCCAGCTAAACCATTTAAAATGTAGCAAGAATAGACAAAGGTGTTGGGATGACACTGACTATAATAAATAACATGAGATATGTGTTAAGAAAACTGTGAAATTAGATATTGAAGAGCATTGATGTTTGGGGTTGTAGATGTTCTTGATTTCAAACTGGAATTATAAACAAAAGAAAGTTGTATTAAATCATTTAAAAGAAAGTTAGTTGCAGGTGGCATTCCTGATATGAACATTATATGTTTCTTCATAATGCTAGTCTTGGACAGTCTAAACATTTCCACTCAAACCTCATCAAAATGTTGAAGAGTTTATGCAATTAATATGAATCACTCAGTTCCATTCTATGTCATATTCTGTACTCTTCCAAGTGACTCCCATCTGAGGGTGTTGTAAAAAGCCATGGTCTACACACTGCTCAGGTAGAAAGGGGAGCTCAAAGCTATGCCTGCATAGAGAATATGGGTATACAGAACACAGCTTATCTCAGAGGTGAGGACACTTGACTAAATCAGTAGCTACACAAAAAGGATTTATTGACCACCCTCATTTCACTCATTTCAATGGGTGGTTATGCAAAAAGCCTCTTCTGATTTCACAGGGCAGATTTTTCAGGCCTTGTCTTGCAGTCCTGATAAGGTTGGCAGTAAGATATACACAAGCTTTATATGCCAACATAAAATTTTCATTAGGCAGACAATAGAAGAGGTATCTTCCAAAGAACATTCTTGCTTCACTGTTAGAAAGAATATTTTTAAATTATCCTTGTTTCAAAACCTTGCTGATATGTCATTATTCAAGATGTCAGTTGTCTGGGAGGAAGATAGCAAGCCCCTACATGCAAAGTTGTGACATTTTTGAGTCACAGCAATTAGTTCAGTTATCTAACACAATACAAGTGAAAGTGAAAAAGAATGGGCCAGAACAGGAATAATCCACAACATGCCTTTCAATTCAGACAGGGGGTCAGGGTTCTAAAGATTGCATTCAAGATGTCAGAAACAGTGTTAGAGAGCATAATTTAGCAGCGATGTTCATGCTTAGTGCCAGGAAAGCAGCTGGCATCCTACAAGAAATATACTGGAATAGAACACAGTTCACGACATTCAAGACCTTTCTAAGAGGTGAAAACCTAGATGAAAATGCAGCCTCAGAGTATAAATGGAGGATCTGTCTAGCACTATGCTGTTGGCATTCTGTTAAAAAAAAAAATCCACAACAAAAACCACAGTTGGAAGGTGGGAGGAGGGGATTGTATCCTGCTAAACTGTGAGTTTCAGTAATAAGGCTTCACTAAGAAAAGTGCAGCATAACTAAATTTAACATACATTCTAGAAGAGCAATCAAATCATATAGCCAGAGCTTCAGTGAATAATTCATGTGAAACCTGATGAGATAAAAGGACTGACATGAGAGAACACCATAAATAACATACTGTAAAAAGACTGAAGACCAAAGATCTAGTTTTTCATCAGCAGATATAAGGCAACATCCCCCTTTGGAAATGATAGTTCTTCTTCGCTCAATCTAGTCAACTTGCATTTTCACAGTTTTTAGTTGGGAAACTGACAGAAGGCAAATTTCCCAGCAGACAAATTTAGTATTGCTAACTTGCTACTAACTCTAATTCTTGCCAATTCTTTAATTTTCTCAAATTGACATTTTGCTGAACAGCATAATAAATACAGGACTTTCTTTACATCTCCAGCCACTGTGAACGCTACAACAATCTCTCCTGTCTGATCTACAATCCACATGACACCTTTAACTATTTCTTCTCTTAAGTGTACACATCTATGCCTCCTCATCTGACCCTCAATGGTTTTCTTGGTCTTCTAGGTTTGGAAAGCAAGATGAAGAGGACACACACACTCACACACTGAAAGACTGAAAATCACTTTGCTGGGAAAAATGAACTTTTTCTGAATATGTCTCTGCTGCAAAAGATTACTGGAAGTGAAGCAGCACTTTAAAAATAGTGATAATCCAGCACTGCAATGGAACTAGTGGCTGCAGTGTATCTGCTGCATTGCCTAAAAGCCCATCTCTGTCTCTTCCATTGCCGCTGTGTTACTCTTACCTGGGAGTATTGGTTGTGGCATTATAAATAAGACAGTCTGATTCTTTTGTCTTTTATTTTTCCCCTCTTTTTTTTTCCCCTCCTGGCCTTTGCAGGAACACCTGGGTGACCTTTGTCAGTATACACTGAACGGCAGCAGTGGCAATCTCTGTCATTGCTTTTCCTAATCAAAAAGGACACCTATGCTAGTGTAGTTTACCACAAAGCCATACTTCAGATGGTTATAAAATTTCTTTATGTTGTAGATGTGTTATGCTATGGAGTGAATGTTCTCTGAGATGCAAAATGCACTCCTTCCCAAACATTTCCCTTAGTCAACATACTTCTGACTAGGTGTTGGGATGGGATGCAGGTGTGGTCCCTTGTTTTCTTTGTAAAGAAATACTGATATACAGGCAATAACAGAGCATCTGGGACTCCAACAGATTGCTTTGGTGTAAATAATCAGAAGACCGGGATGTGTGGTGGCCCACTGAGTGTGTTTCCGCTAGTGGGAAAGGGTCAGCTTGAGACCACAACAAATTGCGAACTATGCAGGTGTGGTATACATGCTGGATTGTTCTTGTGTTTAAAGTTAAATATACTTATGTGCTTTACTGGACCAAAGCCAAGATGCTCAGCACTATGCAAACCCAAAGTGTTTACAGCATTTAAAGTAGATCTAGTCATGCTATTTTCTATTAACATGTTAATTCTGTTGAAAAATGCAGATGTTACAAAAAAAAGAAGAGTATTTTTTTAGAGAAGGAAAAAGAATCAAAACTGCGTATAACATTATGGTATGATAACTCATAATCTCTTAACAAAATTTTATTTTGTTAAATTAAATCAAGTTAATTTATTTTCAGATAAGCTTAATATTAAATAGCAGTTTCTGTTTTAGCTTTATGGGAATGATAGTGCAAGCAACTCACTTTTACGTGGTCTGAGTGGTTTGGAGTATTGTCTTGTCCTTGTTGGAAAGTGGAATTCCACTTATCACAGCTGCTTATAGCATCTTTGGAAATCCAAAAAGAGTGGAACAGTATCACAGTATCACATGGCTCTGTGAGACGTAATCAAGCTAGATGTCTTTCAGTTTCATGAAAGAAAAAAATGTCTGCCAGATTCACTTCTACTCGCTATAATGAAGTCTCATCATGAAATTAAGTTTGATGCTGAAATGATCAGAAACAAATTGCTTCACCTCTAGTACCATGAAAGAAAGTTTTTTGCACTGTACTGTTGTGAGAGATGTGGCAACTGTATGAGTAGTTCTGTTTGAAGTTGTCACTCCAGATTGGAACCATGATAAATGTTGACATATGTCTATTGCCTATACAGCATTTCCCCACTCCTACTTAGCTCTTAAAACCTTTTCTTCCTGGTCTATCAGAGCCATTGCATCTTAGTGAACATTTTCTAAACCAGCAAAACGGCCTCCCACAGTCCATATGGATTGCTGTGGTGGGCCAGTGTCTGGTTCACTTCAATGCAGTGGTAAGCCACAGTGTCCCAAGAGATACTGGACTTTCTGGAATGCAAAACCGACATTTGTCATTTTAGCCTCCTTCTTGTACGTTGCGCCAGTCCCAAGGAGAAGGGCCAGAAACTAACCTTAATTAACCGTTGGATTAATTCATCTGACAGTTTCCTCAGCTGATACTTCTTTTTTTTGTCTGTGAAGTTATTTCCCAGGCTTTCTATTTATAATGCATGTAATGTCCCCTACTGGTGGTTTATTCGTGGAGTATAGTGGTACAAAAACATGTATTAGAAGCAGACAATATTAGTCCTAGACGTGCTGATTGTCTCTGAATTTTATTGAGCAATTGTTTCTCTTGCCTGCAGGCACTGATTCATTACAGCCCAATCCAAAAAACAACCTTGGATTTCAAATAAGTAACTGAGGTCAGAAATTTGGCATGAAGTGCTTAAACCAATAGTGGAGGAAATTACTTTATTACAGAGTTAGGCTGATATTTTCAGAGGCAAGAATAACTCCCATTAACATTGTTGGCAATCACGCAGCCTAATCCCAAGCACGTAACTTAGAAAACTTCCCCCTGTGTGGACAAGTGTTCTCAATGAGTTTCTAAATTTATAGAAGCCTCAAAAGCCCATAGTCTCTATGTTTTGTTGTTAAAGTCCACAGTTAACTCCCAAAGGTGGGGCTCCAGCATAGCAGCAAGCAGCATTTTTACTAGGCCAACAATATTCAGCAAAGAAATATTAACATGTGTATATTATACATTCTTATTTTTACACATAATTTTCATGATTCCTTTTTAGCTCTATTCCCAATAGACGTCTGAAGCACCATTGCTCTAATCTCTACTGACTAAGAAAACATGCAGTAGATTAGGCAGTAGTAATGATTACCAAGTGCAGGGCCCCTGCTGTTAAACTCAAATGACAAGCTCATCATGAGCTCTGTTTCTGATGTTCAGCTGCTTTACTTCATTATTCTCCAAGAAGCAAAGTTGGCAAGTCACCACTCTGCTCTGAGAATAGAGTGAGAACATAACAAGAAAAGTCAAGGCTTAAATCATGATTTTCAAAACACAAAAGCTTCCAGCAAAATGTCTTCTTCATTAGTATTTTCTGTTTGTAACTTTCAAGGACAGTATGAAAATTACTTATAAAATAACAGCAACACCAACAAGTTGCCATGACCTATAAGCTTGTGTTATAATATCCATTCTCTATAGCTCAAACAATCTGTCTGAAATCTGAATGCAAGTCAGGCTCATACTACTGCCATGTTTTGGAGTTCATGATGCAGAAGTTTTTGTTGAAAAATTTTGTTCTTGAATAATAGGAAGTTGCAAAAGCTGTTAACATGTCAGAAAGAGAAGAAACTGGAGCAAGAGCCTAACATCTGGATATATCCTGAAGAAGCCCCCTTTCTCAAGGACGTAGAGGTATTAATTTATTTACTTTTTTGGTACAGCAATTGCTGTTAATATTATTTGGATAAAATTCCGCCACTCACTCTCCCCACCTTCACAAAGACAGAGCTTCCAAGCTGTCTGTCAAGAAATCTTGAGTGAGAGAAACTGACAGCTCCTCCATGTTTATTGTCTTTTAGTTCTGAGGCCACAATCTGTATACATTTGTATGTAGCTACATCAGGTATTTTCCAGTGGCTCCTGAAGCGTTGGTCTGCTTGTTGCTGGCAGACAGCCCCTGTATTCAATTACCATAATTTCTTCCTGGGAGGGAAAATGTGGACGAGAGACAGTACTGTCTGCAAAATGAATAAATAAATAAATAAATAAATCAAATGCACAGAACAGTCTTCTAAAATCCTCATCTTTCTCTGTCCTAGTTCAAGCAATAAAGACTATGTGAGCCATGAATGATGGATATGCCCCATCTAGTACCTGAAACATGGTTGCACTCATTTGACATTTTGATATGAACACCAACACAAAGATATCATAATCAGGAGTGCTCAGGATCCCAGCTTCCTCCAAAGAGGTAGAGATTGCTGCTCACTAATAATGCCTAGGTGGCACCAAATCTCTTGGGAGATTGATGTAAAAGCAGTCTTGAAGAGGTGTGTCCTCTCTTTGGTTGGTGTTTTGGGAAGGAAGAAGCAATGGCTACAAAAAGCTGTTAATACCTGACAAGAGCAGATCTGGTATGGACTACAGAGCTAACCTGGATGGTGACATGAAGCAGAGGTGGAGACCTATAGGGCTCAGCCCAGTCTGTGAATGAGAGTAGTGGTGTGTTACTGTTGTTGTCTGGGTTTGGCCAGGATAACAGAAAGGCTATTTGGTCTTGATAGAGTGAAAGACAAATATTTGGAGTGAGATAATATTTGTCTGAGAAAGACAAATAGGGTGTGAATGATGAGTTATGTATGAAAGAAGATAGGATATCTGGGTAAGTTATGCAGGACAGGTGGGTAGACCAGGGAAAGTGGAAGAAAAGCAGTTACTAGTTGGCAGTTGCGAGGCCAGAGAAGATAATATAATGGGAAGAAAGAGGGCAAGTGGAAGTCTTTATAGGGAAGAGGCTGATCAAGCTGTGTCCCTGCAAATTATTTGATAAAAAGATAGATGTGACTCCTATAATGCTTTTTTTACCCCAGAGAAGTAATTTAGAGATTAATTTTCACATTGCTATTCCAAAGAAATTTCATTTTTTGAAGACTCTGGGAAATGCAGAAAGTCCATTTTTTGATCCACTTATCCTTATACTGGGTTTTAATCATGTTGTTCTAGAGAGGACATAATATTTTTAGATTAGGAGAACCAGATACTATTCCTTACTAAAACTTTTGAAATCCCCTTATTGTAAGTTCTTCATTAGTTTGATAGCTTCACGCTATACAGAGGTGCCTTCAGAAAGAAATGTATAACCAAAGAAAGTCAGTTCTCTGGCACCAAGGTTAGATGAAATATTTATTGTGTACCTGTGGCAAGAAAGAACCACTTTAGTTATATCGGGTTTTTTATCTTATTGTCAGTGTACAGTTTAGATTTTTAAAAAGTGAAATCTATTAACCCTGTACTTCAGCTTTTCTATGTATACAAAGAAAGGTGATGTGGAAGGACCACTCTGGACTGAATACATAGTCCTACTTGTGACAACTGCACGGCTTCTTCCGGGCAAGTCCAGTCCTCTCTGTATTCATTTCAAAGCTGATATGTGCAAATTGCTTTGCAGTGATAATAAATGTTTTATTATAATATATTTATTATTTAAAAAAAAAAAAAGTAAAAGAGGAAAACCAAATTAATTTCCTCTTGAAAGCTGAGGTTGGTGATGAACAGTGCAGGCTTATAAAGTAACTTTCTAAATTCTGTGGCTTCTAAGAAGTAGTTCAAGACCAATGACTCAATCTTTAAGATACTGTACCCCTAGGATTTTAATGACCCTAGTTAAAGACCATGTACTGATTTGTAAGACATCCCAACAGACATGAGCTCAGATGTATAGCTGGAATGAAACAAGGTGCTATGAGCACCACATTTGGAAAACAGAACAATATCAGAGTATGGGTAATTTTCACAGAATCAGAGTGGCTAAGGTTGGAAAGGATCTCCAGAGGTCATTTGGTTCAACCCTCCTGCCCAAGTGGAACCACCTCGAGCCAGCTGCCCAGGATCGTGTTCAGACAGCTTTTGAATATTTCCAAGAACAAAAATTAATTAAAAAAATTAAATTTTAAATTTAACTTTTGAGTTTCTGAAAGTGCTCCTCCCATTCCCCTTTATATCTGTCAATGAAGCAACAGGCTGTACACTAACATGTACAATGAATAACTGGGAACTCACAAGTAGACTCAAAAGCTTTGGAGTGAGTATGTATTTACCCCATCACTCACGTAGTTGTTTCACAGCAGTTTATATCAAGCCAAGGCCACAGGCCTGCCTATCTCTCTCCCAGCCTTTAAAAAGAAAGTGATTTTCTGCTGGCTCAGCTCCATGAACTAGCTCACTGTCAGATCACAGAAACACCTGTATAGGTGGGAAGAAGGGAGTAAAACTATAGGGCCAGGGGGAGACAGGACTGTGGTAGTTTGTATTTGGGTATGACTTAACAGACCCATACATTTGATGTAACAGGGAGAACTGAAATACTATGGAAAAAGATGAAGTACAGATTATTCTCATCCTGGTATGTGTTGATGAAGAACTGATTCCTCTCTCAGTCCACAAAGTGTCTCTGACACCTAAGCAAGGCAAATATTCAAGTATCTTTACTGAATTTTAAAAGTAGTCTATTACAATTGCAGGGTAAGGTAGAACACAGTATGACAATGGCAATCATATTGATATCTAGGTCTTTCTTATCCAAGCTTACTATCGTCTTTGGTTAATACCCTTAGGTTTTTTTTGTAAGAGGTTACGTATTTTTCTTCATAAATCATGGACAAATTGAAGCTAAAGTATCTTCTCTCATTCCATGTCATGCTCAAACTAAGTTACTGCAGTGACTTCAGAAGTAACGAATTATGTTATTAATGTAAGTGAGTAAACATTGTAAGAATATAAAAATGAATTAGATTGAAGTGATTGTTGAATTTGCTGTTTCAGCTGTTCTGGATTTTATCAGAAGAAATTTACATCTCTCTTCTCTTGTGCCATGTATATTCCAAATTGTTTTTCCCACCTGTTATTTTTTCATAGAAACATCAATATTTCAACCACATCACTTCTCAATGTAGAGCCCTACATGGGCAGTGATTTGTGAAGTATTACTTGAAAAGCTTACACTATAATTGCCTGAAGTAAAAAAAAAAAAAAAAAGGAAGGAAAAAAAGCTTACAGTAAAGTAATGTATACTGGTAATATCAAATTGATTCTACATGCAGACTGTCAAGCCTGCTGTCTTTGCAGCAAAAAAATATTGTTTCAGTTACTGTATGTCAAGGAGCAATAATCCATCTGCAAATAAGTATTTGCTTTAAGCTGCGTCTTGTATGTGAAGATTTCATCCAAAAACTTATAACAAAAATAAAATTTATAACTTCCACTATTATTATTATGCTTAGGGGTAAAGGGGCCATTTTGAACCAATGAAACCAATGGCATTTCTTATTATGATTAACATACCGATAGCACAACTGTCTTTGCATCCCCCTGTATCACCAGATACTTTATAAATCCTGAGGCTGAATCATCCAAGCTATTGTTCACTGTGTGCCTGACCAAGGGGACTGTGTACTACCTTATTCATACAAGGAAAACAAGTAGAATAATTACACTAATCTCTCTAGCTATACCATTGTAACCTCCTCAGGTACAACCTATATGCAGTGAACTGAAGCTGACAGTGAATGAGTTGTGCTCAATCCTGCACAAGTGCTGCACTCCTATAGCTGGAGGAAAAACACCATGTTATGCATCGTTCCTGTAAATATAGGGGCTGTTAGAAATGTAAAAGAGGAGTATGCAGTAAAGCTGATACATGCAACTGGAAAGCATATGTGTAGGGGTAATCAGGCTGTTTCTAAAGTTAATGCCATAGGAGGAGTAAATTTCTGTATGCACCACAGTGAAACACTGGTGCAACACATGATGTGCTGTTTTGTACTCTTTGTCTTCTGTGATGCTGAACTGTCTTTAAGAAGATTAACGTAATTTCTGTTTGTGTGATACTGCAATGAACTGAGCTTCACATGCATTTCCTCTCTATGAGACAATCTTTTTTCTCCTGTAGCTATGCACTTCTCCATACCAGTGTCCAGACATCATAGGTCTTAGGTAGTCCTGTCTGAAGCCTTCATAAACAAAATTAGTATTTACTTCCTTCCTTGGTTGTGCCAAGGATGAGGAGATGGCAAGGTTCAGGACTCTCCTCACAGAAGGGCCAAAGGGGAAAGCTAACAAGATAGGCTATGGAAAACTGGACTAGCTGCTTGTGATGTTTCTGGAGAAATAAAAGGATAGGGTGGGGACTTGTGCTCCTTGGGGATACCTCCCCTCCAGAAGTCACAACCCATATACATCAAACTCTTTCTAAATGGCAAGTACAAGCCTGGATTTCTTGTGACTTTGCATAAGCAAAAGAGGCAGTGTAGTCATGGCTGCTCCAGTCTGTTGCTGTAGTTTTACACCTAGATCTGATCTGCTCTACAGTGTCAGAGTTCTGTAATAACACCACCTTTTTTGTATTTCTTGATGCCTTTGATAATTTTTCTGACCTGCTAGTCTTCTTGGCCAGATCCTCAAAGGCATTTATATGCCACCTCACTTTGAATTCATTTGCTGCAAGGTCTGTTCTGGTGAACTTCAAACTGGACATAAAGCAGTTTTCCTATTGATTTCATTTAGATTCAGGTCAGACCTAGATGTAAGGGGAGGGGCATATATATTTTAAGGATAGAGAGTTATGCAAATTCTGCCATTTGAGTAACGAGAAAGTTGGGTATGATCCTTTCAGACAGTTACCTGCCTCTTATGAGTGATGTGAAAGATGCTCTGTGTTCTGCATGGTGCTGTACTGGGTACCTGAAAATGCCAGCTGTGGTGTTTTTAGTTCCTGAATATTTGTATGTAAGGTGTGTGAGGATGACACTCAGTTTTACTTGAAATTGTATCATTTGACATCAGTGGAGGTGCCCAATACAAGATCTTCAGCTTTTATCCAAAAGATTTAGAGATGGTAAGTGTTTTAAAAGAAAGCCCTTCAATTCAGTACTTAATTCCCCCTGTTAGTTTCATACAGCCTAGGGCTAGGGGAAAGGGTTGGCCTTTTTCCATGTAACAATGTATCTGTGAACTTTGGATTTCCTTAAAGGACTGGCCCAGGCCTAAGTGTGCTGTCCAGGCAGAGAAAGTCAGGGTAAAGGGAGGGAAGGATGGGTAACATACTGTGAGTGGCTACCAAGTGGAGAGACAGGTGACTAATAACTGTAAATCTTTACAGCTATAAAACCATCTGAACTTTTGAATGAATATTTAAATATTTGTAAAGCTGTTAATGTTGCAAACAGGCATTTGTTACAGTGAAATTGAAGCAAACAAGCAAATCAAAAAACTCTCTTGCTTCTAAACATTCAGATTTTGATTGGCAGGTCTGAACTTTTGACAGCCTAAGAATTAAAGTATCTTCTTTGGACAAGCTGATCCTTTGCCAGAGAATAGAGAATAGACTTGAGCTAAAAAAAAAGAAAAAAAAAAAAGAGAGAGAGAGAAAAAGAAGAAAATAAAAGAGAAAGAAGAAAGCAAAATAAACTGCAGAAACCAAGCTAAGTTTTTCTGGCTTCTATTCTCTCTCTCTCTCCCTACTTTCTTGCTACACCACTGACTGTATCATACTGTGTTGCTGGTTGCTGAGGTGCTGCTTCACCTTCTGCAATGTTGCTTGATCTTTGATTTCCTGTGAAGCACAATGAATCTTACATTAGAGTGTGCAGAGTCAGGTGGTGCACCATCTGTTCTCAAGCTCCGAAAACACTGAGTAGCAGAGAGCAACAGAAAGCAACAGCTACACCAGTTTAATCAGAATATTCATATTCACACAATAACAAACAAGCAGATGACTATGTTTTCAAGCACAGAAGAGCGTTTTAGTTTTCCAACAGTTACCTACTAAATCTAACATGTTGAGATGGGTTTTTTTAATTTTATTAAAATACATTTAATATTCATTAACGCGGCTCAGTCATAAAATATGTTAACCAATTCATACTACTTAGGTGATTTGATGTTATGGAGACCATGTGATATAGACTGCGAAGCAGTGTTTAACTGTATTTAATAGCGTCTGTGCATGCAGCAACCAAAAGATAGCTGAAACAGCTTCAAAACTGTGGTACTAATATAGTGAAGTGCAGATAATGCAGAAGATTGGTGAATCCCTAGCTGCCAACCTATGACAACACTTTTTTTTTTTAATGTGCACTAACATGCCGTTAAGAAAGCATTATGTGTACCTGACTTGCCATTAGAAATCTCTATACTACCTTACTAAACATTGATTACAAATCACAGGCTACAACTGTTTTAAATATATGTTTTCTTAACTGCTGTTTAATCAGACAAAAAAGAAATAACTTGAGTGCCTTAGAATATGCTTATTGGTTGAGTACAGTTCAACCACAGAGTCAAAGTTGCTAAGACATATGCTTCTAATTCTTTAATGTTCTTCTCCATATTAATGCTAGAACAGCTTAAGTCAGATTTACAGGAGCCCAGAATTGCTTTAACTACTTTGCTAAACATTGTGCTTATTATAGAAGAAACTAGAAGAAAGATTTATCACATTTTTAGAAACCATTTAAAAAGCTTCATTGATCTTCCTGCACTTTAACTTCCAACATGCTTGTTTTGAGGCACTATATTACAGGGGGAATATAGTTCAAAAAAAAGTGCTTCTGCCAAAAAATGAGGAAATCAGGGAAAGAAAGGAACAGACTTGTTTGACACTGGTATATCAGTACCCTCTCCAATGCCCTCTGTCTCTCAGTATATAGCACTGAAAATAAAGTGTATCTCATGGCTAGGCTTGCCTATTCCCAATTGTGTTCATGATTTGATGAATGATCTTGAGAAAGTTACTATGTGCTATAGTTTTCCAGATATGAATAGGGACAGTGATGATGATTTTGTATATACAGGATCTTTGACTCAGAAATGTTCATATGTTTTACAACCATGCATTTATCTTGCTTCATAACTTCCTTGAAGGTTTACATATGTCTGGCTGGCATCCACATATAGAGTTGTATAATCATATAATACAGAGGTATACTAATATTTGTATTATTTTACATATGTGCATGTGCATTTATGTGCTGTATGGATTATATATCATGTGTATAAATGTAGCTATACAGATAGACAAATATACAAACTCCCCTATCATGAAATAAGGTAACTACATGGCTGTAAAACATTTGAAGATGTCTGCATCAAAGATGTTGTGCTAGCACAAATAAAAAAAAAATCCTGCCTAAAAAAATGCTGAGCCCCTCACTGTTGCAAACAGGGCAATGGGGAAAAAAGTCAAATGTCTTAAAAAGCTGACACAAAGAGTCTATGGGCTTGGCAAATGTTGGAAGCAAAATTGATTTTGCATTGTCTGAGTTTGGAATGACTGATGTTAAGATCTGGCTGTTAGTGTGCAGGGGAGCTAAGACTTTTGGCAGATAGGGATAAACACAGAATATGAAAGTAAAACGCAGTAGGCGAAAAACCAGTTAAGTTAGACATGACTTCTGATTTTCAGCCTGGGCAGAGCTCAAGGCCCAGCTGGCTCAGCTCTATACTTCATGTCTAACTGGGATGATCAGTTAAAAGATTTCTCTCCCATTGCTTAATGTGCAGGTATGGCCTAGATCAATGAGGCTTAGAAGTCCTGCAATCAGGTGTCCTAAGCTTTTAACCTTTGATAATTGAGCTGTAAGAGATACTTCCTTCTCATTCTTCTCCTTGAAGCCTTCAGGAACATCTGTCAGTTTATTTTTTGACTGTTAATTGTTTATTTGAATGTAATAGAGTCTGACCCTACATTCACTGACGTAAACAATGATATTTCCATTGAACTCATTGGGTAGGGATACGGTGTAGTTGGGATCTGTCAGTGCTAGGTTAACGATTGGACTAGATGATCTTCAAGGTCCCTTCCAACCTAGATGATTCTGTGATTCTGTGATTTGACTTCACTGTTGCTGCTTGGGGCTCAGTCCTCTCTGAACCAGTGTAAACATGTGAGTGTCATGTATGCTGGAAAAAAACTAATAGCCAGACAGAGATAAGCTGTTAGCAGGAGAGTAGGTCTGATATTTTTCACTGCAGCAATATCTGTGAATATAAATCACAATGTAGAGAAAACTGAGCTACCTCTAAACAAAAAATTAGGATCAGTCCAGCTGCAATACCTTCAAGTTGCATCCTGGCTAATTAATTTTTCTCTGAAAAGTAAACGAGGGCTGTCTATCTAATCTGGCTCTCCTACAGCTATAGGATGGCTGCAAATTATTTACTCCTTCAGATACAAGAAGTGCAGCCTCTGGTCTAAAAGCAGGCTACTGAGACAGAGCTTGGGTTGTGAAGTTGTCCACACGCCCACTGGAGGTTTGTGGCAGAGCTAGAAATCAGGGGCAAAATAGTGCTCTGCCAAGGTAACTGGGGCCTTATTCCTGTCCTTTGTACATAATGCCATCTTTAGGCTGGCTAAGGATCCTTGTTGTTGGTTAAGAAATGGACACCCCACATTTGTGCACATAGGTTCACCAAGCAACATTGGTCTTGTTCAGTTGGGGCCAAGTTTTTAATTGATCCTGCTCATATCTTTTTTCAGATGTGAGAAGGATTTTCTGAACAACATAGTGATGGTTACAGCTGTTAATGTTTTTCAACAGCTAGTCTCACAATCAATCAATTTAAGGTTAAATGAACTGATTGCTACTTTTTTCTCTTAGAGTGGAAGGGATGTGTGAAGCTGAACAGGAGCCTGTAAGTGCAAAAAGTAGTCCTGAGGGTGAAAAAGAGGTTATCCTTCAGGTCCTTCAAGGTGCTGTGGGATGCCAGCTTCTGTTCAGGACCTCCTGGAAACATGTCATGTCAGCAATTGCTATGGACTGGCCTGAACTGGGGTGCAGACTCATCTGGGGACAGACTATGCACAAAGACCAGCCAGTTGTCAGGGTACTGGCACTGGAGGCAGGAGAAAGTGAGTATATGCTTCCAACAGAACATGGACAGAGTTGGGAAGGGGACCTGGGATGGTGTGATATTGGACTTGATGTATATATATATGTTTGGCTTGATGTATATATATATGTTTGGATTTAAAACTTTAACTATGTAATCTTTTCCTCTGCTGCTTTTTAAAATTTCATTATCTATTGCAATACAAGCCTAAATTAAAATTAATGCTGACCCATTGACTTGAATAGGTGATGGCTCTAAATTTCAGGGAGCTGAATTTGCCTATGTTCACATTTCCTTCAATTACAATGACAGTGGTTTTAATTTAGACTTATATTATCTGGTACATATTTATCTTTCTGCTGCCAACTAGGATCTCCATGGAGAATCTGAGAGATTGTGACATAATTAGTAGAGATAATTTCCAAAATGCCAGAAGTGAGTAAAGTTGCAGGCAATCCCTTCTTGAATTTACTTGCCAATTTCTTTTGCTAAAATGTGTTATGATTCACATTTGTTTAATATTTATGAAAGACTACAAAGTACTTATCAGTAGCTATACTCTGCATTAATCACATTTTTACTATTATACCTGTTTATGAATTCATTATTTAATTAGCATTAATAATGTTAAATAATATTTATATTTATTGTTTTGTAAGTGTATTAATGTATTAAAGGCAGTTTATTAAAGAAAGTGGCAGTGAAACACTTTGAGGCCCACATATCATTGAAATAGATGTTGCCCATCTGCCTCTTAAATATACTGTAGAAACTTGCAATGATAGATGCAACCTGAAATTATCCCTCAGCTGAAAAGCTGTCATGTAACAGATTTCAGACTGTTGCCTGATACAAAATGCTAGCAATCTCTATCACTACATACCAGTCTATAAGCCCTAGTTGAGATTTCACCAGACTGACGTGTTTGGTCTGAAACATCAGAACGATACTGAATCACAGTTTAACATATATTTTCTTTTATACAAACTACTGCAAGGATCAATCCTGCTCAACATGAGATTTATGAATGCAGAAAATCATGCTAGAATCTATGCATTAATAGCTACACTAATACAAACAGAGGTTAGAGACTGGCTTCTCATTGATAAGAACAGTAGAAAGAATTTTACTTGCTTCTTTTGACCAGATTAAGTAAATGTCCCACATCACCCTCATATTTTGGAAGGTGAAATAACATCAGTTGTTTGTTCTGCTATAAATTACCCCTTGAAAATTATAACCTCATTTTGTGCTCTACCACCTGTGTTTAAGGAGAAAAGTGCATCTAGATTCAAGCCCAGTTGTGAATATATATCATTCAAAGCTTTTATACACAGCTGACAAAAGATCTTATTTGTCAAGATATATTTACTTTATCACAAGCTAATAACTAGTTTAATTTTCATCATCTTCAGACAGAATGTGTGAAGCTGACACTGAGATTTTGCCTTTCCTGACTGAAAACAGGCAGGTGAAAAAAAAAAGAAAAAAACCCTAACCTGTAGATTTTAGAAAAATCCTGATTGGATGGTGTTCTTTTTTGCTGAAGAAAATTCTTGCTCCATTTGTAAGGCAGTTGATCTTGACTTCTTTTTTGTCATATCATATAATCTTTTCAGAAGTCACAGCATATCTTGAAATTGATATTGAAGTATAAAAAGTATAATACTGGTTTACTGGGGGAAAGCAGTAGTGTGCAATACATTGGCAATGCCTAATAACTTCTCAGCTAGGTATATTCTTATGCCTTCACATCTGGGTGGTAGCTTGCTTAGCAGCAAGAAGACTACTATATGAGGTAACATGCTTTGTTGCTTAACATGCCTATAGATAAATTGGAGTATTTGAAGCTAGTCTGATTATACTTACTGCTTATTGTATTTGAATAGTAGGTGGGTGTCTTTTTTCAAGGATTAAAACATACAGATGCCTTTTCGCCCTTGTATGTATTTCTTAGTGATGTTTGAAAAATAACTAATTTGCACTGTAATTACCTGATTTATTTTAATGGTTCAGGAATGTGAACTAGTACTTGCAGCCCTCTTAGTAATAAGAATAGTGTTAGATATGAAAGAGGACAAAAATAAATCATTTTTTCACCATTTGTTAAAGTTACAAAAATGCTTTAGATATGGCTAAAACTGGTAGTTGTATAATTTAAAAAATTTCTTGAACATGAGTATAATTTGAAGTTCAAAGAGAGGAACATGGACTTTTCATTTCACTGTTCCTACCAGCAGCTGAGCTGAATATTATAGTAAACTGGAAATGACAGACCCTTCATATTTATGATACATGCAATAACAGAAGAAAAGGATTGGGTAAATTCTTCAATTTCACAGTGGTTCTGTGAACTTGCCCACTGGTTTTCAGGAATACTGACATTACTCAAGTTACCTTATAAGAAATGGAATGATCCAAGAGTCCTATATATTTATGTGTACATAAGTATTTTGTTCAGTATAAAACAGATATAATGTAGGACTTCACAGTACCATTTCCCAGATTTTGTATGGCCAGTAAAACAAGTTGTTTTGCATGTAAACTGTTTACTCAGCTCTTGACATCTCTATACATAACCACCACCACCACAAGAAAACACCCTTCCTCTCAAACACAGGTAAAGTAATACCATTTTTCTACTTGTCTTCCTGTTGCATGCTATACTTTCTAGATCAGCAAGAAAGTACATTTTCATGTGAAAAACCATCCACAGGTTACAACAGATGTTCAGCTGGAAGTTTCCTAAGAAATTTGCATCACAGGATACAAACCCACTAAGACTCACAGAAAGGGCAAGTCATATCAAAAGTTAATAGTATCTGAAAAAATAGTGCTGGATTTTTCAGGAATAGTGTATTATTGGAGGTCAATACTCTCTAAATTCATAAACTTTTAACATCTCCACACGTGCTCTGTACTCTGTCCAATGATGTATTTTTTGTTCTTTGCAGACTATCTTTAATTGGAAAATTGTTTAATAAATCCTCACATTTTATCTCATCAAAGAGAGACATAGCGTGTGTAAATATTCATTACCACTTCATGTTTAAAACCACTTTGATAAATTAACTTCATAACCTTTAGAGAACAGGAAGAGACAGGAAGCCTGGATGTAACAGAGACAGTGCATAAAAAAATGAAATAAAAAAAATGTAACTCAACACAGTCATTTGAAAACGTGCTTAGAAAGATTTTGATTGTGTCTATTAGTAGAAAAGAGATTCACATCAGCTCTCTTAGAGAAGAAGATGAATTATCTTCTAGAGCTGCCAGTCTCACTCTTCAGTCTGTAGAATTAGCTTTGGCCACTGGCGTAATATAACTTTAAGGTCACTGTGAATCTAACTTCTGTGGATATTTAATAACCACAAACAGTGACATTCTGTAGGAAAGTTCAGCTTCCCTAGACAAGTAGCAGTTAAATATCTCTGCCTGCTGCCCACTCACACTTGCATACCAAGCACTGGTCATCTAAGACTTTAATGACAGCATGTTTTAGTCCAAAGTTGACAATGAAGTCTGGTCTCATGTAAAGTGCTGTTACAGTCATTTTCTTAACTTATTTCTTCAGTCCTTTAAAGGATCATATTTGTCCTTTCTCTTCATTTTTTTCCATGTCTGTTGTGTGAGGTCTGCACTGCTTTCCTTCACCTTTAAGTTTCCCCAGAGCCTGTGTCCACCCCTCCATATCCTCACTATTCACACCTGAGTCTTCACTGTTCGCTTCTTGTATCTTTAATCACCTTTGTGCTTTCTCTCCCTCTGCTCTTCATGCTGGGGAAAAGCTCCCTGTAACTATATACACAGCTACTTTATCATCCTTCTTTCACTCCCTCCTTAAAAACCTTTTCTTTGGAGCCATAAATCTTAGCAAAGAGCTGACAACAATTATGATGTGAATGTGCTTTGACCCCCGTCAATCTTAGTGACCAATGTTGTCTCTTTTTCCTTGTATTCCCCCATATGTCTGTATGTATCTGTTGTCTCTTAGCATACACTTCAGGTACGTCTCCATAATATTTACAAAGCTAGCTGCAGAATAGAGACATAATACCTGAAATAACTTTAAATGATCATGAGCAGTAGTCTCATGTACAGTATAGACATGTCCTTAAATTATAAACTCGCTGAAGGAGAGCTTGCTTTTTTGGCAGGAGTAGCATAGCTTCAGTTTGTAAATAGGTCTCCTAAGTATGAAGGTAATGCAAATAATTACTAATAATGCCAACAAAAAAACATCCTGTTACTTGACAAGCTGATTAGCAGCTGAAGTGAAAGTAGAGGTCTTGTCTGCATGAACTGTTGAGAAAGAAGCAAATAAAGTATCCTATATCACTTTGTACCAGCCCTCTTCAAGGTTTGCTTGTGCTAACGCTTAACAGCATATGCACATCATGCAATTTCTTCTGGTTTAATTAGAGATCTGTGAGGAGTGAATTCTCTGGAGATGAAATCTTCTGCTTATCCTATCCGCTAATTATCTGCTTTTTCTTTGAACAGATATTTGATATTAGAATCTACTGTTCTTGAGTAGGGAAAAAAGTTATTCTGACCTTTGATGTGACATAATGCACAGTGAATGAATATAGAGAACGTGATGAAATGTAGTTAGATCAGTCTTTGGAGTGCTCAGATATACAGCACATAAATAAAAAGATTTTTTTTTTTTTTTAAGAAGTACTAATATAAATTTAATTGCAAGCCACTAGATGCTGTTATTCACAACCAGTGAGATTTACTTTCCTAGTTATTTCAGTTCATTTAGTCTATTGCTGAAAAAAAATGCCAATTGTTTTACAACAAGTGGGTCATTATTGGTCCTCTCTTTTTCAGCATCGTATGAGAAGTATTTCAGATACTGATGCACCTTAAAAGAATTCTTACAAAAGTTAAAAAAGTTGAAGGACAAAAATAATTTTGGCAAGTAAAAAGAATGGTCAATATTAGAAAGAAGATGTTATTAACAGAGTAACAATGATTAGCAGCAGCTAAGCGCTACTGTTCAGATGTTATCTGTCAGTTTTGGAGATGTTAATATTTCCATGTTTTCCTTCATAGTGCTACTGGATGAATTGGGTTTGACTGTTGTTATAAGAAATATATTTACAGGGATCCTTGCTGCAGCATAACAGGTAGGATTTTGTATTATAAATTCTTCTGAGGAAGTCAAAACATGAAGGTAGCACAAATCATGGACAGTCACCACTTTGCTGGTTAGAGTCAGATTAAACAGTCTGCTGTTTGGCCTTGGCTGTAAAAGCAGTGTTTGCTTTGCCCTCGGCTGCATGCTGCTCAGCTGTGCACGGCATTGAGGGGGGCAGGACGAAGCAGGCACCCCTCAGGTTTGGTGGCTGGAGCAGCTCCTGGAGCTGCTAATTTGATGATCCCTCAGGCTGAGGAGGGCATGGTCTCCCTTCACTCTCCTAGGGGAGTGCCTCTAACCGCTAAACTATTACATGTGGTTCCTCTTTTGGATTTATTTTTGAAATAAAACAATGAGGTCTGCTCAAACAGCAATTGCTAAAGCTTCCCTCAGGAGAGGATTTGGGGCTGAGGTCCTGAGTAGAAAGGGAGTGTCTGTCTGCTCACAGCCCAGACTTGGGAATGGAAATTCCAGAGGAGAGAAGGGATTGCAGACATTATTGGCATTTCCGATTAGCTAGACGTAGGAGATTCCCAGCTCCTTAGGAAGCTTCCCTTCACAGTGTGATTTTTTTGGGAGCATCTTTTGGAGATGTCTAATTTTTCACCTAAATGGCTCTGAAAGGTTAGACATCTAACTAAGGACTCCAGCTGCAAGATTAGAGGCACCTAGCACTAGCAATAATATGAATAGTAGCAACAAATTCCTGCCCTGGGTCATGCTGTCTATCTTCACTTTGATTTATTAATTATCTTGGATCTGATAAAATATGACTCTTTTCAAAGGGCTCAGGAAGAGGACATTAGGATACAGGGAACTATTAGCTTTATTATTAGACAGTGTCATGTTGTTCTTACCCTGACAACTGAACTTTTTGCATGGCAGTCACCGACTTCATAAATTTCTGACCTCTCCTTAATACACAGCACTTATGTAAACCACGCAGAGGACCAAGACTGTAATTTCATGTGTAAGAAATCTCCAGCCAGAGGCCTTGCACCAGTTTTATGCCAGTGTGACTTCCTGGACTTCCAAGGAGTTAGTTCTAATACATACTTATTGGATGAGATCTAAATCAGGCCTATAGTACAGCGTAGTTCAGTTTGCTTCCCTCACTTCTTTGTATACCAGTCTTTATTATAAAGTTAATGTATTTATGAGGAAACCATAAATAAAATACTGTAAAGATACTGGAGAAGGAATATTTTCCTTTAGGCAATGTGTATGTGTGTATATATATGTATATATATATATATATATATATACACACACATATAAAATAAAACAGATTTGGTCACTTGAATAAATCCCATGATACTTTTCACAGAAGTAGGAGCATTAACTACAAAATCCCAGCCAATTTTCATCCCTAACTCCATAAAAATGATCTTGCACTTGGAAGTTAGAATTGCTCTCACCTGCCCCTGAAACCAATCAGGTCTCCTAGAAGCCCCCACCAGCCAGACTGAGTTTTCAGGCATGCTAGTTTGCATAATTGACGTATATAGAAGTCATAGCTCCCAATGAACAGGGACAGTTAATGCCATTTGTACAGACAAGGCCACTTTGTCTGATAAAATGTAGATATCTGAATTCAAAAGAGGGAGTCAGAGAGTCTACTTTCCATCACTGCTTAACTCTGATGGCCAGAATGAAAACAGATAAGTGGGACAGCAAATCTTTAGCTTATTGATTAAGGACACCGGCATGGTGCGTGTAAGATCTGGATTTTGATCTGTGTTCACTGGACTGTTTATGCCTTGTTACATTCAATGGTCTGGGTGAATAACAAACAAACAGACAAATGGTATCAGACTGCGAGAGCAGGCCTTGGTCTTCTGCTTCGATAGGCACCGTCAGAGACCGCCAAAGACCACCACTGCCCTGCAGAGCTGGGCTGCTTGTCCAGCCCTTCAGGTGATGAAGGACTGCCTGGCCCAGAGTGGGGCAGTACAGCTGCTCTGGGGGGTCCTGACACCTTTGAGACTCTTCTGTTCTGCATAGAGTCTTCCTTCTAGAGGTGAAGATGTACACCTGAACCCCTCAAAGACTGCTGAGGGAACTGAAACGTAATTTCATGGATTTATAGGTAGGACTGTTATGAAAAAGATGTGCTGTGCTATGAGAAGGGACGGAATTCTCAGTAATTTTGTATTAACCAAAAGGACATTTCTGAGGGCTGCTGTAACACAGAGGGGCCTGTCCTCTTGATCTTGAAAGGTTCAGAAATTAAACTTAGAAAGTTTGAGCCATACTCTTGCACCCAGATTTTGGTTCCATACTGAGTTTGCAGGAGCATAGTCCCCTGTCTTGTAAACCACCTGCTTGTCTTCAGAAATGATACAGGGAACTGGGCACCCACATATATGCTCTGGCTTACCCTCCTGGGGTGAGGGGTCATCTTCTTAGCCAGTGGGATGCCTACATTTTGTTTATTATTGTGGTCTTGAGCATCACTTGGTGTTAAACCTGAAGCTACCTCTACATTTCAGGTGGGGTCTAGAAAGCTAAGCCCTAGAATAATTCATCTTGCTGCTGGAAATTGTGTAGCCCATAATAGGATGAGACTAATTTACCTTGTCTAGTTTATCTAGTGCTTGAGGCAGATTGCCTTAAACTATGTAAAGATATCTCTATATCAGTCTGATATTTGCAGCACAAGATGCTTAATTGTGGAATCCTCCACAGAGTTAACAACAGTCTTGAACAGCAGATAAGATGAATCATGAATGACTATTTTTGTAATAACGTTTCTGATTAAAAAATTCAAATTTTAGATCACCTTTTGTGATGCTGCCCCAGCTACTCTTACAAAAAATACTTTGAAACAGAATCTTTTTTACCATGGAAGAAATTTCAGAAGCAGAAAATGTAAGAAAAGCTTGACAGACAAAAAATGCTGACTCTTTGATATCCTTGATTAGGAATCCTGTAATTGGGTATCATGTCAGTTATCATGTTACTGGCAGGAATCATTAGGAATACATCTAAATCTTTTCTTTCTCTCTCAAACACAGTCATTCATTTGGGTGCCTATTCATGCATAACATAATAGCCCTGGGGTGCAATTAATTTTAGCATCTACAGAACTTAGTATGGCAAAAAACATTGGCAGTGTCATGTGCTTAACTGAAGGTTGTATGATATCACCTTTATTGAGCAAAAAAAAAAAAAAAAGCCATAGATACAAATATATTAACTAACTTAATAATTTACTAATGAAGTCAGTTATGTTTTCTGATAATGCATTCTACTATTCTGTCACTGTCCCAACTGTTTCAAATCTTTGGAGGACTGCCTAGCAGGAAAGGTGTTCAGTTCTGGGGAAGGATGGAGGGTAGAAAACTCTCAAAGAACGATAAGCATAATTGAAGTTGACTCTTATGATGCTTAACATAGGAACTTGATTTACATGTTTCCTAAGCAGATGTGGAAGAGATATTCTATAACTTAGGCTAATACATGAAGTAGCAATAACAGTTTTCTTTGTGAAAATAAAGAAAACCCATCTATCATTGTTAAAATTTCAAAAATGGTTTTATTTTCTTATCTTTCTTTTCATTACCAATGACAGCAAAAAAGGCCTGGCTCACTCAATCCAGAGGTTCTTTGCAAAATAATAAAATAAAATGATGAATAAGAAACTGATGCAGGGATGTATTCTTCTTTCTGGTTATGGAGAGTGTACCACAGTCATGGTCATCTTTGAGGATGCTTCTTCCTGACTCAGAAGCTCCAGGGTCCTCTTCATTGTTATCCTGTACAATAAGCAGTTCTGTTGCACAATGTCTTTCTAGGTGTAAGATCCACCTTTCTAACAATTTTCAAAATGTTTAACAAATGTGTCTGTTTTAGGCATGACAGTGGCAGAGGAACAACAGAGATGAGAACTGTGGTCCAAAACATCTGAGATTACCTCTCCAACCTCTTCTCCCAGAAGACAAGAAAAAGGTAAGGTGTCTTCTCACCTCAGCAAGATGTTTTCCTCCACCATCCTGTTGTGGGCACTAAGGAAGTAATGTTTGTCAGAACTGCTCCCATTTTTCCAGACTCTACCATCATTTGTAAGGGAAAGATCCAGCCATATGAATTTATCTTCCTCTCTTTTCCTTTCTCAAGACATAGGATGCCACATAGAGTCATGTTTCTTACTGTACCAAACAGACAAGGTAGAACTAGTCATCTCTTGCTCTATTAGGTTATTGTAAGTAACAAAACAGTTATTTGCAAAGGCATTGGGAAGATATTAAAAAAAGAGAAATAAACAACTCAAGCTGTGCATTGAACTAGTGCAGATACATTAAAAAATATCATTGTAATAACAATTTTAATTATTTGAAAATGAATTAAGATTCAGTCATCTTTTGAAGGCCTAAGGGCAAACCAATGATATCATACAATGTAGTAGTACTTCTAACTCTGTTACTTTTTTTTTTTTTTAAATGAAGAAACAGTTATTGCATGGTTAGCGCTACTAAAACTATAAGGGCCAGATGGAGCTCTTCACTTGAATAAAGTCTGAAATACAAAGACTTAAGTAAATGATACAGTAAAAGCTTGTTAATTTTCATTCTGCTAATCTGCCCACTGCATAATTAACACACAAAAAGACATTTTCTTCTCAGCTTCTCAGCAAGTATTTGAAGTTTCAATGTTATAGTATGGTTTTGAATCACAAAGAATTTGTTAATTTTACAAGTTATAATACAGAACATTTGTTACAAGTTAGCATTATATTATATAGTAATATACATTATATTATTATGTAATTACATTATATCATATATTGTTATAAATTATATGCACATTATATACGTAATATTATTATAAACAGTAATTGAAATGTTAAAGTTTTTTTAAATTGTAGTTGCTGCTTCTTCTTTTATATAATTATTTCCCTGCCATTAAACGCAGACATGATGTACTCAGAAACTTCATCTCCTTCCCTGTGAATCCCTCTCCAGCTTTTATTAATGAAATTATTAGATCATAGAGATGAGTAAGTGTAGGGTTAATGTTGACTAGTCTCTCATGCTTTCTTCTTCACTTTCTTATGAGACATATTAGAGGCCACTTAGGAACTGTGTTTCCTGGTGCCCTAAGCAGATATGGTAGGACTAGTCATTTCTTGCCCTACTTAGTTATTGTTGGTAACTGTGTTGTAGGGCTAGGCTACTAGCTAGGATATAGTGGAGATTTTCAGAAGTAAGGTGATAACAACTTAGGTAATCTACTGAACTCTCATAGGTAGATTTGAAAATCACACCATTAAAGTTCAGTAATCTTTTGACGATATGGGAACAACTGATTTACCTATGCAAAATGTAATTGCCATGCTGTTATGAGACTTGATTATTATTGGCTTTAATACAGAATATACTTCTTCCCAACCTAAAATATTTTAGTGATTTTCATTAAAATAGCTCCCTTCAGGGAACAGGTCTGTATTCACAGAACTCAGAATCTGGTGGCTCAGATGTTGGACATAGACTTGAATCCTTCCTCTGCAGTTATCTGATTTCAGCTGATTATTATTATTATTTTCAATAATTCAAATAATTTTAAGTGTGGTAAGGCCTGAAATATGCCTCCAGTTCTTCCACATCCATTGCTCACTTATTCATTATATTCAGTCTCTCATTTTCTGAAGAATAGCTAGAAATGTAGTGAAAAAGTTTCAGAATTATTCTTCATGACTGTGTCATAAAGTTAATTTAAAAATATCATGCTGCTATTACACATGAGGTAAAAAAATAGGGGTTTTTTTTCCACCATCCAGAAAGAAATTTCTTCAATACCTCTACTTAAAATTGATGTCAACAGGAGTAACATTCAGTTTGGACTAAACTGTCTACTTTTCCAATAGGAGTGGCATTTTGAAAGCACAAACAGAATATTCAGTGACATGGGGAAGAAATTTGATGAATTACAATGCACCTTGTAATGCAGTTTCAAATGCATAAGGCCAAAGAACATCAATAAGTCTGAGTGGTCATCATCTCTCTAGAGAACTAAATGCTGCTGGCTTGCTGTTAGTGTATGCCCTCTGCTAGAGAAGCCATTGACTGACGATGACAATCTTACTTGCTACCCACATTTTATACTGAAAGAGGTTGTGAGAAGACAATCTATTCAGCCCAAATGCCCTGAGCCTCCATATTGCTTGAAAAGCTTTTTGACCATTTTGGTAGAAGATAGTGTAGAAAGTGTGCCTAATATTATCAGTTACTTTCTACATGTGATTGGAAGAAGGAGACTGAAAAGGTCTGTTCTGTTATGTCAGCAAGGTGCATTTTTTTGTTACTGAATCAAAATTAACCTCTGTTCGTTCCAGGATGGGAAAGCCCCTTCAAGGGCTCCATTGCAAATTTCATGCCAAATACTGTAGTGCTCTTAGGGATCTATTCAGCTGAAATTATATGCTGGCTTCTACGAATCTGGCTTTTGTACCTAGATGAGCCATTCAGCAGAGAGACCAAATATGGCAAAAATGCATCTTTGTTGAAACAAGATGGTGTCTCCCTTGCTGGGTTGTATATATGTATGTATACATATGTGTATTATACCTCTATTAGTGATCCAGGAATCACAGCATTGCAGAAGAAATGGTGTTCGCAGGTAGCTATAGGTAACACGGCTTAATTTAAAAAAATTAATCTTCTCCTTCAGCTAGCTTAATGATGGTATATTCCTTTAACCATTGGCACAGAAGCTCAGCACAGACACACTCGCTCCCACATACTTGCATAAGAAGCTGACCTATTGTACTCAAACGTGATGCACATACTGATTCTCAGCATGCCAACACTCATGCCCATCTGTTAGGATGGCACTGTGCCCACTGCAAAGGTGGGATGCCATTCTCAAGAGGCCTAGGTGCCAATTGCCTATAGATTTAAAAGGATAGTTTAGAGCATACAATACATGATGCTTTCTTTGTGGGTGTCCTTTCTGATGCCACAACCTAGTTCAAACATTGTCTGCGCCAGGCAACATTTTGCTAATTCTGCCTTACAGCAAGTATCACCAGAAATATGGTCTCTGAAATGATTCATAGACAAAATTCCAGACAGAAAAAAAAATTCTTAAAAATGTTGCTAGGCAGAGTCAGCAACCATAAGGTAGAAACTCCCCCAAAGTTGCCCTTACTTTTAAAAAGAAACAATTAGGAAACTGCTGAAATCATAAAAGCCAAGGAACGAGTATCTGGAGGGGGGGTACCCACCACACCCACTGCTGGTACATGGAGCTTCATACAGCTGTGTCTCTCCCTTCTCAGCTCTCCTTGCTTTATTTTGGAAAATGCAGTTTCTTTCAAATCAAAGTGGTTGCACACAAAGCTCAATATGCAATCAGTCAGATTTGCAAAAAGGCTGTGTGTACCAAAACAAATGCCCATATTCCTTTCTGGGAGAAATAAAAAAGAACTGGGATGGGGGCGGAATATGATCCTCAGATCCCTTAAGCTTGTTTCACCTTTTTCTTTTGGCTTAGTCAGCTTTTAAGGACAGGAAATTTTTGTTACTAAAATTTTTTGGACATCAAAAGCTTTCTGAATCTTTCTAGATGTAAGCAAATACCATGCTCTGATATTAGACATCTGGATATTGATAAACTTGTATCAGAAACACCCTTCTGTGTGAAATGTGGGTGATGGCAGTAGGAAATCACACAGGCTAAGGTTCTACTGGAGGCATTGCCATCACAACTTAACATGTTAAGGGGCCCTGGAGAAGAAAAAGTAGGAAAGTCAGCACTGGTAAAAGTGAGGGGAGGCAGAGTTAGATGAATCATGTTGCTGAGGTTGGTAAATAGTTCTTCATGTTGTCATCCAGATCAGTATTATTGGATCTAAGTCCCCAAAGTGGGTCATGTGTGTTTGACTACCCAGTCACTGCTGAGGGAAGAGTGATATCCCACAGAGGGTCAGTGACTGCCGAACGGGTGCCCAATGCTTTGCAGGAACATGCCTGCCAGGGCCCAGGTACATGCTGTCATGTCTATGTCTTGTGTCAGACATGTGTGTCACTTCTGAAATCTGAGGGAGTGTAGGTCTTTCTCAGTATCGCACTGTTGATGCAAGTTATTATTTTAAAACCTATTTTACAATGAATTTTTGTCAAATGTGTATGTTACACCTTTCACAATGAATGCAAGAAATGTTACGATTCTTCAGGCTGAGCATTTCAAGTTAGGATTTAATTTGCACACAGACACATACATGTTTGTACATACTGATTTTACAGTAGGTAAAGAAAAAAAAAAGAGCTTGTTTCTGTGGTATGGCTTTTAGAATAAATGTTGAAAAGTTTGCACTGCACATTAACAGAACAACATCCTTTAAACTCCAGTACCTTAAGCCTTAGCTTAAGTCTTCACTCAAATTTATGCCAGAACATGGAAGCAGAACCCCAAATGGCCAGTCTGTAAAGATACTCCGGTTACAACTTCAGCAAAGAGGATGAGGGATCCTTTATCTCCAGATAGGAGTCTTTCACTTGTGATATAGAAAAGGAGGCTATGTCTCACACATCTACACCATCAGGGAAAAATTTTACAATCTTTTAATATCTTGCTTAATTCTGTTCAGAAAGTTTCAGGAACAAGTCTAGATTTCTTCTCACTCTCTGCTAATTATGTTGTATGCTTTCCATTTTCCAGTTCAGAAAATGACTAGATGTGTTTTTGGAATAGTTGCCGTGATCAGACATTAACACACGTTATTGAGCTCAATACAGGGTTAACTGGATGAAACGTAATGGCCTGTGATTTACAGAGGTCAGACTAATGCTCCCTCTGGCCATCAAATTTTATGAATCTGATTTTCTCTGAAAGGTTTTTGGTCTCCTCAGAACATTATTTATAAAATAAACTAACTGGAATCAGAAACAAGTTTGAAAAGAAACTGCTTACATCTCATTTCTGTTTCTGCTGCCTATCTTGGCCATAGCACGATCAAGATATGGAAAATAATCTGCACATTAAGCATGTATGCTTAGCTAATTTTACAAATAGCTTTGAGGTTATATTTGTTATGTCTGGCTTATATATAATGAATGGGTTTATTTTCCTCTCTTTCTTCCTCTTCATTTTCCTGCAAAGCAGAGACTGCGCAACTGGCCTATACCCCCAATCAATGGTGTCTGCACAATTAACTACTAGAAAAGAGCCAAGCCCACTAGGTAGCTGACAGCTGCTTGAATTTAGGCTGACACCTTTAAACAGGAATAGAGATAGCAGACATAGCTGATGCTGGGATGTCTCCATGGGGAATATGGTAGATTAGCTAGCTCAGGATGTAACTTCTGTTGCGTAAATACAAACTACTGAGCATTTTATGGGCCTGATCCTTTGAAGAACCAGGCTGGCAGCATCTCCAGATCCCACTGAATATGTGGGCAAAATGAACATAGCTGTGTTATCTGCAGCATTTCCTTACAATTTTTGCTTTTGTGCATCAGGTCAATCATTTTTTAAGTCCATTCTATGGAGGTAATAGAAGAAGAGTCTTTTAAGATGCATAATTACATAGAGAAAGGAAGAAAAACAGACAATGGACAGAAGGAGCATACAAATTGATCCACTGTCTAACCACAGTGAAGTAGAACTGCAGGATTGAATTGAAGAGCAATAGTTTGTGACTGGATGAACTCCAGAAGGAACTTAGACATTAGCATGAAGTAATTTAACTTTCAATAAGTCCTCCTTTCTTCCTTTCTTCCTTTACTGTCCTTCCCTCCTAGTTTACAATTTACTCAGGAAAGAGTTCTAGAGCTGAAAACCTTAAGTATAAATGAAGATGGTGCCAGGTGCATCTTTTCATGTTACAGACCTTTTCAACACCTAATGAGAGATGTAGTGACAGACATTAAAGACAGCACATTTACACCTGAAAGGACCAGTCCAAGTCACTGTGCTGTCATTTTAACCTTTCTCATAGGCCATTCAGATTAATCTTCTCAAGTAGCTAAGATTTCCTAGATTGTTATGATAGATGCAGTGCTGACTTAGGAACTGGAACACATTTACCTTAACAACTGTGTGTAACATACCCTACCAAGAATGCAAGCATTGAATTGATACAGGAGAAGCAGTCTTTGCTGTGAGGGTTTTATGTTCTAAGGAAACAAGATTATCAAAGAGTGAAAAAGCAATATCAGCATTCCCATCTAAGACAATGGAAGACAAGGCATGGAGATTTTGAGCATTCAGCACATGGCCATGCAGAAATAGGTGGCAGCTGTAGGATTTAAAGCAGATCTCCTGACTTTCCATCCAATCCAGCTCTATAATTATTCATTTCATCTGAATAATATGACAGCAGAAAAGTCCTGTGCTGCATCTGGTAGTAGACTGAGGATGTAGATCTTTACAGAAGAAGGTTTGCTATCACTGCTGGTATGCAGCATTATTTCAGCAGAGCTATATTCTGAGTTTTCTTCAAAATTCCTTAAAAATGAAGGACTGGCATCCATTACTGTCTGACAATAATTTTTCATGGCGTCCAGATTTAAAAGCTGAATACATCAGCCTTTCAACCCTTACTTGCAACAAGGGTTGCTTGACTTTCTTCTTTTTCTTTTTCTTTTTCTTTTTTTTTATTGTAAGAGAGAATAAATCTGAATAACTTGGTGGTCAAGGGCATAACCAAAATATATATTGTATTTATCCTATCTGTTCATGGCCATGACTAACTTTGTTAGTCCTCATAATTTTTGGCACAAAATAGTCTTTGACTGATACTGATTAGCCTGCCCTGGTTTTGGGCACACAAAACAAACTGAGAGTTTGTAATCAACACTGAAAAAAATTTCTTCCAACCAGAACAGTTGCTCCAAATAATTTATTCTTTATTTAACCAATATGCATCATTTTCCCATAGAGCTTACTGTTCTAAAAGCCGTAATGCCCATATTTAAATACATTACTCTTAACTCCATAGTAAATGGAAGTACTATACAACATCACATCTCACTTTTGGTTGTAAGTGAAACCTAGCAACAACTAAATATTGGTTTGCTGAGTGATAGAATGAAACATATACAGAGGATGAGGGTGCTTATTATGTGTGTGGTTGGGTGACTTATTTGCTTTCTTACACAGTCGCATTTACCTTTGTTATGTCTAGGTCCTCTTCACCTGTCTCTTTTTGTTGGATTGCAGACCTGCCCTTTTTTACCAGCACTTCGCTACCCCTAGTCTAGAGCCATGATCTTTGAAAGTGTCTGACGCTGGTATTTGCAGTAGATGGCACCCTTCTCTCTTACCCAGTAATGAGAGAAGATATGGATCGTTTTGAATTTGGTGTCATTGGGGGCTATTCAAAACAGAGGCCTGGATCAGTGCTGCTAATTTGGAATCCAGCAACATTCCCAAAGAGAGAAAGAAGTGCCCAGGACAAAGTCTGTTTTGTTATCGCTTTGCAATATCAGCTAGAGATTGTTATTCTTCACTCTCCTTTTTCTAACACGAAGAGACAGTACAAATGACTGTTACTTTCCTCTTTTGTATTTCAGTGATAGATAAATGCTGCTACACTTAATTTATTGAGTAACTCAGTGTGTTTCACAAGGGAAAGGTAAAAATCCGGGTTGTGTTTTGAGTCTGCTCTACAGCATACAGCACATAGGCAGAAAGTTCCCTGGGTACTGGATTTGGATGAAGCTGGTGTATATGGTCCTGTCCTCAGGCTTACATATAGAGTGCCTGAGGGTGTTCCTTGAATGCCATTTTGGGCTTAAAGAGGCAATTTCCATAGTACTGAATGTAATGGTACTATGATTACATCAATTTCATCCTGGCTAGTAGAAAGCCATCACTGTTGCACACCATGTGGTTGCACCTATGTGTCATATGATATTTAGTTTACAACACGTGATCACTCTGCTGCCTGTTGTGCTCTAAACTGGCTCCACATCTGCTTTCAGTGAAGTCTTACAATCAACCAAATCAGCTTCCATTGCTCTATATTTGTATGGCAAACCAGAGACTATTTTTAAAAGCTGCCATTTTTTATAAACCAAAAATATGTAGCAGAAAAAGCTGTGAAAAGATAAAAATGCCTTTGGGAAAAACTGATCATTAAATTTATAGAAGATTTTTAAAGCAGTAAGTTTGAAGACAGTGGTAAAGCAATAAAGAGTAAGACTCATGTGAACAGGAAGACTCAATGGGAACTACTGATAAGGAAGTTAGCCTAGGACTTGGGAAAGCTGGACTCAGCTTCCTGCTCTACTGAGAGTTGACATAGTGCTGGGCAAGTTAATTGTCTCTCTGCTGTCAGGGTATATTAGAAAGAGGTGGGGACAACAGCACTTCCAGTCTCATGGAATATTATTTGGGTAATTTATAATGAAAGACTGTGAAATACTCAGGTGGCATGGTGATGGGGAAAGACCAGAAGGAAAGGGAGGGAGTGAAAGAGAGAATCCTGGTGGCCATATACTACAAATGAGCAACAGAGAAGCTGTTATGCAAAGCCTGTCTCAGATACAAATGGTCTTGTGTCTGCAGGTTTGGGGGATTCCAGGGCATTCAACATACCATACATAAATTGGCCCCAAATACTGAAAAGTCTATATTTTCCACCTGAAACTGGTAAATGATTTCCTGGATGCTGTTTCCTATTGCCCAATCATGTCCTGAAGGCACACCTAACAGCTGCTCCCTGCAGACTGAATCCTGCAGCTGTGGCTTGGGAAAGTATGACAGGAGGGCAGGAAACATAGTCTGAATAAGGTTGACAGAGAATGGGGGGACAACTCCCAGGCACTGTGGTGTAGAATGGGAGGGTGCACAAAGTAGGAGGCATAGGACTGAAGATGGGATTTGGATAGGCACTCAGACCATGGGGCTCCTTATTTTTCTTACCACAAAATGCAGGACTACACTTTAATTTTTGTGTCGGGAATTATTACAGATAGCTGTGAGATAATTACCTAAGTGAAAATAATTATTATTGTTATTGCCATCTATTGTCAGCAAGAAAGGCACTTCCCTTTCATGCCTTCATGCCCATTAACTGCATCCTTAGCAGTGCTACTTTGCAGAGGTAGTAGTGGTGAAAAGCAGCTCTTTTCTAGAAGCTCATTCTGAGACCTCAAGCAGCTTCCTGGCCAGTTAAATGCTGCTCCTTCACTGTCACTCTGTGAGGTTGGTTGTGAGTTGCAGGATGCTCGGCCCCTGCACAGCCAGCAGCACAGCCTGTGCACAGGGCTCTCTCCTGACCTGAATTGTCTGATGAAGAGCCAGCCGCATTTAACGACGACGCACTGAGAAAAGCACAGGAAATGCTTCATCTCCATTCTCAGTACTGGAGGAGAAGGAAAGGAGAGGTGGTAGCCAAAGGGGATGAGGGTCCTGGCTCTCCATCCATCAATTGGTTTATATGTCTGTTGGAGCTGTAGCCTGGTAGGAGTATAGTAGGAGGCTGCAAGTAGTGTTCTGCCTCTGTAGCCGTGAGGAGACACTTGAATTAATTTGTAGATGAAGGAAATGGAGCATGGGTGTATTCAAAGGTCATGATTTTCTAAGTCAGGTTTCTAAAGGTTTGCATCGAAATCTGTTCTAAGTGAACCAAGTAGAGCTGTTGAGTCACTGCTTTGTGCAAAAATCGTGGTAGCAACACATACCTTAAAATATCACAGGGTATACATATCCCTGTTAAAGATATGTCTTGGGCAAAAAAGCTTATGCTTTCCTTCTAGGATATATTTACAAAATAGACCAAGATTTCTACCTTTTTCGTTCTTAAGAGTCTTGAAAATTTATATATTGAGCCAAAACCATTGAAAACCTGCTTTCTGGATGTTTGAAAATAGTTATAATTCCTAAATACGAAATCTCATTATAATTTCCAATGAATAGTGTATTCTATACTTTATACTTCTTATAAACACTGGAAGTGTGCCTATTCATCTTTCAAAACAGTAGTTAGGTGAAGGAAGTAAAAACACTTTCTGCTTAATTTGAGTTTCATCTTTTTTTCTGAATTCAGTTTCATCCTTCAAACTTTCCTCAACGAATTTGGACCTTGGACTAATTGAAAGCGAACTGAACTTTTTCTTTGCTGACTGCAAGAAGGTCTTGATATTTCTTTTTGTTTTGTGGCTGAATCTAACTAAAACGTGATTTTGCACAGATTCCTTTTGTCAGACGTCCCCAGTTTTCTATCTAAACTGCTCTGTGCATTCACAGTGAAGCTTCATTAAAGATCAGGCCAAGCAGTCTTTAAAAAGTACAGGGCTTCAATGATAGACAGATGGTGGCTTTCATGATGTCAGGAAGTGTCAAATATTATGGTTGGCTGCAGAATGATGGCTACTTTCCAAACAGATTGAGAAACAGACAGAAAGAGCAAGAACACCATTTGTTGTATTTAGATACATTGTGAACAGAAGGAAGCAAGACAGAGCATACTTTTACACATCTTTTTTCCACTCCTTGTGAAAACAGTTTAGGATTTGTTATGTTATATTAGCCCTATCATTATGCAAAAACATGTGAAAGCCAGAGATGCTGATATATAAAAAAAATGTTTCCATTGTGACTTTCTGTGGTTTTATTTGCATTTCCATGGGTAATTTTTTAACATTATAGGCAGATAGAAACCTGTGATTTCACGGGTTTTTTTAGAAACAAAGCTGCGCTATTAAGATAACTTGCAAAACCCCTCTTTATTTATTTTTAAAGTTATTAATCTATATGCACTTCCAAGCCCCTCTGGGAATGCACTCATTTAAGTACTTAAATTTAGATAACTGATTTGCTGTTGGGTTTTGTTCAATATCTGTGTTGATGCTTCTGGAACTGGGAATTCAGAATGGGACAGTTTTGAAATATAGTAGGTGCTAACAGCTAAGTAGCAAAGATTTTAATAAAAATATCTAAAGATAAAGGTCATGCAATGATCTGTGCCTAGATGGGTGGCTTAAGCTGCACAGAGCCTGAATGGCATCAGCAAGTCAGAGATTGCTGGTGTCTGAGGGATGGGGCAGATTTTGTCCCTAAAAAATAATTAAAAACTATAATTCTTTACTGGAGTATTTTTTGGCCCCATGGAATTCAGTGTGAAAAATTCTGAAATGCATACCCTTGGTGCATACTATTTTACCTTGGGAGTCTGTGTCAGGTCAGCATTTTGGTAGAGCAAATTGAATGTTCCTTATGACTCATCTCGAAACGTACATATCCTATATGGATTTTATGTGCCTAGCACAATTACTGGAGTGGCTATCTCTCCCTGTGGCTATAAGGGAGAGATGTAAGGATGCTCAGTATACACAGACTCATGGATTAACCGAACCACTTGGCAGTTGCTGGTCCATAGGCAGGACCATGCCTCTGGCTCTGAGGACATGGGTGTGTGTGCCACAGCCCCTCGGGGGCTGTGGGGGAAGAGGTCTGCAGGAAACAGCATATAACCTGGGCAATTGCGGGACAGAGCCCAAAACACGGGGCAAGCCACTGAGGCACGAGTTAGCCTGCACTTACTTACAGTCTTGGTTAGGCTGGTCTGTCAGATGGCTAAGCAATGTCTGATTTAAAGGTAAGAGAAGGAGCTGACCTAGGTCAGGAGGGGAAGAGAGGGCTTGTAAAGAGGAGACATGTAAGAAGCTTGGAAGTAGGACAACTGCCTTGTGTGTGTTCGTGCTTATTTTATTTATTTATGAGCTTTTCCATGATGCTATTCACTATCTGATATAATCACTCTTTTCCTCCTCATTGCTCTCACAGAATATCTATTTGTTTTTCCAAATTATCAAAATACTAAGAGAGAAAATGCATGCTTATGTTTATAATAATTAAGCCCCTGTAAAAGTAAACGACCACATTTGGGAATATTCTTTTATTCTTTTTGCTTGTTCTCCATTCAACTGTGGACTAGCTGAAACCATGGAACCATCATGTGAGAATAATTTTACACTTCCAAATTATATCAACATTTGCAAACAGCATAGCAATTATGGTCCACAAGGAAACCCCCTAACCAGAATCCTGTTGCTCTGTGGAAAGAAAACAAAACCTGTAGATTGGAGCTTATTCCTGGCTTGTTAAAGTGCAGTTTTTGATAAATGGTGCACAAAAGAAGGATTGAATTTTTCTGTTTTTCTGCTTTTGCCAAATTTGCTATATGATTCAGCATCCCCCCCTTTGAATACTGGACATATTTTTTTTTTAACTTTTTGTTATTTTGTTCCTTTTCTGTCTGTTGTAAGGTGTTATATGGATTGAAGGCAGTTTTAATCTAATTCATTCTTTGTCTATAAACAAAAGTGACATGAATATTACAAAAAATGTTCACAAGTAATAATTAAATCTCTTAAACAAATTCTCTTTGCCCATAGTCACACAGATCCCATTCATATTTACTTGAAAAAACAATCATTTGGGTTTTACTTTTAGCAGAAAGGTTTCTAAAAAGCAATAATGCGAATTTTGTTTCACATGAACATTTATGGAAGACTGATTTTCAGGGGGAACACACAACTGTGTGCACGGGAAGTAGTGTTTCTCACACTTGTTCAGTCAGAGAGATGAAACAGTGTGACCTGATTTACCAATCCTAAATAAGAGATGCAGCTTGAATTTAAAATATTTGCAATCAGTTTGCAAGGTAAAAATTCAGATATATTTGTTGAGGACATTTAAATGAGAAAACCATGATCTGCTGATGGATATTCCATGAGAAGAAAAAGAGGCTAATTTAGTCAAAGAAATTACAGGCAGAGAATTACTCACTCAGCGCTACTGGCAAATAGTAAACGAGTGGCACCAACGTTTTAATTCAAACACTTAACAAAGAAAGCAACTAATAGCATCTTCCTTTTTCAACTGAAGTACTATAAAGTGGAGGTCTAGCCCTTCTGCCAAATTGCTTTTACAGAAATGTGACTTCCGTCTTCATTATTTTTACTTAAATTACCTTAATTAAGAAGCTAACTCTCCAGCCCTGACTTTGATCTTGTTTTCAGACTGGGTGTGTCCAGGTTCATCTTTATGGACTTGCTGATTTGCTGCTGGATTCAGGTCAGAAGTCACAGTCTGCTTGTCTGCAGGTATTCCTCCAAGTGATACCCGTCTAAGGAAAAAGTCCATTTTATTTGATAATTTTCTTAATATTTATAATAAACTGGAAAGTTATTAAACAACTTCCCAAGCTGGGAGATATTGCCCATCCCATTTTTTTTTCTTTTTTTACTGTAGCATTACACAGCAGAGTTAAATAGTAATTTCAAAATCTTATATTCAATTTTTTTTACCTACCACACCTGTGAAACCTTGTGTAGAGCTCTTCTTTGTGGAGCCCCAAACTTCTCCTTAGGCAGAATTCCACTATGGAATGATTACTTGTGTCATTTGGGCCCTTTGCATAGTGTGTGGATGTTGATTAAGATTTCAGGTTCTTACCTTGATTCCAAAGGGTTAGTAATGGGATATACCTTGATATACCTGAGGAAATACCTTGATGTTTGGATTAGGATTTGGAAGCCAGTTCAAAAGCATGACTTTGTCTCCGGTCTAATGGTGAAAATAACTGAGTCTAGCCTCTTGTCTGTAAGGGAACTTCTCTCTCAAACTATGAGCTCACTAAGATACAAGGCAGAAGAAAAGCTGAATGAGCCTCTGAAAAATACTAGTCAACTAGTAGAAAAAAACAAGTCTTATCCACTGCCTGAAAGGGAAACTTCCTAAGGGTATTCTATTAGCGTCCTTGAGTTTTGTCCCTTTCTAAAGCATGTGGATCCTCATGGGGCCGCTCTTATCCTGTCCTCTTCATTGCCTTCCACACCTGGGAAAACAATCTCTTTTCCATGAGAGGAGGGGAATGAAAGATGCTTTGTATCTAGAAGTCTTTGCAAGCTGTACTTTGTAGTCTCCATCTCATCGCTTGACTGGGTGATAGATTCCTTCATCCATCCTCTGGCAGACATGTAGCCGGTTGTGTGCATAAACACATAATAGCCTCCGGTTTCATAACCTGTCCCAGTTATTCACTTTCAAGACAAAGTGGGGGTCATGGTGTGAAAAGGTCCTCATTTTATGACCAGAAAGCCTAAGGATCCTAATTGCTCATGACTGGAAAGGCCAATGGGAGCAGGCTTAGGAAGTGGATTGACACCTGAATAAATTAGTTTTCTTATGGACCATTTGTGATGTCCTGTATATCAGCAAGGTCCTTTAGCCCTGGAAAATCCAAAAGGGCTCTATGCAGCATAGTATTAGAGAACAATCTTAAATACACTTGGTATCTCCTGCTTATATCACTTGTGTATTTCCCTAGCCACTGAGTTCAGTCATTCTGTGAAATCTGCTCTCATGGACCAGGGAAAACCACACCCTACTTAGGCCTCTTCCTGACCTGTTGTGCTATAGAAGAAATTTTATAGCTTTAAGGCAGCAGCAATATTTAAAAAAAAAAATTAAAAAAAAAAAAAAGTGAAATTGCCTTGTAAAATAGACAGGAAAATGGGGGATGGAGAAAAAGAGACAGTTGCATATTATAAATATTTGACTTGTGATATTTCGTAAGATCTTCAAATATTTTTTTTAGAATTCCTATATTCTCCATTGTTGTAATGGACTACACAAAGAGAGAATAGCAGTAGATAACTTTGGTAAGGTTTTTTGACACTGTCTTGTATATTATTTAAACAAGAGATCATAATCTTGATTTAATTACTAGAGAATAGTTGTAAAACTGAGTGATAAAATACACCAAGAGAGTAGTCATCAAAGGTTATGAAGATATGTAACAAATTGGTTCCTCAAAGGTCTGTCTTGGTTATGAATGTGTTCAGTGTTTTCATTAATGGCCTGGATAAAGGAGCAGGGCTTACTTTTGACCTTTGCTCATGATACCACGATGTGTAGCAGTAAGTGTACTGAAGTACAGGGTTAGAAACCAAAATGATCTTGGCAAACAGAGAAGCAACTTGAAAAAGCAAAACATAAGAAATTAATCAGAAACAACTGCCAAGTATTGCCCTTGGGCAAAAATAATCAACTGTGCAAACAGAGGATGAGGAACTTGTTCAGCAGTAGTTCAGAAAAAGGTCTGGGAACAATAAACTTGGCATTAGTCAACAGTATCATTCTGTTGAAAAAAGGAAAATAATACACTAAACTGTATGTTGAATTGTCCGTGATACACAAAACATGCAAAGTGAACTCTCCACCATGGCTGAAACTGACAGAGCTTCAGCTTTACCCATGTACAGTTTCAGACAATAGGATTCAAATGAGAGGGAGTCCAAATAAGTCCAGACAAGCCAGTTAGAAGTTGGGAATGAAAGAGTTAAAAAATGGAGTTCTTCAGTCTACAGAAGTCTGGGGAGAAGGGGACCATGACAAAAATTTTCAAATTCATTCAGAGAAGAAAATAATTTATCCTTAGGGAGGACTAGACAAGAGGTAGGTTTAAATTTCAACAAGAAAGACTTAGTTTAAACAGGTTTTTCTAAGTGTCCAGTAAGTGCACACAGGTTTCCTGGGGATGCAGTGGTAGTGGGTTAATGCTCACCCTTTGGGAATGATGAAGGTAGAGTGCTTCCCCCTCCAAGGGAGTGGAAGGTCCTCCATGACCTCCTGAGATCCCCTGAGGTCCTGCTTTTTGCTTACTGTGATTACTGTCTTGCCCCAGCTTGAATATACCAAAATATAACTGAATGTTATAGTTTTGTTAAAAGAGACTATGTTTTAACAGATATTTAAGGTTTCTCAGTTTCATGTTATCTAATTACAAAAGAAATACATTGATTAAACAAATTCAGAGGCTTTCAGTATATCAGCTGCTTTTTCTGAGAGCTTATTTCCTTGCAGACTTTTTCAATAGCTATCCAGTTTGCACAAAATATAAATAAATGGCTAACCGTGAAGATGGTGCCATTCTTTATGGAACTGCATCAGTGATAGGTCAAATTTATATTGCTCTGCAGCATGATTTTAATATCATTCTGGCCTGGTTTAGGCATAATCAAGTCTTCTGTTGAAAGAGCTCTTGTAAGGAGCAATTAAACATTAGTACTTTAGCTAAACCCTTATTAAATTATGTCTTGGAATTTAAGTATCTGGGAATCATCTTAAATCTCAGCTTGAATTTTAGGTGGTATTGTATCTGCAATTTATATTGAGGTATAAGACAATCTGTTTGCATCTTGATTTAGTATTTATAGTTTGAAATATTATTTTATTATTAAGTGTTCTATGCAACTGTTAGTAAGGCCACTAAGGTACTATTATTTATGATTACAGCTTCTGCTTTTCAACAAGAAAAGAAGCTGAACATTCAGCAGGCAAATTTTAACATGCTTTTTGAAAGCCTTGAAGTAAATCAGTGCTAGCTGGGTACCCTTCAGCAGACATGAATGGCAATTCCAGCCCTTCCAGTGAAGACTCATAACCCAGAGGAGGCAAAGGGCTTTGGACTGCTGTAACACTAAGGGCTCAACAGGACCTTTCTTTCAGGCATGAGCAGGAGAAGATTATCTGGAAAAGATTTAAACTATAGTTATCTCACCTTACCTTTGCTGTGGACTGGCAGGACTAGCACTGAGCATTCTCATGGACAAGGTGATGTGTGAGTCTGAGCACTTCGAGGCAGATTGTGATAATAAGAACAATAATTGGGAGTACAACTCACTCCAAATGTAGCCCTGCAATAGCAAGTCAGCAAGTATACACAGTTTAGACTGACATTGGGCTGAAAAGGGAGAAAATGGTGCCTTCTGTCTTGATCAGGGTATATCACCATTGAACATTATATTTGAAATCTCTGAAGCCTAGGAAAAGGCTTATGTATGTGATGGTAAGTTTGTAGATATATTTTAGCATTAAATATATCTATTGTTTATGCTTTAAAGATATGTTCAATTTATGTTATCATTTTGATCACTGATCGAAGCTTACAGGTTAGTTTCCCTGTCAGCACAGAGATGTCTCAAAGCATTAGGGAAGAAAATACTTAAAAATCCAAAGGAATAAAGAAAAAATAAATTCATGTTAGTTACATCATAGGAAAGGCAGATCCTCTATAAATCTCTGTGTTGAATATGTTATGATTATTTGGGCCAGATTGGATGAGTATGAACTGCATAATTTCCTTTTTACTTTCCATGTAAGACACAGTGCAATAGCTTGACAAAGAAAAAGCAAAGTTATACTTGCTATATCATACATGTGTTTTGTTAACATAAACAGTAAAGAGAGGTTATAGTATACAATATTGCCTAAACATCAGTTCTCTGATTATAAGAACTAATTTCTCTATACTGAAGGTCTGTTCTGAAAATTCTTTTGTGTTTTAAGAGGGACTTCCCCTTCTCCCAGTTTTGTTTATTAAGGAGGAAACAGAAATAGGGAAACAAACCTTGTTTCTCTGTGTTCCTACAAGACACAAACACTGATGTTCCCTAAGATCTAGCTACATTTTTGAGAACTGGTTTGCAAACAAAAACTATGAAATATTGCATCAGCAAAATATGTGACAACAATTGTTATCTTGAAAACTTGCCTAAAGACAGAAAGATCTGAGCCTATGAAATTTGTCTGATATACATAAAATTAGTGTTCAGGAGGCTGGATGGAAACCATGGTCTTCATTTTCCTAAGCACACTATGCTTCTTAATAAAGCTCCTTATTGTATAATCAACGGACCCAAAGAGCAAGCACAGTAGTTATTAGATGACATCATAATCATATGTATTAAGATTTTTTCTGATTTGGTAATATTTCATATCAGCTTTCCAGTAATTAGAAAGTTTATGCTAGCTTTTAATAAGACTTTGACGGAAGACAGTGTTACCTACTTAATTTTGAAAGGTGATGTAGCCAAGCCTGTGACTAGTACATTATTCAGGGACAGGCTCAGAAACCAATTCAACACAGGCACCAATATTCAAGTCTGGGGCAGAAAAGACAGTCTGTCTTGCCTAATATATTCAGTATGTTTTCTAGTATTTGAGCTACCAATGTTAACTCACCAAAGTAACAATGTCTCCAGAGGTTATTCTAATTCTATCGTTTGGAATTATTCCTTTCCCATCCCATATATTCAGCTTTAGCTTTTCTTTCTGAGTATCATCCCATTTCTCTTAAATCTATTAATTCTGATCCTTCTACATTTTCAAATAACATACACCAGCATTCTAGCTACCTCAGGACATGAGATTGAGAACAGGGGGAAAAAAGGACATCTTCCTGGTGAATTTACTATTAGAACAGCTGGAGAGAGACATAATTACTGTAGCCCATCCAAGCTTAGCATTGCCACAAAACACCAAGGATAGCATTTAACTGAAACGTTCCTCTGCAGAGTTTCATTGCTTTACTTTTATTCATAGCTGAGAGCTTAGCCTATAGCAACCTGTGCCACAGTTAATGAAAATTGAAAAGTTACATTATATATTGTCCTTCAGGGTAAAAAAATTAAAACATCAACTTTACCTACAAAGACGGTTTCATTCCAGCTGCTACATTTAGGGAGAGAAGTGCACACAAGACATATACATTATCCAAGTGTCTCTGTCCCCAAAGAATGGATGAAAGAATGTCTTCTGGGCATGAATATCTGTTTTTTGGAGAAGTGTTATGATAATTTGTTGTTTGTAGTAGACTACACCATAAGGAAGGTTTTACATGTAGTGTGCAGACTGGGTGATTAAGTTATTCACAAATTCTACTGGAAAGGGATAGATGGATGGAGCCCATTATTGAAGTAGCTTCTTACTTGGATAATATAAAGAGGACAGGATAACAGCAAACAATTTCACTGTCTGTGGGAGCCATCCCTGTCTTTTGTTAAGAAATAAGATACCATGACTCTGGATCCTGGCTATGCATCGCAGACGCAGCGGTCCAGGGAGTGAATTGTAACTTTCTGAAGCAATTCCAGTCACAGAACAATCCTGCATGGTTGGTCCCTGGTCTGTTACTCTTTATGTCACTAAGATAAATTCCTGTATATTTACGTTACTAGAAGGAAGAGTACAGCTGAGCTGACTCCAGTGTGAGTTCTTTCTCTTGTACCTCTCCTCTTGGAGCAAAATTTCCATCCCCAGTTCTGTGAATACAGTGTGGTGGCGGTAGCATTTGTTAGTCATCACTTGCTTAAGGTGCATGCAAAAGACCCACTATAGTCTCTGTGAAGCTCTTGGAAGTTCTCTTAACCACTAAAACTCTCCAATGTCCCAGCCACACTTTCTATTGGAAAAACTCAGGCTTAAGTGCACTGTCTCTGATACAAGTATAAAGCAATGAGAAGGAGCTTAATGAATTGGAGAATAAAGTACATGAAGTTGTGGGGTTTTTTGGGTGGGTTTTTTTTTGGTTTGGTTTTCTTTTTGGTTTTTTTTTTTTTTTTTTGCTATTATTATATATCCCAGATCCTTTTTTTACTATGAGACATGTGACAGTTTTGCCAGGCCCCCAAGGGTTGCTTTGCTAGCACCTCAGTTCAACAAGGACTCTGACCTGTACAGTATAGTAGATTTGCTGGTGAGGGCTAACTTTCCCAGAGCTAAGGGCTTGCGACATAACCTTTATATTCCAGTAGCTGCTTTTTAGTCTGTAGTTTTTCTCCAATACACCTTCAAAGAGCAGCAACCAGCTCGCTGGGGACAACCTCTACTGTGTTTCTTAGTCTCCAGGATATGTTGATCAAAGTATCATTCACCTTGAATAACAAGTGAATGCTTCTTCATAAGTCCTAAAATCTTTTAGCATAAGATTAGGCAAACATGGCATTATAAGAAAACAAATTTTAAAATGCTATTAGATCAAACATTTATGTACCCCAAGAATCTCTAAAACAGAATCTGGCCATTGGATGCATAGATTCGGTGTTCACAACAGTGCTTGATCCTTCAGGTGTTATCACTGACACAGCATGCCTCCTTCTTTACCTCTCACAAAGCTCCTCATCCCATACCAGTTATACTCCTGGGGAACTGGGTTATAGACTATACTTATAGATTGGTCTATATATAAGTGAAAATGTGGGTTGATCAATATGGAGCCAAGTGTTTGCAGAAGAGAAGATGTCCCATTCTTGGTTCACATACATCAAACAGGCTGTGTATGTTCTGAAACTCTTCTCGACTGTTTTTCCTGAAACAACATATTTCATGCTCGAAGACTGCTTTGCCTATAGAAGAACAATTCTGACAAATGTTATTGCTGGAGCTACAAAAAAATATACTGAATTACAGATGTGGTTTATGAATACATTTCAAGAAATTGATGATACCTGCTGCATTACTAGTTTCTTGTAGGAACCACACATAACAGTATTAACAAAGATGACAGGCCTGGTTATGAATTATGCTGCTGGGATAAGAACAACCTTTTCATCTTCTCAGTTTTAGGGCTTTCTGTGTCCTACCTTGTGTCTTCTTTCTTTTTGTACTTCAGCCATGATATCCTTCCATAAAAAGTGAGATGCATTTAGGATTCATCCCCTTGCAGTTAGCTTTGTAAAATGAAACAAAACAAAGATCAACAAATATGTAGACATAAGACATACTCAATTCCGTCAACATTTATCACATGTAGACAGGGTGGCCTTAGGATTAAGGAAATTACCTAGCACTTGGGAGATAGACTTAAACTCTATTAATGATTCTCTATTTATTTCTGCTGCACAAAACCACTTAAATATGTGCTACAAATTAAGGACATGCTTAAGTGGTTTCCTGAGTCCCAGGCTATAGACCTTGGGCAAACCACTTTGTCTCCTAGGGTCAGATTGTGAAATCTTTTATTCAGTTTGGTGAGCACTTTCATACACAACTAATGTCATTGATTTTAATACAGTTAGTCATGATAGTAACCAGTTGCCAACCTGAGGTTGGTACCTCAGCTCTGCATCTGTAAAATGGGGTAATTAAATTTCTGTGCCTACTAGAAGTGGTAGCATATTACACACATGTAAGTTTCAAAGTTCCACTCTTAGCAACTGCTGGAAGTATTTTCACCAAATCTCTGCATATGTGTGTTTAAGCAGATGAGACATTTTATTGTTTTATTTTATTGAAAAGTTGCATAAACAATAACATATTACCATACTTAAGAAAATTGAAGTGACATGAGAAATGATTAGATAAATAATTTCAGAGGAATATACTAATTCTGTTTACTATAAGTCTATGGCATATTCAGGGAAAACCTTCCCTGCCTGTCATCCTTCAATACCACCAAGTCCATATGCTTTAAGTGTCATTTACCTCAGACCAAAGCTTGGAGAAAGGTTTTTAAATGGAAAAGAAATAGCCTGCATTAGTATAATTATTTGGGGTTTTGACCTGTATCTATTTTATCAATTATGATTTTTTTTAATCACTGTCAGTAGTGCCAAACCAACTGAGATGTGTAAGATAAGATATTCTGAGCTCCTTCATGTTCCATAAACCAGGGCATTTTCTTGATTAGTCAGCCTCTGAAAGAGTGAAGTCACAGGGTAGTTGCACTTAAATGACAAAAATATATTTATTAAGAGGAGAAAAGAAAACTTTGAAATCTGAATCAAAAGACTTCAGCTTCACTTGGCCTAGCCTTTTATATCTCAGTAGAAACCAATGGAAAAGGAAAATAATCAGCAAAGAAGCATCCATTTATACAAAGATATAGATATGTATACATGCATGTGCACACACACATATATATACCTATATCTCATATTTGAGTTTCATCTTCCCCTTTTTTCATCTCAAAACCAATGGGGAATGTTTGATTGCAGGCTTGTCTTTCAAAACCATTACTAATTCCTTCATTACATCCAAAAGAAAGGCTTTTTTTCCCCTCTACTATATCTGCTGGCCCCAGAAAGCAATTTTTGAATGTTGAAACTGCCAGAATAGAGTCAGTCATTAGTCTGTCTAATTAGATGCTTTGGTAAACACTTGAGTGAACCTGGACAATTATGTCATAGCAAAGCTGGGACTTTAATGGCATAAAAATACTCTGATGGCATAAAAAGTGTCAAACGTCATCAATGTGTTTTTGTAGCAACCAAATTATCCTTGTGAACTTGACCCATTTCCCTAAGCTTTTAAAAATGTTGATCGTGAGGCTTGTAATGAAATTTGTTCCACTGTGTGCAATCATGTGCAGCCCTTCAGCTCAAGTCTACTGGGCTCCTTTGTCAGTCTGAGCTCCTGCTCTCTATTAACCTCCCAAACAGTGCCTAGCTCAACTTTACAGCTCTTAACTACATTTGTTCCACTTTGTGCAATTAGGTTCACTCCATGCACCCAGTCCACTGGCTCTCATGTAGGACTCCAGAATGTCACAAGTCATGGCTATTTGTCAGAAAGGTATGAAAATCATGGAATCCCAGACTGCCCTGACAACCATGAGAAAATGCCAGCCCTTGATACAAACACAGTACCCAACTACACTGCATTCAGCAGTGAGGGATTTTGAGTGCAGAGCAAGAACAAAATGACCAAGGAGATATGTATGTGTAGAGAAGAGGTTAAGAGAGAAAGAAATGAGTCATGGTTACCCCTGTGTGTTGGTGGTACTCCTTTGCATTGATTGCACAGAGGAGGAATAGTGTTAGTGCATTGTTTTATGCCAGCCATATGCCAGCTTCATTAGACTCAGCTGACTTTTGCGAACATTTCTTGTTATATGCCCTGCCTCCCCTTATCTGAGATAAGTAAGATACAGCCTGTGTATTTAGTTATATTTATCTAGAACATTCAGTATAACAGTCCCTTTTTGGGGTCAAGAATGACAGTTTTATTTTGTAACCATGTTGATATGGAGTCAAATCAATTTCCAAGGATATGATGTTAAGGAAAGATGAGATATGCAGTCACCTTGTCTCTGTGTATCTGCCTGTGATCTCGTCCTGCCCTTAAATTTCATTGAAATTTAGTATATTAGCATAGCTCCAACCCTGATCAGGGTCCTTTTCCTTTTTCAGGAAAGCAGAGGAGACTGGAGTCTAAGACTTGGCTAGGCAAAACCATAACTGAGCTAATCCTGGGAAAAAAAAAAAAAAAAAAAGAAGAAGGAAATTTACAATGAGACATTAACCTGGTGTTACTAGGAAGCCTGTGGGTACCTACAGTTCCACACACAAATTCTCTGTAAATGTTATTATGTAAATGAAAGCTTTCCAGGCAATACTCACCCAGGCACTCCAGTGTCCTCAGTCTAGTGTCTGCTTATACCATGTCTGATTGTGCCATATTCTACTTGCTGACATTTTTCCTAACATAACACATAAAATATAAAATAGCATTTATTAATCTAAACCGCAGGCAATACCTGTGAAACTCTTAAGTAAGATAAGTATAAACATTCTTAGTATTGACCTTTCTTCATTTCAGTGGATAAAACATCATTATTCAGAATTTAAGACTTTAGTGCATTTGGAGGGAATGAGGCAGTATTTTTCTAAATACGGGTCATAATCTGCTCCTTTGAGCAACAGACAGTGAAAACCAAAGAGTTCTTGTGCCATTAGTTTAAAATTTTTTGCACAGCCTAACCTCTGAAGTGGCACTCAGTGGCCATTTCTCCTTGTTTGGTCATCTGACAGAAGAGTTTGGCTCTGTCGTCTTTGTAGCTATCCTTCATGCTACCCAAAAAGTGGCTGTAATATATCTGTTTTTAAGTACCTTCTGCAAAATAAGTGTTAGGTAGAGAAGATTTTTTTCCTAGTCACTGAGAAAATATGTGAAACTCACACCTTAACAAGTCAACATGAAATGCCACTGAGCAAAGCATAAAGTATTTGCTGGTTATGCTCCCACTTTTGTTGTGGCAATATTCTGTATGGTGGCAATTCAGAATTCAGTACAGCAGTGCTTGCAGAAGTAATAACCTGCCTAAGAAAGTGTATAATTTTAGTAGATAAAAATAATAAGTCTTGTTGGGGCTAACTAATAAGCTTCTCTGGTGTGCCCCAGAGAATGAACCTCTACGCATGTGCCAACCTGTTGCCAGAAAATTTTCAGAGCCAGTGGCGTGACACCTTTGAAGTTTAAGCCAGAAAGAAAGCTTAAAATATTTTTTTCAGCTTTATCAAGGCTCCCCAATGCTTAATGGTGTATGCTGTAACTACACAAGGCTATTTTCTAAACTAATCTAAATGAATAAATGATGAACTTGTTTTAAAACTAGAGATCTGCAAAGAGAAACCACCAGTCCACGTTCATGGCAGCAAAACAAGAGACAACACATTACCATGTTTTGTAGGTAGGACACGCATAAACCAGATACCATTCTATTATTCTGGCAAAAATCTTGGTTCAATCTTTTTCCTTTTAAAGACCAATTTAAACAGGTAATAGTCCTCGAAAACTTGTGATGACATCTATTTTTGCAATAAAATCCCTTTCTGGTTATATTTAAGTCTTTTAGATAATGCATGGGAAAGATTTTAGCCTTCTTATGAAAGATCCAGGACGCTGAAATTTAAAACTTCACAGTAACTCCACTGTACTCAGGAACCTCAGATATACATCTTATCAATTGTTAGAATAATTTCAGTTTGCATCACTTCCAGATCCTGAAAATTCTGCTATTTCTGGATTTATTTCTCTGGTGCCAGTGAGATATCTGTGCCTAACATTTTTGTGCCGTGGAAATATGTCCCACTCAACTGAAATGAAATATAGTGAGTGCAGCCCTTCAGACACCCACTCATGCCTATAGATGAGGCAGTCAGAGGTGGGGAAAATAGTCAGCATAAACTTTATAACTTTTAATTTGAAAGCAAATAACTCCCTCCCACACCCATCCAAACCTGCTCATAGTCTGCACTCACCAATGGCAAGATCTACTTTCTTGTATTAGGACAGAGGCACTTATAGATAGAAGTCTCTCCTTGATGTATTTTTTATTCTCTCTCAGACAGAACCTTCCTTTAGAATATTCCTTCTTACTTTCTCTTGTGCCAACTTTAAACTGGGATACCGGTTGCTAAATCCTTGGTTTTAGTAATCCCACTTCTTTCTGCTTTTGGTGCTTGTGCCCAAGTATGTCCACTGTGCTGATGCCAGCTGTCATCCATGTAATTGTTCTTACACCTTAAAACCAGTCATCTTACCTTATATTCTCTGTGGATTCTGGTCTTTACTTACAGCTGTCCTGTTTCTGGGTACTGTGTGCAGCTTTTGCCTTAAGTCTTTTAGGGACAAATTTACCCTATAATTTAGTAATCAGGAATGAAATATGAAATGGGTCAAATTAGGGCATCATAAACAATCCTGACAGTTATTTTAATGATTATGTATCAAGGTAGAGCATTTGATGGGAATGGTCTGGAAAGTAGTGAGCTCTTGAGAAGAGCTGGAGAATGTTATTACTTGTATTAATGAATAAGCATTTCCAAGTGCCTCTGGGCAAACCATTGCTGGATAGCAAAGTTTGGGTAAGAATATTTGAAATGCCCCAATGGCCGAGCACATCTTCCATTCCTTCCTGAAAGTGTCAGTGTGAGTGGAAAGAGAGAGGGATGTTGCCAGCCAAGACTATTCTGACAGGAGAAGGCTGCATGTTGGATTTTTTTTTTTTTACAGTTGTCACCAGGTGATGCTGTTCATATGTTATTCCCTAATGAATAAATAACACATGTGCTATTTTCAAATGTGTATATAAATATAGTATAATATTTTGATGTTTAGGAATCAACTGTAGTAATAAATGCAGCAACTTCAAGATGTCTCTCAGTTACCATGTTTATCCATGTTTATGGGGCAGACAAAAACATCAGTTCTCTCTCTCAACGTATCAGTCAATGAGAAATTTTCCAGTACTCAAAGGGTCTTTTGATTCTTGCCACCCAATTTTAGCACTGTAGCCCTTAAGCATCAATATAAGCTAACTGTATAGATATTTGTATAGATAGTCATGGAGGAAAACAGAGGGAGATTTTCCTAAACTATTTTAGGCAAAAATTTTATAAAGGATTGAAGCCACCCAAGCTTGTATCATTAAGAGAGGCAGCCCTTCTACCACACTCTGGCTTCTTGTTTTCAGTGTTTTGACATCCTCTCTTTCATGTTGCTGAATTTAACTGTGGGTTACATCAGGGAACTGATCTGGATTAAAGTCAACCTGTTTCAGTCTGAGTCAGTTGACTGGCCTGTTCATCACATCACTTGACAGCACTAGGAGGGGGATTTACAGCAGGAATGAGCTACCCAAAGGAGTAACCTTAAAGAGAGATATTAGATACTTCACTTAGTATGAGATGAATCACCGTCTGCATGCCACCTCTCTGGTGGGTTACAAACTTTAGAGGGCAGACTTAAGCGAGGTTAACTCTACTTGAAAAAACTACTACACTGCATACTTGTGGGGGCCCCATATTTTCTGAATCAGATAGTTTGACTCTGCTCACTACATTGCTCAGAGATGTGTGTGTACCCCACCAGGCACCTTTCGGGAACCCTACAGTTCATTTCTTTAAACTTTGAAATCAAGGAGTTTTTTAGAATGATTTCTTACTGGGTTCAAAACCAAACAGAAAACAAAAAAAGTTCAACTGAATGGGCAAACATTACCCTAAGGCTACAGGTTAAGAACTGATCAGTAGGTGCTTTCATAAATTCAAATGCCACAAATAACTAGGGGCTGTTACACAAGTTATGTGTATCTAAAATTGTGACTACTTTACAACTTTCTACTACTGGACTTATAAATGTGTGTAATATTGACAAAAGGTTACATCAAAATTATGGCTTGTAATGTTGCCTCTTTTGTTAGGAGTTAGGTAAACGTGATGCAACCTTGTTTAGTCTGTATATAATCCTGATTCCCTGTGCATAAGAAGAACCAAGTGGAAAGAAAATATTTTTGATCCTTACTGAGAATTTGTTTCAAGTCAGTCCCAAAAGCCAAAAGCTTCTATACTCTTATTTTCTCAAGACTATAGTGTCATTGCTTCTGTTGTGCTGTTTGGTATTTCCTTATTCCATTTTTTTCATATATCTATGCGCCAAGTCTTTCTTTCATTTGGATAATACTTTTGTAAAATCAATGCCCGAGGAAGTCCCTCTATTCACAATATAGATGGAAACAATGCTATTGTCTTAATTCCTTGGTTTTATAATGGAGCATAGTCTATTTCCTCTTCACAAATAAAAGCAGCTCTTCTACTCAAGAAATTCAGGAAAATGCATTCCAACCTAAACCAAGTCGTATTATTAATGTTTTTGATGTGTATATAGAGTTTAGAATAACTTATTAATAACAAATAAGTGGAACTTCTATAGAAGTTAACAAATATATGTATTACAAAGTTAATTAAAAGCCATAATATATTAAAAGCAGGAATGATAATGGTGATGACAATTAAATATCACACAAACTGTAAAATTTTGTAGTCTCTAAACTTTACAAGCAAGAAAAAGATAAGAAATTTCATTTACTAGTTCTTGAAAATTTATCATGTGTATTGTGATAACTGATTCTTTTCTGAAAGTCCCTGATCCTGTAGTACTTAACTTTTATTCAGAAATGAAGTATATTTCTAGACCTCATAATTACACAGAAAAACCTGAAAGTGAGCTGAGTTCACTTCAGCATTTCAGAAACCTGTTGTTCAGAGATGAAAAGGAAGAAAGGAGGCTTTAACGTTAATTTTCTGAGTTTTGAAAGGTTCTCTAAAAGTTAAGGTTTATTATATTGAAGTAATATGAATATTACTTCTGGTTTTAACCTTTAGAATATTGGAATCTTAATGCAGTGTTAGCCAACTGCATTTTTTAAGGCTGAGGGAACACAGAAGGAGAATCATAGGATCATATAAAAATTTAGGTTATAGGGAGATTTTGGAGGCCATCTGGTCCCGCCTTCTGCTTGGATCAGGGTTAATCTCAAACTGGATCTTGTCGCCCAGGGACTTGTCCAACCAAGTTTTGAAAAATCTCCAAGGACAGTTTCCCACAGTTCTCAGACAACCTGTTCCAGGGCTTGATCATTCTCATTGTGCATTTTTTTCTCCTTAAGTCCAATTGCAGCTTTCCTTCTGCAAATTGTGACTGTTGCTTCTTTCCTTTCACTGTGCATCCATGCAAAGTATCTGTCTCTGCATTTTCTATAACTCCCCTTGAGGGATGCTTCAAACATCCTCAGCTTTTCCTTGCAGCCCCCTCTAAATCATGGTTACTGTCCTCTGGACTTTCTCCAGTTTGTGAGTATCTCTTTTGCATTAGAAAGCCCAAAACTGGTCTATGGACATGACTTCATAAGGGCTGGGCCTCAAACTGCTCAGCCATGCTTGGGTTAGTGCAGCCCAATTTGCAGCGAGCCTTCCTCACTGCAAGGAGCTCATCTGACTTGTGTTCAACGTGTTGTCTACCAGAACACCCAGGTCTGCTTTTGCAAACTGGCCTTTCTAGCCAGTTGGCCCCCAGACTGTATTGTTGTATATCAGATGCAGGACTTGGCATTTATCTTTGTAGAATTTTGAGGAGGTTCATATTGATCCATTCCTTGATAAATTTGTGCTGAGTTCTCCAAATCATCTTCTCCTTCACAGATTCCAGAAACACTTGCTCCCTAATTTTGCTTGGGATTGAAATGAGACTGGTCAGCCTGTAGTTCCTCAGATCATCCTTCTTATTTTCTTTTAATCATGGGAAGAATGTTTTTTCAGTAATCAGGGACCTTTTCTGTGGGCCTTGCCACAACTTTTCAAAGATACCAGACAACTACCATCTTTCTGAGTACCCTTACGTGTCCTTTCTGATCTTAAACTCCTGCATATGTCTGCACATTTAAGTAAGCCCTAACTTGTACATTCTCTGCTTTGGATAGTACTTCTTTGCTGCTGGCTTTGCTATAAGCATGTTGCTGTGTGGAGTCTGAGAGCAGACCTTGACACCAAAGGCTAAGGTAAAGAAAGCACCGAGCTCCTTAGCCTTTTCCGTATTCTGCTGCTTCTCATTTCCCTGTCTTTCCTAAGGAGTCTCTATTAAGCTATTGCAGCTTTAAGGTGTTCCCCCACATCTCTGTAATTCCTATGACATTGTAAATCAGTGACTACATACAGACATTACTGCTCCCTGAGCAGCATATATTAATATACATGCATTTGAGATAGGCCTGGAATGGTCCTGCTTTCTCAATGGTCAAGAACCTTCCCTGTTGCCCTGTCCCATGCCTCATTCCCCACCCCATGTTCCCTCACTTTCATGCACCTTTGGTCTCTGCCCCCTAAAAAATCTAGTTTGCCTAGGGTTAAACTCACAGACAGATGAAACCCTTGAACAACAGGTGAACAGCGTTTTTACCCATGCATGATTAAATTAGTCTAACTCATAAAGCATTGAACTTTGATTGTGTCTAGTTTTTTAAGACAAGTATTATAATCTGATAAAAAGAGACCCAAATTTGTCTTGGATGAGGTGGTAAAATGCTTCTGATATCAGAACAGCTATGCCAGGTCAGAATCTGACATGATATGTTGAATAAAGAAGAGTGGGGGAAAAAAAGGTAATACATTATATATTAGAAAACATATACTGGAAACCATTATTCTATGCTTGGAAAGCTTTGGGCATTTTTTAAAACGATGAATATCTCTGCCGTTTTCAAAGATGATTTAAAACAAAGTTTACTTGCAAGCTGTAACTTGAGACTGTTGTGAGTTATACCACTATTTTATTATTCTTAATAGCACCAAGTCAATCCAAAGATATTTCATCCTGCAATTTTCTTCTGTTATGAAAATGCATAATGTTAATCTTTGTAATACTTTATAAACTGACCATAAACCAATGTTTATGGTCGGTTAATCATTGTATTACTTTGCTTTAGGTAATTTAGTACATTACCATAATGTAACAATCTACTTAATATAAATTTTAAAGTGAGCCCTGTGCAAGTTGCAGGGCATTAATATATTATGTCTTCTAACCAGAAATTCAGAAACACAGCTAAAGTTTGGATGCGGGTCAGATATTTTCTGCTTTGACTGACTTAGTGTTTCGCCTGAGGAATGCTGTGATTTTATGATAGTCACTACATTATTATCTATTATTATAGTATGCCTTACAGTTCATTTAGAAGTCCCAACAGGATTGGAGCAACCATTACAATACTCACAATACAAGAACATCATATGAGAAAGCCTGCTTGAACACCAAATGGGTTACAGTGTAGGGTGCTGTTTCCACAAACACTGAAGCATGTAAAATTCCACTGAATCCAGTGGAAATTTAAAAGCTGTTGTTAGTGGCAGTCCAAATGAAAAGCATTAGTGCTAAGAAATGATGACATTCATGATTACATGAAACAATACAGTGGGTGCAGAATGATGTAAAATTAATAAGAACTTGTGCTTTATCTCAGGATAACTTTTTAAACATTCTGTATATTGTTAGATGTTGAGTTAAATATAATGGAAATTGGTGGGTCTCAGCACCAGTAACATCCAGAAACTTATAAGAGGCCACTGTGGTCCTTAGAGGAACCAGACAGCTGAAACAAAGGAAACTTCCAGCCAAACCAAGAGACCTTTCACAATCAAAAAAAAAAAAAAATAAATGCTCCTAACATCACTGAAGAATTTGAACTGTAGTTACAGATAGTTTTCAGTGGGTATTGCATGATTAAATCTCTGCATATTTAAGTGAGGTGGAAAAGAGCACAACAGATACAGACCACTGTCCCCCCTCCCTGAGAGAAGGAAAATATTGTTGGTAGAACACAGAGAACATGGACATGAGAAAAAGTAAAAGAAAAAGATTAAGGATTAAGTATCATCATCTAAATGATCTGGGTCTGATTCCTGTTATGGTTAGGGGAAAAAAAAGTACCTTTTTTTTTTGCAAAATCACTTTATCACCATTTTTGACTGTGTATACCACAACTCTTAGGCACCTAACTTTAGCTAAGTGTTCTGCTTAAAAGAAGGGTTGTATTATACATCTCGAGAATACTATTCCTCCTTTACGTAGCCAATAAAAACTAGTAATTTTTTTTGGTAATTTATTCTATAGCTTGCTCTGTACATAATCTGATATATAGTGTGCTCACAAGTCTGCATTTTAGCTTGAGTTAGCTGCATTTCAACGTGATGGAAGTAATTTGTTCATCTGCAAAGCTAAACCTCTGCCGAAACTGGAACTGTTTGCAATAAAAGAGAAAAACATGGCAGGAAGTGGATCCAATCTCTTCTGACTACTACATGGAAAAGAATGAAGTTTATATATTGGGCTTAATTGTTGAAGACATGACACCACCAAAACCATTGTACTTAATTATGAAGGATAACACACCGGTATTAACTTAGTCTTTCAAAGAAATACAAATGCTACTCATAGAAATCAAACACTTTTCACAGAAATAATTGCTGCAGGGTTTTGACTGCTCTTGAGCCCTGAACAAAACCAAGCATATTTTTGCATTGCCTTAAAGTAAACGGAGAGGCAAATTGTGGCTCAAAGATACAATGAGTCTCCTGGTTTTCCCTTTCAGTGCCTGAGTTCTTACACGCTGGTGCAACTAGGTCACGCAGTGCAAGATTCCCTATTGTGGTTATTCTTTTTATTCGCCCCTTACAGCTCCCCTGGGTATTAGTAATAAAGGAGCTTTTTATTCCTTTATTCTCCCTCCTATCCTGTATAGCCATGCAAACTGGGTCACAATTTGGGACTATAATTTGTAAAACATCTGTGGATCCCTGCAACACTTTATAATCTACATATGTTCAACCTGCCCAGAACTGTATAAACTTTGAAAGCATTTTATTTGGGGGCAGGGATGGAGCAGTGCAAAGAGAATAGCTCTTTCTTTTTTTGCTTAATCCTGTAGGAGAACAAAAACCGTAAATGGTTTCATTATAATCATATTTACTGCATGTGTATCACTGCATAGCAACATTAACAGGGCTGAGATAATCAGTATGATTTCATATTTTAATGTAATGAGATTACATTGAAGTTTAACCTCTGTTCTGATTTCCCAGATTCATTACATTTGATCCTAGGCTATTTACATTATTTCTGTAAGACATTTTGTTATAACTTACTATATGTGTCCTGAATTTTAAGTTTATATGAGTGTAGTTTTTCTTTGGAATGGTATCTACATTAGATTTTATTAATATGACATAATATAACTTCCTTAACTGTTTACTGAAACAATGACACTTTTGAGAGACATTTAAGTGTGTATATATCACAGCCTCTAAAACAGTTCAGTTATTTAAATTAGATTAATAGAAAAGAAAAACAATGTTAATGAAAATTTTAAATACCCACATGGAAAAAGTCAATTGTAGGCTAGGTGTTGTTTTGTACTTCTCATTTTTACTTCAGGACAACCCCGTTCTTCCCCCTGCCCTCCCCTCCCAGGTTAGACATTTTACTAAATGGCATAAAAGGAAAGACTTTGAGAGAATATTAAACAAGCGTAACTGGAATGGCATATCAGACCTAGCTTGAAATACGATGTTACATAGAGTCTAGTCATTCAAAGAGTGGTATAGAAATAGTTCAGATATATCATATAATCCAAGTGCAAAAAGGATGGATTCAAAAAGCCGCTTTCCATCATTTACCAGCAGTCCTGGCTGACTGGGGAGGTCCAGACAGATTGGAAATTGGCCAATGTGATGCCCGTATATAAGAAGGTTTGGAAGGATGATCTGGGAATTACAGGCCTGTCAGCTTGACTTTGGTGCCCTGGAAGCTGATGGAGCAGCTCATCCTGAGTACCATCATACAACACATGCGGGACAACCAGATGATCAGGCCCAGTCAGCATGGGTTTATGAAAGGTAGGTCCTGCTTGACAAACCTGATCTCCTTCTATGACAGGGCGACCTGCTTATTGGATGAAGGAAAGGCTGTGGATGTTGTTTACCTTGACTTTAGTAAGGCCTTTGACACCGCTTCCCACAGCATTCTCCTGGCAAAACTGGCTGCTTGAGGCTTGGATGATCGCACGCTTCGCTGGGTAAAAAACTGGCTGGATGGCCGGGCCCAAAGAGTTGTGGTGAATGGAGTTAAATCTGGTTGGCGGCCTGTCACGAGTGGTGTACCCCAGGGCTCGGTTTTGGGGCCACTCCTGTTTGACATCTTTATTGATGATCTAGACGAGGGGATTGAGTGCACCCTCAGTAAGTCTGCAGATGACACCAAGTTGGGTGGGAGTGTTGATCTGCTCGAGGGTAGGGAGGCTCTGCAGAGAGACCTGGACAGGCTGGAGTGATGGGCTAAGGCCAACTGTAGGAGTTTCAATAAGGCCAAATGCCGGGTGTTGCACTTGGGCCACAACAACCCCCAGCAGCGCTACAGGCTTGGGGAGGAGTGGCTGGAGAGCTGCCAGTCAGAGAGGGACCTGGGGGTGTTGATTGACAGCCGGCTGAACATGAGCCAGCAGTGTGCCCAGGTGGCCAAGAAGGCCAATGGTATCCTGGTTTGCATCAGAAATAGCGTGGCCAGCAGGGACAGGGAAGTGATCTTACCCCTGTACTTGACACTGGTGAGGCCACACCTCGATTCCTGTGTTCAGTTTTGGGCCCCTCACTACAAAAAGGACATTGAATTACTCGAGTGTGTCCAAAGAAGGGCAATGAAGCTGGTGAAGGGTCTGGAGCACATGTCGTACGAGGAGCGGCTGAGGGAACTGGGGGTGTTTAGTGTGGAGAAGAGGAGGCTGAGGGGAGACCTCATTGCCCTCTACAACTACGTGAAAGGAGGTTGCAGAGAGCTGGGGTTGAGCCTCTTTAACCAAGTAACAAGTGATAGGACAAGAGGTAATGGCCTCAAGTTGTGCCAGGGAAGGTTTAGACTGGATATTAAGAAGTATTTCTTTACAGAACGGGTTGTTAGGCGTTAGAATGGGCTGCCCAGGGAGGTGGTGGAGTCCCCATCCCTGGAGGTGTTTAAGAGTCAGGTTGACATAGTGCTTAGGGATATGGTGTAGTTGAGAACGGTCAGTGTTAAGTTACTGGTTGGACTAGATGATCTTCAAGGTCTTTTCCAACCTTGATGATTCTGTGAAAATCCAGGACTAAAAGGCAATACTGAATGTTTTTTATAATTCTTTTACATCTTCCTTTCACCCATTCACACCAACATTACTGGAGAAATTGTTAGTCTTCAGCTGGCAAGACTTGTATCAATAGGCATTTTTTTCAAGAGGATCTGATTCCCTTCCACCCTAGATTAATTGACACATTTTTCTGATTTATCTGGGCTGCTGGGCTGGGAAGCCACTGCTTTCTTCTGTTTAACCCTTATTGTGATGCTTCAGGGTCTACCCACAGCAGAACTTACTGAGAGCTAAGAGAGGACTTAGCTGAGATGCTTTTTGAAGACCGAAAATTTATCTCATGGATTTGTGGTAACAAATCTGCTGTTGACCAGGGACATATAAAATCCCACATGCCTATGTAAATAGAGACCCTGGAAATGGAATTGTTTGGAAAAATATAAAAAAATTGAAAACACACACATTTTGTTTAGAAATAGTATAATTCCTCATGGTAGATGCAGATTGAACTATGTAATTTTTGGCTTAAAAAAATCCCCGAGTTTTCCATTAAAAGAGCAGTTTAGACAAAGTGTTGGAGACCAGACAGTACAGTGAACAAGAAAACCAGGCTTAGCCCACTTCTCTGTGCAATTATTTGTGGGACACTGCCTACAAAGAATGTACATTATTCTTGAGAAGGCTGTGAAAGACAGCCTTGGAGACTGAGCATCAGTCTCCATTCAGAAACTGTGTATTGGCCTAATCCTGCCACCTCAAGAATTGAACAAAGGGGCAACTGTCCCCTACTTCCTGCACGTGCTGCTGTAATTAGAAACAAAACTGGCATTTTTTTGGAGCTGCTTAAATAGTCTGAGTCCAAGAATTATTTTTTTCCTTTAATCCCAGGAGACACCTGAAGATCTTGCATAACCTATCATGACAGCTCTGTTTCTAGCAATAAATGCCAGAGCTGAAGGAGGCCTGGGGATGGGGGTAAGAAGACAGGAGTGAAAAGGGAGGTGGTTCTCACCATGAGATAACATAGGCAGTGCCTGTAGCTTAATAAACTCAATGTATCTCCCTCAGCAGGATGCAGAGGAAGGAGCACTGCAGGGCAGCCCCATTCACAGGGACTAATCTGCCAATCAGATGGCACATACATTTTTACATAGAATTACTGTCAGTTAAAAAGAAACACTTCTGATACTTTGTTAAAAAAAAGAAAAAGGAAAAGGAAGCTAAAGGCACAGACCTGGTCTGTGTGCTACATAGAGATCATCAACCAGTTATGTACAAAAGCCATGAAAATTTGATAGAACACAGTATATTGGCTTCAGAGTTGTTATTGAAAAAGAGGTTAAATCATCTGTATTCTCTTAAAGTAGGAGACACATGAGTTAATATATATAAGCTTTTTCTCTAGAACATCCTCTATTAAAGTGATAAGAATGTTTTTCATTTTATTCACCCCTTTTTTTGCATATTCATACAGATACAGGATTCCTCCCCTCCCACTGAAACTCACAGTCTACCCATCTCTTCATCTCCACTCCTGAAACATTTGACAAAACAAACCCTATCTCTTCTCTAAAACATACTGGTGGAATAGTTGTTCCCTTGAAAGATCTGCCCAGTCATAGCCGCTGAATATGGGGTAATCGCCTCTCTTTCTACTTCTGATCTAGTCTTTCTTGTATAGTCTCATATTAGACAGCTGTGTCTCATATGCTTTGTGCTTGGTGCTACAGGTTTCTTCTTACATTTGCTTACAAGTGTTTGGATTGAGCTTTCCATGCTCAGGCTTGTGGGTGAAAATTTCAGCTGTAATAGTAATGCCATTTCCAAAAACAGGGTTTACAGAGACAAGGACAAATTCTTAAAAGCATTCAGAGAAAATTTGACATCACCTTGTCTTGGAAAAGGCACTTGAAAGTTTCTGAGGAATTGCAAAAGGCTATGGTTTTTGTCATCCATAGAGAATTTTTGTCCGAATGCATTCAAGTGTGAAGCTGAAAAAAACCTAGTTTGTAGATGCTCAGTGGCAATTTGTTAGAGTTTGGCAGCAAAATTACCCTATTTTTCCAGTCCCACTGATCCTTCCAGCTCTTGTGTGGCAGACAGTTTACACACCATCACAAAGTTGGGGCATTTTGTTACCCTAAAACATATTACTTTAAAATAATATCCCTAGAGAAGTGACATTTTACAAACATGTGTCACCAATATCTCTCCTGTAAGGAAAGGTGGCACACTGGATTTAACTTACCTAAAAAAATAATAAGCCATGATCAGAGTTGTAGCAAGGATGGAATGAAGGAGGAGGTAAAAGAGTCCTGTCTTAAGCAAGATGCCACGCTGGTCTCATCTTACTACTGTGTTATGGTGAGGAAACGAGAACAACATAGCAGCAAAATTAAGATGATTTTGTTTTTCTCCTCTTCTTCCAGTACACTTCTTGATAAAAATGATTAAGTCCATGGTACAATCCTACTGTGCTCAACTGCATAAAGGAATTTGAAAGTACTGTATTGTTGGGTCTTAAGAGTAGGATGAATCGAGTATGCCCAGCAATGTACTCATTATCAATAACTTCCAAATAAGAGCAACAGCTCTATTGGAATAATATTCCTCTAGTTCACTTGACAAGATAAAACCCTCCCACCTTAATATAGTAAGGTCTAGGTCCACTTTCTATATCATGCAATGAAAATAGACACAATTTTACGGAAAGCAGAATTTTCCTGCTGTATTATAACTGCCACATGTCTGTCTGTGTGAATGTACAAACAATTTCTCGGTGCCCAAGAATTAAATCCTTGCCTCATAATGTTAGTAATAATAATAATAGTGGGATCCTTACATTCCATGGAAAATAAAGATGGTCTATAATTTTCAGTAGGCACTGGTAGGGAGTGTGCACAGGTCACAGTATGTAAGCTATTAAGATTGAAGGCATCTGCACAAACAGCCTTGACTGCTTTTTAAAAGCTAAGCTGCACAATTTGTCTTTCATTAAGAGCTGTTGTGCAGTTTTGTGATTTGTAGCCAGCTCAGTTGAGCTTCCAGAGTGTGTACTTCTATTTTGAGATCTCGTCAATAAACAAATAAGACATATGCTTCAGTGAGTCATCTGAGCAGAGCAAACTATCACAAGAATCAGTTGACCTGCACTTCCTTCCTGCTACTGAATCTTTCTCTACCTTTTCTTGTTAGCACAAAGTGTGTCCCTGTACACCTCATGAAACAGAGAAGCCAGGGATGGGGAGACAAGGTCTCTTTCACCCATATGGTTTTATTTGTGTTCTGCTGGCACCGTTATAGTCATACAGTAACCAACATAAATTTTTAGTTTTATTATCACCTCTAAAAAGAGACAGAAATGTGAAAATTGAAGCCAGAAGGTTTGTATCACAGGATTAATTAGGCAGGGCCAAGTGGAGTCACACTCCTCCTGGCAGTGAGTGCCTCAAGAAGGTGCCTGCCTTCAATTATGGAGCGCACAAAGCAATTAAAAACCCTGTTTCTTTTTCCTGAGGTGTTACTTGTTACTTGATAAATCCCTTTTTTTTAAAAAAAATCTCTGGAGATCTGAACTGGCTTGAGGTGTAATCTACTAGGGTAGATATTCATGAAAAATTGATTTAGCTGGAGCCTAAGTGCAATAGGTTTAAAATAAACCTGAAAGGAATGAACAGTGTGTTTCTCAGCTGACATTTTATTGGCCATTTTTTTTAATACACACACACACACACACACACACAGAAGACGAGATAATTAAGAATCCAGACATTATGGATCTCCAGGAAAGAATTTTGTCACAGGGCCATATGAATCAAATCAGTCAGCCACCCTATGCATTTCCTTAAGCCATACAGCACTCTTGATTAACCTTCTCCTCAGTACTATATATGGAAGTTTTTGAATGGCAGGGTTGCATGCACATATCAGTTTTAAACACATTTCAGGCAGCTGTCCTCCCCAGCCCATTGGAAATTAGTACTCTGTTTCACCTATACCTAGTTTATAGGATGTGATAGCCTTTCTCCAGATTTATGAGCCTCTTTACTCTGCTGGTATTACCAAGAGCTCTACTGCCATTGCTGACTGTGACTCTTTGTACCAGGACTCGACATCTGATTTTGTGCATCTGGACCTGCACGTTAATGCTTTTGCCACATTCATTTCAAGCACCCAGCTAACTCCTTCCTCTTCTGTTATTTCCCATGACAGATAAATAATTCAAAATATGATATAAAGTATGGTGTATATCTGGTTTGAATAGTGCTCTATCAAGACATGTGTTTGAGCTATAGCAATGACTTCATACTTCCTGTTGAGGAGGGAGAAGCAAAAGGATATTTAAATCAATAAAGTAAGGGATCCATAGCTGTGGATATTGCAGTGTGTGTGAGATTTCTTCACAGGTATTATCTGGGAAAAAACATATGATTTGACATTATAAGGATGTAAGTAACGATCATTGGTTTATTATTATTTCTAACATTGGAATGCATGTATTCCCAGGCTTCCTCATCAATGCTGCCTAAGAAGTAATTATATTTTTGAAAAAAAAGTAATGGGGAATGGAGATTTTTTTCTCCCATTGTACACTTTATTTTTATTATTCCCCAGTTTAAATATAACCCACAGAAGAATGAGAAAATTCTTTATAAAGGTCATTAAATAAATGCTGCTGGAACAAATCTTTAAACAGGATCATCACTGAAATGGGAAGTTATGCATATGGAACACTTTTACTTGTAGTGCAGATTAAACAGTTGGCAAAATAACGCTTTAGATTGCCAGACATTATGTGTCACCAGAAATCAATTCTGACAGATTTTATTGAGCCTTTTACCCATATTATTGCTGCTATATTTTTTTTTCAGTTAAAAAAAAAGGGGGAAGAGGATTGACTTTTTTTCATTACAGGTCAGCCCACTTGACAAAGGCTATCCTGTCACATGGAACACTTTTATACTGATTTTGATTTAATGTCCATAGAATGTTTATCAGAGGTGAATGTCAAGATGACAATACTTTCACATTTCTGAACTATTGCCAGAAGAACTCTGACATGTTCTTTCATGGTTATTTCAGGACATTTAAAAAGTTTTAGTAATTCCACCATACATATAAAACAAAACAGAGCAAAAACTTTTTTCTTTCTTTTCCAAAGTTATTTTTCTTCTGGTTTATGAACCTTCACTAACCATTTCTTAAAATTAACTGACAACTGAGGGAGAGCAGAGCAATATATACTCTTTCAATCTACCATCTAGTGTCTTGTCACTGCTATAAAACCATTTAGTGCCAGTGGATTTTGGAGTTAGGCTGCCATATTATCTATATATTACTTTCTTCACAAATTCATAGCTGTTCATACTTACAAAGTACAGTAGTTTTGTAAAGAGCTAGCAATTTTCACATCAGTTAGGGGTTTACTGATACAATTTACTAAAAGGGGATATATATATAAGGGCAGCCACAGGAGAAGTATATAAAACAATTCATTGTATTCAGATTGTAACTTTGATGCTGGTATTTAATCTCTCTTATCACAAAAACTAGCTAGGATTCAGTTACAATGGAACACTTTTAGAAATAATTAGGAAGGGTTGTTATATTCTTAATGCATAGTTACCTTGGACCCTGTTGCCATGAGATGTGTCTGAGTCCGGAGGTTTTGCAGGCTACAGATAGAGTGAGAGTCATGCTGTTAGCAAAAATACTTATAATAGAGTGAAAACACCCCAAAGAATCAACAGCTTTGCAAGTGTTCTAGGATATTCACCAACAAATTACAAGCTGGAAAACAGGCTGTGGATCCTCTATCAGTAACTTTATTCACAACTGCAGCTGGGTCAAGAGTGAGTTGAGTATGGTGTGTTTCATCCTCTAACATTGAATCTTGTCTTTAAAAAGTATCTCTGACTTGGAACTGAGGCCTCACTGTGTGAATATGATTGGTCCTGCTGGCTTTAAGAAGTAAGAAAAATTTTTTAGGCATTCTGCTTACTTTTGATCATTTTTCTTCCTCTCCCTAGCTTTTGTTTAGCTAGTCTTCAAGAATGAAGTTTGAAAGGCTCATTTGGTTAGGATAGGAACCATAAAATTTTTAAACTTCTGACTTTGCTGAAGTCTTGAGTAAACAAATATCTTGTCAAACTTCCTGTGATGCCTCATACTAAAGAGATATTATAAGAAATATAATTAGGGACAAAAACTTAATAACATAAACCAAGCATCCAAACTTTTTGGAACTCAGTTCACGTTTTTATTAAGGCTTCATGTTTATTTATTGTGATATTTTTCCATATGTTCAGATCATGCAGGTGCTGTCCCTGGGCATTGCACAGATTACAGGAATGACCAAATTGCAGACTGCCAGGATGGACCTTGCTGTGCTGGTTCAAGGCATCGACTTGAGCCTTCATGAAAGCTGAACTCCTCTGTGAGAAACTCTGACGGGAGCAGGGATGGAGGAGTTGCTCGAGCCTCCTTCCTGCTTCTTCCTCCATTATTACGTGACACCAAAAGGTGTCTGCTGGTCACTGCTAATGTGCGAAGTGATCACATTAGGCCACTTAAGGGAAATGTGGGTGTACATCAGAATATGCACCTACTGTGGGATGTGAATAGCTTCATTTTGCTTATATTGCAGGAGAAAGTGTATCTTCACTACCACGTAACTATAAAGTTAGTCATTAGTTCTTCCTTTTATACTTAACATTGCATTGTACAGTATTACACATTTACAGTATGTGCATTTATCTACCTAAAAGAAAAGAGATTTTTCTTTTGAATAGTGTCAACAAAATCAGGCTTCATATAGTAATCTGGTTAATTTGCATGCAGATGAACTTTATACTTTTATATTTACATTTTTTTAGGTAATGACAATGATGATGTCAGATTTAACAGCTGATATGTTAGAAGAAGGAGCTCTATGTGTGCTTATGAGTGAAAAATGGATACAAAGAACAGAAAGAAGTTAGAAATGCAAGACTGTTCAATGGGAGATTCTCCCAGGGTCCTTTACTGCAAATATTGATGAAGTTTAATTGCGCTATAGATCCTTAATAATAAAAGAAAGATGCAAGCTTTGGGAACACAGAGATCCAACTGGAGATCTATAGGGACCTATGGCAGGCAAAAAGGCAAAACTGCAAGGTATTCTGCTTTTAGCAAATGTTTTTGAGAAGTAATCAGTGTGTCCATTTCATTTTAGGGGCTGTTTTAGAATAAAAACAAATTGCTTTTTTATCTTTCCTATTCTTTCTTAATTTCAATAGATAATTTTAATACAATTATTCTTTGAGGACAGAACTCAGTCTTGGCTTGAGGTATCTATCATCTGATATAAGGGTCATTATGAGCTGAGAATTCTCCTGTTTATGTGTGAAGAACAACATCCAAAGTTGTAATTACTTCCAGAAATATTTTTCAGGATTTCTCTTGCATGATGGCCTTTTTCCCCCCTTTTTTAAGAAAGAAAAAACAGCACTGTGAGAGCATAAAGGCAGTTTTTATAAGATACACCACTAAACTACAGAGTCACCTAGTGTCATACATCAGATTAAGACCAGATTAAATAATTTATTTCTAGAAATAAGGGCCATTTCAGTAAATACTATTCTACTTCAGAAATATTTGTATTGAGTCAATAAGACATGATAGCTCTGCTTATTAGAAAAAATGGAGGAAACTATGCTCCATGGGAAATTTCAATAGTGGTTTTGGAAAACGTGCAGCTTTAAGGACTCTCCCACTGATTTCACTGGTCTCTAATGCAAAGGCTGACCAGGAAGTTCTGGTAACAAATTTGACAAAGCATAATGACTTTCACACTGTTGATTTGGATAATAATAGTTGCAAATAAGTGCAAGACATGCTGCCCTATACTATCTCATTCTCCACTCTTAATGTTAGTTGATTAATTAAAGAGGCTGGAGGAACACAGCTAATCATGGTGGTTTTGATACATTTAATCACATTTTAAGGGCTTCATTGAACTGTTGAACAAAATATCTAGACAGCTAAATACTGCATCTTCTGGTAAGCATTTCCAGTACCATCTGATGGGTGGGAGAGCCAGATATAGCCCTTATCAGACTCACAGACAGAATGTTTCAATTAGTGACAATGTTTAATAGTGTTTTCAGCTAGGGATCCCTAATTACAAGACAGTAAACATATCTACTACATACTATTAATATAGTTTGTCTATTTAGTCTCCTTGTGAAGAACTAATTACATGTTCTTAGTTATTTCTAAGGACAAAACTACGCTTAGTCTGAAAACAGAGCAGATTTTAAATCATCCTAAATCAGCCAATAGAAGTCAAAAAAAATACAAAGACTATTTAATTCGCTGACGGATAGGTCAAATATTTTTCAGTTTTTCCTGTTTTTCATTTGTAAAACATGGAGCCAAATCAAATTATTTGTTAATCATTCACTTGTAGGATTGCCATATTATTTTAAACTAAATGTAAAACTTAGACATAACTTGATATCTGTAGAGTCCAATCAGACTATGTGTTTCTTCCATCATCTATTCCAATGATCATTTAACAGTGCACTCAGAGGTGTTCACCTACTTCAGCCATAGCTCATGATGTTAAGTGGTGACTAACACCACACTTTAACTGTCCATTATCTGTTACCACCAATTTAAATTCTGGGAAAAGTTGCCTTATAAATGAACATCCTTCCTTGGCTTTTACATAAAATACTACTGCTCTAACAATAAAGCGAGTCCATCTTCTTTAATAAATTAAACAGGACCTTCATTCTCCTTTAATAGCAAGACAGGAAGCCCAAAACTTATTCTTAAGCCCTTAAATTTAGGGGAACACTAAATTAGATGCAAATTCTCAAACATAACAGTATTTCTGGTCAGCTACATAGAAAATTTCACTAAATAGCCAACATAGGAGACCACAGTTTTTAACTAGATCCAGATAGGTCAACACTAGCTAATAAATTTTGATCGACTGATTGTTCTTTGGTGGAGAATGAACAAACTGTAGTGCCATGAAAAAGAGACATAAAATAAACTAAAACCATAGCATTGAATGGTTTATTCTCATGTAGTGACTGTCTGATGGATTAAAAAATAATAACAACTTTCTTCAAGGTTCTCATCAGAAAAATCAATTTGACTGAGACACAATGGGTTGTTATTACTATTTTTACACAAAAGTCTTGTTGACAGGAATTTGCTTTAGAACAAAATACCTTATAAAATTATACTCCACAAAATAAATATCACAAAGTAAAGGTGGGTCTTGCATTACATATAGTTCTTAAAAGGCAATTACAAAGTCAAGTCATGACACAAAAAAAGGGCCACATTTTCTGGTTTCCACAGATACTTTTCTTTTAGCAGAAAAGTTTTGATCATTGACTCAATAAATATAAAATAAATAAAAAATGTCAAAAGACACAAGTACTTACAACTCATCTCATACATAGCTCTCTATTTTTTTTGTTTTAAAAAAATAGAAGAGATATGCAAAAAACTCACCCCAAAACACAGAGACTACATGTTTTGGATACCTTGTGTGGCAGTGCCACAGTTTCCAGTGGACAGAAAAAGAATTCTGTATTAAAGACAGTTTTATGTTTTCTTGCAGTTATGAAAGTATACTTATTATGAAACCATGGCTAAAATAGTTATTGGGGAAAAAGAAACATCTTAGAAATTCTTTCCACAAGTTGAGTTGGGGAAATGTAGAATCATTATCTTTTCGAGGGTAATATCATTGCTTTAATAAAGTAAATAAAATTATTACTACTGATTTTAAAAGAACAGAACTTTGGAATAATTATCTGTGAAATAAACCACATGTACATTTTTAGATACCAAAGAAGGTGAAAATGGAGAGAGCTAATACAAATGTATTTAGGAGAGTTTCAAAAGCAAAAAGTTTTCTAACAAACCCTGTTTCAAAAGCCCAGTAAGTGTTTCCTTCCCTTTCCCATTACTGTGGTTTATGATTTCTGAGGCTAACTTTGACACTTTGGAAATCCATGTAACTAGAATATTACTCAGTATGTACCTACAACCTGAATGTATAAAACCCCATGTTTTCCCTTTTTGTTATATATGTTATCTGCAGTTGCAATGGTGTGATATAGACATTGAAAACTGTGTTCATGAAGACTTGGATATTGTTGTCTGATGCTTTTTTTTATAATGGTGTGACTGCAATTGAAAGTGTTACAGATTTCTGTCTTGATGTGATGCAGAGAGATCTTGTTATAGAGTTTTGTTTCTTATTCCTGGGCTGACTCTTGACAGGGCTGAGCAATCTGCCTGGAGAAGCATCAGCTTCAGCAAAGTTTTCCCTGCACTGGCATATTTGCATTATCCTTTGAGCACACTTGAACCCTGACTGCCCTTTCAACCCCACTGCCTGGAAAGACACTAGCTGTGCTGCAGGAAAAGATAACAGGGCAGGGCACATGAGCCAGCGCTAGCCCTTTCTCTTTTGACAGTTGTACCCTTGCTTTCAGTGTGAATTGGGTGGCCCTTGATGTTTCTGCCCAGCAAACTGCTCCCCCAACTTGTGGCAGCATTTTGCTGATGTGAGTCAGACAAAAGAATCGGGATCCCTTTGACAAGGCTTTATAGCATAGGAATTATGGGCAAAGGAGCAACAGGTGCTCACACTGCTGCAATAGTGACATGCTTGACTTTAAGCACAGGCATAATGTCAGTTATTTGCAAATAAGTGAATAATAGACAATGGACATTAGTGTTGTTTACGAGCCACAGAGAAAGAGTTATTTTATGTGTGCTGTGAAATAGTTCTGCTTTATTTCAGGATTTTTTTCTTTTCATGACATTTCATCACTTCTCATTTCCCTCAAAATTAGATTGTAAAGTAAATTGTTCATTCTTTATTGCAATCTCACAGAAAAGAAAAAGAAACAACAAAAAACAACCCTGCAGAATAAATATTGCTAGTGTCTACATAATGCATAGACTTCAATGTACAGTTTATGCTTTTTAGTACATAGTTATGATGTATTGGTAGAAATAAACCCAGTAATGTTGACAAGAGAAGAAGAATATTGTTTAATATGTAAACAGATAAAGCTAGATATGAAGTTTTGAAAATTATTATAATTTTTTTCAGAGAAAAAGTTGGATATTTCCTTAATTTCCATCCAAAATAGGGAAAATAAAGAAATAAAAAGTAATAGAAGATGAAGCATAAGCTTCTGAAGTGCTTCTATGATTTCATCCATGGATGTCTAGATTTTAACTGAGAATAGATTCCTAGTTTGACTAAAAAGTAATTCCCAAACTTCTATTTGCTTCTCATTTTTTTCTTACTTTTGAAGACAAGCCTATCTGTATACTTTAAGACACGTCACACATTACTTTGTGTGTGACACAGATGTCACTGAAGGCTTCCAAAATATTTGAGATTACTTTTGCTCTATAGACAATTGACAAGATTTACTTCTTGCCCTCTGTGACAATTACAGAAGTACTGAAATTTTCAGTGGCAGAAATACATCAACCTTCATTTTATGTGAGCATGTGTAACCATTTTATCATGATGTTCTCAGATAAGAACATTTTTTCCCTCCTTTTAAGTTGAAAAGTTTCTCTTAGAATTGCTTAATGTCAATTCTCATCTCAAGCTAATAACAGAAGACCAGAATAAATGCCAGCATTCACCAGTAAATCACAGAAACAAACAAACAAACAAAATGTTAAAGTCAACAGTCAATGGAAACACATATTTCAGAACATTTGCTATTTTGTAGTTTACTGGCACCTAGAATATAGTTTCTCTTAATTTGCCATAACACCATCAGAAATTTCAGCTAAAACTTGAGGAAAGTGACAACAAAGTCACAGGAACATTGAGATGGAAAAAAGAATAAGATATATATAACATTTTAAAAACTCTGATATAGTCCACAGAAGTTGCAGTCTCTACTAACTGTGGTATTATCTGAACTAATTAACCTACCTTAGCTTCCTGTACACCATAAATATAATGATCCTGTAGGAATGTTAAAGCCAAAGGGATGTTTCGGGAGCTTGGAACATGGATATTTAAAGAGAAATAGTAACTTTACTTTTAGCTAAGATCTATTCTGGAGTACTCTGCTGATTAACAAAGCTGTCTGTGAAATTCATGATGTCACCACAAGATCAGACCAGAAGAGGATAAAATGTCCATTTAGAGATCAGAAAATTTACTTTGCTGGCTAGAGGAATGCTTTCCTTCACTGAATAAATATATTGTGAAATATATTAGAACTGAGTTATAGTCTGCAGGCACAGTCTTTTTTTTTTTTAATACCAATTAGTATTTCATTTTAATTGCATACCAGTATAACTCCTTGAGAATCTATATGAGCAGGTTTGTGGAAAGTTGAGAGAGATACAGACAACCATACCTTCTCTAACAGACAGTGCTGTTGTTATTTAGATTTTTTTTGGAAGAGTCATATGCAGGGTCCCAAAAGCTTGGGAGAGTATTAGGTGCAGCTGTCCTCTATCCTCCTTTTAAGCTCTTGTAGCCAAGACAGCGAATAGAGATGGACAAAAAGTTTCTTTTTCTTGTAATATGAAGTATTTGTTAGTGACCATTTTTCTCCCCTGGCTCGTCTACTTCTCCATCATATAAAGTCATGTCCTTGGTAGGTGTTATAAACATATCTGTTGGAAAATCCTGCAGGTGAAATCTTTTTGCAGATCAAAAGGCTACTCAGTAATGAAATCTAGCAGAAGTATGATGTACTTTCTTCCTTGCAAACTGCTTGTGAACCCTTTATATTGAAATCAAATTCTAGAGTCTAGGCAGACTTTAGGATCCATTCAAAGATATTTCTTAACCAGAAACACCATTAGAAGCAACCACAGTCTTCTGTCAATAATATTGCTAAGAAATGTAGCTGAAATTGTAACTTGTTTTATTAGGCCTTAATTAGTGTATACCTTCATTGCCTAAGGGTTTTTTTTTAATTTAGCAAGCTTGCCTATGACAACAGATTTTGAAAGAGGGCTGCAAAGTCTAGAAACAGTACAGTGGGTACAACATTATGTGCACATGTATGTTATTAATTCTGATACCATTGCCCATTATACAGCCAGATCCAGCCTGGCATGAGCTGGGTCCTGCATCAGAAAAGACCAGCTGTATCCCCTTGTGCCAAGACATCCCTTGTCCTCATCCTCAGATGGCTGGGACTTGTCTTTTGCTCCTTCCCTGTTAAATACAAGGGGAAACAACACACTGCTGATAAAAAGGCAGTGATTGACCTTAAATGCCTAGTGAGAAGACTAGACAGACCTACAGCTCTGAAAATTAATACAATTTCTTTTGTAACAAATGTTATTTCATAATAGCATCCAAACTACAAAGCCCCCTAAGCTTACGCCTTCTCTGGCACTGCACTACCCTTTGTGCTTTTACAGCTTCTGGAGGCAATTATTTGTGATGCTTTCCTGGTGACAGTGACAAAACCTGCCTGTCTTTTGTGCCACGTGCTGGATGTTATAGAAAGTTCTCAGTCCTCAAATGTGTTCTCCTATAAATTAGGCATGTTATTGGCTTTGATAAAAGCCTAAAGAGAAGCTGCTTTCTAACCATGCAGTGTAATCTCAATTTACAATACTACAAAATTTTGAGAAGAGGCGTCTATATATGAAAACGGTGGAAGCTTGGACATCAATGGAAAGCTGCTGCTGGGAGGCCTGAAGGATAGATTTTGGCTGAACCACTGAGTAAACTCAAGTATTTTTGCATTTGCTGCTTTTAGAGCACAAGGACTCAGCTCAGGATCTAGTTAAAAATCCTTACCAAGCTCAGGATAGGAAAAATTATTGCATCTAACATGATTATAAGAATGTACAGGTGACCCAGTACACTTAAGGTTTGTTTGGAGTGCTTCTTTTTCTGGGTTAGTGGCACAACAATAACCTATTCTTTTAGAAAATTGATAAAATAATGAATGCAAACTTTGTAATATGCTGTAAAGCTCGAGGCATCTTAAAAGCAAAATAAAGATAAAATATTATTACTATAAAAGAAATAAATATATTTATCTGTAGTGATCTCCAAGAACTCTGCATAATAAAATACTAGTAAAATGAACTAACTCTCAAACACAATGGCTCATTCTTGGTTACACACATGCTGAGTTTTATGTAAATAAATCTGCAAGAATTTTAATGACAGTGTCTGTTCTGGAGAATAGGATTTTTTTAATTCTATTTGATCAATGTTGGAGAGTATAAAATGTCAGAACTATTATTTTCTATTAACTGTATCTGGCATTGGCATAAACAGTCAACTTTGCCAAACAGTTGAGTGGATACAAAAGTAAGAAAAAGAAAAGAAAGTGCTTGTCAAATTTAGTAAAAACTTCAAAATTTATGTACAAAAGACCTCATTTGCTTGCACTTTTTTGTTTAAAAAATATTTTATAAAACCAAAATCCTTTTGATCTTGTTCAGCTAAAAAAAATAATAAAATCTCACACATGTAAGAGTTTGAATGTCTGGCTCATCACAATTTTAATTGTAAATCCCAGGAAATGCAGAATATGAAAATTAAATTAGGAAGTGCTCAATGGATTGCAGAGTAGTAAATTTTATTAAATTTCTTTACAAAATAACATTTGGAAAATAATTTAATAAAAAGCTGTATGTGCTTTACTAAGAAACAATGAAAAAGGTTCAACCAGTTTTTAGTATATCTAGAATATTTTTACAATGTCTGTGGGCTTAAGCAAACTGAAGTTCTAATGAATGTAAATTGATCAAAGTCTATGTACCTTTAATCTAATATGTAATTTATGTATTGATTATTGAAAATACAATTTGTGACAGACAACAGCATGATTCTTTAAAGCTATCTTATATGAACACTATGATAATATAGCGAATTGTTAACAACTAGTTTTGAGAGTTGCAGTCTAGTGTTTGTCACAGACAACACATTTAATTTCATTTTTTAAAAAACTGTAGTCTTCTGAAACTGTATAGACTCATGTAGTATTCTTAGCAGAGATCATAGCCTGCTGTCCAGATCTGTTCTGGTATAGAAAGCCACATTTCAAGAAATGGGAAAAATATTAAATTTATATATGCTTTTTTCATATCAAGGTACATGACTCTCCACACCAAGAATGTCTATTTTTTAAATAGCTGGTCTTTGGAAAGACAAACATCCTCAGAGCTAGACCTCCAAATCCTTCAAACCCCAAATCTCTTCCACTAGCAATGTGTGGCACTACTTTTCTAAGTCACCTTGTCATGCAAGCCTACTGAAACAACAGCACAACTGCTTTTGACAAGAGTGAAAAATGCATGAGATTCTTCCATCAGATTAAAAGAGGATTCCAGTGATAAATAGCAAAATCCCACTTTGTTTCTACAGGACACTGTTCAGTACAAGCCATTCAGAATCCTTCAGCTTTTGTTTATGAAAGAGCTGGAACACTGATCAGGTTGATCTTCTTGATTAATTTAGTTAGTATGACTAATAATATTAAGAACAGAGAATTGCCTAATACTTAATTATTTGTAACACTGTCAGTACATACACCCACTTCATGAAATATTTTATTTAAAAAAAAAAGAATAAGAAACAAACTTTCTTAAATCTTATAAAATTTTAAGTTCTCTGACATTGCCAAGAAGAAAAATAGCACATGACACATCTTGCAGATCTCATCATCATGGACTCAAAGTGATAGCTCCGAGGACATTGATGTCATTGTCTCAGGAGAGTATCTCACACAGAGGACTCCTCACTGTCCTAGTGCCTTACTTAATCCCTGCATGCTTCTCTTTAATACAGTGAGTTGCCTTACATTCCTGAGGATCAGCAGAGAGCACAGGAAAGCTTTTATTTCATGCCTCATTTCTTCCAGTATCCTTGGAATGACTTACCTCACTCATGTTCTCCTGGCAGTTATGGAAAGAGAGTTGCAAATGAATTGATATTTCCTGTACACAGCTACATAGGTGTAAACATCACAGCACCAGGGATACAGCAACACTTTCTAGCAACAAACATTTTGGTGATGAACCAAATCTTAGCCAACTAACAGGCATTTGGCTACCTCACACTTATGAACTGAGGGGTGGTGCAGGAGTTTTAGTCAGTATTGATGTGCTTCAAAGAAAAATACTATTGATTTAATTAGGGTTAATTGATGGGTCATCAAGGAGGAAGGTTGCCTGCCTTCTATGCCCCAGACAGGCCAACATGCAGCCCCTGTATGAGACAGTGCTGAATTGCCCACATGTCACTCAATCAATATCTATATGACATTTAACAACCAGGTATCAAGATGTGTTGAATGTAAGGTCCCCTCTCAAATACAAAAAGGTCTCATATATGTCAATCACATTTGCACCATGGACCTTCCAAATCAGTAATTTTTGATGAAAGCTACAGGGGTTTTACAAGAGAATCAGATGCTAGACAGTGAAATATGCTTCTCCTTATATAGGTACATAGTAAATCCTAATCATTTGGAATTTAGTTTTGTTCACTTTTCAGATTTTATTTTAAGAATTGTAACTGGAAAGCACCACCACTGTCCATAATACAGGTAGCCAATAAAATATTAATAAATTAAATCATTCTATAACTTTCTTTAATATAAAGTGTAATATTTATCAGTCAATAAGTATAAATAATGCAGGCATGGAAGAGTTTCACAGTGAGCTTAAATTTAGTAACTCACATAATTTTATTTTAAATAAATTCCAACCATAGTCTGTTCTTCCCCCCAGCAGTCCATCCCAGATTTTCATTATGATTAGTGGATTGTGGTACCCAAAACCATATCTTTTGCATAGCAAATATTGCTTTACTGCGAAGACCCCTCCATTGTTGAAGGGTCACAGGTTCCATTGGAAAGCGACACTCCTGGCAAGAGTTTCTGTTCAACACAGCTCATTCCAAAAAGTGAAAAGTGTAATAAAAGGGCCAAAAGCGATTATGTCCATCTGACTCTGTCACCATCCTTAGTTCAGGTAAGAGATTGGATATGATGTCTATTGCCTTTTTTTTTCAGGCAGGTGTAGGCTCACTAAATACACAAAGGTGAGCAGATATGAACCAGTTCTGTACTTAAAACTGCAAAGCTGCAATTCATGTGAGGTTGCTCTTACACTGCACATTACACTTGAACAAGAACATTACAGTTGTGTTTAGTCCACAGGAATGGCAGGGCAATAGGCAAGGGAGATAGAGTGAAGCTCATGTTCCTACAGCAGCATTGTGTGACACGTCTGAAGTTAACTATGACATGGAACCTCAACCTTTAAGCTTTAACTACAAATTCACAACTCCAGTCAGAGAAAAACCCGTAAGGAAAGAAGATTTAAAAGCAAACAAACAAAAAGACAAAATGTAAAACAGAACCACCGCTGTTTCTTTTTTATCTCTTCTTCAGCCTTTCACATGCTTTTGTATTCTGTGTTGAAACCAAAATCAACTATGCAGTATTTATAGTGATGTTACTCTCCTGATAAAGTATTACAGAGGCTGTGGCAACAATCTAGGGCTCAACAGGGAAGCTGTAAGACAGCTATTTTTGTAATGTTTAAAATTATACTAAATTAATAAAAATAAAATCTCCTGCTGGGCTTCCAGTTTTAAATAGCACATTGTGGTGTAAATGATCAGAGCATCAGGGTTCTGCTAATTTAGTACATATTATAACAGTGAAGACATTAAAAGATCATAGCATTTTTCATTTTAAAAACAACAGTCTGTGAACTGGCTGAATAATTTCAATAGTTTATGCTAGGAATTACTAATATGTGCTCAATGGGATAGAGGGAAATGGGAAACCTGCATATGAAGGTATAATTGTTTAGAACTCTGTCAGGGAAGACTCTGTCTGTTCCCCAGATTGTAACAGTCTAAATTACCACCTTCTAAAATTAGAACAGTACGTTAAAAATAATAACTATATTTAATCTTTTATTAAAGCAAGATGAAATATTTCCTAATAAAGAAAAAAAAATGATTGCTTTAGAGTTAAAGAATTTCCATTGTCTCATACCTATCTGGAAAGCTTCTTCAAAGTGGTTTTAAAAACCCTACTCCAAAACGTATATTAGGTTAGATAGTAACCCAGCACATATCTTTTAGAATCATCTGGAAAGTGCCCACTAACTTAGCTTACACAGTGGGCATGAGCTGAAAGCATTTAGTCAGCTGTTAGACAGCATGAAGTGCTGACGTGTGTGCAAAACGAAGACCTAAGCAGAATAAAAGAGTAAGGTGATGACATATGTTTTCACAGAAAAGATGTTAAAAATGCAAATATTCACTTGACAGTAAACTCATATACTGGCTCCTTAGATATTTTTCCCTTAATACTGGAAATCTCTGGTTTCCTTGTGGACATTTGTTCCTGGTAGAAAAGGATCAGAGTTATGGCAAGCAAAATGGGCCACTGGCAACTAAACTGTCTAATAGGCTTTGACAAGGTTAGACAGATGGATAACAGTATTAGCGCTTTGCAAGTATGTATTGCTACCACCTGTGGGTGAAGCTATGCCCAGAGTAATGACAACAGGACATTTACAGGGAAAGTGCGAGCAAGATAACATACATTGAAACATCTCTTCCTCATTCCAGTTTTTCTCACTTTGGTTTTAAAATGCCAGAAGCTGTGTTTGAAAGCATGGAAGACTTACAGCTACTTCTGCTAGCATTTGTGTTTTCTCATGCCAGATTTTTTTTTTTTTTTTTTCAAAAGTACTGCTTGTTAAGTACATAAAAGACAATATAATTTTGGTAATTATTATCTTTACAGGGAGCTTGAACAATGTGAAAGTCACTGGCATTCTTGTTGAGCTAGCTGATATAATGTGACCTCAAATAATGTGTTACTAGTGAAGTCATGCAAAAAATCCCTGAAGCCCATACACTGAGATGATGTCATCCTTGTGAAGGGAGCAATATTCGTCCTGCGTTGTGGCAGTCTAATATGTGTGTATCTTAAAATACTGAAGTGAATAGAAGTCATATGACTGCAACATCTTGGGATGCATTTTAGACAACAGTTCATTAAATTAGACACTCAAAGCAGCTCACTTTTCTTAGACACCCTGAGTCTGAAAAAAAACCACTTTTCAAGCCCAATCAAGTACTTTGCTGGCTTACTCAAGTTTTGATAAAGGGTGAGCTGATTTAGCACACCATTGAATTCAGTAAAAATCATAAAATTTAAATCAGTCTTGCTGTAGTGCAGAAAATGGAGCAAGATCTTTACAACAATCTTTTTTTTTAATCAGGAACTGTCAATTTTTCATATAAATTGTAATGTTAGCATAAAAGCTTGGATAATGGGGACTGATTAGCAGCAGATTTACACCCTTCTATCCACCATCCTTGTGGCCCACTCAGAGGCCCACTTGGCAACTGGGAGAGCAACAATTGAATTTTTGGTCTGAAGAAGAGAAAGAATTGGAATCTGGGTTTCAATATAATATGTCTGTATTATGATCGTGGGCTACAGTGGATTCAGAAGCTGGGTATGAATGCTACTCTTCATGTACATGAAAGAGCTCTATTTGATTTTCATTTTATCTAAACTTCCAAACCCAACTTTTTTTGTGAAACCAAATTCTGGTTTACTAGCCAACACCAATAATAGAGGCAGAAAACATTTTTTTGGCATAGCTTTATGAAAATCCCACTTTTTGGAGCTTCACCACTATGTCTGCAGAGACGGGTTTTTTTCTACCACTTGACAGTTCTGTGCTTCCCTCCCAGCTGCTAGAGTGGGGATAATGCATTTCCCCCCTTCCCTGGAGGACTACAGAAAAGGTAAACAGTTTTAGTCTGTAAGATATCCCAGGGATAGAGACTATAAAGGTTACATCTGTACCAGTAAGTACATTGGGAGAAAGCCATGTGGCATGGAACGACTGATGTTAGCTTCGTTTCTTGCTCTCTGGAGCAGGGAGGCTGTTTTCAGCCTGGCTGCTGAGGGCAGAGTCCTCAGATGGGAACTCACTCTGCAAGACATACCCTGCCAGTATCGCGTCAGTGAGTGTGCTAATCATTAAGCAATATGATAAATATAGTGCCTGAGTTGAGCTTGCACCCTGGCTTCGTTAGTACAGTAAACTTAGAAAAGAGAAGCAGGCACAAAGAATGGAAAAGGACACATATAGATCTCTAAAGTCAGCTAGTTAGATATATATCCTCTTGACTCATATATCACTTTTCTCAAGTCTCTGCTGAACTGTTCTATAAGGCCATATTTTACTGACCCTCTTCCAGAAAAATCCATGTTTAAATAAGTGCCCACTCAAAATTAACTGACTTTATTATTAAGAAAGTAGTATTTAGTATTAATTAATAAGTAGTATTTAGAATTGAAATAATATTTATTGCATTGAACACAACAGCAGGAAGTTAAATATTGATGCAAAGCCATGTGCCAAGATTTAGGCCAAACATATATCAACATAATCACCTAAAATTAAGAAAGCATAGGGAATAGTTTACAATTCTAAAATGAGCAGAAATGAAGTCAATGACAGGTGGTTGTCAGTACTTCGACTGCTTTGGTTGTGGGTACTGTCTTTTTCTACTTTCATTTTTGCTCATGGAGACCACAGTCTTTGTCCCAAAGCCTCTCATTCCTACTCACTTGCACAGTGCCTGTCATACTTTGGATACAGCTGGAATATAAATAACTGCAAATAAGACATGCCCCTGTGAACACATAGGACAAGGTTTTGTTTGTTTTTCAACCACGTATACTCAAGTATTCCCAGTCCTGGCTGTGGAAATATGCAGAAGGATGGAGGAGACAACTTGCACCTTACCACATGCACTACAATAACCTGTGTGATGATATATTTTTATCTCTGTGAATCCCAGCTTGGTCTTAAAAAAACCTTTTGCTCAGATATGTCCCCCAAAGCTTTGTGTTGGAGGTTTCTGTCTATCCAAAGGCTGGTCATCTGAGTTTTCACCATTATTCTGAAGCACTTTTATTCTCTTTTCCAACCCTTTTTTGTTCTGTTTCATTCCTTGTGCTGGCATGTATTCATATAGATTTTTTAAAAACTGTTATTAATTACAGATGATGTTTCTTCTTCACACTTGACCGCAAAACCAGAGTGAAATGGACGTATATTGAATAGAGATGCGATGCACTGCACTACCAGTGCATGTGCTGGTCAGGCAGATTCTGAGGCCTTCCTTCCCCCTCTACTGCCCCCATTTCCTTGTGTCCATAATTTATTAAGCTCAGCAGCTCTGTCAAAAACCTGAAACTAGCTCAGCAGCACTAATTGCCAATGCCATCATTAAAACTGATCCATGCTCCCTTGATGCAACCTAACCAAGGAGTAGCAAGACAGACAAAGGAATCTTAGGCTCCCTCAGAGAAATAGGTACCACTTCTATCAAACTAACTCTTTCAAAAGGTAAATAAATACAAATATACAAACAACAACAGGGAACATTGGCATATCCTGGGGCTGTGATCCTGCCTGTTTATTCAAAGGAGGATGAAAATTTGGGAGAAATATCAAGGTGGACACAATTTACCATTTAGAGAAGAACCAAGATACCAGTTTGTTGCAAGGAGTCTGAGATCAGATGAACGATGCTAAGAAAACACACAGGATTCTGGAGAACCAATTGTTCTGGAGAACAGCAAGAATAAGGTGAGAAATGAATTTTCAGATGTTATGTGGAACTATGATCTCCATGGAGGTAGAATCATATGAGATACCTATGTGCAGGAAGCAAAGCACAACAAAACACAGTTTGTTTCTTTTGTCAAGTGAATAAGAGACAGTTTATTTGTGAAGAAAAAATACAGGGCTTACACAGGGTTATTGCTGCTGTGACAGTAGAAGTAATAAAACATCTAGATAGAGCACAGGTATGTATGCTGTGGAAATCTGAGCCAGCCCAGGTGCTCTGTGCTATCTCTAGAACCTGTTTTCAAATGACAGTATGTTTGCAGAGTTCTTGCCAAGGCCCATACAATCCCAAAACCTTTGGGATATGGTGATAAAAATGAATACTTGCTTTCTATATACACATATACAGGAGAGAAAATGTCCTACTCTCCACTGAGCTTTCAAAAATAGGAAAGAGATGAAACAAACTGTAGAAATAAAAGGTCACTTTTCACATTAGAGAGAGGTCACCTCAGGAATTCCACAAGGATCTGTGCTAAGATCCATTCTGTTCTACATACTCATAGGTAGCACAATGAATGGAGAGAAGACCGTGTACATTGGTAACGCAAACATATTACTACAACAAAAGAGAGTGTGAAGAATTGAGGAAGGACCTCATGACAGTAAGTCACAGAAATGGAGGATGACATTCAATGAAGATAAAGTTCCAATGAATAAGTTACATGGGGAAGTGAAAAAATAAATCTCTGTCACAGCTGGCTGGAAAGGGGAGCAGCCCTTCCAAGACTAGTATGCCTCATCTCTTGTTGCCTCTTCTCAGCCCCAGGACGAGAAGCAAGCCCAGGGGTTGAGGATGCTTCCCTTCAGCACAGACCTCCACCCTGGTTCCTTTCCTGCCTCAGACTCCCACTTCTGCCCCATAAGCAACAAAATATCATCTTGCTTGTGCTAGTGAACCTAGCTGCAATTGTCACTGCTGCATTCCTGGGTTGTGCCTCAGTCTGGATATTGCAATGCAAGAGTGCCATGGAAAATCCACTCTCTCAGCAATGCTAATAATCTGAAAGGTCCCAAGTTTCATAAATGAAACTGAACTTCAAACACCAGATGACATAGTTGTGGTAGTACAATAATAGTCTTTCTAAGGTGGCCAATGACTGGGCTAACCTAGCTTGCTTTTCCCAGGTGAGTTAACCTTTTCAGTAAGTGTGGTCTATGCGAATTGCAGAGATGAATAGGATTTAATTCTCTCTGTGACTTATAAAGCCACAGTTGTCTTGTATTGTGATTGAGTTGAGATTAAAAAAAAAGAAATTAAAGAAGCTGAAATCAGAATTTGATATAAATAACAAAACTTTAAGACATAGCTATAAACTTGAGTGGAGTGACACATTTTTGTCTTCTGCCCATGTAGGTTTAAATCTACAAGAGCAAAAGTAGGAAGTGCAAACACTGCAGAACCTGAAATAATATTCCAGTGACTACGTTATAAAAATAATAAATTACAATATTATGTTCATAGCATACATTCACAAAACAAATACTTTTAAATATCAGCTTTTACCATTTGTTAGAAATGTATATACCCAAACAAAAATCTAAATCCATATCATGGATAAGAAAGGGAAAATCTCATAGAGAATCTTGAATATGACATTCATAACCAATTCTCTATTCAGCAAAAAACAAGGAACAATATTCCACTGGCAGAAAGATATGTTAGGTAAACTAACATAGTTATCTCAAAGATATATCTCAAGTTATATATCATAGTTAATATCTCAAAATAGTAGTGTGCAGATCTACACTGCTATCATAACTATCTTGCATGATTGCTAATATGACTACTATCTTCTTCAGTGCTTTCTTAGGCTTTTTCTCATTTTTTCTCATGACTTTTTAACATATCTTTAAATAAAGTTAGTAAGTGCAAACACTTTTTTGTGTCTCTTTAGATTACTGTCTTTGGCCACAACACTGAAAACCTTCATTGCCCCAACTGTTTACTCCTGTCCAATTTGTACTCCCTCACAATCATTTTCATTAACAAAGGTATGCTTCTTTTCTTTCTTTGGGTTTATCTCCATAGCCAACATCTACTTTTACTGATTTCTGATCCCTACTTCCAACCTACTTTATTTCATAAAGTAAATTGCTTTGAATAAATAATTGATTCAAGTTCAGACTTTTCTTCCTGTTGTAGAATATCCATGCAGTAATGACAGCTTTGTCTAATTTATTTGGTTTTGAAAGTATTTCCTAATTTTGTGTGAAGAATTTTAACCCTATGACCCAGTCAGGCAAGAACTTTATCAGTATTTTGAGTTAAGTTTGATGTTGATGGCCTATAGCCAGACAAATGTAGGAGTGTGAACCAATAGCTAGTTACTATCCTGGCAGGTAGGATAGTAACTAGCTGGGGTAAAACATTGTTTAATTTAAGCTAATGACAAGACCAAAATTTTGGGGACCAAATTTAGATTGTTTTTCCTTTGCAGAAAGAGTGAAAGACATATATTACTTTGTTAGGATAGATGTGATCATAACCATATGGTGATAAGATAAAGCTAAGTACCAGTTTCAACTCTTCTATAACACCGAACAAAATGCAAAAAAAATTTTTAAAAAAAGGCATATAAATTCAAAAATTATTTCCAAATAATTACTAGATCGAAATTTTATTTCTTCATGAGGTATGGCCATTGTATTCGTGCTGGAGTTAGAACTCTTTGAGTTGGAGCTCAGGACTTTTCTCTTATGGTGAGATCCCTAGAGAAGTCCAAAAACATGTTCAGCTTCAAATGTCTAGATCTTCTGTTAATATAAAGGAGAATTCTTCTTTTTTTTTTTCTTTTTTTTTTTTTGTTAATATTATTTTAAGTAGTGGAAAACTCAGGCTGACTAGAAAAGACAGAAATAATAAAAGCTTTATAAAGAAATCTCTGCCAAAATCTCTCCTTGATTACTTTGTCCCTGTATGGAAAGTCCTTTGCAGCTTGGTTTCAGACAACTTGGTGGCTTTTTGATTTGCAGCAAACTGCACAGTAGCCTCTGATCCCTGGGAACTTATTGTTTCTGCCACCTCTGAACCAGCACTGTTTCATCATTGCTTCTCAGTGGTCTCAAACTCTTTCTTCAAGATGCAAAGCCTGCCTCTGTGCTGTGACTCTCCTGTCTGCCATATCCTCTAATCCAGAAATTTCCATCTTGAGCAGACCCAGTTACTTCTTGAGACAGGAAGAATCTCTTCACCTAATCCACCATGGTTTCGCTTTCCTCCCCATGACTCCTACTCAGCTTGCTTTTCTTTTCCCAGAGACCACCCTCTGACAATGTCCTGGATCTGCCTCAGCTACCTGCCTCTTTCAGAGCTTCCTGCTGAGTTTGTCTGAGAGGTACTGGTGCTATAAACACAGCTGCCTAAAGCACTGGGAAGCTTCCAGACACTGGAGGAGGTGAAATTGCTGTGCAGGGAAAGGCTAATTCTGCTTTCAGTACACTAAGATAGAGACAAGGTAGATAAATAGCTAGAAAAGGAAAAAGGCAAGCCAAATTATAGCCCTTTCACAGAATACACTAGTGAACACCCAAATCTTTACAAAAGTGCAAGACACACATAATTTCATTAACTATAAGTCACGGAGAGGAAAATAAAGTCCATCAGATGTATTAGACTTGGCTTTGAACAGTGCACAGTTCAGAGCAACGGGATGCAATTTTTGTTCGGCTAACCCAGAAAAACCCTCTTAAGTAAGCAAGATTCTCACCATTTTTCTCCACTTAGGGATTTCCCTCATAAAACAGGGAAGCAGCTTTGTATGCTCCTATTAAAACTTTCACACAGAGCCCTTGGAATGGTTACTAGAATTCAAGACTAAATAATGTAAGAGACCTAGACCAAATAAGATTTAGTTAACAGATGCATATCCACAAAGCTGTTCAAAATGTTTTGTAGTTACAAGTCATCTGAGACCACACAAATTGTCCTGCAGTGTACCCTTTTCTAGAAGCAAATTTCACACTGCATTTTGCATTCCTTCTCTGTGCACCAGACTCCATGACCTCTGAGAGAATGCAAATATATGAAGAGAAGCTATATTTGCACCAAAAGGGATAATTAAAGAGAGGAAGGAAATTAAGCAAAGAAAAATACACTGCAAATTTCAAAAAATCTACCTAATAGTGGAATAAGTGGATTGAGGGATAAATGGTCTCCCAAGAGATACACCAGAAAGGCTATCTGCTTGGATTAGTACTAAATGGAATGAACAAAACACTAGAAATTACATTGCAAGGAATAATTTTGCACTGACATGGGAATGGTCAAGATAATCTAATAATACTGTTCATCTTTAACCCACAAAAACTGCAATAAAAAGTATCATGAAGAACACTTTTTGATTCTCTGTCACTTTGACACTCTCTATACTCAAACTATTTTTTTACACTGCAAAAAGCTGCTTATGATATGATGTGAAGCTGGGTCCAGCCCATAAAGAAGGGAAGAGAAGAACAGTCCATGAAATATTTAGGGAGGAGCAAGTGTCTACCATCCTCAAGGCTTTTGGCAGGTCTAGTATTTCAGCAGGTATGACTGTTCTACCAGGTGTGACTGTTCCAGCAGAGTGGCTGTATTTTCCTTCTTTGCCATTCAATACCTTGAAGGGGTATTGGAGAGGGCTATAGAAGCCTTTGTTGTTTTGAGGCAGCTGTTCTGATTGCTCACCAATGCAGCAGCACTAGTCTTAGAGAATCTGCTGACAAAAAGAATGTAGAAGATTCGCATTTGTGGGTTTTGTTTCTGTTTTTCAAGGGAGCATGCCCCTTGGGAAACAGCCTTATGACAGCAGGCCAGAGGGGTGACATACGTGTGAACATATGTCACTGCCCCCTGTGGTAACGTACATGCAAACATATGGCACTGCCCTCCTGGTGCATATTAGTTGTCAACAGACACAGGAAGGACCTTGCCCTGGTTATGTTTTTTATCATCCATATGGTTTTCTATTGCTCCTGATAGCAGATAATTTACAACTACTTCCAAAAACTCTGTCTAATAATAGTTTGTGTTCATTCCAAATATAGATGCTTACTCTTTCCCTTTGGTACTTCCACAGAATTCATTGAGAAACAAGCAACATCTTTTCATTGCACTGCAGGACTCTGATGAATTAAAAGGAGAGGTAGGAAAAAAGAAGAGTCAGCAAAAACACGGCCAACAAGGTGAGTAGCTGGAAGTGGACATGCAACTTGACCCCTTTAACTTAGAAGGTGCTTAGCCTCACAGGAAAGAAAAGCCTCACTTCCACACTGTGTACACACCACTGGGGTCAACAGAGGAAAATAGGATAGTGACCCAATATAAGGAGACAGTATTTCCCTAAAGAGTTTTACAAAATTACATGATGTATCAAAAGCTGAGTTACAAGATAACAAAATGGACTCAACTAACATATGGACTCATCTTTTTCCGATGAGAAATCAATCTACTAGACATTATTATAGAGAAGGCTCCACTGACAAAAGCCCAGACCATCTCTAGACGGTGCTGAGGCTTATATTTTCAAAGACTAGTTACATGAACTGTGCAGATAAGGAATCTGAGGAGCAGCTAGCTGTGGTTCTGCACTAGTTTACTACCTTACCATCTCTTCTCACCAAACCTGCAGCCAGCCAGTTCAATTGGTGTAATAATCAATCCCTAAAATGGCCTAAAAACCAAAGTGTACAAAATCAGTGTTTCTTTGACAGCACTATTGTAAGTGATATCCCAAAGTCTGAAATACAGGAAAATCATCCAGCTGTCCTGCTCCCATAAAGTCAACCTCCTTGTCTCTTCTCTTCCATGCCCCAGTACCCCAGTCACACCACAGGATCTGAAGCAGCTTCCATTTGTTTGCCATGCATCCAACATACTGTTTGATTCAGCGTTTCTGCTGAGAAAGAAGATGATGTATGTATTGCACTAAACCAAGAAACAACATTATTCTTGAAATGCAAGTCTTAGCATATTGGCATACTTGAAGATCTTATCCCTCCTTTTGACTGGCAGAACACTTGACCCATAAAAATGGTTGTGGTGCAGACTGAGTTTGCACAAGTACAAAAGAACAAGGGCAATCAATCACAACATCTTACATTAAGTAAAAAGTGCTGTGGGCTTGTACTGCTTCAATTCAGCTTAGATGATCTTGTGGCACTGAGAAAAGTCTTCCAACATTGCATGCCAATAAAATACATTTTAATAGGTATATGCAGAAAATCTCAGAACAGTTTTTGATGGAGTGTTCATAATATGACTGTCACCAAAAAACTCACCCTAGCAAAGTACTTTGTGCAATCAGAATCATAACTTTGGTCCTTACGATGATTTGGAAAGCACTTTAGTGGATCAGAACTTGTGTTATTGTTAGCTGGATTTAGAACAGTAATTAAGAATAGGCAAAAACTGAGTTCTATGCAGTGGCAAATGCTACACGGACACAAAGATTTCTCATTTACAGTTGTGACTAAAATGATTTGGTGGAGTCATGCTCAGTGACCATTCCAAACTAACTGTATTTTTAACAGTCCAGGAATGTTAGAAAAAATAACAAACAGAAGACATTTAGGACACGTTGATGGGATTGTCTTCTTCTTTCAGGTGGACAGAACTTTATGGCAGGAAACGATAGGCTAATGTAAACAACTTATTTTGCCTACCTTTGTATTTCAATACAGTAGTTCAATATAACCACATTTCTCCAAAGACTCATATTCTGTTATTGGAAGGTAATGGTGGGAACCAACTTAAGAACATGTAAAATGCAAGATTTTTTAATCAATGAGAAGCTATTAATTTAACCAAGCCTTCCTGTAATAATATTGAGACAGACTGTCTGCCTGTTTTTACATTATAGCTAGCTTTGCAATCTGAACGGAATCTAATGAGGTGTGTACTTTTTTGTGAATTTATTGACTGAGAGTAGTTCTTAGGAATTTAATGCTGCCAAAAACTTAGTATCTCTCCCTGATTCTTGAGAAGTTGTTTTGCTTTCTGGAACAACATAGTTACTATTTTAGTAAGAGCCGTTGACTCTTGCCACTACACATGGAACTCATTTAGCTGGTCTTCACTAGATCACATTAAGCTCAGACCTCATTAAGCTCAGACCCTATGTGACCCATGTATCAGTGATTTGACTGACACCCATGTAAAACCACACTGATGCATCATTTGATAGGCTCATTAAAGTCATGCTGCACACGCGTGGCCCAGCGGCAGCATGATCCTTCAAGTCCCCAAATAACTGCAGTGATATTCTAAGCAGTTCTTGACCCTGCATATTTGAAGTTGACTAAACACTCAAAACAAAAATTTGGGGTAGACAAATTAATATATTTTTAAGACTTACAGAAACCCAATAGGTCTTCCTAATCTAAAAAGATGACTTAATTTAAGCATCTTTATCCCACTTTCACAATGCATCACTGCTGACTTCAACAAAATAGTCTACAGCTGAAATCCAACATAAGAATTATGGTATTTTGCCAACTGTGGCCTTATCATAGTCAGATTTTATTAAAAATTGACATTACCTTAGGAAACTTCTACATATATATAGAGAAGAGAATCTGTAGCTAAATATACTCAAATCACTGAAAAATTTAGAAGATTTTTATTTGTTGATTTATTTAGCTTAATTTTATAGTTATTTGCATGGACTTTTTTGTATAGTATCTGAATGTCTTCCATTAAGGCATTCAGCAATATGACTAATGTCTGAAATATGCTACATACTCTGGAAAAATTTTACTTTGTGTATGGAAAAACAAACCAAATGTACTGGCATGTGGAAAAAATAGAATCAGTGATACATCCTCACTGTTGAATAGAGCTGGCTGGAAAACAAGTATTCTGTTTTGTGAAAATGTCAAGGTTTTACAACTTGTGTTCATCCCTCATTAGGACAAAGCTAAAAAAAAAAATAGTAAAGAGAAAATCCACCTTGTGGGTAAGAAAATTTTGCCCATTCTCTTGGAAATGGGAGAAACAGATGAAATGATGTCCCTGCTCATTGTAGGGGGGGGGTTGGACTAGAGGACCTTTAAAGATCCCTTCCAACCCAAACCATTCTATGACTTTATGATTCTATGAAAAGTTAGTTACCAAAGCCACTAGAGTTTTTGCTGTGGACTACACATGTGCCAGCCTATCAGTTTGCTGCTTCTTAAGTTCTAGTCCGAGAAATGGGCTCTGAGAAAGCACGGTGGAATTGGAACAACCTGTCCTGGAGTCAGTCTGTTCCAGAGGAGCTTACCTCCCTTCCCAAATGGCAGCAACACAGACAGAACTAGGAAAGAGCTCAGTCTTCATTATGTATTTAGAAAGGTCATGTTAAATATCTGAATATACTGATTAGCAGGGGCACCTTGTTTTGTTGGTTGTCTAGCGCATTTTGGTAACTTTTATCCTACACTTCAGCTAGCTAACTGAAATATAGTACAAAAAAATTAGTCTGATGTTTAAATTTTCTGATGAAAATTTCAGCTATGTTTGACAGAAATAAAAAAGAAAACTTTGGGTTTCTAGTGAAAAACAAATTGTTCCCAAACATATTATGCTACTCCATATCAACAGTGGAGCTAATGTTAACATGAAATTATTTGAAAGTTGAAAGAATACTTAAGCATGGTCTTCACTTGTAACCAAAGGAAAAATTACATCAAAGTCAAAGGCATTTTTATTGATATCTTTTGGGCCAGAAGTTTGCATTTTGATTTGAATGGGTCAGCTTGTCTATTTGGAGTTTATGCTTTTAAAGACTGATTAATCAGGACCCAGGTAGATAATTTAATCCCTCTCTCTAAACACAAAGGTCAAATACTTTTTTTAAAGTCAGAATAGGCTGATCTATATTCTGTTACCTGTATGTATCTATACCCATTACTTGCAATCAATTTTAACTGAAAAATGGGGAAATAAATCTGTCTGTTAGTGATTTTCAGTCTAGTCAGTGAAATCCTGAGTTCTCTGAATGTCTTCTAAAGATCACTCTAAAGCTTGCAAAAGGTAATGAAGAAAATCAAGTGTGCTGCCACACTAGTCTACAGTTCAGTATAAAACTCTTCACTTATACTGTGCAATCTATAGGGGCCTGCAAATTCATTAAGGTGCAGGCTTTAAATCTGCATAACTCTTGCAAATTAAGATGTATATATGATCTGAATTTAAGCAATTCCAAAATTAATTCAGTGGACTTTCCATTTTTATTATGAACTATTATTTTTAAACACTTCTAAGAGAACATACATATGTTCAGAAAAATTCAATAATCAAAAATATTTGACAAATTTGGTGTAGTGCAAAGACTTTTAACGTATCCCTTTAATTAAAGTGAAAACAAAAACAAAACCAAAACTATAACAAGACTTCAAAAATCACAGTAGAAATAAATACCAAATTTACATAACCCAAGATAGTGTTTCATGAGGAAAGGAGACCTAAGGTGACTGGATATGGATACGTACCCACTAGCTAACAGTGTATGACAAATGAAACATATTTAAGCAGCCTAATTTTCTTTCTGATTTAATAGGATCCAATAAATGGAAACTGTATGGCCAGAATAATGAAAAGAGCACAAAATTTATCTCATTCTGTTGCGTCCTCTCTGTGTTCTTTTGTCCTTTGATTGCACTGGTGGATAATATTATTTTGTTCCCAAGGAAATATGTCCCTTTGATTAGGTTGCAGATATTCTCTCATTTGTCACTGTTCTATCAAGCTATGCCATGTAACAGCAGGAACCCTTGATTATTTAATTGCTTGTAAGAACTCATTAAATCTTACTATCAATCATTGGACATATGGCAAATATCACCCAATGGCATGAGAGGTTTTAACAGTGATCTGTCACTGGGGCATACCCTTTCTTTAGTAGCACAGGCCCTTTGTTTAGTTCTCTGATCATAATAATTTTTAATTAATATTGATTTGCAAAAGAGTGTTCATGCAGTGGCCTTAATCTATGGGTACAAGGATAACCTTCTAACAGGAACATTTATAATTCCATATAAATATCCAGAAACCCCATCTAAGAGAGTTTAACCTTTTTACAGTGTTTTGTAGATGGTGTTAGTCTGATGATAATGTAATTTAGTCTTCAGAGTGGATATGGCTCAGTAAGAAAAACATATAATAAGAAGTCACACAATAGGCTTTACATCAACACCTTGACGGTATCTTATGAAGTATCTGTGATGATATGAAGGAAAAAGGCATTTTTCCAAATATAGAGTATTAGCTGTAGCTAATACAGGTACCTACCTATGTGGCTACTTATTTTGTCTGTAACAAAAAGCAAGTCAAATAACTGGGAAGAAATCACATCAAATATTGTTTAATTTCATCACAGATCCTTAAGGTTTAGAGATTATATATACACAGATGAATAGATCTAAAATCATGAAAAAATCTGACTACTGCAAAAATCCTACCCTAGATATGTAGAGTCTAACATGAGCAAAATTCAGACTCCGCATTCTTTGCAATCAGAACTTTAGCTATAGTTAATTTTACCTGGGGAGGTACAAAATTTCTCTAAAGAGAAATAAACTTTCAAAGGTGAAAGTTTACAACAGTTGCCAGTGGAACTACATATTTGCAATCATAAAAGTTAGAGCTACATTTGACCCTCTTCTTGTGGTGACAACACTTTCGCTCTACTGGACTCACAACCTTTTACCATACTTTGTTCATTAGTATTATTTGGAAGTCACAGGAAACAAAAACCCCCAACAACCCAACCACAAGACTCTTCTTTGATGAATATATTCAACAAAGCACTTGTCTCCATATTTCTTATTGTTGATATACTGTTATTTGGAATGAAACCCATGATGTCTAAGCCATTACTTTGTAATAACTTTGTCTAAAATCCTTTTTCTATTGATAATTTTGTGTGGAAAACATAAGAATGATTGATAAGCAGAGCAAAATAGAAACTGGAAGAATTCCTTCTCTGAGTCAGGCTTCTATTCCTATATGCTGCCTGTGACGTATTAAGATCCTTATTTGATCTGTGGTTCTGTATCTTTTTAAGATGACATACAGGTTTTACCATAGAAACAGTTTAAGTTTGGGAAGGAGGGGTTAAATTCTCAAATGATATTTGTAGGTTCTTGGAACAAATTTTTGGATATGGATCACAGCTGGTGTCAATTTGGTTTGCGGTTTTGGTTCAGCGGGTGAGCTCTACAAAAGAAGTGGAGATTTGAGTATCCATAAATAGTAAAGAGCCACAAACACTTTGCTTTAAAATAGAGTGGAAGGGAAGTTGTGAGAAGTAAGAAAGAGCAGCAGGACCTAATTACCTGAGATATGTATCTGCTTTTAGGTATGGAAATGATGAAGAAAAGAGGCAGAAAAGGAAAAGTTATTTGAGGATTTTTATTTGTGTGTATGTGTGTGTAAGCATTTCAGGTTACATTTTCTTGTTTTATGAACTACTGTCTCTATACATTTCTACGTATTCATCCCTGTTCTGTTAATAGCAGTATCATACCAGACACATATCTATCATTTGTCTTACAGTATGCTGGGTTTTTTTGTAATAAAAAAATAGCAGCTTTACATTTTCATGAGAACTTATGTTAAGACACCCACACATTTTCAAACAATTATATTGATTTAAAAATACGTAATACATATTTTTAATCTTAATTTCTTAATGTTTGATCCTCTTCCAAAGAGGATACATCTGTATCTAAATGACTGTATACATATATACAGATAATGCAGGTGTTTTTTATTCTCTGTTAAAGTAAATGTTAATTCATTCTTGTGGAGGCAGAACTCAGTCCCATAACAAGGGAAAAAACCTTCATGACAGATATTCAGCTGCATCTAATAAGTGCTTAACGTCATTATAGCAGTATAAGGGATGTAAAAGAGTCATTTTCCTTTCCTGGAAAATGCCATAAGACTGTCTTAAGATTCCTCTAAGCAGTGCTACCTATGAAAAACTATCCCAAGGAGCAAACCAAGTACCATGGCTCATGAGGGCGTTGTTTGGGAAATGTTTCAGTGAATACATATTTAATTACTGTTTTGTTCTGTAGTTTACATAAATACCTTGACAAAATGTTACAGGTAAATAAATCAGAAATTGTAGTGGTTTTATAAGCATTTCATTATTACTTTTGGTCCTGATTCTTCCCAGTTTTCCATGTTGTGATATTGTTGAAGTCTATTGTGCTTTTTGCTTCCCTTTTGCTAAAGTTTAATAACTGTCTAATGTACGATGATAAACAAATTCAGGTATTCTATTTGAAATTCTGACCATACTCAGACTATTTGGCATTTTTTCTCAGAATTCAGAGCGACTAAGAATTTTCACTGTGTTCCCCAAACCTATGCCTTTATGCCCTTGCTACGTTTTCTACAAGGTTGTTTTAGCTAACTGCATGTTCTGAATGTCAAGACCTGCAAATGAAATACTGTCTGATATTATAATATTGTCACAGAAAGAGTGATGAATGAACTTTAAGTAAAAAAATATTCAGCACTACAGGTATCAGGTCTGGACTTGTCATTTCGTAATACTTGTTCATTATCTCTCAACACAATTATTCCATTTATTGTACAGAAATGCGTCCATCTGGTTTACTTCTGTGTAAGATAGTGGAAAAGATCTCCTTAGTCAACTGACTTCAGATTATGCAAACAACATACTACATCAACCATTCAGAGCAATTGTAAACACCTTTCTTTCCCAAGAAAATGTTTTAACTGAAGGACTTCACAGACAGTCTATTAACAAGGACTACAATACATTACAGTAACTTCCTTACTTCCAAAGTTGAACCAAGCATGTCATCTCAGGAGTAATGAATGATGATTTAGGGTAACAGACAGAGCTATTATTTTTCTCCATAGTGATATTTTGGTGTAAGTGTACCAAAGACACTGTGAGATTATGCCACAAAATACAGAAAGTCTTCCAGGAAGCAAATGAATAAGGTTTGCTATGTAAGCGTAGAATAAAACCCATTAAAACCCATTAAAGGAACCCAAACTGTAGACAGAAGGTAAAGGAGGATTGATCTGTTGTAGCCGTAAAGGCAATAGAATATCCATTTATTAATTAAAAGTACATTTTATGTATTGTGATGTAATAAATAGTTTGACTGTTTAGGTTAATTCCCTCAGAAATGCACCTAAGGCTATTAACACTGATAAATTATGCACTACTACTTTTTAAATTTCTGATAGACAGTCTTCACAAGTATACTCCACTTTATTTTCAGTTTTAAGCATCAGTTTTGTGTAATCATATTCGACATTTAACTATTGCCACTAAAAGCTTCTTAGCCAGAAAAAAACCCAAGCTTTCACAGTTTTAACTCTGCTCTTTTTCCTTCTTTTCCTGTCAAATACACATGCATATGAAACACAAAGTTTCCTCTTTTGAAGGGATCTTCTGAAAAGAAATAATATACTCTTAACTATATACTCCCTTGACTTTAAACTTTCTTTAACTTGGGAGTGCTAAACCAAATAACCCCTGCATAAAAGAAATGTTTAAAATATGCCGATATTTTTAGATATAAATAAATACAAAGAGAATACTGAGGTGTATGTGCATAAATGAATCTCTACATTCACACACACCAAAGTCAACTTACTATATTTGTCATTTTCTGTAAATTTGAATGTGTGATCATGTGTATACGTGAGTGAGTGCATATGCTTCTGTGTGTGTGTGTTCCGAAAAACAGATTTTTGTCACTCTGTGATGGTGATGATGGAGGGAGACAAATACCTTTCTCCCACTATAATTTCTAAAGGCATTTAAAGGGTTCATTGTTCAAATCAAAGAGCTATTCATAATAAGTTCCAATAAAATACAATCCATCAAAATTTTACATGACCAGAAGCTTTCAGCTTTTGCATATTTTGTCAGGAAGGCAATTTAAAGCTTATAAACACAAATCATATCTTTGGGTTTATAACCACAAAACATTTACACAGTATTGACTTACCACGTACAGTGTCTCAATATACAGCCAAGAAGTAGAGCACTCCACCTGCAATATCAGGCAGGACCATGAAGCAAGGACCAGGAGACAGCATTTTCTTTTAGGGCAGACCAGGTATTGAGTCATCAGTTCAGGAATTCTCAGAAGATTGGGAGAGAAAAGGACATTTGTTTCCTTGTGCTTATATCCCTTATCAAAGTGTTTATGGGACATAATAATTAAAACAGTTATTTGGATCACAGACATATCTGAAACAGGTTTCTATATCCAGGAGGAAGGTCTCTGGGACCATTTATTTACCCCTTCTTTCCCCCCATGTATTCTATAATGATGCTTGTGAACCAATACCTACATTGACCAGAGGCACAATTACTATAATATCATAACATCTCTGATCACTAGCCAATTTGGCTCAGTCTATAAAAAAATCCTTAATGCATAAAGGTGAATTAGAAAAAAAGTGAAGAAATATTATTCATTCTATTTTACTGAAGGAGAATTGAAGCACAGAGATGCTCTATTGTTTGCCCAAGGTTACAATAGTTTAAGTGACTTACTCAAAAGAGTCTGAATCAACCATTTCTGCGGGCTAGTCTCTCTTAATGTGCAAATATTACTATTTTTTTCATTAGTATTTCCTATTCTGGGAATCTTGAAAGAAGTGCAAAGATTCATCTTGCTGGAGAACTGGTATTCATAGACTCATGAATCATAGGATAATCTTAGCTGGACTGGATGTCTGTAGGTTATCTGGTCCAACCTTCTGTCCAAATCAAAGTTAACTTGGAAATTAGATCAGGTTAATTAGGGCATAGTCCAGTCAAATTTTCCAAGCCTTGTAGAAAGTCTACAGCCTTTCTTGACAGCCTGTTCAGCACTTAACCATTCTCAATGTGAAGAATTTTTTCCTCAAGTCCACTTTCAAGGTCTCATGCTGCAACATTTTATCATTGCCTTTGTCTTTTCATTGTGAATCTCTGAGAAGAGACTGCCTAAGTCTAACCACCGGTTACGTACTTAACAACAGAAAATAAATCGTCTTTTAGACTTCTTTTTGCCTAGCTAAATAAATACATTCCTTCATCATGTCATGTGCTCCAGCCCTTGCCTATCTCAGTAACCCTTGTCTGGCTTTGCTCCAGTTTGTTGGTACCTCTCTTGTAGTGGGGAGCCCAACACTGACCGTGGCACTCCAGATGAGAGTACACACACAAGTTCTCAGGGGGAATAAACACTTCCCATGATCTGCTGGCTGTGCTCTTGCTAATGCTTGTTTACCTTACATGCTGTTGACCCATTTTCAACTTGCTGTCCACCAGGGTCCCAGTGTCCTTCTCTGCAGAGCCAGCTGCTTTCCAGCCAGTTAGCCCCCAACTCACATAGATGAAAAAACAGTACTTTCCCCAAAAATAAGGTAACTAAGGGCTATATGAGATACAGTTAGTTATATTTTAAGAGAAAGAAGCCACTCAAGTCCATCTCAACATGGCACTGCAGTCTGACAATTACTAAATATCCTGTATTTCCTATTAAGACTAAGGGAACTTTCAGGTCCCAAACCCACAGAATCACAGAATCATCTAGGTTGGAAAAGACCTTGAAGATCACCTAGTCCAACCATTAACCTAACATTGACAGTTCTCAACTACACAAAAAATAAATAAAACCCCTTAGATCTTAAAAAGAAATAACAGAAAAAGATTTAGAGAAAACAAAAATCACTTTATAATAGAAAAGTGGATAACTTGTTAGTCATTGTAATGCATAGTGATGTATTCATTAGCAACATCATTGTTTTATTCCAAACAACCACAAATCAGCAAATTGTTTTAAAAATGACAAATTTACTGTTACCTATAATTTGATTCTGTTACCATGTCCCTGGGATTTACAACTCCCCCACTGGATCTTTACCCCTTTCCTACCATTAAATTGTTAACCTCTCTCCTCCTTTTTTTTTTTTTTGGTCATTTTGGGTCCATGTACTTTCAGCATTCTTACATGGCTGCATATTGATTCTGGAACTGTTAGCTGTTTCTGACTTGTTTGCACAATTGAATCATGGTCCCAAATGAATATTTTGTGTTATAAAATGCTTTTCAGGAGCCAACCAAAAATGAAAGGGAATGGTTATTCTAAAATCTTTTTCTTATTTGATGTTAGCAAATTGTTTCAAAAATTCACATCTTTTCTGTGCACAAACTGCCTACAAAAATGAGTCTCGTGCCAGTTGGAGTGTTTTTAAAACACATACAACTCTAACCTTTCTTAATCTAATTTACATTTTAAAGTGTTTGTGGTTCTGATTCAATTCGTGCTGATCCTGCCATGGAAATGTGGGAGGACAATGTTTAAAATAATAGTAATTCTTTCCTCTTTCAGACAGCCAAGCATAGAAGAGAATAGTTCAGAGTATGCTGGGAGAAGAAAGCAAGCAGGCCTGGTTTCCCTCTTTTTTTTGTTAAAGTAGAGCCACATACAGAATCAGTATATTCACAGTAGAGGTTTTGGAACAAGCACAGATGGCCTGATAAATAAAGGAAAGAAAGTAGTGAGAGAAAATCAAGATACTTCCATGTTGTAGAATGTAGCTGCGGATGGAGGAGATGAAGAGACAGAGCCATTACCGCTGGAACAGAGACTTGTTGCCATGGGAGCAGGGATAAGGATAGCTGGTACCCTGGAGGCAGCGACTGGGGGACAAGAACAAAAAAGAGAGGGATAAGAACTTGCAATGTTGTCTGTACAGGGGACAGACTCTCCCCCACGCCGGTTTTAGGAAGCCTGAATTGCCTTATTCCCAACCTATGTAATCACATGTATGAGGGGCCAAGGCCAGAAATGCAAAACTTTGCAAGGGGAATATTAAGAACCTGTTACAGAAGTAGTTGGTTTTTTTCCGACCAGTTTGGAATTCATAGTTCTTCCCTTTGCACTCACTTAAAAATATACATAGTATGTGAGATACAAGGTAAACATCCATGCTCACAGGCTGATATCTTATGGATCACTAAGGAAAAGACAGAGGCATGTATCCGTGGGAACAGAAGATTCACAGTTTCTTCCCCTAATAAGTCATAGATTAGCTCATAGGAGTGCAGTAATAATTCTAATACTGTGAGGGTTTGACTTAGGGAGAGACAGAATTTTTAAAAACCTTGCTAAATACTACTGATACTTTTCAATAAAATATAGCACAAAATTTCAAGTAATATCCTAATGCCATGGGACATAACCATGGTTTAACAGGGATAAAATTTTCTCCAGGATTTCACCATGGATTTTTTAGTTTTAAAGCTACTCTAAATTAGGTTGTCATTTCCTGTGTACAAATCATGTATTGCAGTTTCCCATTTTCCCAAACAGCAGGCATTTTAAATACCAAAGATCAACAAAGGAACTTTTCTCACCTCCATTTTCCAGGCACAGAGGGTACAAATAGTTAAATTTTTGTAGCATGGTTAAACTTCAAACTTTGGACCCTTTGCCCCACAATTTACCTGCAAGATTTTGTTCTCCTCCTTTTCTTTCATTCTACGGCATGATTTGATTGTTCAAACTCTGTGACAAAAACACCCACTTTGTAACCTTTCTTGAAAGTGTATATTAATAAACACAAGCTGGACTTGTCAGTGCAGCAAAAAAATAAAACTGCCTGTTATATGCAAAGTACATCTTTAATGATGTTTAAAAAGGAGCTAAACATCTCTATGGGAATTCTTAAAACACTTATCTCTTAGGCCCTTATTTAGTTTTGCGAGTCTTTGTTGTTTAACAAGCTGGAGAAATGGGTCATCTAATGTTATATTAATCAGTAAATTAATATTTTAATTTGATTTTCTTTATAGTTGAGATGCTTGCGGCATCTCCAGTGTTTTCTGTCTCCACACACTGATGTTAAGCAGTATCATTATCATATTGTACCTTGGGGTTGTGAGATAACAGGGTCCAGTGATAGCTCTATTCTTAGGAGAGTGGGAGGTTTATGATGACACTTATACATTTTAAATGTCACATGGAGGCTCTCATGTAATGAAATGTCTTACAGCTGAGTCATAGGCTTTTCTACATTGGGCTTTTCAGTTCATATACTTGAAATCACAGCTTTCAGGTCCAAGTAGGTGATACATTTTACCAGTCTTTTGATACAATCTTTACAGTGTGCTGGAGTAAAAATCTCACTCATTCAGTTTTTCATGAACAGTCCTATTTTGATGATTTTTGATAAGTTGCAAGAGGTATGACTATCAATAGATGAAAAGGAGAGAAAAGGAAAATTAATTCAGTTTTTGAAGGTTAAGTTCTAGTTTAATATAATTTTTCAAATATTCAGTAAATCAAATGCAGAAGAGACACAAACTTTTATTTATTATTATAAGCTCTGATTACTTTTTTGAAATCTGCTTGGGAAATCAGAATTTGTGATTAGATCAGGCCAGAATGTCCTTGGTCCTTGTGAGTCTACACAACAGATGACAAAGAAAGCTTTCTCCATTTTGCTCTCTTATGCATGACTTTATAACAGGTCAAAATAGTGCTCAGATGATAATGGTTCACAGGTCACTCTTAGGTGAGTACAAAGGGAGAAACATGTTTTGCTCCTTTTACCTCCTTAGACGATCACAATCTGACCTTCTCACCTTCTCCTTTCCCTCCAGACTCCATAATTCAGGATATTTACTGCATCAAAGAGCCCATGCCTAGTACAGGCCCCCTCCCTCTGTTAAAAATACACAAATCACTTGTCCCAGTGCGTGTTCACTCTGGTCCAATGGTAAGTTACATGTCTGAGTGAAAATATATGCTTGGTGATACCCTCACATACCAAGGTCAAAGCAAAACACATTCACATATTCCATATCACAGCTGGTTTACTGGCCATACTTCAGCACACACACCATAACCATATATGACTGTAAAATAACAAATACTTTATTGTTTCTTGAGCTTCACTGGCTTTGTAACATAGCAATTCACAAAAATGCATCCAAATGCAAGTTCCACTTACACTCACAATTATGCAAGTGCAAAACTGGCCCAGCAGGAATGTAGGCATGGTGACAATTTCCTTCTTTCCCTCCCTCTCTTTTTTTTTCTTTTTTGTTGTAATTTTTTTAATAACTGAAGGCCTAGGATGTAAAACAACATTTTAAACATTGCTTAGCGCAGGATTCTAGGTTTGGGGACTGAGTCATGTCTGGCAACCCTTAGGTGCAGTCAGTCTTTTTTTCCCATCTCAGGATAGTGGTATCAGCTTTCTGAAAGATAAATCCATCTGAATTCAGTCAGCCTCAAGGCCAGAAATGATGTGTGGGCCATTGGCTGGATGACTGCACCAAAATATTTTGAAGTTAAAGTGAATGGAAGAATCTAAATGAATGTGTTTGTTACCTAACATAACAACAGAGTTAATAGATAATTTTATATTATGAAATCCATGAAAAAAATGTGATGGTTCATGAAAAACTTGTGTAAATATTCACATTGGTTTTGATTGGTACTAGTTTCCTGTGAAGGAAGTACTATATTTCACACATTGTTTTTACAAAAGCTTTTAAATAGGATAACAAACCTCTGAATGGGTTTTGAACTAGAATGAAGTTCTGAGCCTAATTCAATGTCAAAATCCTTTTGCATTCAAGAGTAGTTTTACCCCAGTTTTAATATGAAGGCCTTTTAGAAAAGTATGAAACCTCACAGGTGTTTGGCTTCACTGTGAACATTTCACAGATCTCTGGCTATCATACATTGTTAAGGTCAGCACTTGCCTGTATCAACAGAAAGAGCTTGTGTTGTCAGTTAACTCCTCGCTGAAAGGAACAGGCTTGGTTGTCTATATGATTTTGAAGTCCTGTCTTCTGGAGTCTTTACAAACAACAAATAACATCTGTCTTCAAAGACAGTTTCACCAGCTCCAGAAGGACCAAGTCGATGGACTACATAATTGGGGACAGCAGAAGGTGTCTTAAAAAGGTGGGTGTTCCAGAAGTGAACACGCATTAAAAAAAAGACAGTCTGCTTAAATTAAACCAAATAATCTAAGAGGCCTAGCTACACCCTCATTTTTACAATACATTAAAAAAAAAAAAAAAAAAAAAGTTAGGAAGAAGTTGCTTGCTTTAGCTACTTAAAAAATAGATTGAAATTCCGATTCTTCTGTCCCAAAAGCACAGCAACATTTTTTCTCTCTATTGATTATCAGTCCACTTTGGTTGAAACAGTCCTGACTAAGATCAAAATCTCTTTGAAAAGATGACTTTAAACCTGATGAAGTACCAGTAACACTGCACTATGCTATCAGATGGGTATTTTTGGAAAATGAAAGCAAATCAATATTAATAATATAAACCAGAAATTGATTGATTTTCCCATTAAAATATGTAATGGTGAAAGAGCCCATATCTAATGATTTTTGTTAAAGTCTGTAAGTAACATATTAATTAAACTAGATACATGAAAATATTTCAAGACATTTGTAAGACTTACTTGGGTCAACCAATTTTTAAAAGCAAAAGTTCTACCATTAATGAATTGGAGAAGGATCATAGCTGTTAAGCAATAAGGATGAAAGTCACATGAAAGGATGACTATGAGAAATTTGAAAAAAGAATTTGCAGTCTCCATCATTCTCTTACAGTCTAATAAGTTAACCTGTACTGACTGGCGAGAGAGGCGATAAAAACTGATAATTCTTTAAATGACACTAATTCCAGGATGTATGCAAAGCCTCACCAATGTCTTAACATCTATCAAGGACATATTAAATAACTCAAGATAGTGGATTAATATTGTGTAACCATCTTCAGAAATTCTAAACCATCCATTCCAACATCCTTACTAGCATTGATTATGAACCATTGAATCAGTACTTTATGTTCATTTCCTTTCATTTGCTTTATTTTACACTGGGGAATATTTGCATTTGTACTGCATTCCTGCTTCAAGTCAAACACATTTTAAAATTCATACCTGCCTTAATGCAATAGTAACTTTGGTAGCCTGTTATTGTCTTTGACAACTACGTCCATCCCTTCCTCCACCCAACAGGGAAGAATGGAAAAGAAAAAAAAAAACTTAAAAAAGAAAATAAAGAACTAAAAGACCAGTGATTTGATAATAAAACCAACATAGAAATAACTAATTGGGAGATTTTGAAATTAACAGTTAATGTATATCAATAAAGTTCTAGTAATGATTTCCAAAGAAAAGTTAACAAAAACACCACCAACAAAATAAGGAGTTAGAAAGCACATTACAGCTAACAGTAAATCATTTTGAAAAAGAATCAAAATCACTACACAGAACTGAAAACCACTAAGTCAATCCTTATTGTCGAGCCTAATGTGATCCAATGTACTGTACTGAGGGAATGGGAAGGAAGTGTCTACACCACATGTTGAATTAAAGGGAATCAACCAGCCATTTACTTTCATTTATTTAGTAACCTTCATGATGAGATCATCAAATATCTTGTCTCCTCAGGAATCATAGCTACTACCTTGCTCTCTTTTTTCCAGCCCACTCTTTCCAGTCTGATTTTTCTGTCAGACTATTTGAACTGTTAAATGCATGGGGTTTTTTTAGGGGGAAGGTTGTTTTTGCTCTGTACCAGGAGAAAAAGATACAAAGATAATATTTGGACAGAATAATTTTAAGTCTTTATGAAGGATTCACTAATAAACCTCTGAAGATTACAGTGTCATGTTTGTAGTGAGTAGTGCTCACAACAGACTATGTTAACTGAGACCAGTAGAAAATAATTTTACTGCAAGGGATAAATAAAAGGAAAAAAGTTTCCTGTTCTGCAAAACCAAAATGAAACACAAAAAACATAACACCTTATCTATAAATCTAGAGATCACTGAGTTAAAAAGAAAGGATTTCTTGTCCCTTTGTTAGGCAAGTCATCTGCTATTGGAGCAATTTGCTGTCAAAGGTGGGTCAGATGAACTTGTTTCTTCTTGTTTCTTGGGAGGTATCCCACTTCCACAATGGGAATCTGAAGCAACAGTCCTAGCTGGAGACATTTATTCTGTAGATATGTAAAGGAAGGTGAAACGGATCTCACAGTGGGTGAGAAGACTTCTGTTCCCAAAGGCAGTTAGTATAACTGAAAAATCAGTAGGACACAAGCATCTGAATGACTCAATAGCTCATTGCCGTTCAGGATCACTTATCTGTTCTACCTAACAATGACCAGGTAAAACTTACCTGAAGCTTGCAAGAACATTCAGAAATACTTTCTTTGGTCACTGTGGTCCCCTTAGTCCAGTTCTCTGTCTAGGCAACACTGCCTCATTCTGGCTAGTCCAGAAGTAATTGAATGTTGCCATAGGGCTTTGTATTGAATCATATTTATAGCTGTTTATGCTATTTTGAAAGTAACAAATGAAGTAAGTGCTTTTAGCTTTGGAGTTTCCTTCATCTACTTTGAATCTGCAGGAGTTCTTGTGTATTAAAAACCTGGCATTTTTTTCCAGCTGTAGCAGTTGGTCCAATAGTAGATATTACATCACTTTACAAATCTTGACTCAATTATGTCAGAACACTGTGGCAGGAAAATAATTGCTTTGAGAGTTTCCTATTTGGGTGTGTACACAGTGTAAAATTAAATTTGCACTTCTAATACTCATATTCCCACATAGTTTAAGATGATCTATTAATTGGAATATGAAAGAGGTATCACATAGAATGCATTTTTGTTGAAGAAGTGTGGTTAAATTATGTCTCTTTTCATAGGAGTAAACTCGTTGTATGTGTCCTGTTCCCTACCTGCTTCCATGATAACAGCAACAAAGCCTAAAATTTAAGATTAAATATAGACTATTATTATTATTAATAATAATAATAATAACAACAGCATCAATAATAGTAACAATAATACAGTTAGAAATGCACCATTACATTGTTGAAACCCAAACAATTTGTAAAGGAAGGAAGCCACAGGTTCCTAAGTTCTTTGTTGCTTCTTGGGATAATTTCAGACACTTGTTTTTCTCTCTTAACTAGTTTCTGCACAATTCCTTGTAGTTTTCACTTGGTAGTGGTGCTGATTGTATACCTCACAGGGTTGAATTTTGAAAAATAAACTGTTCACAGAAATTTCAATCTTTTATCAAAGTCAAATTATTTTTTTTAAAGTAGAAGACTTCAATTAGTGATAGCTGAATTATTCATGATGCATAAAATGCATAAAATATCTAAAACAGTATATTGCTTTATTCTGTTCCAGATTTCCTGGTAAAGAATTTGAGTTTCTATGAATTTATTCATTGTTTTCATTAGATCTGTGAAGAGTTTATGTAATGAACTTCAGTACATAGGGTGATTTGTTAACAATTCACTTTGACTATTAACAATTTGTAGAGCATAACTGTTAGCTAAATCCTGTGGGTTTGTTTCTGCTTTCTAAATAGAATATTTTTAAAATGTGAAAATAACAAATAATGCTTAGCCAGTAACAAAAAATAATGAATATTCTTTAGGTGATTTTTGATTCCCTTGTTCCTCCCATATTCATGCAACAAAAGCTGTTTGAGTAAATGTTAACAAATACCAAAACAAAAGGGCATAGGCACACAGGAAGAACAGCTTTTGAATTGGTTACTTAAAAGTCTTCCATTAGGTGTCAGCTGCTTACATTTCTAAACATTATATCCCACAATAATGAATAAAAGACTTCCTAATAAAAGGAAGGCTTTTTAGAATGAACATTATGAGTACCTACTCAAGACTAAGGTTAATTTTGTGCCTCACATGAACACTTTGGCTTGCAGATACAGAGCTTGATTTAGGAATGGGTCACACTCCTCAGACATGAAATATCCATCTGCTGTGTTAACAGTCATACTCAAGAGTGAATGAAATTTCTCTGACCAGATCAGAAGAAAAGTAACTGAGTATTTTGTGATACCTGATCTCTCCTCCAGCTGTGGAAACGTATTGAAGCAGCTCTACTTATAATACATTTGTCAGAATGCTAATTGGAAAAATGACTTCATTGTGTGAGTCATACAGTCACCTCTGTGGACCTCATTAGACTTAAATGAGCAGACTGAAGGCCAGAGCAATCATTCTGAGCACAGCCATATGTTGGTGAAGAAGCTCTCTCAAACAGGCTCGTGGCCAACTTTGGATACTTACAAATGACTAGATGGAAGATGGAGGTCTTGGTGGCAGGAAATACATTGGAAACACTCACATATGTAGCGTGTTCCCTTTCACAACAAAGGACAATTTAAAAAAAAAATCTTATTTTAAAATAGAAGATTCACTAGCTGGTAAATTTTTAAATATCTTGCAATGTTTTGAGTTTGGACAATGGTATTTTTAGGTGGCAGTAGAGAATGCTTGCATGTAGCTGTCTGGTTCTTTGCAGGACAGGCCATAGCACTGGTTGGAAGTCCTTAGGAACATGAAACTTTTTGCTGGGCGATGAAGTCATTCCAGCCTGACTTCAAAAATTACCAGCAACAATCAAAATAAATTATTGGTTGAGACTGTGACTTTCCTTGAGAAGTTAAGCTATATTTGTGGAGCTGCTGCTTATCTACATATGAGAGTTAGGTAGATCTGGAATGAGGCTTAGGGTGATATACAGAGCGTGACTAACAAATAGAGAAATAAATTCCATATAATTTTTCAGAGGAGTAAAAAGCTAATAATATAGTCATTAAGATTTATGGAATAACCTCACCCAAAAAAACACTATTGAGAAACAAGACTTTTATGATTACAGATATGTCTGACCTTAAATGTATCTGTTTTGAAGCTATAGATTAAGGTACTTATGTGGTTGTGAAAATCTCAATAGTCTGACCTTTATGAGTTTTATGTCAACTACTCATATATGTCTGAATTTCAGAAAAGTACATATTTTGCTTCATTTTCTCAGTTGCTGTGCACACAGTCCTTCTTCTATCTGACCCTGAAATAAACAAGAATGAAGAAAACATTTTTGAAAACTGACAGCTCACTACAACTAAGCAAAAATAAAATAGGAGGCTTTAAAAAACCTACATTGTTACTACAACTTTTAAACTAGCAGGAGCGCTTCAAAAGACTATTTTAAGTAGAGCTGCCAACAAGAAGTCTGAAAATCTTGACATTCCCATCATCACTTGAGAGACAGATTTGTATCTACTCAACTCCGCCTTCTTGCATGATGAAAAATAAGTCTGAGACATGGCCTTGAAGTATGAACCCCCCAAAAACCCTGCTCATGTAAGTTATGTTCTTCCAACAGACATGTTTCCATTATGCTTCTCAGTGTCATAATTGGTAACACATAGGTGAAAACCATTTCACAAAAATGTTCATAAATTCCTGAGTTCCCATATAAAAAGCAACCAAGTCACAACAAGTTTGTAGCAAAATGAGAGGATAAAAGCTAGGAGGTAAACCACACTGGCTATTGCAAAAGCCCTCACATCCAATGGACACATGGTACTTTTCCCATTTACTTAGCTGAGAGACAGAAAACCTGTCCCTAAAGCAAAGAATGAAAAAAAAAAATTAAAAAATCACTTTCTGAACACCTGCAGTAACCTGGGTATCTGCACCAAAGCACCTGAAATTCAGAGGTTTCATGAAAAGATTTGGGATTCACAGGGTTTACCTAGTCTTTATTTTTACTAAAGCTCTATTCACAAATTATAAATATCTATCCATTTACATATCACTTTTAAAGATATTTCTTAAAGTAATTTTCAAATGGTTGATGGTAATTGCAAATGGTTGGCTGTGGATTTAAATACTGCTATGTCACTAATATGACTGATCATTACTATCAATGCAGGTACACCTTTCTAGCCGTTGTCTTCAACTGTAAAGAAGTTTCACAACCAAAACATCAAGCCAAAAAGTTGTCATCTGGAAAATTAGTTCTTCCTTTCTTTGAAGTCCCTTTGCTCTTAGAGATGCTGCCTACAGAATGGAATCTGGCATGCACAGATACTTTCACCCTCAGTGTTTCCAATTTGAGATTTTTCTAGAAAGCCAAACAAGGAACAAACAGCACTGAAGTTTATGTGAACCAATCATTCTCTGTGTCAGCACTACAATGTTATGGTGGTATCACACGCTTAACCACAGTCTATGTAATTCCTGTGGATAAATAAATTCTTTGTCCTTGGTGTACCAACAAATTCCTTTTTTCTTCCTCCCAGTGTCTGACTTCATGTCCATCCTTAAATCACCAAGTCCTGCAGCAATGTCTCCTTTGAAAATACTAAAACTATCTGCCAGTTGTTGAGTGTTACCATATAAAAAATGTGCTTTTCATAATCATGTTAAAGAAAAATGTAAGTATCTGCATAATAAACCTCCACTATTTTTAATTGAACACTTTGATTCAAAAGCAGACCTGTCATTTCTTGAACTGAATGTCCATATTTAATTTTAACACTTAAACATTTTTTTTCAGTAATCAGCAGAATTAATGGGAAAACTTGTGCTATTTTCTACACATGATTTATTACTGGTATTGCTTGCAGTTTATAAAATGGAACTGTGGTTTGAACATTTTAAAACACAGGTTCAAGCATGTTTAACGTTTTGTTCAGTTACACTATTTGCCAATATTTCCTCCAATGACAATAGCACATTCCAGCTGCCTTTTAATGAAGCCATCTTTCTCATTTATCTTTTTTGTCCTCTTGACAAGAAATATCCATAATGATGACTGTTTCCCTAACCTTTCATTATCAGACAGGATAAATAGTAACATCAACCACATGTTTCTCTGAGGTATAGTTTAAGGTTCTTTGTTCCCCAGACTGTAACAGATAATGGTGTGGAAGATACTTTGCAGTTTACTGGTTAGACTACTTGTAACCTCGCATTTTTCTGAAGTTGTCTACTTTTTCACAGATCTGTTGCCCATATACATTATCTTCAAGCATATTGCTACTTTGCCTTTGCAGAATTCATATTTGAAAATGGCAGGGAGAATTCAGGCCTCCTGCTACAAACATGAGCCTTGGCTCAGTGCACTGCATCTCTATTTCTAGCTGTCCATACTTCCGACACTCCACTCCCAACATTGTTCAAAGCTCTTGAACTAAATGAAAACTTCCATTCCATGGAGCAATGATGTTGTCCACACAGTGGATCAACTGTTAGAGACTAGCCTTTACAAATATTTGGGCAAGTCTTACACTGCATCAGACACAGAGAACAATACACATACGCAACAGTGAACTCTGTCTCTGATTTGAGGATTTCTTCAGCCTAATCACTGTTTTGACAAAATTTAAACAAACAAGGAAATGGAATGCAAGAAGCTAAAAAGTCATGCACCATTAAGAAAATTGAATAGTTCTTTCAGAAATGTTAATTTTTTCACATAGCATATGCTGTGAGTTTAATTTATTATTAGTTATTCTGTTAAATTGACTGCAAATGTATCATTATACCTTAATAACCCTATTGTAAATTCAAAGCACATCCTTAACCGGGGACCCACAAATGATGCTTCCATAATGTAATACAGACATAGTCTACAGAATTGATGTATATTTCAAGTGCTCATAAAATTTCTAAATATGTGCAAATTAAGAATTACTAAAATATGATTCTGATAAACAAAAATGTAACCCTTTTCAAAGTTTTGCAGATCATACCATATGCCAAATAAAGTTTCTCTGCCTAACATTGGCCACACGCTTTCAAGTTTAATACAGTTAATTCTCCCTGATCAATAACTACTTTGAGTTTGGTTCTAAAACTCCAAAATGAGTCTTAGATAGTTCCTCTGCCAGCTTTTACAGTAACATGGTAGTCTGATTTACTTCATGAATTGTGAAATTGATCATGCAACTGTGGCACACAGATACTGCAGCTGGTATGATGTACATTTTTTCTTCTTATCTGTCTACCTATTACCAACAGAAGAGCCATACAGCACATGCACAACTTAATCTATGGGAGATAAAACCATCCCCTCAGTTCACCCACTTTACCATATGGAAATAAAGATCTTTAGTACTGAAAGCTCCTAGCCCTAGGGCTTACAGAGCATTGCCATATGACATATGTTTATGGATGTATTGTTTAACTGCTATTTAGTACTAATTTTTAGTAAAGTTTAATTAAATAATAATAATTTTATTTATATATCTATAGAGATTTCAAAAGTCTTGGAAAAACTCGCTGTAATCAGTAAAAACTGTTTTGCAAAGTTCCTTTCTCTTTTTTATTGTTTCCACATTACAGAAGTGCATCAAATCCATATCCACTTTCCTTAGCTAATGTCAGTTGGTGTACGTCCAGGCCTGCGGTGGAGGCGGTTTGGTCCCGTTCCCCAACTGGCTGCTAAAAACTGCTCCTTGCAAGCTCCACTCCCTGCAACACACTCTCTCCCCAGGGCTGCTGTGCACTTCCTGAGAGCTGCAGGGCTGATACCCAGCTCTGCCCACAGCTTCTCCTCTCCCTTCAGCCACCCACTCAAGCCTGGCCCCAGGCACTGGCACCCTGGCCCCCCATCCTTGCCTCCCCCAGCAGAAGCTGTCGGTATTTATCTGGCAGAGCAAGGCTTGGCGAGTTCTGCGGCTCTGGAGCTACAGCACAGGGCTTGGGGCTGGCCTTATCAGGCTGTGAAATTCCACTGAAACCAAGGGGATTTCTTCTGCTGAGTGGAGAGCAGGGCTGTCAGGATCAGGGTCTTACGTACTACACAAGTGGAAGAAGGAAAATGAAAATCTTTTCAATGAGCCTGTCTGCTTTGTAATATAAAAACATATAATGAAAGCACATTCACATCATTGTAATTTTCTAATGTTTTATACTTTAATCTTATTTTTCATAGCAGTTTCTCTGATTTATCCATTTCAATTTTTTATGTTCTTTTTTTTTTTTTTTTTTTTTGTTGCCTGTTTATTATTGGCATATATTTTTAGTATTTTTCCTTTGGATTTTTTTAAATTGACAAGATTTCATCTCTGTTTGTTAAAGAGAACCAGCTGTTTTCTTCAAAGATAATTTTCTGAAGCTGTTGTGCGCCATAATTACACTGCAATTACACAGCAATATCCATAAAAGCAGATGAGGATTCTATGTGTCCTTCTGACTCATTAGAAGTTGCAAAAATGATGGATGCAGTCTTTCCTAGCTTGACTATTGCCCTCTGTTGGCAAACCCAAGTCCTGTCATATTGAGAAAACTAAAGTAAGGAATAAGAGAAAACCTTTGACAGGAGATTAATTTCAGTTTTGGTAATAGGAAGAGTGAAATAACATTGATGCTGCAAAGTATTTTCTAGGTGCATTTTATGGAGAACATTTTGAGTCCTTTAGTTAATGTTTGCAATAAATCAACATTATATACATTTTGCATTCTGTTTTCTGATAAATTCTTTCTTTTTTCATATAGTCAAATTACTTGAGCAATTCTCTTTTCAGTTGAGTCTCACAGTCATCTAATTTCCTTACAAAAACCTTCAAACAATTTCTTGTTTTTAAAGATATGATCAGACTCTATTAATTTCTCTTTTGTTTAGTTGTTCTGATGTGAATTTGTTAAAAAAAGTCAAAATATGCTCATATGTCTTTGGAATACCTTAGATCTTCATGTTCTACCTGTGGAGATGAATAAAATCAGAGAACTTCTTTCTTCACCCAGATGAAAGCAGACCAAACCTAATTCCTTCTGAATCAACAGACCAAAAATAATTTCATTCCAGAATCAATTCTCAAATATTTGAGATGACATAATGACATTTGGGGGCGGGGGTGAGGGGGGGGCACAGGGAGGTCTGGGGGATTGGGAAGGGGTGTTAGCATTTTTTCATTAAATATTGACTCCGGTGAGCTATTTAGTTTTGGAGGTTCATTTTCTGGTTAGGGTTTAGCTTGGTGACTTATAAAGATCCTGCATGATGAGCCTGAGCCAAAGCCAAGAGGCAGTGAGGTTACTTGCACTGACTTTCAATGGCCTCTTGTTCACTCCTGTCAGAGCAGCCACTGAACTCTCTGATCTTGATTTGCAAAAGGATTATGGATGGGGCAGATCCAATGAGTTTCATTAAGACCCTGCAAAGTTTAATGTGAGTTGCAAGTCAGGAGAGACCTATCAGCACATTAGTTTCTCCTGCATTCTTTCAGTTTCAACCAGAACTGGATCCTGATACAGTTTCAAAACATTTACTTTGGCATGGACAATAGGGAGTATTCTGGTTTTGTAGCCAACTGGTCAACCAAAGCATACAAGGCGATTATTAGTCCTCTAGTGACTTTCAACAAACAGACCGTGTTTAAACAGCAAAGTTAAAAAAACTCAGTTTAGAGAGTCTATTCTGAAAAAAAATGGTGTTGGGAAATGAACATGTGTTTTATTTTCAGTTGTATTTCTAGCTGTCATAGCATCTACAATGCGTCTCTTAGCTTAGAGAATTTTTAGATGCTTAGAAATAAAGTGTTTCCTTTAACTCCAGGCAAGGACCAGATTTTGTTAGGCTAACACAAACACAGGAATAAATTTTCTAATACTCATATTTTTTCAGTATTGATAGCTAAAGCAACTTGAGTGAAGCTTCATAGGTCAGTCACTTCTTGTTTAGCATCACCAAGTTGACCTGAATTTATTTTATTTTACCTCTTCCCTCTCTTTCCAGCAACAATCCATTAATATTTCTGAGAATTTTTTCCCCGTGAAATTAGACTTGCACACCAAGACACTGTGAATGTAATAAGAAACCTACACCAGAAAAAACGGAAATGTGGAAAATGAGGAATAGCTGGTTTTGTCCACTGCAAATGCACTGTCAATTTTCTGTTTCTGTGTAGGACAGTAGTTCTTTCAATATATAAGACGATTGCATAATTGCAGGACTTTCAGCTTTTCTTCCATCTAGTGATTGTTGACTGAACTGTGTTGATTAGCTTTCAGTACAGGGCTTGACAATGGTTCTGCAATCATTCTGCACAGCTCATACCAAGCAGTATTCTTCTTTGTTATGAGAAACACCTGATGAAGTGTACTGGGGGGGTCACAGCTTTTAATCTGCTGGTCTTCTAGAAGACACCGATTTTGATGCCAAGTATAAATTTTCTGCAGTTCCTTTGCATTTTGTTTCTACAATCACTTTTCATTCAATATTTGGGGAGTATTCTTTTTAACTTAATCATTTGAAGCAATGAAATTTAAAAAAAAAATCACCCCTGTTTTGTTAAAGTAATTTTAAAACAGTTCATTTAACAATTCTATCAAATCTCTAGTAGTAAAACAGTAAGTCACTTATCTTTGCAAGCTCAGATTGAATATTTTTGCTACTGTATGTACTTAAAACATCAATAGATAAGAAATTAAATTCAGCTACCAAAGCAAAGATGCTTTAAAAAATATTTCAGAAAACACAAGCACAAAACCCACAAAAAATGATATTTGTGCATATATGACTAAGACAAAATATGCAGCAATTAAAGCTTATACTTTTCACTTTTTTCCCCTTTTACAGAATCTCTACTTTTTTTGAGGCATACAATTCTGATAGTGAAATTGTGGCTGCATGAACTGCATAAAATTAATGCACTAATATTATCTATTTGGATTAATTAAAATGTAGAGATGAGAAGAGGTAGAACCTAAAGTCCATTTAATCATTAATCTCTGAAAAGTATGATGTTATAGTTAAATGCAGTTATTTAAAAAAAACCACAACATCTGAACTGTGTTTACTGGCTTCTAAAGTTTCCTAAATGCTTATTTTATTTGTGTTGTCAAATCAAAGGTTGCACACATCTCATTGCAATAAACATAAGAGAAAGAGACTGGGAGATATATACTCTGGTTATTGCATGCAGGAACTGCAAAGGTCTTCGCTACAGAAATATCAAGACACACTGTCCTGCTGCAAACATAATGGCTATCAGGGAGTGAAAATTCAGGCTCACTGTCACAGCAGGTGATGTTTTAGGTTGTTTTTTTTTTTTTCCTCAGTGGTTATACTGAGATTAATATATAAGCAATGTAATGTTTCTACAAAAACTCTTACATAAATACATACTGCTATTTAAATATTAGAAACTTTTGAAAAAACTTTTTGAAAAAACTGTTTCTGTTTTCCTGTACCTGAAATCCTCAGTGGAAATAGTTTGAAGATGGGAGTGGTAAAATGAAAGTGACAGATGCTTAGCCAATGTACATCACTGTAAGTCAACTGACTTGGAACAACCAAATGTCAGTTTTCACCAGGTGAAAATGTGTTAAAGATCTTCCCAGATAGTTTTATATTAAAAATGTCGTTTATATCTGCAGCTTATCTGATTATAGATGAAAAATTAAAAATGCTTTTTAACCCCTTTTAAAAGATTGTTTTTGTGGGACTAGCAATGACACTTCCAGATACATAACAATCTGGATGTCATTCAGCAGTTCAAGATTTTCTCTTTTAAATGTTTTACTTTTGCCATTGAAAGTATATAATTCATACCAAATCTTTTACTAACCTCTGCCATCAGATTATTTTCAGTTTACTTTTAACTCTCTGTTGCACTGGTGTTTTGTATTCATTGATGTTATACGTATGTACAGTACGTTGCTCATGAAGACTATTAGTTTCATTATTTCTGATTTAGGATTAAGATTTGTCTTTCAAATTCACAGTTTCTGTCAACTGCAATAATTTTCTGCCTGCCTTTACACATAAGATCAATGGTCTTAGAGTTCAGGTTTCTGAGAATGTCATCCTGAAGTTGATGGTATTTCTGGTTCTTTATTGCCTTCTGACATATCAGTACACTTAAGTACAATTTTTCTCCAGTGCCTGAGGCTGAGTTGACTGAAGTGGTCCTTCAGTTGCATTCTGTCATCTGTGTGTTGACCATGACCTTCATGGTTTATTTATGATTACGAGGTTATGTCTTTCCTTATTATAGCAATGGTATTTTAGCGTAGTTCTTCACAAAATTTCTTAGTTCTTCGACTACCTTGGAAATTTGCAGGCTCCCACTCTGCAATATTCTGCAATGAATAATAGGAAGCTGGCCTGGACTTTTAGAGAAACATTTCTAGATATATTTACAGTGTCAGCTTACATTGTTACTCACATTGTCTGTTGTCCTGCAAAATCAGACCAATAATGAATGATCTTTGCCATATCTGGATCATGCCACTGTACTATGAGTTCTTAGGTAAAGTCTTACTGTGGAGTCTTTAATAGAGCAGATTCCTTACCAGATAATTATGTATCATCTTCCTGGGAGTGAATGTGTCCGGTAGACACTGAAAAGAATTAAGCATGAACAGTTTATGGCAGGATGAGACCTTTATGAGCTTTGAATTTCAACAGTTGATAAAATGTGAACTAGATGTCTTTAGTGTTTCAAACTACCTATAGTGTTAATTGCATTTGGAGTTTCATCTGGAAGTTTTACTACTGCCTAAATTTACACTATAAATTGAGGAATGATACTTCCTTGAGCAAAAATCCTCAGTGAAATTAATTACATGATTCATGTCAGTAAAGATAATGAGATGAGCTTACTTTCTAGCTTATTAGTCAGAATGGGATTGTTCTATTGTTCTATTTTGAAAGCAAACTAGTCTTCTAGGTAAACTAAATGAGCCAATCATATCACTGCTATGCTTTATTCTGTGCACTGCTTCTAAGTTCATCAGTGCAATGACATCTAAATCTTTCATCTCTCTATATAAAGCATTTCATATTATCTTCTCTGTAGTGTCCCTAGAGGTGTAACATCTCACTGACTTAAGTACTTTGCTGAAGACCTTAGCACACATTTTGATATTATGCTAGATCCAGTCCAACTGGAAATCAGTTAAAATCAACATTTTAAAGTAGGTTTAAGAGAAGGCTTCTTAAAGACAAGAGCACACATTGAGGCCCTAGTTTGGCAGTGTGCACTTAATTATCAAAGCACATAGCCCAAGACTTTAGTTTTAGTAAATATGGAAAATCCTACTAAAAGACATTTAAGCACTTGTTTAAAGAAAAATAAAGGTATGGTTGCATTTTTTAATTGGGCCCAGGGAAATGAAAGCTGCAAATAAAAATGCCATGTAGAAGAAACAAACCATCACCTCCATCGTTAACTTTGGAAAGAATAATTGCATTCTCTTATTGTTGTAAAATGATCTTCTCCTCCTCTTCCTCCTTTGCCCTCTTCTACAGCTCAGCAGTAAGATGAAGGATCACTGCCAATCCTGTTACAAGACTTGTATGGGTGTGAATATGATTTTCTGAGCATGAAGGCCATACCTCTTTTTGAAGGAGCAGTTTCCACACAACATAGATGCTCTTACAGGAGTTCCAGACACAGGTATGTTTACCCCAACTCATATGTTTTACACTTAATCTGAATAAACTTGTCACTGTCAAGTGTCTGAAATTAGTTAGGAAAGATACACTTATCTATATGGTGGATGTGATTAGTAATGACTTAATCTCTTCTATTGTACACACTGAAGATATAAAAAACCCCCAAGCAACAACCCACCAAAAAAAGCAGAATCAGTTGATCCAGACACATTTGTCACAGATGAATGGAAGTGACAGGACAAAGTCCAGTAACAAGTGTCACAGTTCAAAGTACAAAGTCATAGCTAATTTGCAAAGCTGTTAACACACATAACATTTACTCTTCTATTTAAAAATCTGAAGTATTCAAAAGGTTTAAGGGGAAAAGAAGCCAATAATACTTGATGATTCATTAGTTTGAGAGTCATACGTGCTCTTGTTAAGACAATTAAGGGTTTGGTCACAAATCCTTTGGTTTTATTGATTTGCCAGAAATTATAACCCTGGCTCATTTTATACTTAACACTGAAGTGCTCTGAACAAGGGGGAAGATAGGTTAAGCAATTATTCTGTGATATTTGCATTGAATTGATCCTCCAGTTTCAAAACACAGATCAGTGACCCGCTGCTGTATTATGATATAATGTGGCCACAGCAAGTGCCATTCATCCTGTGCAGAAAGCAAATAGAAGATTTCTGTATTAATATCTTGAAAATTTCATCAGAATAAATGTCAAATAATTTTTGTGCAGGTTCCTCAGGGAACAGCCTTATATGTATAGATATACATATACTCTGGTATGTTAGCCATCTAAATTGTACCCTTAGAAGGAAAAGTGTTGCTTACAGAGGGTGCAGAGGGTTCCTTTGTAAACCCCCCTCCAAACAAACTGTTGAAATCTGTCTTGCAGTCATTAGACTTTCCCTGTGACAATGTTCTGTATTTTAGCTTCTTTAAGCTCTCTGCTCACTATTAGGTACTTGAAAAGCTCATAACAGAGATTTACCACTCAGTAGAGAGATGCCAAAACCATTGTGGACAGTTGTCTAAAATCATTGGCTCAAAGTCCAACAGCTGCCAAAAAGAAAAACAATAAAGTGCTGGGCATCATCAAGAATATAATTGAGAATGGGCAGAAAGCATGATACTGTTGCTATATAACTGCATGCAGTACTGCTCTCCATATCTGCGGGGCATAGTGGAGTCAAAAAAAGTATAAGGAACAAATAAAGTGATTAAGGCCATGGTACAGCTGTGTTGACAGAGAGACAACCTAACTAGCTAGAGCCAGGATTACCTGCTGAAATTTGTAGCAGCTTGGATTAAAACAAGAAAGTACTTCTTTATACAAAGGGTAACAATTGTGTAACTTGGTGTCAAAGACAGAGTTGGACCAAATAACACATTCAAGAAGAAATTAAACAATCAGATGGACAGCCAGGTTCAAAAGCAGATACTAAAGGGAATAGGTGGGGATGCATCCTCTATTGTCCCTCATCTGTTGATTGTGGGTGTTAGAGGACCATACCACAGTTAGTGACCAGGCTTGTAGGCTTCTCCTACTGCCAATGCTGAACAGTGGGCAAGCTTGATTTACAGATCAGTTCTGGTCAAAAACCAGGTTTCTTTGAACTATTTTACAGATAAAGCAGGGGACATGTTGCTGCCTTGAAGAGTCTCCTTCATTATGGAAAAGTTTTATATCAAGATTTGTGTTTCCTGTTCAAAAAAATCATATATTCACTTCAGAAAATTCAGTAAAGATTAATTAAGCTTACATTAAATTAATGTAAGCAGACTTTAAAGATATTTTGGGTTATTTTCTACCATTAAAAAGACAAATAAATTAGATGAACACTGAAATATATATAAAAAAATCTTACACAATTTTTATGTATCTTTTTTTGACTATTATTTTGACTTTTCATATTGATCTTCTATCTTTTATGTTCACAGTATGTTAAAATATGATTGTCAAACTGTAACATTTTAAGCAAGCATGTGGAACATTTCAGGAAGTTTATCTGAAATTCATAACTGCAAATTTTTTCTCTAGAAGCAGACTTTTAAAGGTTATATTCAGAGTACTAAAAAACAGAATAGTGTTGTCTAGTCAAGATAATCTGAATGTTTAAAGTTAATTTGAAATATTTTTAAACAATCCACATTCTTGTTATTTATAGGAAATGTTTGGCTAAAACCAGAGAACAATATTCAGGAGACAAAGTTCAAAACGAGTAAGCATTACTATTGTGTCTCCCAATTTATTTGTCATGGATTATGAAACCAGTTCTAAACTTCTTGTGTTAAAAGTTTTGAATATAGAAAACTGACACTGTTCAAAATGTTTGTCATTAAAATTAGGACATACTTAATTTTAATTCACATCTAGAAATATTCCACACATAAGATAGGGTCATTATTAACTCAAGAAGTATATTATCTAAAACTTCCAGTAGTATTCAGTCTTGACATTTTAAAACAATAAGATATGGTAAGCAGCTTGTCAGAAAAAAGTGGGATGATGCAAAATTTAAAACATAAATGTAAGTAAATGGCACTCCCTTACTTCTCTGTAATGTCACTGTAAATCTATCTTGATTTGTGCTTACTTAATTCTTGCTGCAGGATGCACTAATTCTTTGATGCCCTCAAATAATCCTAGCTAGGGATCCTAGCTAGAAGCCTCACACAAAAATGTCCACAGAAAGGAGCTTGACTTAGTAATCAGCCTGATTTTAATGTGTTAATGTGTTAGCATCTCATGAGATGTCACAGTAATTGGTAATAGGTTCAGACTAACTCACAGCTTCATTCATGTTCTGTAAGAAAAGACAAAAATGCATGCTTGTAAGATTCACAGATAACTGTAATTTGTGAAGACGTGATTGTGGCCAATAATAGAGAAATGATGTCAAGTTGAGATACTTTTTAGAGAAGTTAAGTAATTAAAAACTAAATCTTACAGAGACTGGCACACAAAGAATTTTAATCATAGCACTAATCAAGTTGTATATTGTGTTAGAGATTTACTTATGTGATTGTTTTCTTCTAAACACACATCTTGTTGGAACGGCTTTACAGACAGCAGCTAATGTGTGGCAAACTGATGAGCAATTGGGAAATATGCCTGCATCTGAAAGTATTAGTCTTCATATTTGATGATACTTTCAGGTTTATTTTTTCCTATGCTGCAGGAGGATGAAGTCACGACCTTTCTGAAATTTCCCATACATACATAAAGACACATGCACAGAGGTGGAGGTTGCAGTTTTGCCACTCTGTCACTCCCTCGGCAAGACAAGATCACTGAGCAGTAAACTACTTAGAATTAAGACCCTCTCATTCTCCTGCTAGAGATCTGCATGACAAAATTCTCATTAGTGCTAGTACTTGGACCACCCTGGGTCCTTCAAAGATTACATAAAATGTTAAATCACTTGGCTAGAGAACAGGTTTTCCTCTTGGCTTCATAAAATTCTCCAACAGGCGCAACTGAAAGAGTCTCACTGAGAATAGCCATCAGTCAAGACACTTTGTTTCAAGAATCACAAACACATGTTCACAAGTTTGTTTGACTTAGTCAGTGCCAGGACTTGTGGTATTTATATACCTGTTGTACCCACTGGCTACTAATTAACCTGGGTCAGATAGGCAGAAACTTCCAACATCAGCAAAGTTTTGCAGAATCACCATTTTTTTAAACTTAAAATGTTTCACCTACCTTTTAAAACCAGCTCTAAAGATACCAGTATATGAAGGGATATAAAAAATGCAAGGAGCGCATAACTGGTATCGCTTAAAGGAAGAATAAAGCAGAGTTATACAGCAAAATCACGAAAATGTGTTATGTCAGGAGAAACAACACATCAAGGTAGGCAGGTAACAAATGCACACAAAAGCCTTTTGGGGAGTTACTTTTAATATAGGGATTTTGTGTGCACTTTGGAGGAAGCAGTGCCACTTGTTAAAATGTACTCTTTGGGTTAGTCCTATCTTAGGAGTTAATAGGGAATTAATCATTTGTACACCAGGGAAGAGTGGTTTGATCAATACCAAAAGTATAATCTTCACTAAGACAACACATCTAATAAGTACATCTTGAATAAAATTCCTCCATGCACTGACTCATTTTTCTTAAAACATGAAACCAATAAGCATTAGAATCCATTGGAGTGAGGGTGATCTCAGCAACACTTCTGACTGGTCTAACCAAAGTGTACCCATCTATACATCCACAGATATGCAATAAGCACTTCTAATACATTATTAACACAGAGTAAAAATAATAATGGATCAAGAATTAATCTTTCATGAGCAATATGAAGGTCTGGTGTTGTGCCTATTAAAAAAAACCCAACCCCAAACCCACATTTATCTAAATTAACAAAGAGAGTTGGAGATTTCCTTCTCAAGCAAATAACTAGGAAAAAAAATAATTATACAATGTGAAGCTATTTCACTGTGAGAGTAAATACAGTAAATAGCACTGAATAGTTACGATTTTTATAGGATTAACTGAAGCATTCTAAGAAGGATTAGATCTAAAAAGTATGGTGTAAGTCCAAAGACCTCTTTTGATTCATTCTTCCATTTGTCTTTTTCTTTTATTTTTAATAGCTGGACAGGGTCTTAAGTCAAAGAATGGCAGTAAACCCCATACTTTTTTAGTATATCCAAATGTACTTTACAAACCTATAGGCAAGTTATTCCCTGAATTATCTATTCTGTAGTTACGCTTTCATCTAGTTACCCTGGGACTTACAACTTTCTCTAACAAACTGTATCACCCTCTGATGCACCTTCCATATTCAGTAATGACCAGGGAAAAAGAAAGAAGTGTACGCACTGAAAGTTACTTAGATGTCTGCAAATCAGAAAGACAATAAATCTGCAAGATTTTTAAGCAACTCCCCTACTTTCACACCTTGTGAAACTATTTCAACTAATAGAGATTGCTTTGGTGGGACTGATTAAGTATAGGCGGATGATTTGCTCTGTATTTTTTCATGGAATAAGTAAAGGAACAGAAATAGATAAGAAGAAACCATAAACACAGTTTGGAAATTCAGAGCTGATATGCTTCTGCCTGCCTTATCAAGACTGAAACACTCTATGCTGCTTCCACAGAAGTAGGTAATGCCTCTGCTATTTCGGAGGAAGCTGTTGGTATCTACTTGGTTTGTTGTAACAATGATGCAGTTTAGAAATACTGTTTTACCTATATTTAATTTAAAAATACATCTAATACTACTTCTAGTATCTTTTTGAGCTCCTGCGTTTCCTCTCCAAACCATTCCAATGGAAACTCACCGCTTCTGATAGACCTCTGGCACTGACCACTGGCCAACTATTTCCAGAAGCTTACCAACAAATTCTGCTCTGGATTTCTATACAACTTAATTCCCTCACTAATTCCTGTACTTATTAATCCTTGACACAAACTGTATGTTACTAACAAAATACAAACAACATGTGTAGGTAGTAGTGCAAAGACAGGGAAGCCATACTTGCAAATAATATAGACAAAAAATGGGTATGAGATTTTCCAGTGCCTTGAGATGTTTAAGAAAAAAAAAACAGGAAACAGTCTTGGAGACTGAAATTAAGGTCTCTGATCTATCACTGGGAATAATTACTTTGGGACAACTGTGGTTCTTACCCCTGTCTGTTATGTAAGGACAGGTAAAGTGCTCATTTAGCAGCCAGAGAAACAACAGAGATTGTGGCCTGTGTCTTAAATAAAACAATGAAATTGTTAAATTAACTGAATGAGCTGAATTGTAAATTGTGATTTATCTGCCTCTATATTAACAGCTAAAACAAGGCAGGAAACTCTGAAGATAGGGTAGAAAGGACAATCGAAGGAACCACTATGGCTATTTGAAAAGGAAAGCTATTCATAGTCATGAATCAATGCCTATAGGTGGTGGAAACAAAGACTGCTCTCACAACACCTCAGACAGCTCAGATTTGCTACACAAAATGAAAAAATTTTATGCCAGAGAAAAAGTAAGGATTTGGGGGTGGGGGGGGGGCAGAGAGGGAGGGAGAGGGAGAGAGAGTGTGTCTATGTGTGTGGAAAAAAAAAGGGATATTGCTGAGGTTTAATGAAGATATACTGTTAACAAAGTGTAATGGGTGAAAACAGACTTGAAAACAAATTGTTGTAAGTCCCAGTTTACCATTCCAGAGAAATACATGTATCAGAACCAAATTGCTTCAGTGTCTTATTGTATTTTATTGTACTTTTTACTACATAATATTCATATGTTCTCTGTGGTAGTGTTGTTTGGGAAATGGGTAAACAGAGATTTAAAAAAGAAACTCACGGCATTTGTAAAAACTAAGTCTACTGTGAGCATATAAGCACCACTCCTTGGGTGGATGATATATTTGTTCCCACAAGACAGATGTCACTACATCATTTGTGCTTCACTTCTTCAAACATTTGTATTCATCACCATATACTAGTCCTTAAATATTCAACTGTCCCAAACAAGTTTCTGTAGTGCACTCTTGAGAAGGACTGTTGTTGGGTTGTGCAGGTGAGAGATACCCGGCCAGCAAGTGAAGTCAGCTGCAGCTCATGAGCAATTCAGAGCAGTTTTAGCCCTATGGGTCTATTACAGGGCAGGCAGACAGGCTGTACTGCAATGACAGATGCTGGCTAAATGGAATCAGCCAGGAAAAAGAGAGCACTTCCGTTGACTCTTTCAGGTACACAAGTGTGTGTCATGGCTCACAGGGCCTTATTGTTTTTGTTTTCTCAGCAAACAGATGATAAATAGTAATTATCATTCCCTGATAACTCTGAGTGTGTCTCTTTTTAGATCTTGTATCTTCCATAAACTGATTTTGTACTTACAATAGAATTTTCAAGAAATCAGTCTGTCAACATAACATGGTCTTGTTATTGCAATATCTTAGCTCTAAACAACTTTCTTATTTTTTCCCCTATTTTAGATGAAGTCTAAGTTATGTAAGTAATGTCATCTTTATGCTTAATAATGAGCAATATACACAGGGACTTAACTTCTGTTGGAAGGCAAAAGATACTTAAAATTCAAAATCACTTTTTAGAAAGCTACAGAAACTCCTACGACTTTTAAAAATGGGACTGAAGTAATTTATCAATTGTCATACAATGAAGGGAAGACTAAAAAAACCCCTCTAATTCATTGTTTCAATGTTTACTGTGAGCCATTCTTTCTCACATTCATGGCAAAAATAATTCTAATGTACCTGACTGCATTTACAACTTAGTATTTAAAAATAGAAAATTATGATGTCTGGGGCTTGACTTTCACTCTGGACTTATCAAGGGCAAATGTCACTCAGAAGTTGGAAGACTGCAACAGGAGGAGAGGATGAAGAATTTCGATAATTGCCAGAAGCATGTACACTGTAGGAGAGATCAGGGTCCTGACCAAGTATACACTGTACATTCAAATCTCAGCAGTTTTGAGAATACTTAGGCCATGTTTCTCTCCTTCCCTTGAGGAAGGAACTAAATACCCTCTACTACTTGGAAGGATAAGAGTGTTGAAAAAACGTGTTCATTTGTACTCCAAACCCATTATTTTTCTTTCTTTTTTCATTCTCAAGTTCAAAAACTTCTCTTTCTTTCAACTACTTTTTTTAAACTTTTGAAGATTGGCAATGAGGTTGATGCACTTCAGGAAAATACTAAAATGTGAAATTTGTTGTTTCAAAGAGGGCCATTTACATGCTGATTAAAGTTTCTTTAAATGCAAGTCCAAACTTGTGGAAAATGAGTCAACATTATTTGCTGGCAGAAACTGGTTGGGACCCCCATCAATGCCAGCATCACAACCTTCTTCATTTATTTCAAACACAATCTTTAATAAGACATCTCAAGACATCTGTTTGAAACTTACCCCCCTCATTCTGCAAAATCTGTATGCCTGAATACATAGAAGCTATGTACTAAACATGATCAAAAGCCCATTCCAAAAATGTATGTTTGCACCAACAAAATATTAGCGTGCAATAAAAGAACACTCCGCTCACCAAATCTCCATTTGGTAATTGACTAGCATTTAATTTCAGTTTAAATTTGGGTCTGGTAAATATCCTCTGAACATACTTAAAACAGCCCAGCTGCATACAACATAGAAGAATTACTTAGAGCAGTCTCCAGTTACAGACCTTGAAGTAAAACATCCTCCTCTGCTCACCAAGATTTAACCTTGATTCTCCCTGAAGTGTCCTAACTATCCTACTGTCTCATGGCCTACAAGCCAGCTTATTCACCATGTAGGCAAATGCCTACAAGGGTGTTCACCACCCTTCCTCCTGAAGCTGTGCTACTGTGAAGAATAAAGAGAACAGTGATTCAGGACACTGGTTTACAGGGCTGCATAACTTTTACGCCTTTTATCCAATGACACAATGATGTGAAAGACTGAAAAACAACTTTGAGAATGGATGGACTCCATGCTGCTTCTTTAAGCCAAATTCCCTGACTGCTGGGTTATACCATCAGGCATGTTTTTAGTCCATTCTTATGGCCTAACACATCATTTATTATCTTCTGCAGAGAAGAGAATTGAGCAGATGATCTAATCTCTAGGACTCTCTCTAAAAAGAGAATGCCACCTCTATGTTATCACTGCTTGACTGTACTTTAAAAGAAAGGTATGAGCCTTACTTAATTTTCAAAAGCAAAGATAGCCCCTTTCAAGGGAAGCTTTCTGAGACTTCTGGTCCTCAGACAGTGTTGCCTTAGAAAGGCAGAATTTGCCATGCAGCACTCTCAAATTGCCATGCAACTTGGTGAAAGTTTGGGTCATTTTTTCAGTACGATGGTTAATCTTAATCCCCACCATCCCCCAGGGCTCCTGACAGCAAGTTCCTCATTCTTAGGGCCAGGTGCCTAAAAATTTAGCATTGCAGTACCTGATGCAGCTCATGTCTCATTCATACAGTAGGATGACATGGCAATAACAGATCCTTAATACTACCCAGCTGTAAACTGACACACTTGTATGCATAATACTTCTGAAAAGGCTTTAGTGACTCACCTTAGTTAAGCTCACCCATCTTCAGTCACCTGCATCCAGATTTAAGTGATGTTTTCCGGAACCGTGTAAATCCTGAGACTAAGAAGGAGCAGTTTCTTTGTCCATTATTACTGCATTATTTTACAGTATGAAATCAGAACCCAACTTTATTAAATTCTGTACTTTGCCTCCCATCCCTCCTTCAGAGTGGGAGAGAGAGAGACAGTAATTAAAAAAATCTCCAGAAATCAAACACATAGCATTCCCCTCTGTTAACTTTATGAAGTTAGACTTTACCAAGCAGAAAAATACATCTTGAAATACAGCCAACATTTACAGTCTTAACTCATGTTCTAACTTAATTTTGCTTAAAGGTTCTAATTGCAGGTGTTTGGGGTTTTTCCTCTCCATTTTAAGAAGTTGCCTGCTGTAGGCTTGTTGCATCAGACTAACTTTGCTAATCTACTGAGTTCCATTACACACACAAAAGTACAGTATCACCTCACAAAGCACTTCTAAGCTTCATCATCTGAGTAAAGATATGACAAGGCTGTTTATCAGTAGGTAATAAGACAGATAATTTAACTGTACAAGCTCTAATTGGTCTAATTCACTAACTGACCTCTCACCACTTGATTCACTAGTACAATTGAGCTCTGATAAAGCCTTTAATTGTAAATTGCACACAGCTGTGAGCTGCTTCTCACGCTGGCACAAAAACACTATCATCGACTGTTTCATCTCTGCGACCTGCTAATTTGGAGCATATGTAACTGTTTTTAATGCTGAAGGCTTGACATACCACAAACAGCAGATGTTGCAGCTGCCCCTGAGACGCTTTATTTAATTCAATTACGTCTTTTGGAGATATGTAAAAAAGCTAGGCGAGATGAGAGAGGGCAGGAGAATGTTAAAAATGGAGCCCCTGGTTGAGGCCCAGGTGGCTCGATAGGCAAATGATTGGGTGAATGTCTAAATGATCTTTTTAATTGAGTAGACTGACGGCTAATCAGGGTCATGAAGTGTTATCACACTGATGAGCTGAGTGGAGCCCTGGGCTGCTCTGCAATTAATGCTGCTTTTGTGAAAGGAGAAAAAAGGAAGATAATATATACCATCTGGCAATTGTTTATGATAAAAGCAGCAGTTTGCTACAAATTCAAGTTAAATGCTATTCATAACATTATTTCTTCTGCTGCTGTGGAGGGCAAGGACATAGAGCCCAGGCCTTTGTCTGAGTTTCTCATTCTCTTTCAACAAGCAAAACATCCATTTGCTTCCATGTGTGTTGTTATTAATTATTCGCCTGCTTGCTAATGTATGGCCCAAATGCTGCACTCTTTGAAATACCATGAACAAGTCCAGCAATCTATGTTTTGGATGCTTCATGCCAAAGCATTGATAAGGGAAAAACAAAGCTAAGGTCTCAACTTTTAGCTAAAAGCTAGAGAAAACAAGTCAGTTGTTCTGTTGGTGGTGGGTCCCTGTCTCATTTGCCCCCATTTAATTTTAAAGGGCTTGATTCTTTGAAAGACACTCTTAAAGGTTCAGAAAAGAGCATATTTTTGAGGAGGGGGAAAATTGAAGGCTGTGAATGCCTATGCCAAGAGTTTTCACTTGGCCTAAGAAGGCTGGGTTTTACAAAAGAAAAACAGTCAACCAGTGAGCCAGAGATGTTCTTGGCACTTGACTCTCTAGCAAGGTATGGAGAAGTAGACAAACACTAATGACAGAATAACACTGAACTAATTACTAGGATCCCTGTAAGTAGAATACCATTCTGCTATTAGGTAGAAGGACATGGCAAGTGAAAAAAATAATCCTGCCAATTGTCTTCAGGTTTTAAACCAGTTGCAGGCTGGAAATAATACTACTGGGGGTCTGCCTAAAAAGGACATCCAGCAGTCAAATTACAGAACATTTAACAATATATAGTGTCACTTCTTACAAGTAACCAGAGACAAGAAGCAGTCTTGGCTTAGAATTTAGATGCTAAGAGCTTATTTATTGTTTACATATTACTTCTGAAAATCAGGTGATTCAGATTCCCTTCCCAGCTGTGTCATGAATATATTGTATGTCCTTAAGAGAATCACTTAACTTGTATATGTTTTGTCTAACAGAGATCTAAACCAATAATTCTTTAAAAACAGCAGTCAAGTCAAAGTTGATCAAAATTAGCAAATACCTGTTTTGAATGTTCTTTGCTTTAAAACTTAAAGGCCTTGAAACAGAGGCTCTGTCTCTGCCAGAAAAGGTAGAGAAAACTGGACATTGTAAAGTTTCTTTAATTCTTGGAGGATCTGGCAGTACATTTTGTGTATTAGTACTTTCATTGTGTTTTATACCTTTTTACCTTGGGGCTGGGTTTAAACATTTCTAGCATGTATGTCTTCAAAGGAAGATGTTGCTGGACTGTACTCTCCTGAAAGGAGGCATAGCCTCAAAAGCAAAGGACATCTGAGCATCAGCCTCAAGCTTAGATCTTAAGACTTTTTGTTAGTTTTTAAGTTCTGTGGAGTAGAGATGAATACACCACTTGTTACCTGTTATCATCTGTTATCTTCTGTCTTTACTAACCACTGTATACAGCAGATGCAATGTCAACAATGTCTACAGACACCATGTGTTTACATCAACATATAGAAGATAATATTCTGCTCTAAGGATTTCACTCTGCAGTTCTCATGCTTAAACCATGCTTTCAATCAAACTTCTATCTATGGTTAACATACCTGTGTTATAAATACATATTGCAGACTCCTTAGCAATTTCCCACCTTCTCCCTACTCTTCCAAATACTGTAATGTTCAGAAGTGGCTGGGAAACTCTTTTCTCATCCATGGGAAGTTTTACAAGATTCTTTAACTTTTCTTGCTCTGAACCAGGAGAACAACAACAACAATAGTAAAAATTCAAATAAAAAAAGGAAAGAAATAAAAAGAGTGGGGAGTAGGAGAAGAAAATCAAGGCAGGAAGGCACAGTGCACAGCAGGATTTTTTCTATACCACTGAAGAGATCCTCAGCTATAGCTGACCTGACTGATGTGGTGCACAGTGCAGTGACACTACCACAAACTAGTGTAGGCACGAAAGAGAGTGGCAGTGCTGATAATCCAGCATACTGCAGTCCTCAGCACAGGTAAACCGTGTAGGTCCAGCAGCACAACCATAGGGCTTCCAGATTTTGATTAGTCCATGCTACTTTGTAGGCTGGCAGTGCCATGCTCTGCTCTACATGTAGGCATGCGGAGGGCCTCCCTGTGTTATCTATTAAACTCTGAATTATAGATACAAGTTGAAATGGTTCTACAATACTTAGTGAAATAAAGGCACATCAAATGTTGATCTATCCCCAGACTCAGCTCATGGATTTAAATATTCTAAATGAACCAGCTGAGTCAGTGTATCTGTCTGTTTCTCCCTGATTAGAAATCTTTGCCTTATTAAAAAAGGTACCTACCATCTTGGAAAAAAAAGTTACACTTTCAACAAACCAGTGTATTCTGCAAAAAACATTCTTAAGAAAATTCCCAACTGTGTCTCTTTAGCAACAGCTGTTCACAAGGCTACTGCATCACCACTGTAGTGGTAGATACAATAGCTTTTTTTGTACTGGACAACTGAAGTAGAATATTGCCCTACTTTATTTTTCAGTAAGAGCAGAAAGAGAAAATACTGGGAAAAAATGCTGTGATAATAATATGTTGTGAGTTGTGTTGGGAAGAAGTGCCTGCTGAGGCTGTTTGGACAGTACATGTAGTTATCAGATATTGTAACAGGCAGCTACTCCTGTTAAGACTATGGAGTCAGACAGAAACATTACTACTAACCACCATGCTTTAGAAGATATCCCAAAATACTTAATATACTTAAATATACTTAAGATAGTCTTTGCAGCTCTTTGAAATCATTGCATTAAACTCAGAGTTATGGATGAATGCTGCCTTATTTTAGTTTAATAAAGGTATCCCATCCTTTCTCTCAGACTAATATTAGACACAATAAAAAGGAAACATTCTTTCCAAGATTTAATATGTTATTTGAGTTCTCTTCTTGTAATCACAGTTTCCTATTCCCTTTCTGATTTTTCAGATACAGACTAATGTAAAATCTTCACACATAAAAAAGAATTTGTGGTAACACTTCTACTTATTTCTGGAAGAGTTGAGGAATCCTGTATTTTACATACATATAATGAGACAGCATATGAATTCTACTGTTTTAATATCATTATGGTGTGATGGAACATTTTTCAGCATGACTGGGACTGCATGAATATCAGAATTTTCATTTTGATGACCAGACCTAAAAACAATATAAGTTTTAGTGAACCAATAATTTGTTTCAGCTCAAACAAAGAAAAAGAGGTAGAATGACCCTGTGTTGGCCCTCTGAGCAGTCCTCTAGAAGTGTAAACCTGTTTTCCAGTTCCTGCATCCAGGAATATTGGAATACTTTGTAAAGCTATCTCAATAGAAGAGATTAAGAGAGAACAACCTTGAAATACTCTCTTCCAAAAACTTGGTTCAGAGTCCTGTGTTTGTCCAAATAGAGAAAAGTATTATTACTCTTCTTTCCTTCATCTCAGCTGAATGGTAAATATTTTGATTATCGGACTAAAAAATTTTACATTAAAATATTATCTACCTCTCGTTTAACTTTCTATTACTAGGTTGTCATGTATGACATTGTTATCTTAAAAGTGATCTTAAAATATTGTTCTGCCATAGAGACTCACTGTTACCATCCTACAAGTATGTTGGAGAGGAATGCAAAAATCTCATCCAGGCAATTAATCACTATACATTTAATCAGTAAAAATATGAGTACAGATTTACAGGATTTTAGGATTTCATTGAAACAGCATTAATCATTCAAGTAGCTCTTAATGTTGTTTCTTTGAAGGCAAGTACCTTAAACCTTTATAAAAATCACAGCTCAGCACAATGACCTACTTGACTCTTTGAAGGAAAGAGGATTTGAAAAGTAATGCTACTTTGCCCTCAGTTCAAAATTCAGTATAGAGTCCGTTCTGCTCTATCCACAGCCTTCCCATGTGATCCTAAGGTGGTAATACAAATAAATAGCAAAACAGACTAAGACTTCTGCTTGGTAAGAGTTTTAGGAACTCCCTGTATAGGTTTTGACATATTTTCCATACAGCTGGGGGAGAGAGCAGGATAACATTTACAACCTACAGAACTGTCCTATGGGTTCATCAGATGCACTGTTGTGGCCCAAAGGCAGAGGAGAAAGCAATCCTCTGGGAAGGACCCTTCCTCTTTCAGTCTCTGTGTTACCAACAGCCACATGTTCTTTCCAAGTAGTGGTGTAGCCAATATTCTGACCCTAAAACTACCACTGCATTTGGCTATAGGTAGTGCCAGAGCATTTATATAAGCAAGACATTTTAGCGAAATCCTGCTAAATACAGTATCTTCCCTAGATAAAAGCACAGGTAGGGAAATGTAAGGTAGACTTACACTGCTATCCCTCTGAACATAATAAAGAACACTTAAGATTTTTACCATATTTTCTTCCAAGTTTACTTAGAAATGTGAACATCCAAAGGGAACAGTAAAGTTAAATGATGAGAAAATGTTTATCCAAACTGTTTTCAGGCATCTAATTTATTTTGTGTGAATAATATTCTGGAAATGTCTATGTCCCTCTGTTTAGTGTAGACACCTAACTTTAGCCTACTTTATGCCTCTAACTAGGATGTTATTCAAAACAACTACATTAGATTACACGAATATTCCCCATGGGGTCAAAATCCAAAAGGTAACTGAAAAACCTCAGTTGCTAAGTTTATATATTCATTGAATTAATTTAAATTGGGTGGAAAAAGGCCAATTATGTTTTGCAATGTAGTGTACAATTCTAAAATAAATCCACGAATAAAAATATCCACATGTAAACACAGATTGATATAACTCAGAACATCCTAATCGCTCTTGGAAACATGAGTCTCGTACAGTACATATAAACTGTGTCATCATGATAAAAAGCTTCCCTGGATTCCAGAGTTTTCTACTGAGTTTGTTTTAAGATTATGCTAAAACAAAAAAGAACTATTTTCAAAGGCACAACAGATAGTTAGATGTCTAACTCTGGGCAAAGTCAACACCTGAGATGGTATATTATGTTAAAATCTCGGGAAGATTTCCAAAGCCTCTAAAAAGAGAGAGGCAAAATTGAACCACTGATAGCTAAGTGCGGTTTTGTAACCTGTGTAAGACAATTTAAGATTGTTCTTCTGCCAAAAAGCCTATTCCTGACTTCCCACTGCCTCATGGTCACATAATTTATTGTATCTTTCTTGTGCTGGAACTAGGCAAAACACAAAGGGGGTTTTTTGTGGGATTATTTGTCAGTTTGTCTGAGGCACAGAAAGGCAGGAATGTGTGGCGTAAGGCAGGAGCGCTATGACCTTAAATTACTTTTAAATTTGAAGAAAGCAAAGCAGAAGGTGCACATTGTAGTGACTGCTTACATTTAGAGACCAAAATTTCCTGTCTCTTCATCCTCATTAGTTTTTCAGGGGGGTTATTAAGTATATGTCACATATACTAATTAGATACCAACCATATATAATATCTAATAGATATACTTGAAACTTTCTAGTTATTTCAAGACAATGTGGACACAGATACGTTAATGCTTTTAATTTAATCCTTAGAAATCAAGGTTCTCAACACAGACATATGGTATTTGCTGAAACTCAAGCAAATGTGATTTCTAAGTCACTTAGAAAAAGGGGAGAGGAGACAGAAGGATCTAAAATGCTGATAGATGCCTACTGAGAAATTCCAACCTGTTTCTGTGTCTATCCTCAATTCTCAGGTACACTGAAAATTTCTCCAAAGTTCCTATTTACATTTTTGTGTGTCATAGCTTTTAAGACTGACTTTTATAAACTTTTTTAAAAAAATAAAAATTGTGAAAAATTTTCCTTTTGATTTTTACCTTATTCTGCAAGACACAATACTAGGTTATCATTACCTTAAAAGACGTGTCTCTCCTCATAAGTAATTGGTGTTGAAATGGTTTTCCTCACTATTTTCAAAACAAGCATATTCATTTTCAGTTTAAACTGACATAAATTTTAGTTTCCTTCTATATTATTTTTCAAGACATTGTTTTTAAAAGGAAAAAACCCAAAGATGTATGAAAAAATAATGTTTTATTTAACCCCAAACAACATTTTTCCTCCCTCCCACTTCTTATTCAGAACTGCAAGCTGACTGGGGCAAAAGAACAGTCTGTTTTCCCACAGAACTTCAGCCTAAGCTTGTTTGCATAGAATACAGTATTTCAAATTGGTTACAATGAATGACAGTTCAGTTCTAAAAAGGCAACTGAATTTTATGAAGTTCTCTTAATAAAACAAATGGTTACAAGTCTTCCTTCCCTGAAGAAAGTGTGTATATTTGAAGTGACTTCTGTTTCGGCACCTCTGTTCTGTCTACTTTTAAATCCAAAATTCCCTTTCATATACCTTAGATAAAGCTTAGATGTAGGTTATGTTCTTATAATTTACCAGACAGTTTGGGAAATTGTTATTAATACTGACTAGGAATAAAATTTTTATGTAACAAAACACTACAGTGTATATATAGAGTGTATAGACTGCTAACAAGATTGCAAAGTAGCTCCTATAGGCAACTTCAATTTTTTAGACAGAAGTGGGAAGTAAGAAACACAGGTCTTAATTCTAGTTTACCCTAGTGTACAAGAGTCCCAGCAATACTCATTCTCTTTCCAGGAGGGTTGACACTGGATTACAGCAACAGAAAGCAGTATCATGTTTAGCCAGTCTGAAGATCCTTGGAAAAGAAATATAATCAGGGTCTCTGGGGATGCAGTTTTCATGAGTCACTTCCAGAAGGGACCACTGGTGGAGATTACACAAGATGAGGTCCTGCAGGGTCCACTACACACACACTCAGCATTGCAGCGGGGAATCAATTCCAAAGCCTGTTCTTGTACTACAGTATTTCTTGGCCAGAAGAAACCAGGAAATACCCACATTCACATATGGAATTTTTTTTCCAGACCACAGAAGTTTAAATAACTTTTCAAAAAATACTTTGAAGGAAAACAAGTGAACATTTAATGATAAACAATTTCTGTGAGCTTCTCTGTATATTTACACTACTCAGGTCCATGCAGGGTTAACAACAAAGGGCTTGAATGGTCTGCAGCATGCTATGATCTGCCACCCTGAAAAGATCACAGTGGGAGCACAGCTCTGCTCCTTGCCTTCACAACCCATTTGGCAAGGGCTTGGCTGGCTGCCGTCCCTCTCCCCTTAGTCATCCTGCAGTCTGGGGATGCATGATTTGTGACGGTGAGAGAGAGAGCTCATGCTAATGAACCCTCCTCATCATGCATCTCTTTATGCCTAATTCATCGGGCACTTTAGAGAGCGATCAACTCATCAACAGCCACACAGTGAATTTTTTAGCTCAAGACTGGCGTATGCTCTCTTTTCCGTGCACAACTGTGGTTAAAGATGAAGTATATGTTGATAGATTAAATGTTACCAACACCTCTGCTCACTGACCCGCTGCCTGCTGGACTCTTCCAATATTAACAATATTAAAGTTAAAAAAGAGAAAACAAACAAAAAAACAAAAACAAAAACGAGGAAATTTGAAATAATTCCATGTCCCGATAAACTAGAAAATGAATCTCTCCTGATGTATCTATTTCAATGCATTTAAGGTAATGACAGATTTCCTGAACCCTCTCTTATTCTTCTAAAAAGTTTTGAGTACGCTACCATTGTGGTCGCATATGCATATGTCCATTTCCTCCTGTCTACCCTATTCTTCTTGCTACCTACTACCTACCAGTTTGCTGTCTGCTATGCTCTGACTCTATGGGATTCTTTGGGAAGAGACTCTCACCACCAGCAACAGGCTGAAGGTGCTGCCAAATGCACACATACACACAGAAAGAGAACAAATTTTCCCTCAGTTTTCCTTCACTAACTAACTTTAGATCTTGAATATTACTATAGTAGTCCTTGAATCTTCACATTGAATTTTGGAGGCTTAAACACTTAATTTGGTGATTCAGTCTCTTTCTTGTCATGATTTTCAAACTTTAGTAATCATTCATTAGAAAATAAAACAATAAAGCACAAATGGGCAGTCTATATTGCCAATCTGTATTAGGAAACTAATCTGATTGGCAGTAAAAACAATATATGCCTAGAAATAGAAATAAAAATGATCCCAGTTGTAGGATCTCCAATGACCCTTTGAAATACAGTAGAGAAACTTAGGATTTACATTTGGCTTTTGCAGTTCAGCAAAACACTTTTCAGCAAAAAACGGAACCAAACTAGGGCAAGTATCATAAAATACTATCCCTACCCTGCCAAAAAAGCAACAAAATCCCCCCAGGCCTCACAAGACAACATCAACTTTACTTGTATGAATTGCATTAAGTCCTTGATTGTTAAGTTTTTCTTGAAATGCTCATATTCCTTAGTAGATTAATATACCCTTTGTTGCTGTTTTGGCTTTCAAGCACAACATGGCCGCAGCTCTTTTGGGGAGAGCAGATCCACCTCTGATGTTCATACTTCGGCTGTTTAGCACTGTTGGACAAGAGAAGGTTTAAGGTCAAAAATATTCCTAGCTTGCTGCCCCTCCTTTACTTAATACAAAAAGGCATCTGACACTAAGTGGAAGTGCTTCTCCTCAGATGGACAGGAGAGTTTTGAACCTCTCTGGACTGTTTGGGTATATAAGATACTTACATATAAATATATTTATATATATATATTTGTGCGATTCACAACTTCCTATGTGAAAATATTTTAACGCCCTTCTGACACTGTAATAATTTCAAGAGTTTTTAGTTTGCTAAAGCGCCCAAAGACCAACCTGACAGAGAATCAGGTCCCACTGAGGAGGTCATGATCTGACTTGGGTTTCTGAAGATGGATGACATGATCTAAGGTCCCCACTGCCCTCACAGAACTCAGGCCCATCCAGGCCACTTTGAGGTCTGGGTACCCAACCTGGCCAGTGTATTTTTTCCACTTGTTGAGCAGTGCCTGACTTTTCCTGTGTCTGAAATGTATTGTGGAGGCATGAAGATTTAATTGGTATCTTTGCTGAAAGTTTCCCTGAAGTCAAAGGAATGACATCCCCTGGTCAACTCCAGATGTCTGAACTAAAAAAAACAACCAACCAACCAAACATGACCATAGTCCTTTGAAAACTGAAGATTCATAGTCCAGTTTTCATTTTGAAAGGTTTTGGATTTGGGGCACTAAAAAACTAAGTTCAAAATGTCTATGCAAAATTAAGTAATTAGTTTCTGTCAGATTTTAATTAGGACCTTCCTTTATTGTCCGGCATGACCTAGCAGCTACTGATCTATATGAGTTTTGTTTGTTGGCTTTGTTTATTTCACTGAAAAGTTTACATTATGCTGTGTTATCTGTGGTTTTAAAACTTTGTTCACATTTATAAATGCAAGAAGCTTTAGGAAGGCATTTCTGAAGAAGACAGATACAAGATAGGGGCCTAACAAGAGAATCTATTACTGGTTTTATGTCTCACAGGTCTCTCAATATGTTCTTTAAAACTTAAAACAACTTTATATAATTTTGTCTGCAGAAGGTCCAAGCAGAAGTACAACTGTTTGCAAAAGTTGAGGAAAAGCATTTAAGTCTGCTTGGCATCATTTCATTTCTTTACAGATCTATTACATGAAAAAAATCACAGCTCCAGGGAGCTCAGCTATTGTACCTGAACTGGAAGGTCTGACCCAGATATGGATTGTACCCATTATGTAGAGACCATCAATTGACAAACATTTGAAAGTGTTCAGAATACCAACAAGAATAATAAAATAAAAAAAAATCCATTGGCACAAAAGCGTATCATAAACCACCTGAGATCTAACAAAGCAGCTAGTGCTGGTTCATTGTGAACAGACATTTTCAAGAGTCTTGTAGTTCTTACTTTGTTTTGTAACATGCTTAGTGGAATTCAAAAAAGCACCTGGTTCTCAAATAAATGTTTCTTTTAAAGAAAATCTAGAAAGTTATGCAATGATTCTGGGCATGTGATCTGGGAATCTGGAGAACCCTCAACACTCATCAAAGTCTGGGGGAGGGGAACGGGGGTTCTTTATTTTTTTAAGTTGTAAATGATGAAGGTTGAGTGGGTTTTTGGACAATGGTGGCTGTGTGTGCTACAGATGAGCTATCACAAGTATAACAGCAGTGGTGCAAATGAAAACCAGATCTACAGAAGAACTGGGCAAAGTCTCAGGGAGAACTAGGGGATGCTGGCTAAGAAGGAAGGGCAAACATTTTTATCTTTGAGAACAAGATCTGGGAAATGGAGCTCAGTCTGAGAGTTAAACTGCTTCATAGGTTTTACATGTGTAAACCAGAGGCTCACATGATTAACAGAGTACACATGTTCTGACTCCCATGCCGATTTAAATCAGGTGAAGATCTGCCTCATATGTGACGCTGTTGTTAATGGAGCATTCCTTGTGTTTACTTTGAACTTTGTGTGACAATCAGTCAGGGTCATACTAAAAGGAAAACATTACTCTTAACTTCTTCCAATTCAGGGTGGAGCTAAAGGAGTCAGAGCAGTCTTTCCATTGATTTTAACATTTTTTAAAACACTCCGGATTTTTTGTTGTGATGTATAAAGCAACTCAAGTTATGAAATACCTCTTTTTGATGATAGTAACACCATTCTGAAAAATAACAGAAGAAAATGAAATTTCTGGGGAAAAAAAATAATTGAATTTTCCCCTCCGTAACATCCTTGGTTGCAGTCTTAAGCAGAACAAGAGCTGTGTGCTTTCTATGTGAGCACGATATCAAGCACCACAAATGTTCAGCTTAGAACTGTCAAGCCACACATAAAATATTGATACCTCACATTGGCAGGGTTAATACAGTGTTATTTTAATTGCAAACACACTGTGGGTGATTAGTCAAACTTGGTGCATCTTGAATTCTAAGATAAAGATGCCTTCTGGCTGGACCTCCTATGCAATTAGCACTATGACCCTCATGTGCTCTTCTCTGTTATTAATATGATTGGTCTAATATGAGTATTAGATATCATTCATTAACCTGTTGTGAACCATCTTAGAAACCATCTTTGAATAATAGACTACATTCCTTTTTCTAAATCCATTTACTAGCAGGGAGAGTGAAAAGGATGAAGACAAGCTTTCTCCATTAAACTGACCGGTATAGTGTTAAGCAATATATAGTGTATGAAATTATGAAAGAACAAATTAAATAACAGGGCATATCTGGCTCATTAGTAATGGATGATCAGGTGCTCATTATGTTGAATTTCCACCCTGTTCAGAAGATGAATGCACATGCCAGAACAGAAATATGATAACTGACCCTGCCTGAAAATAAACTAATGCACATCTGGAAGTTCACTGGCTTGCCACCTCACTACTGTTTATGCTTGCTTGCTTGCTTGCTTTCTTTCTCTCTCTCTTTCTCTCTTTCTTTCTCTTTCTTTCTCTCTTTTCTTTTTTTAAACCAAGCAGTTTGAATCTGAATATTTTGCTTGTTTTTAAAAGTGCATTTGCCTACACACTACTTATTCAAAAATTGCAGACTATTATTAGGATTAGGTGAATAAAAGAAAAAAGAAAAGAAAGTATTTTGGAAGGGAAGCATGCTATTCTGTGGGGCCAAATCTTCAGCTGGTAAGAATTAAGTACTCCACTCTCTTCAATGGAGCTAATTTGTTTACATCAGCTGAGGAAAAAGCGCAGTAAAAGAACACTATCTACAATAAGCAAGATTTGGTTGTTAACAGGAACTGATCAGTTTTGCTGACTTTCCTGGTTCAATATTTTGCCTTAATAACACTGAATTATTGTTGTTATGTTACTATGTGAAAGCTTGATCATTTCATATTGTTTACTCACCCCACATGCATGGACCTGTCAGAGTTCCTGGCTTCTGATATGCAAGGCACCCCTTCTCTGGTCTGAAGACAAGGACACACATGTGGCAGGATGATTGCCTGAGAATGGTGGTGAGGTTTACCTTATCTCATGGGTGAGGCCCATCACAGAGGAAGGGCTGTGGATTTAAATCACTAAAAGAGGGAGTGAAAGGGTAGGATGAAGGATGCTTCCTGGTCTCTGTACCTCATTAGGAAGCACATGTTCCTTTTTTTTGTGAAATTCAACATGCTTCCCTCCTACTTCATGGACAAGGTGTCAGCTGTGTTCTGTGTGCTGACATGGGCACTACTGGGGGTCGGGCACTGGTGTGCTGCCCTGCAAATGTGTGAGGTGCAGGCATGAGTGGGAGAAGGATCCTCTCCAGCAGGTCCAACTCAGAATGCCTGACACTTGACAGATTGATGTATAGAAAAATAGTCTTCCTGCAAAGGAGAAATCAGTGTCCATGTTTCATAACCTATATTTGTTTGAAGTAGAACTCTGAGTCCCCACTAATATAGGATTGAAATTTGTGTTTTGAACGGGGATGAGCGTTCCTTGGTGAGTATGCATTTATTCTAGATATTCCTGTTGGAAAGGAAGCAGAAGGAAGCAGAAGATTTGCTGATTCTTCTTTCTGATATCCAACATGCTATTTCATAAAGGCATTATATTTTAAAACATCCTTCAAATTACTTGCATAAGAGTAGCTCAGAGTGATTGCTTTTGCTATTTGAGCAAGAAATATTTATTAAAGAACTGAACAGTGTGTTGTCATCAAATGAGTATTTGGTGTTTTCATGGAGATTTCCAGGGCTTCTTAGAAAGAAAGTCATACCTACTGCTTAAATTAAACATTGAATTGTATGACTTCTGCAGAGGTCAGCTACTAATAACTTAATTCTTAATCATCTGCTAACAACCTGGAGATCAGTTCAATTGTTAGGAATTCTAGCAATACCAAAATTACCACTGTGCTGAATTATTAAAGGTTTGTGTCAAAGAATGAGCTTAAGTTGCTTCGGTCTTGTGTAAAAATTCCTCTGATCTTTGGCAATCATAATTTATTTACAGCTTCCATACGTTCTCCCTCTTTCACAAAGAAATAGGGTTGCTTAAGTATGGCCAGGAGGCACTGAATTTTCATATGTAGTACTGTCTCTCAGTTAGAAAGACAGGGAAGAACTGCTGGCTTGAAGGTTCAGCAGCCAGCTTTCTGTGTGAAAGGCAGGTTATCTAAACATTTTCTTCCCCTGAGAGAGATTTTCATAATATTTATTCTAAAATACAAATATTAGGGCTCTTTGCTCCATGTGAATTATCCTTAGGTATAGTAAATAGAGTTCAGGTTAAAATAAAATCAGGGCATAGCAACAGCTAATGTTTACATTTATAAAAAGTACATGTGGAGATTATTGCAGGAAAATGTTCCAGAATTTATTAAAAAGTCTCCCTTTTAGCTGGATAAAGAACATTTTAACATTTGGACTTGAACCCAAGTTGGCTGTAACTATGTACTGTGGCGTCCATAGAGTATCTCTGTTTAATGTGGACATCTTCCCAAAAGTTGGGATTGGTTCATTTTGCAAAGGCAGATTAATACCAAATGTCCTGGTTCATAAATTACACAGGACAGGATTTTAAATATTTTTTTTTCAAATTCAGCTTCAATCTATTGACTAATGTCCTGAAAATCCTTTAGAATTAAAAAGAGATAGGATCACCTGTTTATCAGTGTTTCTTGTCTGTGTCAGACATATAATTATTTGAAGCATCTGGTCAACTGTAGTGAAAATGGAACAGAGAAACAAAGAACATATTTGATATACCATTGTAGTTCACACTTAAAACTGCAACACAATTTCAAATGGTGCATGACGCTACTTTACAAAGAAAGGTATATTGAAATAAAGGCCTATTTTTTTGTTTTTGAAAATAATTGACACTACATTGTTGCTTTGAAATGATGTCATTCTGTTGATAATATGTTGAAGTTCACAACAGATATGCACAAAGACTTGATTTTCTTCAGAAACAGGATATAGTAAGTGTTCCAAACAAGCTTGCCAAATTTTCATACAATAGTTCTCAGTTCTGACAGTCTTTATTTAAAACTGCTTGTACACAAGGAAATAAAAGGAAGATGATTTTTAGTTGCTATTCTTTTCAGTCTCTAGAGATCAAACTAGCTGGGAGTGGACAAGAAATCCTCAAAGTGTGCTTACTAGTTTTGTAAGGTTTCACTGAAGATGCACTCAGATTCTTGTCAGGGTTTAATTGTTTCAGCAGCATGAAAGGGAGAACCATTAGGAGGCTCACCAGCTATTTAGTTAGTGTATGCTATTAGTAAACCAGAGTAACATAAAAGAGCAGCAGACTCTTCCTCAGACCTTTTCCTAAAATGCTTATGTTTTTGGCCCTATATTTAAGTTCTATCTCCTCTCTATAGTAGATTTTCCCACACAGTTGCACAGTCTAATTATACAGAGGGTTGGTCTTAATTACAACCTCTATTGCAATGCCCCTGGCCTGCTTATTTTTACTCTATAGCACTATTTGGGAATAGATATCAAATATAAACACATTCAGTTTACTCACACTCTCAAGCAATCTCACCTATGATAAGTCAGCCCTGGAAGGGTTCACCTGGTTCTTGGAGCAGACATCAACTTCTCTGAATATTTGTTTCACTGAAAAAAACAAATCCTGGCAGGGACACATAGGAAAGGCACGTTATTAGCAGGCAAAAGGCACTGCCTGCTGATAACTCCAGACACCCGTGTAGCGTGCATCTCTATAACCTACTCTTACACTGAAGTTCTTTCCAAAATGCTCAGTGCTAACCCAGTGTTATCCCAACTGAAATAGGTGCAATTAAATTTCCATTGCAAAGAAAGTATGAAAAAAGCTGAATGCTCTTGTAAAAAAAAAAAACAAACCCACTGTTCAGATGGGGAAAGCATCTCTGAATAGCTGAGAACTCTGTCAAATCAACATCAGTTCTCATCAGACCACTCCAAGGTGCTTCTTTTTACAACAACATAATGCATTTCAATTTCTGTCACTAGCAGTTTTCCATGCTTAGAAAAACAATGCTACATGATTATTTTATATCTCTAAAGACAGTGATTTTCCTCTCTAACTGTCCCAACCAAAAAATACTAAAATCAAATACACACAACAGCAAAATTAAAACAAAATGCTAAACAGAAAGTAAATAGCAAAGATGTAGGGAAACCACATCTAAAAACATCTCCTTAAAGACTTCAGAAAGTTAGGAGTGAAAACTGAAGATTAGAATGAAAGCACTTTTGAAATGTTATCTGTAATGGTTATTGCACTGTCCTACAGTACTCAATTACAAACCCACTTCTTATATGACTCCCTACCTTAAAGCTGCATTACATATTTAAAACCTCTTGTTCATGCATGCAAGATGTAAAAAGATATTTTTTTAAAAATTCTTACAGAAGAATGATCTTCATGAAGATAGCTCCCTCAGATGCTGAAAGAAAATAGGAACACCTCTATCTCTTTATTAAAATATGCAGATGTTCAGGGTTTTTTCCTCTGTTCTCAAGAAATACACTTTTTAATATATGCTGTTATATGATTCTATACAAAGAAGCATGTTTTATTTTACAAAATATAAATATGCTGCATTTATCAAAAGAAATTCTCATCAATTTTTCTTTCATTTGGGAAAATTAAAACATATTTTACACATAACTGTGCAATATTATTGTATCTAATATGATTTCAGCTGAGAGAAACCAATGAATACAAGTTTGGGGTAAAGGTTTTGGAAAATGACTCCTCTCATATTTAGTATAATGCTTTGTTTACAATCAAGAAAAGTATGCTGGTTAAATCTTCTCTGTCACTTCAAATAGGATAACCCTGCTTGCAGTTTTCATCCCAACAGCCCAGAAATTTGAGGTGTTTGATCAGAGTCCACTTTCATACATGATGAAATGTTAGATGTCTGGAAAGCAATCCAACACAAAAAAAGCAGTAATTGGCATCTCTGCAAGAGTAACCATAATGTGATCCTCCACTCACACAAATTTTAAAGTCTTTAACAGTTTCCTGCAGATCACCTGTACAGTCAGTCTGTTGTGGGATGCTTTGCACTTGGGTTGTGGTGAATTTTAGTGGACTGCCATTTCTACCTGAAAATTGTTGTCCTTTTTGAAACTCAGAGATAATATTTTTGTTCTTCTATGTGTATATACCAGTATTTGACTATAAAATAACATATTCACATTGGCATACAAAAGAGACATCATGTGGAGTTAGTCAATTATCCATGTTAGCAAAGGGACTGGCATGCAAATTAGGGTGAGGAAATACATTTAGGCTTAAATCCCAGTTTTTCTGTGAGCCAGTAATCTTCATTTCTGCCAATTTGAGAAAAAATACTCCAAAACCGGTTCATAATATGTGCTTTAGTCTGACCTCAATTATGATGAATTTAAACTGGGCTAATTGTGGGAAAACTTTGGACCAGAGCTACAGCTTTTTAAACTTTATCCTTTGAGATCATATCTTTGCATCATGATGCATGTGCTATCCTCATATTACTAAAAGTCATCGCATTTTGCTGAAATATGGGTTAGTTACCAAGAACAGTCCTGCATTCTTAGACTTTTTCTCTGGAGTGTGGGAACTGAGTGTGGCCTTAATTTTCCTTAAACTGGCCCAAGTAGAGTACAGTCACCATTAAAATCTTACCACTTAGGAAAATTAGTAAGCATAATATTCATTTTTTTGTGAGCTGAATAACAACACAGCAGGAAGAACTAGCCATGTGTAACACTGAGTTCTGGAAGTTCACCAAACTCAAAGGAGTCTGATTTTTCCCCAGACACCTTTTCTCCAGTGAACTCTCTATGCTTCAGTTAATAAGTGCACAGTTTGACACCATCAAACAGAGCCTTGGCAGTCAAGAATTACCTACATGAAACATTCGCAATACAAGATAAGAGCATCAGATGACTTCTGCATTAGATACCCCACAAATATCAGAATTTATCACAGACCCATTACAGGAATGGATATTTTCAGTCTTCTGGTTATGGTCTTACAAACTTTTCCTACTACTATAATTTCTGTGTAGAAGTTTTATTCATCCATTAAACTAAATGAGCAGGAAGAAAGTCCAAAAAACAGTCTATGACAGTCTTTGTAAAATTAATAAGAAATTCCAGGAACCAAAACAAAAATGATAAAAACAACCTAAGCAAAAAAAAAAAAAAAAAATTAATCCAAGCTTTTGATCATTCTTCAGCCATCCCTCTTGGGACTGGGCTTTACCAACACATCTCTCCAGTAGTTACACTGTAAGGCAATATAGCATTACATTTATGATGACAAAGTAAATTATTCAATAAAGAAATTCAGGTTTCAGTAATGTCCTTTTCCCTCTTAAATTTATGCAGCAGTGTGTATTTGCACATTGCTATTTATCTGTCTAGTAAGCCTTTTTAGTATACGAGTGCCTCCTCATGAGTAAATAGCCAAAATCACACTAGGATGGCAGTATATCTTTCCTTCTACTTTCTCTCAGTGGATTTAACCTTCTTTTCTTTTCCTTCTTTCTGTATTTACCCAACAACTCTTTCTCAACTCTTTTTCTAAATAAATCCACTTGTTCATGCTTCTTACCCCATTACTCTTAGTTTTAGTTACTTTCTAGGGAACTGTAAAAAATAAATCAGAAATAAACTTTTTCTTCCATTTTGAAAATAGTCATATCTATGATGGTTTAAAATTCCTATACCAATAGGCTTCTTCGAATAGTTGTTGCTCTCTGCACAAACTAGACTTTTGCATTTTTCTCCTGAAATAGCTGAAACTGTAACAGGCCAACTGAAAGCCAGAAAGTAAAGATCACAGTGCCCAAGTTAGCTGAATGGGTTATCTGAACAGTCTGGAAATTGCCTTCTAGCCAGCCACAGAAGACCATTAGCTATTTCTACTCACACCAATTTGAACATGTAGCAGCAGCACAGAATCCAGGCAGACTCCTAGGATATAAATAATTGTGCTGAACTAATGGGAGAAAATTTTAAAATAATCAAAGTATGACAGTCTTTCTAAGCATACCACATTTTATCTTTTTTGAGAACAGCTTCAACAGCTATCTTCAGCTGAACAATAATTTCAGGCAGATATGGAACTATTTAGTAAGAGGTAATTGCACCAGATGAAGACTGAGGTTTTCCTGGGGCATTAAGATTGGGCAGATATTCTGAGGCTGCAGCCTCCTAAAGTTACTGTGAGAGACCTCACCATGACGATTTAAAAATCAGCTCAAGCCTTATGGTGTTCCAGACATGAGTAAGCACATAGAAACAACGAGTCTATCCTCAAATCCTGATTTTCAGGGAATGACTGAACTAATTCATTCAGTCTCTGGCCTGGTCAAGTATTTTCTTTATTTTGTTATTATTTTCTTTCAGGAAAAAAAAAAAAAAGTCTTTCTTTTACCCCTGCTTAAATTTCAAGCTGTTGCTCCTTCCTTTTTATTTAACCTCCCAGAAGGAAGGGAACAATGAAATTCCATTTTTTACCTTTTTCTCATTAATAAATGGAAATACCTAAAATAAAAATGTAAAGAAAATATAATTTCTTTTCATCTGAAACTTTTTACTTAAAATATGGCATATTTTTTTTTAAATCAAAGAATCAAAAATCTTATTTCTTGTGATTTATCTTTAATAAAAGTTCAGCTTCTCTCCCAGTTTCTGCATTCACTAAAGAGTCATTACATTGCAGGAGACAGTCTTAAAGGTCTTCTGAGTTCAGAAATGGTTTATTGATAATGAAGTCTTATAATGTGAGATAATAAACCCTTTTTTCAGCTCTTAGAGAGTTGTAAAGCAGACAGATATTTTCTTATTGTGACAGGTGATGACTAAGAAATTCTAGATTTCTTGATTCTGTAAATAAACTGAAGTCACAAAAATGTTATTTTAAAAATCACATCTTGTTTTTCAATGGAGTTGTCTTTGGAGATAGAATGGTGGTAATCCATGTTGATATTCATCCTCCAAAAAAGGAGTTAGCTGAAGTAGTCACTTCAAAAGAAATGTAATTTCTTTTACTATGACTGACATACAGAATTTTAGCTTGCCCTTGTTTTCTGCATAGGACATGAAAGACTGCTTTGTCTTTTTGAGTGTCAAGGGATATATGTAATCTGTGTATTCAATTTTTGGGTTGTTTTTGTTTCTGAAACACCTCTTGCCTCCCAAGATCAGAAGATCCTTTTCTGATTTTAAGATCTTGAGGAAATATTCAGAACAAAGTAACTCTCTTCAGTTCCTTCCTCCCCTTCTTCCACTTGAATATTTTAGAAAGAATAAAGAAATCAAAAACCAGTCATGCTGTTACTGTTTACTAAGTAATTTCTTAACCTGCAAAAAGGCAAGAAATTCACTGGCTTAAAATAATCAGCACCTCTGCATATACCTCCATGTTACCCTGTCCTCTCTCCCCTGCATACTCTGGGAACAGAAGAGGAAAGGGGAAGAGGGTGGCAGTGCAGCAAGTTTCTTTTCTCTCCCCATTTCCTGCTCCTGGAGAAAAAAATCAAATTGGGTTATCAGCTGATGTGTGCTTATATGCTCCTCCTGAAGCCAATATATATTTGCTTGGAAGAATCAGCTAGACATGACTCACTATAATTTCCATTTTCAGTCTCTCAGAATTTCTTTCTGGTTCAGGATTTTGTAGGTGTAATCATGTTACTGTTTCATGAGACAATAAGCATCTCCCAGTGCTTCTGTAAGGCCATATTTGTTTTGCTGCAGACTGTGAAACTGAGTCATACTTTTTAAGAAATTATTTTCAATACTTTTTCGATGGGATTTTTTTTTTTTTTTTAGCTAAGTAATAAAGCAAAATGCAAACCAGGAAAAAAAAAAAAAAAAAGTATTCTAGTTCAATCAGATGTCTCCAGAATGGACATCTTAATGAGTACCTTGAACTAGGCTTCCCTCCCCTCATCCAAATAAGGTGAGCAAAAAAAATCACACTTTGATCCTCTTGGATCATTTTTACTAAAAATTAGGAGAAGGTAAGGATTTCTATAGCAGCAGAAGCAAATGGAAATTGTTTTAGACTTAATTTCAACTGAGGGAGAGACATGGAGGTACAAAATTTCAGCCCCATGGTATTCCATAACAGCATTCAGGGAGTCCACTCAGGAGAAATGCCTTTGGAACCCTGCCCAAATAGAGGGTCATTTACTACAACAATACAATAAATGCAGAGACTCATTTTTTAAAGTTAGTATCATTTGTTTTCCTGGCACTGAAATTAAAGGCACATTTGAAGCAAACATAAAGGCAACTTATGTTAGAGAAACACAGGCTGAACATATGAAATTGAACTTTATAGTGTTAATTGCCCCTTGAAAAAAATACTGTCTCACAGTCAGTATTAGACATGGGACTAGAATCTATTGAAAAGTAGAAATCTTAGTTCTTTTAGAGACATAGAAGGTGTTTAAATATTTGATTGGGTAGCTGGAATTTTAGCATTGATTTACTATTTGAAAGTAAAATTTTTAACTGCCTCAGTTTTATATAAGCAGCTACAAATTAAAAAAACCTCCCATTTTTGCATCAAGGCAAACCTAAGGTTTTTTTGATTTTAAATCACAAAAATAAATAAACAAGGCATCCTGGAAAAATTTGAATTTGATAGCAGCAGATTCTGACTCCAGGTGTTTCCCTGTCTTGGAGTTCTGACTCAGATCCCAAGCTTTCCTACGCAAGTTACACATCCAAACTACTCGAAAAAGAAGTCTGCAAGTTACATCTGTCTCAGGGAAGCTTTTTAATTTCATATAGTTGAAAAACAAAAAACCACCACACTCTGAAACAACTACTTATTTTCACACATGTAAACTTCTCAGATATTCAACATCATCTCAAAACTACTGTTACTTGAAAGCAAATACTCAGACATTCATATCTTTAGACAATGTGAAGAAATAATTCCTGAAGGTGTAGTTTTCTTCTAGTCATTACATCACAAGATCAATCACAACTTTTACCTTTGACCCAACTTCAGGCTTTGTCTTACTCAGAAACTACAAGTTATACTATCCTTCAGGTGGCTACATTCAACCTTTGCTCCAAAATTAAAATAAGTTCTGCTTTGTAAATTTTCCTTTGTATTATTTACTAATAACACAAGTGCACTTACAACTTTTTGTTTTATCTGTTGGAGATAACCAATATGCTACACACATAAAAAGATGTCATTAACACAGGTGAAAGAGAATGAAGCAAACTGATAACTAAGGTTTCCATCATTCACCTGCAGTGGGAGCCCCAGACGACGTCCTCTTCTTTGAAATATTAAATTATTTCTACAAAGAAAATAAAACAAAGTTATTCTAGATAGTCTAGACATGCAGTGTTTAGGGTCATCTTAGCAATATCAGAAAACCAGATTTGAACATGGATTTCTGAGATCTGACATCAGCTACCAAACTACTGTATAATTGTGACACAAGTTTTTATTCTTCTCCCACTATTCATTAAAAAATGTTATCTTGGCACTGAACAGACTTCTCCAAATCTCTTAGTGGTATTCGTACATTCAATTAAAAGTATTGATTTTGACAAATATTAGTTGAAGAAAGATTGTTCACCAGAAGTATCCCAGCCAGGTTTAATTCTGAGTTGATGTTGATGGGTTTGCACAGTCTGAAATGTTTAGATCTGTCTGGTTTAGCATAAATAGTTTGCTATGTATATTTTCAAGCATGTGTCGAAAGTGATGACAGTTATTTGAATACACTATCAGATTCCAGAATGGATAAGATGTTGTAATTTGTTATAGTGAGTAGGACATACTGAAAGGCAATATTGTTACTAAGCTTTGCAAAACTCAATCATCCTTCATAAATTCCAAGCAACATATATGGATGACAAAATACAAACCTTTGGTTGAAGGAATTATGCCAAAACAATCTTCCAAGCCAAAAATCAAAGAAAGTGACAAAGCAGTCATACGTCCCCAATCAGTTTTCAAGGGCTACAAATAGGTGTATTAGAAACCAGCTGGAACCATTAGAAGAGCCAACGAATCGAATAGCTCAGAAAGAAGAACTTTTAACAAAATCCTTTTTTTACTGATCCTTAGTTCTGTATTAATAAATTATCTAAGAAAATATTTCATTACATCTACTGTATTATTCTAAATTATAAACAAGTTAAAGGGTTAACAGCCCAATAAATAAATGTCTTTAGTTCTGAAACTCCCATTGTTTTAATTTTCCAGTTTTTATGAATTCATATCCCCAAATGCATTTTTGGTTTAAAAAGAAAACCTTGCAATGTTAGGTGGTAAAAATGGGGAAAAAAAAAAACAGACAAGAGGATGTGGGGAGATGGGAAATATTATAGGCATTTTTTGTACTCCTATGTGTGAATGCTTAGTTCTGTGCTGCTTCTTCCACAACTCTCAAAGAGCAAAAAGAACTTTTACAGTGCTAAAAGCATTAATGCCTCTACCACTAAACTAATCATAGATGTGCTTTAGGATCACTTTCTGTGACAGTAACATACTACACTCTTATCAGGGAATGGGTTAGCTGGCTGTTCATTTTTTTATTTCTTCAGATTTATTGTTCTATCCTTAATTATATTATGATGAGATCTCATGAGCACCACAACAGTTTAAACTTTGAGTATGTGCTATTGAGTAACTGCCCATGGCAAAGAAATAAGGCATAAACCCAGAGAATTAGTCTCCATGTAAATTAGTTGTACAGATTATCACAAAGGATTCCTCATTGACACATCCCCTACTCTGTGGGGAAGCAGGTACCTGATGCAGTTTAGGCTTTTAAAACATTTTATTATGATATTATTGTTAATTTAGACACTGTCCTTACTGATTGGCAGCATTGCTTGTGATGGAGAATGTAATTTCTTCTCTGCTAGATCCTGGGAAACTTCCATTTACCTCAGCAGAGCAGTACAGAACATTCACGCAGCTATGTGGTACCTGGCAGAGTTCAGCTAGCAGGTCTGGAGGAAAATCACTACCTGGAGGCATATTTCCTTATCTACCAATATGTAGCAAGAGACCAACATTTCAAACATATGTTCATGACATAATTTACTATAGGTAGGTAAAAAGACAAGTACATTTTAGGTATGTAGTTTACTCAGAAAGGAATATTCACTTACAATAATTAGCTCTGCTAACAAGATTTTAACCATTTAATTTTTTAATACAAATATTTGGCTAATAGATATGAAAGGTATTTATTTTCTCTTCAGTTGGCTTTCTTTCCTAGGATTAGTATAACATGACAGATGGCTGATGTCATCTTTACTTGGAAGAACTCAGCTGGCAATAATAGCATGGTACATTTCTGGGGATTTGCGGTACTGTATGTCATGAAGCGGTTTTCAACCAAAAAGAGTCCAAAAGGGAATTCCCAGAAGTAAATATCTGCCTATGATATCCTACTGCGTCTTGTTGATGCATCACAAACAGAAGGAAGCATAGAGTCTTTATAAAACTCCATAAATATTTACAATATTGTTGAAAATACATTGGAAATGCTACAGATTGCAAATGGTATGGGCCCCCTTGGCACTGTATCTTTAATTTTGCTGTTGAGTGAGAATAACAAAAACTGGTGCTTTATATATATATTGAAATCTGTTATGTATATATTTGAAGTTCAGTGATTTTTGTCACATTTGACATTTGTGTGTAATAGAGTGAAAGCATTAATATTATTAGAATGTAGATACTCTGTTTGATTGTTTTTTCATTTTGTTAATGATTGCTGTGATGAGTAGACTAATGTCAGGGTCGGAGGGTTAAAGTTAATGAGAGCTTTCCATTGCGCCATTGATTAATGTTGGATACTGTAGAGAGAGATTTTCACATTCCTCCCATATAAAAACAGTGAAGGTAAAAATGGACTGATGCCAATTTAAACATTTTACTTTGACTACGTACCAAAATGTTTCTCAACCTTCTGTCATAATTACATCTAGGTCTGACAAAATCTGTAAGAAAGTATATAAAAATATATAAATTGTATCAGATGCTTGTAATGATATAAATTAAAGCTTCCTTTATAAATCCACACTTTCTCCACCTGCACTTGGCTAAATTGTAATAGATTTTATTCCTCTACCTAAACACATGTTGAAGAGTAGCTTCCTCTGTAAGTAGAAGAATAGGACAGATTATAGTATAATTTATGTTTTAATATTAGAAAAAGGATTCTTGCAATAGCTTATTTGATAATTAGAGTTTAAATATGTTTAAATAGAGTTTAGCTATGTCAACTCTGGTTGATATCTGCCCCCTCTTAATCCAGGCTTTACTGTCTGGATTCCAAAGACAGAGGGCATTCACTAACATCCATAAAGCTCCAATTCTTCTTGAAGAAAATAGATATAAATGCAAGAAAGTAGATGACCAGTGTCCATAACACTATTTCCTACTTCAATGCTTTTTCCTACTCTATGTCACAATGAGAAGGAAGGCGAGGCTGGAAGATATTGAAAAGATACATCTTAAGAAACAAAAAGACCAACCCCCCAGAAAAAAACCCCACAAAACTAAGTTTACTTTCAAAAGTGTCATCTTGTCAAACAAAATATGTTTTTAAATTTCTACTAAGAGCTTCTCAAAATATATGTTTTTTTAGCAAAGAATATAACAGGTAGAGTATGAGAGAACTTAATGACTTAAGACAAATATCTGCCTGTCATATTAACCTATCTTTATATACCTGAGAAATGTACAAATGACCATGACATTTATATGAATACTTTTATTCCTTTTCCATTTTTTATTAGGAAATAAAATTAAATGTCTACATGTGCCATGGTTAAAGGAAGCTAAATCTTGATCCATCACCTGAACATTATGGCCAATAAATGATAATTGACCCATGATACCTATTAGTACCAATGTAGGCTTTGCCCATTATATGAATAAATTTGAAACAGGCTGGCCTTATAATAGGCAGCATAAAGCTGTCATGTTCCACTGTAGTTATGTTGATGGTGCACTGAAGAGACCATCATACCCTGCAACATGGAAAATAGTAGGCTAGTAGGATTTTTAATGTTTTTCTTTTGTGGTACAGTGTACTTATTTCCTAAGTATGATTAAATAATCATAAGAACTCCTCTAAGGGCTAATCTGCGTTATTTCCCAGATTTTCACCTTGGGGACATATTGTCCCTTGTCACTGAAACCTCAGGGACAGAAGGGTACGCCACAGGGTGGCACAGCAGGAAGCTGAGATACTGATGAAACAGTGTTCAGTTAATGAAGGCATGGCCCATGGCCTCTGCTGGTATGCCATATGTTTGAAGAAATGCTAATGACTACAATTCCAATACCTTTTTCATCTTAACTATATGTAAATGTGTTTATAAATGCTCTCTTATAAATATACTATCGCATTTTTAAAAGCTAAGTGCTAATGTTGCTTTCAACATCTATAATACACAATAATTAAAACTTTAGCAATTCTGCTTAATTATACCTTATGGGAAACTGTACAGTACTTTATAGAAATTAAGCAGAAAAACAAAGATCAACAGAAATAAAGCAGCAGTGGGAGAACTGAATAATAAATCACTTAGATCATTAATTTACAAAAACAAGATCATTGTGAAAAGACAACTTAAGGCCCAATTCTCAAACAGCTGAGATCTGCAAGGAGAAGATCAGTTACAAAACTCAAGGCATTCCGTTAAAAAACTCCTTCAGCAACTTGAACTAATTGTGACTTTTTAAACTGTCAGATCATTTAACAAAAAACAAACAATAGAAATACAGATTTAAGAGCAAAAATGGGGGGGATTTTAATTCAGCAGTGGCTCTTTTCTCTTTGCTTTACCTTTGTGAAAACCCTGTAACACTGCAGGTGATCATTAGCCACAAATGGCATTTTGCAGTGAATCATCTCCTCCACAAGTGGCCAAAACATCTCCATTGCAACCGCAGAAGTGCTATTCAGGAAGAGCAGTTGGTGACCAGGTTAGACTACATGGGACACTACTGTTTTTGCTGCAAGACAGGACACCCTGTTGCAGTCATAACTATTCCAAAGAAACTCCCTCATGTTCCAGCTTAACGCATGGTGGTATTGCTCGTCTGTGAATCTAACATAAATTAGAGACCTGACTCACCCCTATGCAAATTCTGCCTAACACCTACTACAGAAAATAAACTTAAGATGAAGAAGGGCCAACTATTTTAAAATCTCCGAGAAAGTCTACTTGTATGGCATTTCACACAGGCAAACTCACAAAACTTCATCACCAGCTAACTCCATTTTCTAAGCAGAAATGCTGTTCAAGCAACAAGGAAACTAAACTATAAACTGTAACAGCTACCTGAAGGATCTTTAGGATACTCTGAGTATTAAAGTAAAACATCTGTATCAAGCTATTTTTGCTGATTACTTTTTTCTCTTGTCTTAAGAATTAGGATGAAAGGCATTATATGAATGAGCTTTACTTGTCCAGTCGCAGCCAGAAATGTCCTATACAAGTGCTATACCCCCAGCGGAAGACTTTTTCTGCTTCCCTCTCACTGAAAATGGTAAAAAATTTGACCTTAAGGAATGAAGAGGACAACTGAAAAACTATACTATTTTGTGATCATCTTACTTACAAACTGTTTGAAAAAATAATTTCTGAGTAACCATATATTGTGGAGTACTCCATGGGAACACAAATGAGGCTTGTTGTGTGTCTGGTTTATATAGTGAAACATTAGAACCTATTTTATGGTCAAGGCACTGAATGACTTAACTTCTATTCAAGAGAATTTGAAAGCATGCTGCATGGAGAAGGATACCTTGAAGGTAAAAAAAAAAAAAAAAAAAAAAAAAAAAGAAGAAAATCACAGTATCTCAATATCTTGGTGGAAGGTACTTCAGGCTGAGTAAACAATCACTTTATCAACTCTGCCATCTCTCCAAGGTGAATTTATCTTTGGCTGCCTCAGCCAAAAGCATCTTTCTGCCCTATGTGCCCTTTTCAGCCAGGCAAGACTGTCAGTCAGAGTCAAGAATTTGGCCCTATATATTTGACACATAGGCTCTGAATGTCTCATTTTTTTACCATTAACACTGACTGGTCTGTTAGGGTGTCATTCTCTTCTGGAAGGCTGGTGAGGCATGGGACTTTTGTTGGCCCTTCATACAGAAGAATATTTCACACTCTAGCTGTACATTATTTTTTATTGACAAAAATGTAAAATATGGAGGACAGGGTAATGGACTAGAGAGTGTGTCATTCAGCTTAGCAAATCAGCTCCATCTTGGAGAGCAGAGAATTATTTTGGCACTTAGTACTTGTTTACTGACATCTGTGAAGAATATGAGTAGAATATGAGTAAAATGATTTTAGGTACTTTCCATTACCACAGTTAATGAACTCCAGCTCTCTAGAAAGGAAAAGGCATTCCTTTATTTCTATTTTACACACAAGAACGTAAGGCAGAAGAGGTAAATGTTTGTGTTTCTAAAAAGTAGAGGTGGTCAACACAGTGATTTTGACAAGAATCAGAAAACTTGAGATAGCTGACCCTCAGGTTCAGACCCAGTAGATATTTAAGCATTAAAAATGGGATTTATGCAGAATTTACCTGCTTCACTGCAAAGCTATTAAGCTGGAAGCTCCCATTCAGTCCTGAAGAGCATCAAACTATTCTGTCTCCTCCTGTATTACTGCTTGTGGTTTGTTTATTTATTTATTTATTTATAGTTCTTTAAATTAAAAGTTTCTAAGTGCTATGGGGAATGATTTAACAAGTCTAATATGTTCTAGCTGGTTCAATTTAATTCAAAGTAGGGTTTTTTTGTAACAACCAGATTAATATATAATTTCTGTAGGCTACAGAAATGCAGAAAGGAAGTGGCAGTGACAGAAAAAGACTTCTGAATTTCAGTTCCCATTAACAGGACTATCTATCTCACTCTCCTACAAAACACAGAAACAGTCTTGAGGGAAAAGGCTTGACACCATATTTTCCCCCTTACAAGCCAGTGCTCAGCTACAGAGTTAAATCTCCTCTGCTTCCCTTTCGTTCATGCTCAGCAAATCTTCAACTGTCTTCTGCAAAGCATTTGATGTTTATGAGGAGCATTTGAAAGTGATCTGAAGAAGACTGTGGTTAGAGTACCAAGCTAGGACCTGGGTGAGGTGATCTTGGAAGTCCTCAGGCAGGTCTTCTGTTCACAATTCAATTGACAACTATTCACTTGAGAATTACATAGGCACAAGGCAATGCTGCTCTTCACCCTCTTGTTGCAGTTTAACAGGCATAAGTGAACACATATCAGGTACCTCAAAACAAGAGAGAATTTTGAGCCTCAGGAGAACACAGCAGATGTGCCCTCCTGAAGCTTCATAAAATTTGGAGGCTTGTCCTGTCCATTCATTAATTCTACAGCTGCAGGTAGTCTCACACATCTTATGTTTTATTTCACTTTCTGAGGTGTCTGACTTCCCCTATACCCTGGGGAAGGAGCCTGGCTGTCTAACCAGGGATTCTGCCATCAGGAGGCATATTTGGCTTCATGCCATACTAGATGTCACCAGTGGGTAAAAAGGCAAAATAGTGGCCAAAATCCTCAGTCTTCTGCTTTTCAAGATAATTCAGTAACCTGCTTTATGGTTATTTGTAGAGAGTGGGAAACTTTGAAAAGCTCTATTCCTTGGGAAAAACAACCGCTACAACAGACTGATCCTTGGAATGCCTGTAGGATCCTCAGTCAAACATCTGGATATTAATAAGCAACTCCCTTCTGTTTGCTTGTTTCAGAAAAGTAGACTATTCATTGGAGTATTGTTTATTACTCTCTCTCTCTGTGTAAGAAATCGATTATGTGTCATTTCTCCCAGCCCTTCATCACTCATAGGCCATGTCTTCAGGCCTTCTTCCATGGCATATCTCGAGCTTTTGGTGCTCTTTTGACCTGTCTGTATGCCTGTTTTTTCATCACTAACACCCTTCAGAAATCTAATCAAGCCTTCTTCCTTTTGAGGGATGGTGGCTAATAAAACTAAAGTTTGATGGGCAATATGACCACTGGAAGTGATAACTGGACAAAAATCCACTGAATTGGTGGGAGCTTTTCAATTTGATCGACACAGTTAAAGATATGTGCAGGCTTACATTTTTGCACAATCAGTGCAGCTAGACCAACTGTTCATGTTTCAGAAAAATTAAGATAATTGATTAAATCTGGAATTGCATAGAAAATGTTGGCTTTTCAGAAAAAATTTTGACCAAATAGATTAAAAATAAAATTTAAAGTTTCTTACAAGACAATTTTTGGGGAGAGAAAAGCATTTAAAGTTCAATACAAATAATATGCAAATGTTTAAAAATACTTCAGTTCTTGAGTGTGGATTATATCATAGTTACCAGTGAACCTGAAAATGAAAAATAATTTTGAAACAAACAGCAACATTGTACTCCAAAAAATGTTGAGAATGCTGTGAGGCTATTGAAATGATTTGTTTTAAATTAGAAAACACCTTTCAAGCAAATTTAATCAAAACTGATACTTTCCTTTAAAAAGTTCTATTTTGTCAAAATGCTGTTTCCTGACAGCTGCATCTATAACTTATATTTAGAAGCTTCCAAAATATTTTAATTTTGAGGTTATTATACAGATACTTCCAGTGCTAGAAGAGAATATTGTGAACATTGAAGGCTTAGAATAGCTTTTTCAAAGCAGGATCAAAAGCTTTAAAAAGTTGCACATGGTTATGGCTGGGAAATTATTTCATGAAACAAAAAACATTTGGAAAATGTTTGGAAAACATTGCTTTCCATAAATCTATACAAAGAATTGAAGGCTCAAGCATTTGCTAAGGAAAAATTACTGTCATATTCTCCTGATTATTCAGTTGTGATGCATTTTGTCTATTTACTCACACATAGCATATGAGACATGAACTCTGGGGCAGAGGTGAACAGACTTCAGTAAGGGAGGCTGGTGCCTGCTGAACACCCTTTATTTACACCAGAATAACTGCCAAAAGAGGAAAGAACATAAAATTAGAAGATAGGAAGCAAAGGCAATCCTGATAACAAGGAATAAATAAAGGACTTCTCTCTCTCATTTATTTATTTATTTTTAATGTAGAAGACACTTAAGCTGTTTTTTAAAGACATTTTTATGCCACCATTCCTTGGAGTCTTAGAACACACAGTAGCTACCATTGCTAAGCCATAGTTCATTTCACCAGAGGTATCCAGAAAGCTAATTATCTCCTGAGAATTTGCTATAATTTTAAGGGTTATGCACAAGATGTTAACTAATCACACAGCTCCCAGATATTTGTAACATGCAGTGTGACTCTGAGGTTGCATTTAAATGAGAGACAGGCATGACTACTGATGTGTTGTTTGTTAGTGCTGCACAGCAAGCAAAATGTTACATTACACAGTGCCAAATTCACAATGCTTCATCGGTTATGCTTCAGAGATAACAGAAAGCATACAACACTTAATCAGTGTTCAGTGTTCCACAGGCTATATTAAATAATAATAATAATAATAAACTGAGAAGTACTTCAGGAAAAAATAGACTACAAAATTAATTACAAATTGCAAATATGATGCAAATGAATGCAAACAAGAAAAACAAAATGTGCATTTTTCTACCAAACATGGACCCGATTTGGAAAACCCAGGCTCACTGGGAGATGAGAGCTCACAGGTCAGGCCTTATATTATCTACACTGGCTCAAAACTACAAAAAATTTGGGGATGTCCAAATATGAAATGTAAAACTCATGTCCTTAAGTTGTTTACATGATTTCTGTTGGTAAACACACTCAGAACATAGCCTCAATTTAGAACTGCTACTTTTTAATAAATACTGAAATCAAAACTGCTCCAGACAAGTATTGGACTTTCCCCCTGTTTTGAGAAATGGGTGCACAAAGAAAATACAGCTTATTGACTTTGAAAATGATAATGTTGACTTCTTTGGAAGCTATCAGTAAAGCTATTGATTGAGTGTTTTTCCCTCCCTGTGAATAGAAGTAAAAACAACCATCTAATCATTTTACTACAAATCCTCACTTTTAAAAGTTGTAATTTAATGCATTCAATCAATAGCCAAAAGTTAATATATATGTTTTGTAATATATAAATAAAAAACCTATATAAAGACAGAAACCAAAAAAAAAATTAGAAAATAATAGTGTACCATTCCTTCAAGAGTTAATATTTATGCCTTGTAATTTGAACAAAATTATGATAGGTAAGTAGGATAGCTAACTGTTACCTCTAAACTTCTGACATGTGAATTATCTAATTAATTGTTCCCATTTTATATTACAACACTAAGCATATTTCAGTAGATCCATACATATTTCAATAGGTGCATCTTTTAAATTTAGGGCTATGTCATCACCAGACTAAATTAGAGACTAGATAATTAATATTTAACTTCTGTTAAAGCATCTTGACGTGTGTAGGTTTAACCACTACCCTTCATTTAAGAGAGCCACATGAAACATCTATTTGTAAATTTCCACTTAATTTTAAAGCAAATGAAACACCAATATAACTTCATAGGCCAAATAAATGGCAAAAATTCAGACACTAAGGTTTTAACAACCCAGAGAAAACATATATCTATGTGTGTTGCAGAATTTATTCCTTTCTCATCAGACAGTTGAGGGGGAAAAGAGGGAACCTCAGATGAACTAAAAGAAAATTTACAGAGATTTATTTTCAGGCATATCTAACAACTGACGTGGATTTCTAGTTTAAGCTCAGTGGAAAAAAATGGCAAAAAACATTCCAGGAAGCTGTGGTATTTGCCATAGAAATTGAATCTTGCCTTGAAGCGAGAAGCAGCTGTTACTGAGAAATATGGAAATAATTTACCATAAGAAGCAAATGCATGAACAAAAAAGATTCTAATCTGGTTCATGATATTATTGAATTATTAAAAACAAAAGTCAGAAAAACAAAAGAAATAGGCAAAATGCAAGCTGTCAGAGATAAATGCTGACACTATGGGGAAAAATCATGAAAAGATCACTTAGTTAACTAGAAGGCCAGAGTAGAGGGTCTCAGGTGTTCAATGAAACCTCCCTTTCAGCTCAGAGGGAGTCTGGTTTAAAGTAGAGAAAAGAGATTTGCAGTCCTGAAGGATAAAAAAGCTGTTTACACTCAAAGATAAAACTACAGATCAGAAATGCTGAAGAGCCTAAAAAGTCTGGGATCAAAACCAGAATCTCATAATTAGCTATTCCTATTTAGGAATTGTGCCTACTTAACCCAGATTTCTAATGTGTCTTTGAAAAGTGAACTAGAGAATCTCAGGTAGCCAAAATAAAAAGGATGAACTGATCAGTGACTTGTATTTCATTATGGCCAATAACTGTATCCTATCTCAGGAAAAGGCCTTTAACTTTCTGTGTCTTAGACACCAGACCAAAAAAAAAAAAAAAAAATCCACAGAAATAAAGTCTTATTCAATGGCAATATTTTTGCCGGCTCTAGTAGTCGGTTTGAAAAAGTCATTTTGGGGAATAATTAACTTTAAACCCGCCTCTCCCCAAAACAGAGATTTTCAGTATGTTATTTAAAGTCCACAGGCCAAATTGTCTATCAATTAACTCTGACTTCTGAGAATCAGCAAAAATGCAGCTGCAAAGACTAGAACTTTGCTAGGATGAAAATTTCTTTCCAACTATGTAGCTTTGAAAGAGCCTAACCTTTTAAGGCCCCATTTTTGAGAAAAGACAATGATGAACTCTGTATTTCTACTACTAATCAGTCTACACTATTTTAATGCTTAAGTACTTGCTAAAACTCACTCACAGCATTGAGATTTAAACAGAGTTAAATAATTTCATAGGGGCCTATATATACACAACAGTTTTTTATGTCTTTTTAGTTGTGATGACTTCACAATCCATTTTCAAGTTTTTCACATGATGAGCCATTAAGTTCAAGAAAAAAAACCAGCATCACTTGCTTAAAATTTCCTTTTCCAAGTAACCCTATAATTTTTGTTCCACACAACTTTGCCCTGACTTTTTTACAGAAATCTAATCTAGGTCATCACATCATGTCAGAGCCTTCCTGTATCATACATAATTTGCCTGAAAACTTTTGGTTTCTGATGCCTTCAATGCTGGATTATATCCTTTTATTTGTGCATTCCTTTTAATAATTTCATCTCAGTTCTTTGTATATATAAAAGTAACAGCTGATGCACATATGAATTTAAATGTCATACTAAAATGAGTATAGACGATGGAGTAAAACAGAGATTAAAAATGCTTGTGAAAGACATGAGATTGAAAAGGTTCAACAGGACAGTTCAGTGTGTAAAAGAAGTTCAGAATTTTGGATGATTATCTAAATTTTATTCTGAAAACATTTAAATCTCATTTTCAGAAAGAGTTCATACTCAGCGAGACCCCTCATGGGATTATCACTTCCTGATTCCCTCAAAAAGTTTGGACCTGATTTGAAATTAAACTCTGTGTGACAGTTCAAATATGTAATTTTCATTTTGGATGTCTATGGTAATTAAATGATCATACTGGTGGTAACTTCTCTCTCAAAGGCTTAGCTGATATCTTACAAAGTAAAGTTGATGTCCACTAAGAAATTCCCTTAATATAGCATCAGGAGAGGAAGCTTAAAATGGCAATCCACCAGAACAACTGACTGACAAAAGGGTATCCACATTTGTTAGATTGCTGAAAAGTGTGGTGGGGACTAATAGGAAACATCAAAGAAAAACATATGACAAGGTTGAGTGACATTCCACATTTGGCTGGCTAAAGAGCAAAGCTGTAAGAAAAACAAAGTGATTGCCTGGAGTGCAAAGATCCTGTCAACATGAAAACAAGTTAAACAAACAATTTTACTCTTTTAATTCATATTGAAGACTGTGTCACTGTGATGTAACTGAACTCTTTAAAATCAAATCAATCAATCTCTGTAGCACTTTGTGGAAGAGCAAGAAGCAGAAAATAGAAACTTGACAGCCTGATCTACCTTTGCCCTGATGTTAACTTATCAACATTTATAACCCCAGAAGGATAAATCAGACAATATATAAATTATTCTTAACAGCAGTGACAGCTGCTGTTCTTTTTCTCTCAATGCATGCAAAATTCACTGGCTTGATTTCATTATTATTATTATTACTTTTGAACGAAGTATCCCCAAAATCATCTTCAAAAGATATATAAAAACTGCTGTAAATCCAAAAGAAAAACAACTAATGCTCTGAAGCATTTGGGCTGGTTTCATTCCACCACCAGCAGATAAACAACAATCTTGTTATCAGTGAAGATGGCTTTGAATAGAAGCACAATCCCTCTCCAGTGGGGTCCAGAGGTTCCGAGAACTATGATTACAACTGAACAAAAATGACATCCAGTGCACTGAAATGACACGCCAAGCCTTCTGGACCATGGGAACCCCAAAAGAACCTCAAAACCATTTAGGGAAGGAGTGATGCTACTGACAGCTCTGCTTCAGAAATTATGTCCTTCCTGGGTACTGCTCATGGGAAGAGACACGAAACAAATCAAACTGTTCTTTGTTCCCCTTCCAGAACTCAGCAAACACAGAACAGAACAGAACAGAATCACCTAGGTTGGAAAGGACCTTGAAGATCATCTAGTCCAACCATTAACCTAACACTGACAGTTCCCAACTACACCATATCCCTAAGTGCTATGTCGACCCGCCTCTTAAACACCTCCAGGGATGGGGACTCCACCACCTCCCTGGGCAGCCCATTCCAACGCCTAACAACGCATTCTGTAAAGAAATACTTCCTAATATCCAGTCTAAGCCTTCCCTGGCGCAACTTGAGGCCATTACCTCTTGTCTTATCATTCATTACTTGGTTAAAGAGACTCAACCCCAGCTCTCTGCAACCTCCTTTCATGTAGTTGTAGAGGGCGATGAGGTCTCCCCTCAGCCTCCTCTTCTCCAGACTAAACAACCCCAGTTCCCTCAGCCACTCCTCGTACGACATGTGCTCCAGACCCTTCACCAGCTTCGTTGCCCTTCTTTGGACACGCTTGAGTAATTCAATGTCCTTTTTGTAGTGAGGGGTCCAAAACTGAACACAGGAATCGAGGTGTGGCCTCACCAGTGTCAAGTACAGGGGTAAGATCACTTCCCTGTCCCTGCTGGCCACGCTATTTCTGATACAAGCCACCTGGGCACACTGCTGGCTCATGTTCAGCCGGCTGTCAATCAACACCCCCAGGTCCCTCTCTGACTGGCAGCTCTCCAGCCACTCCTCCCCAAGCCTGTAGCGCTGCTGGGGGTTGTTGTGGCTGAAGTGCAGCACCCGGCATTTGGCCTTATTGAAACTCCTACAGTTGGCCTTAGCCCATCGCTCCAGCCTGTAAAACACTGAACAACAATGAACAACAACTGAAAACACCGAACAATGAACAACAATAAACACCGAACAACAAATGTAAAAAGTTCCCTTATTCTGATAAAACAAAATCCTTCCATAACTTTTGAGGAGTTCTGACATCTTGAAAAGTCAAGAGTTAACTGGTAAAACCCGCAAACACAGCTTGGCTTACTGCAGTATGGATGAAGGATGGAGCTGAGTCTCATTATCTTACAAGTCTTTCAGTGTTATTGGCTGAGTGGGCTGAAGCCTGAAAAGAGAGCAAGTCTATTGATTCCCAAAGCAGGCTGCAGCCTTTCAGATCTTTTAGGACCTTTCAGGTCCTCTGGGAGCTCAGCAGAACCTTCTGTGGTTATAACGTGGAGCATTTGCTTCATTTCTCTTTCTGCAGACTGCAGCTGTATGTTTTAAGGCTTTGGGCACTTCAGACCGACTTGTGGATCTGTTTTCATTTTGGTGAGCTGCTGCTGTTTTTCAAGCACTCAGGTGAATAAAAGGTTTACAGTTTGTTTGGTAGTATATGTAAACAGGTCTTTTTTTGAGCCTCAGAAAAACATTATGAAATAGATTATTAAGTCTTTAGAGGTGAAAAGAGCTAAAGCAATCGCAGGAGAGAGAGTGTCTAGGCATGTTAAAGAGCAATATCACTTGGAAGCAGGACCAGCATTTTACAATGTCTAAAAAATTTGTTGAGGAGGCTGGTAAGAAGTGTGAAAAGAGACAAATTTGGAAGGATAATTAGAGAGGATCAAGATGAAAAACTAGCTGTCAAACTGCAGAAAGTATTTTAAACTAGCGTTAGCAGATGCTTCAAATATTACTCAGAACAGACAAAAGGAAAATGTGTGTGTGTGTGGAGAGGATCCTAATCCATGAGACTAAGAAAGGGATTGAGTGACACAGTATAAAATACACTGATTATTGATGCAGTTCTTTTGCTTTTCTCTTTGCAGAAGACAGAAATGAAAGATGTGTGTGTGTAGTCTGCAGGTAAAAGGTTAGGTAATTATCCAAACATACTTGAATTGCTAGTCTAGAAAATGCACTGAATGTCTCATCTAGGATTTGTCAGCTGGTTCTTCAGTACAAGGACAATGTATTTCTTTAGTGGTAGTTAGTTTCTTAGTGACTGTTTCCACCTCTACTCCCTGTACCTTCCAATTAAATCCCAGGCTGTGCCAAGAAAATGGAGGTAAAATAAAACAGCAGTCCTTCAGTTGCTAGAAATAATATGTTTTCCTTTATCTACACACAGTGAATGGGGAAAAGTACATGATAAATGCTCTTGCTCCCACATGTGTGTCATATTGTTCTCATAGCATGAGACAAACAGAAGGCAGTATGACCTGTTGCATAGCAGGGATGGGGCAAACCGGGGGGATCTGAAGCTGTATACAGGAGATAGCTTTGCTGTCTGAAACTGCCACTATTTCAACCTCCCACTCCAACCCAGCCTTGTCTGTAATTCACATGTAATATGTTGTTGTCTCTATTCTTCCAGAGGTAAGAGATTATATGAAAGTGTATTTGGGGGAAGTTAACAAATATGAACATCGGCATTCCAAATGAAAACAATATTCTGCAGAGTAACAATGGCAACTTCCTTTACTACTTACTTTCAAACAATAAAAAACAATCCAGTAAGAAGTATTTGCCAGAACAAAAAAGAAAACAAATACACATGAATTCTTGGTAGGGGATTCAGCAAATGAAAAGATGTAAACGTATGTGATTAGTTTTTCAGGTTGAAACACTTATTTATATGTCTGGTATAATTAAGATTGTGAAAACTCAAAAGATCTTTTATACACTTTACACATTTTCAGCTAATCAGAACTGTTTCTTTATTGGCTGTCTTATGTGAATGCTGAATAGCAGTCCCTTGAAGCTTTTTTTCCTACAGCAGCTACTGAAGTCTTCATTTACACTGCACAAATTATCCTTAGCAGCAGGTAGGAAGCAATCAGCAAGGTGTAGCTGGCAATAGGTCTATTTTCATTACAAGACGGAGAGAGCCAGGGGACATGACATTTGTCCAACATAGTCAGGGAGGACTTTATTAGGAAAATCAGCTCTGGAGAATTGTAGTTTGCTGAGTAGACATTGAAAGAGTGGATGTGGGACAGAGTGGTTATTTTAGTTGTGTTTGTTTTGGTTTGTTTGGGGGTTTTTTCTTTCTTTTTTTCTCATTATGGTAATGAAAAGACAGAAGTAAGAAATAATTTAAATCCTTTAAAAACTTCCCACAATGCCATATAATTGTCCTGCTCTTGAGTATTCTGAGCATTTCAGAGTACATCTCTGTGAAATGATTTCACAGCAATCCATTGGTGAAACTATCAGTAACAAACTTGGAGAAGAAAAGTATGGTGATTTTGGGGATCAAAGAGAATCACAGCTAATGGAATTATATCACACTGGATACCTTTTTCAAGAAATAGTAGAAAAAACAGGGGTGAGAGGGAAATGAGTAAACTCATAATTACCTAACTTTAGATACCAAACTGAGATACACAAATTCAGAAACCAAATGTCCCAGAGTGTCCCTTGAAGGTGATTTCAGTCCCCCAGAGTTCTTAATTATCTTTTGAAGGTGACTGCCTTTCCTCTTGAACTACAATAGCAGGAATTTTCTCCATTATAACTTATTATTTCTTGTTTCAGTTTTCCTTTGAGTAATCAAGCTGCTGCCTCCCTTCAGTAAGCAGGAATGTTGTATGCTTTAAGTGTTTACTGAATATCTTACAAGGAAATTTTTTTTTGTAGAACTGTAAATACAAAGAACTCCTTTAAGCAAATGAATGCCCAGCAGGCTGTATTTTGTTTCCTTTTTAAATAATATATTTGGTTGCTGCTGGCCTTGGAGCTAAACTTCCTACTTTACCATAAAGTAGGAATAAAAGTATCTTGTTAAGTTTCAGAGTAATAACTCATTTTTTCATTCTCAGTCAAGCAAAATTCCTAATATAGTAAACTGTAAACTCAGATTTGACTATAGGGTACAGTCTTTAGCTAAAGGTATTAAGTATAGAGACATCTTGGGAAATTCTTATATATGTAATCCTCTTAAGAACATTAATATTTACATACATTGACTCAAATAAAATCCCTAAAATATATGTGAATAGATGCCTTTTTCAAAGTTGGGGAAATGAAACATCAGATTGCTTGCTCAAGAAGGCTGTAGCACAGCAGAATATTGAACCCTTCTCTTCTGACTTAGCATTTGAGGTTATCATTTGAACCACAGGAGGAGAACACCACCACCTTCAGTAGATTATACCTTTAATTGAAAATGGAAAGGAAAACATATTAGTCCTCATCTCTTCACACATCATACACCTCCCCCAGAACCTGAGCAAGAGGACTCCATCAATCTTCACAAGGAAATTCTCTCTTCTGGCCTTTCTGCAGGCTATGGAAGCCCAGGTCTTTCCAAGGTACCTGACAGTTAACACACACATATGAAGCAAACAAACATTGGGTGGACAAGCTAAGTTGTAGCAAAAGCATTTTTCTAAGCGTTTTTATTTCTTTCTAAAGTCTAAAGGCTAGAAAATGTAACAGTTACATCTCAGACAATTGTATAAAATATTAACATCACTTCAGAAAAACTCAAATGTGCTATTTCCCCTGATAGAAAACATAGTATAGCTACATGTTCCATAAAGTAAGAGACATAGAGAAGAGCTGCAAATCCAGGGTGGGGAAAGGGGGAAGTAAAAAGTATAAAAGAATAGAACTACGACCATTCTTAATTGTAATGGAAAACCTCCAAGTTGAGGCATCTACCCTGAAGTGTTGGCTTGGCCTTGAAATGCTGGTTCAATCCTGACTTTAGAAAAGGAGTATTCTCAGATTTTTATTTTTTTTTGTTTCGGATGACATCCTTTGCAGAGAGCACTTGATTACCCTTTCAAGCTCTCTCAAATGCCATCTAAAGCCAACTGCGTGTTGCAGAAATTCATGCTGTGCAATATTGGACAATTAAAACTCAAAAAATGAAACAGGTCTCAGACACACTGTCTCCATGTGAATTCTGAGCAACAAAGAGAAATCAAGTTCTAGTTTCACCTTTTTTTAATTGATCCCTTTATCCATATATTTTCCTTTAATTATCCTTTATCATAATTAATCTTACCACATAAGGTTTTGCATGGTTTTCTTAGGAACAAGCAGGTATCACTCACCTCACTTTGCAAAGAAGATCAAACAAGAATGGTGCATAATTACCATCCCTTGATCCTCAGCCTGCTCATATCTACAGATTACACTAACTCTTTATGGCTCTATGGAGATACTTCAGCAGTATGAGATTACTATAGGATAAAGTTTCTTGTCATAGCTATACACCAAAAGGTTCCTTCACAAGTTCACATAAATAAGGTTGCTATTTCACAGGCTAAATTTACCAAATCTAGAGATCCCAGTCAAAAGCCATGAAAATAAAGAAATTAAACATGATTATTTTGAAATTAAGTGTTTTTTTAAAATTGCTGCAGCCATAGACAAAGATTATGTGTAGGGAACTTCAACAGTTTCATTCACTGAGGAATGTTCAAGAATCTTCAGCCCAACCTCAAATACTCATTAGTATGGAGTATGTGCTATCTTCTTTGTTCTCTTTGTTGCATGGAACAAGGAAAAATAGTAAGAACAACAGCGTAAGTCAAAAAAGTTTTTGAGCTGAACACTGAACTTTCCAGTTAATGATTTTCTTGTAGAACTGTATTAACATAACTCTATGAAATGAACCAATGGCAGAAAACATAACTACAGCTAAACTTGTTAACCTTAATTTCTATTTAATTCCCAGGAGAAAAAGATTTTATTCTGCACTTCATGTCAGCTGACTCAGGTTAAAAGCTTCTTTATATTCTTGAGTAGGTGCAGCAAATTTAGCTCTTTGCTTTCATATTTGTTGTGATGTACATCTCTGCTGCACTACAATATACCCTTTGTTGTACCAGTTTAAATGCCATCCATACATGAAAGGCAGTGAAATTATATCAGCAAGTCTTTCTGAAAGCAAGCAGTGTTGGAACAAAATGAAAGCAGCAAATAAATCCATCCTGCTCCTCTCCAGCTTTCTAAAACTTTCTCAAGTTCTGGGAGATGGGAGAGAAACGCAATTAAAACAATTCACTAAGTGCTTTATTTGCCACCTGCCATTCGTTGAATACCTGCTGATAAAAGTGAGTTTTTTTACTTGCAGATTTGCCCTGATAGACTGGAATTATGAAAGTTCGTGAGTGCTCCAGGAGCCACATGAGGATAAATATAGATTCAATCAAATCAAATCAAATTTAGCAATAAAGTGGTAAAAAGTGAATTACTTTCAGCTTGTCCCAAGGATATATTTGTTTAGCAGAACCAGGATAGTTTATGAAGGCAGTTTTGTCAAAAATGAAAAAAACCCTGTACTGATCAGTTTTTCTGTTTCTTCATTTACTATACAAATTGCAAGTTATTACAATTTTCAAAAGTTATTTTATCCAAAACTTAACATACATTCAGAGGTTCTTGTGGAACGTTATCTTCATTAAACCTTTTAACTGTCACTTTTTAGGCTATTTGTTAAGAAGGTGGGTTATGTATTTGTGATGTTGGACTAGATGTTGGACTAACGGTTGGACTAGATGATCTTCAAGGTCCTTTCCAACCTAGATGATTCTGTGATTCTGTGATATGTAAGTGTGTATGACTTATTCCTATCCTTACACCAACATACTCATTGGCCAAGTTCAGTGAATATGACAGAGAAGCAGAGATCTCAGGGGAGTTGCAGGTGTGTCTACGTTAGTGTTTTATATTAGACCATCCCTGCACTTCTGAAGTGAATGTCCCAGCTGTTCCTCTTTACTTTGCTGTGAGTCACATAATAGATTTGGCTTCTGAACAAAATGGACTCAGACATGGAAGTCCAGAGCTCTCAATTCATGAGACTGGTCATCACCTAACCTGAGGTAACTGATCTCCCTACATACCACTCCATTATTTGTAGTGTGGTCATCCGATTCTCAAGACAGGTCTTTTGCCTTACATATGTACTCTTACTGAGTTGCACTAATAGTGTAAGTTACTAGACTACAAGAGAGAACCTTGTATTGCACAGCATTGAAAATGCTAAAAAACAAATCCCTCACTAGGCATCAAAAAAGAGAGTGAGGAGGGGGAGAAAAGAAATCTTTTCCAGTAATACTATTGCTTAGGAATTTCCTTGTGAAGAATCACTTTGCACAATAAATAGTAAGGTGGTATGTATGTACAAACCCAAGGTACCTGGAAATGCAAGACTTGAACATTGAGTCCAATTGTAATTGCTAGTACAAGTAACTAATTATTACATTAAAATTTTCTTTCTATTTAAATGTATCTTTTTCCTTCTTGCTGTTTGCCTTATAATGTAACTACAGAGAAAAAATTATATGTCCTCACAATGTATTTTCCCTTTAATTAGAGAGCTTTTATAACTAATTCTCACAGTGCTTACTAAAATTTACCTCATCCTACTGATTAAAGATGTAGGAAGAGCTATTTTGTGCAGCATATCTGTACGTCATAAATCCATATGATCAGGTAAGGTAAAACAGAAATGCTCTGTAAATGCTGAAGTATGTGTTAAATTGACAATGAATGTTCATCTGACATTACATGTTACATGGTGGAATAGATTCAAATTCAAAAGTCAAATATGTAATGTAAGTTACTTTCAGAACTTAATGTAATTACAGCCTCAAAGTTTAGTTATACCAAGAAAAGGCAATTCAACTGCAGTAGTTAATTTTCATTGCTTTTAGAACTGGATTCTTGCAGATCTGTGAAAGAGCTAAAAATACAGACATTATCTGTACCATAGTTATGGCACATGAAACAGAATACACATATAAAAGCATAGGAACTATTCTAAGTATACACAGAACTCCATTGCCTTTTGAGGATATTAAACACAAGCATTGTGTGTAGACAGACATACTGATGTGGATATTATTTTTACATTCACCTGTATACTTTCAAATATTAAAACCTCCAAGACCTGAGACTGAAAATAGTGGCAACAGGTACTTGGCACCATTGACAAATAGGGATAGTTTTTAAAAAAAGTTAGAATTAGCTAAGTAAAGTTTATAAAGTAATTTATGTCAGTATTCTTACGAACCAGTTTAACCTACTTGGTTTATAATGTCAGCATTTACAATGCCATTAAAAATAAAGCTTTGTACTATAACATTGGGCAGTTTCATTTTAGTAAATCAGGGAGATGCAACATTTTTGTTTCAGCAAGTCTTTCCTAGTAAAACCAAAGTCATTCTTTCAACAGACTGATGGGAGGCAGATCTAAAATGACGCTGTAAGGATTTTAACTAGCATGTGGTAAAGACATAGCTACGGTCTAAAATGCAGTAATTTTAAGTGGAACTGAAAAATAGTGATTTCTCTAGTTAAATACTTCGGGTCCATCATTGACTCAGTTTCTAGATCTTCCATACTGGATGCTAAACAAAAACTGAGCTAAAGACAGAATTATTGTTAACCTACCAGTAAGATGTTAATTGCTTTTACATGGACCACACCAAGGATATCAATACAAAAAGAATGTGAAATAAATATTTTAATGCTACAAGTTTCTTTTAAATTTAAAAAAAACCCCTATGTAAAAAGTTTGGTGTTTTTTTTTTCCTCTAATGAAATGAGCTCTTTACATATAAATTATATTGTAATAACAGAGCTCCCTGGTGGAAAAGAGTTCCTTCTCCTGCTGGCAAAAATTAAAATAATCACAGATGGCTAATGATCAAAAATACTGACTGACAGCTACGAAGTACAAGGCATAGATAATATTCTCAGAGCTAAAATTTATTTATACTTAGAACTGGCTTTAGGCACCCACAAAATCTGCATTCATGATGTCCTATTATAAGAGACATCTTTTAGCCACCACCACAATTTCTGCTGCCAGGGTTTTTACTTAAGATTAAATTGATCTCCATAATAATTTCACCAATATACTTGTGTTTCAGCGTACCAGTTATTTGAAACAATCTATAACTAGCTGAATTTACTTAAATGTATAGACTCCAATATTTGTATGTGCGTTATACTTAAGATGTATATTTTGAGTTCTTAGAAATACTGTATTATACTTGAGAATTAATATACTGCAGAAGTCAGTCAGTGCAAAGAAAGGGTCCTGAAACACATTAATTTCTCATATTTGAATGATGGTGTACAAAGTGTCTTGTTTCTTTGGTAGTGTTCAAAAACCTGTAAGGAGTTTGGTCTTGTTCCCACTTATGTTAGTTTAAATGTTTAGTTGATTCAGCCAGGATGTAGATGAGCTTGTACTTAATTCTTGTTTTCTCAAATGATTCTTATTTATCATTTTATGGCTCCCTTGAAAAGTGTGCTAAACACTTTGTGGAGCAGAAACCTATCTTCAATTTCAAAGCGCTGGCTGTGTTGTAGGCTTGTGATACTTACAATTTTTCAGTGCACATCCAACCTGCAGCATCAAATGTTTTCTAAGAGAATGTCTGCCTTTTTGAAGTGTAATTTCTATCTCCAGTAGATGAAAAGCTGAAGAGATATCCTAGACCTATTTAAAAGGTTTGGTAAATGCAAGTTTTAAATACCTCAAAATATTACCATTGGGTATTAGCAGCATTCCTATGAAAAATTATATGGGAGTGGATATTTTAAAATGTTTCTACTTCATCCATTTAACTTTCAGGTACATATGAGAAGATGGCATGAAAGAGCAAAGTTTCTTTGAACTTCACTATTGATTTTTTGAAAATCAGCAACCAGAAAACACAAAAAAGAGGGAAAGAAAGAAAGAAAGAGATGCTACTTATGGAAAAGCTACATAAAATTACATATTCCATTGGACACCAGAGAATTCAGGAGGAAGAAACCCTCAAATTCCAAAACTGCAGGAAAACCTGAAGTCAGAATTTGCACTTGCTTAGACTCTGCAATTCATCTCCACAAGCACCACAAACCAGGCTTCATTAATCGCAGAGGTCTCAGAAATACTTGCTTAATAAACCTTTTGATTTTAAACTGAGCATGAGTTTTGGACACCAGCTACTGATTTTTGTGCTGACACTAGTAGCCTTGATGATAAGATGTGTAATCTCAGGCTGTAATATTGGTTCACATTCTTTCTGCTCAAATGTCTGACTGGACCTCTGCTATATGAGCTGGAAGCCCTGGATATAAGGAGTACCATTTATCAACACAGCTGCCATTATGCCAGGACAGTGTAAATTTTACAATGCCAGTCATGGAGTTGGAGTAATAATTAATGTAGGAACTTTTCCCCATGTAGACAGTATTATTGTAGATATATTGAGATTCAACTTAAACAGGAATGATTTCAGCAAATAAGTTACATTATTTCATCTAAACACAAGTGCAATTTATAAGTAATAGATAGTCTGTGACTTACTAGCATTCCAGCAGTCACAAAGTCTTCCTCTGCTAGCTAGCTTGATAATGACTTCTGGTATACTATGTTACATTATACAACACAGAAGTCAATCAAAAAAAACCCAAAAAAAACCAACCCAGAGAAAAAGAATTGTTTTTTGATAAAAGAGGTGTTAGTAGCTACAGGGGCTTCACAAAAACAGCACTTTTAAAGAGCATGTGTTCATTCTACCCCTTTTGAAATTCAGTTACAGCTAAGTGAACTATCACAAGTAAACTATTTCACTGAACTGAACAACAATAAACCAAAACGAGTAGAAGTACTAAAAGCATGCCTGAGGCAACAGAAACTTTGGTGTTAATTTCCATTTCTTTCAAGTGCATTTGATGAATGATGTGACAAAAGAATCCTAATTAAAGTCGAAATCCTGAATACTAAATAAATTAGAAGTGCCACTACATTCATCTTCTACAATGATAATACTGCCACTTCTGCTTCTTCTCTGTGCCCCTTTGCTTACATCTGTGGCAGTAACTCAGCAAAGGGCACTGCCAGCACAGATGGGGGAATGGATACTGTTCCCCCAAATACAAAGATAATAGGACAGACTGCTTTGTTTCCCGTCACCACCTTCAATTTACACAAAGAAAACCTATCAGGAGCATTCAAAGTATTTTGAGATTATTCATTTTTCCTCTGAAATTACTTCAAACTTGACAAGCAATACTGTGCTCCCTGGACTTTAGTAGCACCAGACAAGTTGCTGTGTTTATGGCCATTAATTTTTTATTTCTTTTATTACTGGAGAATCATTAAGTACATATATATTTCAGGTAATATATAATCCTAATGAGTTGGAAAGCAACACTGAAGGGATAAAATTCTATGGCGTGTGTCACACAAGTCAGGCAAGACAATCATAAATGACCTTAAAATCTATGAATCTTTCAAGGAGCTGCCCCATTCAATAAGCAGACTGGAACATGAATTATGACTCCCAAGAGACATCCTTTCCCTGCTCCCCTTTTGTTCCAGGGAGCAGGTCTGAAATACTTTAGGAGAAGTTTATATCCCCAGTGTGCCCAAGCAGTAGGCTTGTCTTTTTCCATTCTCTTTCCACTCGTTACAGAAAGAGGGCTGGCAAAGGAGGAGGCCCTTCTATTCCCACCACAACTACACTCAGAATCTGCCAATGCAAACAAAACTGATGCCTCAGTGTCTCCAAGTCCCATTTGTACTGTCTAAGCACTGTGACAACAGAAGTCCTATAAATAGGCTGTAGTCAATCAAGAACTCGAAGGGAACCATTTAGTCCAACGTCCCAACTTTGTCAGTGACTAATAGTGGCTGCCAGTTAGAAAAAGTGTAAAAACATGGCAAGCATGTTATGATACTTCTCCAAATTATTCTCCCAGACTGTAGCAATTTATAGAAGGCTCTGATTTAGAGTTCATGCCTTTATATTTAATGGCCCATGGTGTGTTGCACATATACAGAACACCCATGACTTGTCTCACATGGTAGAATACTCCAACGCTATAATAACACAGGACACACAATAAACACGGAGTGTCTTCTTTAATCTTCTCGCAGTGACACCACACTTCTTGGCTCTTTTTAAATAATGTGGTTTCTTTGTATTTTCTGAATGACAAAAGAGCCAGAACTCTCTCTCCTTTACCCTTTTCATTTGAGGTTTTAAACAAGTTTCAGATTTGTTCTATGAAATTCTTTTTTTCAGAGGAAATGAAAGAGAGAATTATCGTAATGAAAAAGATAGATCACTTGCTTATATCTGTCTAACATATTTTAAGACCTGATTTTACTCCTAATCTAGCTTGTGAAAGTGTAATGGGCTACAGTTTTTAAAGTACTGCAAATAAAAACACAACTTATGTACACCTGGTATATAATTTCCAGAATTCTTGTCAACAAGTGAATTTTGTAGCCCTGGTTTTCTCCTATGAATTTTGGATTGATATTTTAGAAAGGTTATTTCTTCATTCTAACTGTAATAGTGAACATTTCGGTGATCAGTGTGTTGTTGAGCTAATTATTCTACATAGGTAGATATATATAGATTTAATAAATTACCTAAGTAGGAGAGACATGCTGAGACATATATTGTCATATTATTTATTGAAGTGCCTATCTTACACATGCAAAATTGAATATTTTCAGCACGAGCTCTTAAATTTTAATTTTGCATTCTCCTAACAGTGAAATATTTTATTTCAAATTCACTCGTGAAAAAGAAAATTTTTACACCACTTTAAAAATACACAAGAAGAGAAGTAACTATCTTGCTACTTCTCTCTCATGCAAACACCCTGTGATATACGTATGCAACCTGCATTTTCCTGTATGCTTAAAAAATACGTACAACCAAGTACCAGGCTTCCATTTTTTCCTGTTTTTTTGAATGACTTCATATTTATGTCTTATGTGGTTATGGAAGAATAAAGTAAGCAAGAGAGATTTGAACAGAAATGATTGGAACTTGAGAATTTAGTAATTGAGGTACATGCTTTGTAATGAAAAGTTGAACAGAAGCAAGAAGTACTTCTCAAAACAAATGCAAGAGGGGAAGTTGAAAATTTAACTTACCTTTTTTCATGTGGTGTTATATGGTACACTACCTAGTTTAATGAAGCCACTGCAAACTTTTCTTTCTTAGGGCTAAACTTACTTTGACTTCATTATCACTGACCTTGATCCTTTCTGCCACTGTCTGCTGTGATCCCTGGGGCTTAAGTGCCCAAAGGTTATTGACTTACATACATGTATATGAGTTGTCATCTCTGGATTCTTAATAATTGATTGTCAAAGCACTTTTGCACAATGCACCTTGCTTTTTCGGCAGAACAAGTGCCCTTTCTTAACTCAATGTTCAGCTACTCTTCTTTGGGGTATGTGTCAACCAGCATGATAAAGCGTAAAAATACAAGCTTGTCAGTAATGACCCAGTTGGTAGCACTCAGAACTCTTGGCTAAAAAGTCAGAGAAAGTGTTTCCAAGTTCTTGTGATTGTTTTTTTTCCTGGAACTAGTGAAAAATATAGCAAGAAGCACTGTCATTAGGAGAAATCTAGATTTGACTGTGAATTTCAAAGGAAATTATCCTTTTCCAGAGCTAGAGAAGAATAAGGTATTCTGGTCAATGTTTTCAAAATTGCAGATGATCTGAAATGAGTTGTAAAACTACTATTTGGCCAAAAAATTATAATTTAAAATAATATGGGGGTTTTTTGTTTGTTTTTGTTTGTTTGTTTTAAGTTTATAAATTGCCCTCTCTTCAGTGGTTTTATTGAAAGATAGTTGACTTGAGCTACTGAATTCATGTTTAGATCACTGCTGGTAAAGACCAGATTACATACAAATAGTGGCCTTGCATGTTTATCAAGTTTAGAAAGCAAGGTTAATTGAACATTTGTTAAATTTGTTGCATGCACCAAAAAGGTAATATTTGGTTGCTTAAGACAGTTTGATTTTTTTTTTCAGATGGCTTAGTCTCAGAGACATAGAGCAGCATCTTTTTGTTACCAGACAATATATTCTGGAGCTATAGTGTGCTATAATCACTATAAGACAAATCTGTAATGTATTGGACAGAGTAAACTGTTCCTGTTGTGTAATGCTTCCCTATCCCTCTAAAGGCTTATAACATCTTTTATCACAACAAAGGGAAATTTGGATCTTTTATCAACTAGTTCAACAAAGCAATCCATTTAAATAATGTGTCTGGTACTTAGTCTATGGAGATAATCAGTAGCTTATTAACCTTAATCATAACAACACATTATCACTATTTAGTTTCATGTTGACTAATTTGCAGAACAATGGGGAAGAGCACACTCAGCACATAAGATTGTTCCTAGTTCTTGGCACTGCATAAATACAGTGACCCTCACTTGAAATGTCAGAGACTTAAGAAAAAGCTGTATCATATGATGAAGGAAGAGAGTAGGGGAAAAGAGGATCATGTAATCAGAGAGTTAGTTAAAAAGTAAACACTTGTTAAACCTCTGGACAAAGTGAGATCATCATCAAACAGATACCTAGAGCACAGAATAAAGGTCAGTTACCTTTTATCGTGTTTGTGTAGCTTCAGTTAAACTAACAAGCAGCAGCATGTGCTTAAGGTCATAGTTAAACACTTCTGCCTTGATAAATGAGCTGTGTATTCAGTGCTTCCCTTTCAAGAACATGGCCATATTGGAACTCTGATCTACAAGAAAAAGACAGCCATCAGAAAAGGAAGCAATTTACCTGGGGACAGAAATCAGTCATTTCAGATGGTGGAAGGAAATAATAATGAGTCAAATAATAAAATAATAATAAGTCAAAACAACCAAAATGCAATGAATAAACCTCAAAAATAAAACCGTTCAGTTTAATTTTGGGGAATGAAAGTGTAGAATTTTTTTTTTTCTCCAAATTTGTCCAAATCACCAAAAATGCTTTGCTTTGAATTATTTAAACATTAAAGATACATTTCATCACAGCTGCACGCTTCTCATAGAAATTCTAGTTCTTGATCCTGAATGAACGTACTATTTCATATGAATGCCACAGATACCACAGATAAACCTACTACTCAGGAAGAAATATGGCCATAAGTCTTATGAGAGATTTAGATGGCTTATACCCCATCCTGAAAGGAGTGAAGGTGGATGAATAAACTGCACCTTCTAAATCAATGTACCATGCTATATAACAGTTCCATTTAATCAATTCAAAAAAGGAATTTTAGGGGAATTAATTAATTTCTTAGATAATGTAGGACTGTAACATTTTCAGTGGGAAAAAGTGAATACCAGAAAAGCTGCAGTATACATCTGACTAATATTCCAGAATAAAAAATTCAACAAGTTTTAGGTTCTGTATTATGACAATAACTTTCCTAAAACTGTTCACGAAGTAAAATTCAGGTGACAACACCCCAAAATTTATTAGAACCAATTCTGCTACAATAAACTGAGAAATCCAAACTACTCAACCTTTTGTCTTTTCACTGAATTATGCTATGCCACTATATGTCTTTAAGTGTATACTGCAGCTTAATGGTTATCGAGACATAGGATACCAACAATTTCCTTGCATGATTTGCACTTCATAGAAAAATGTGCAAACTTCAATTGGCCAGAGTGTTCACACAGAATAAGATTCTGCTACAGGGTAAACTTTTTTATGTAGCTGTTTCCGTGATGGAGAAAATGGTAACACTATGTTTACATTTTGATAAGAGTTCAAAAACTGCTTGCTATAAATCACAGTAGAAAAGTGAATACCACTAACACAGTGATAGTGTTGCAGCAGCCATGAGGGCTAAAAGAAAAGGTCGTTAAAATTGTTTTTATTAGATCAGCTTGTAAAGTTAAAAAAAAAAATACAGAAAAGCTTTGAAGACCAACTCTTCTTCAGGTGTCAAACAGAAGCAGCAAGGCATAATATACCAAAAATTTCTATAAAAAATAGAAGCACTTGTTCTTCCTTCATAACACAGGTTTTGCTCTTTTTCTTTATTCTTCTTAATATTGAACTAGAATAACAAAACATAGGAAAGTTATTAAAATATCAAATCAGTTTGAAATGCTGCAGTCCATGTTCTGATATTAGAAGAGTTGAAAGCATTATAGAAAGTATTTTACCAAGAATTTACTTGGCACAGACTATAATGATTTTGTAATGGAAGTTTTAAAGGAGGAGGAAGTAAAACAGAATGAGAGAGGTAAGCATACAGTAAAACTAGGAGCAGTAACTGAGACTGATGAAAAAGGTCAAATCTGAGGATGCTGGGTAACTAACTGTAAAGTTAAAATGAAGCCTCAGCCAATTATTCTTGACCAAAACCAAAACAGCAAGGTTTGGGAGAGAGAGAATTACTTCAGTGAGACCTCATTATTTCAATGATACAGATTCACAATTCTGTAAATGAAATTATTGCCATTTTGTCTCATAAATGGTGTAGTTAATAAGGGCTCTACAAAACAAAACTTCTCCACATTTTCCTGCTGACATCAAAGCTCTCTGCCTGAGAAAGTAACTGTGCTTTTTTCCTACATGTCATTGCTGTATAAGTCCTGGACCACAATTGTGAAATTGCAGTAACATATCTGATAAAGATCTGCAGTGATTTGGATTTTAAATCTGCTAGGGACTAGACAGGAAAAAAAAAAGAAAAAAGTAATTCACACAAGGCCACAAGATAGGATTGAGATAGAAATATGTCTCACATGTACTGTACATGAAAAGACAATGATCTCACAATAAATTTTAGCTTATCCCAGATATATAATCTTACAGATTCAGAGCTCTGGAAGCAAATATCTGTCTACATTTATGTATTTTTATCTTCAAAATGTTTAGTGATACTGCTTATAAATAAACACAGATTCACATTATCTAAAACTGTATCTTCTTCGTTTCACAGCAGTGATGAAATTTGCAACTCATTTTATAAGGCTGTAGAATTTGAATTTTACTGAAATGAAGTGTGCTGTGAGCAGATTCCACTGTTAATGTACGTATGTTGGTCTGATCTGAAATAACAGAGAAAATGTATCTGATTATGCATTACTCTAGGCAAATATTGCCCATAAACTTAAATGAGTATTTGAGACTTTATCTAAATGGCAAGCAGTAAGTATAAGCACTGGAATTAGCTTTCTGGGTGTTATTTGGTATCTAACAGTGAAACTATGAAAACATTTAAGTGTGAAAACAAAAGCTGATCTCATCTCTTACCCTCTTGCCTGACTCTTAGTCCTTTACCATGCATTTTGCTTATGTAGTTGAACAATACCCGTTTATGATAAAATTGCAGCAAGTTTTCACTTAATATAGAAATTATGTTTTTATTCAGTGTTTATGTTGATATCTTAAGTATCATGCACACTACTATGTAGTGACAAGACCAAATGCACTTTGGCTTAGTTTCAATACAAAAATTAGAAGGTGTTGATTTTATTACCACTCTGGCAATATATTTGAAAGCATGTTAATGAGTATTAATATCATATGCTTAGCCAAAAGAATTCCTGAAGTTAGAATGCTATTTTATCTGCTTTAAAGCATTAGTAATAAGGACTCGAATATGTATATTGATAAATATTTTATATCCTGTTAGCCAATAGTTGGACACAATTGAAAAATCTACCTACTCTACACAGAGAACTTATGCTGTATTTGTTAAAATAGTAAAGCTGATGACAAAAGTAACTGAATTCTACTGAAATCTATTAAGAATATCCAGACAAAACCAGAAGCAATTATATTATTCAGCTGAAGAATTTTCCAGTTGTCAAGATAAACATTCTTGAGTTTTTATTTGGATTATTTTAAGTCCCAACCAGTCTGAACAATTAATTACATGGAAATCACTATGAAGCTTTTTACGTTTCCTTTACCAGAATGTTCTGCATTTTTTTCCTAACAATTTTTCCTAACAATTCAACCCCATAAGAGACTGAATTCATCAAGGAATTAGATGAGAAATGGAAGCTTCTGTTTCAGAAAACAGAATGGCAGCTAGACAACAGAAAACAGATGCCAATTATTTGCCAGTGTCTGCAGTAGAACAAAACATTTTATGACATTTACTTTGCCTTAGCAAAGCTGCTGTTGATGTCAGAGAACTATCAGTCAGCAGGTTCTGGAAAAAGGCTCTGTATGATCTAGCATTGAAAATAATTTCTTACACTTTTGTAAAGACAACAAGATAAAAAATACATAGTATTTTGTATAGAGTAGCAACAAAGTTATCTATATTAGTACAATCTGGAATATTGTCTTACACTGTAAAACCACAGTTGCTTAATAAATTAAGTGAAAACAGAATTTGTACTGCTTGGACTTAGTAGCCACAAAATAGGGGTTTTTTTGTCACACACTGAACGGGGAAGAATTCAAGCTGTGCAACAGAAAATAAAACCAATCTTTTGTCACTACATTAGATATCTTTATTTGGCCTGAGTACATATCTGTAAGGTGGGCTAGTCTTCAGCATGTGCCATCCAAGGGATACAGGAGTTGGTGACACTTTACCTTTAACAGACCAGTCTGACACAGTATTTATTAATGGTAAATATTAAGTCAGGCCAGCAGGAACTAACTCTCTTAAACTAGGCTGACACTCAAAACTTTTAGTTTGATTCTGTAACAACATTTTTTATCTATCAAATACTTTAATTAGATGGTTACACTGACAAAATGTGGCATAGTCCTTGTAGTATACCTTATTCTATCAGCATGAACCATCCAGACAAAACACTTTCTGGAGATGGAAATTGTACTTGTATCAGGAAACTATGCCTGTATCATTCTGGCAGCCAGACATTTCTAGCACAACTAGGTCTTAGATTAAGGGCAAAGGATGTCCACTTGAAGGAGCGTACCTTGAAGATCAATGCTGGCAATGGAAGATAATGCAGTTGAATGGTTACTTTCTGCACAGGGCTATGTACACTATATGCAAATGCATGAGAATTAGTGAGAAAAAAAAATGCTGTATTTTTTTGCATCCATTTTTTAAAAGAACTACAGATCATATTACTATAATTTCATACAGGGAACATCTGCTACCTGTGGCAAAACTAATATCTCATTGTGCCCCCTTAACTGAAGAGCTCATTACAATAGTGCAATCAATGGAGGTTCAGGCATTGTTCAATAATGGGCAAGCAGTTACATGTGACCTACCAAACACTATACCTCACATCAATCCTCCTAGGCCTGACTCACAAAAGAGATGTCTGTAAAGGCCCTTCTAACCACAATGTCTGTGTCCTCAGTTCAACTTGTAATTTTGGAGTCTTTCATTACAGTGGGCCTATCAGCACTCTGTCAATTACTACCACTTACATGTGTGCAGCTTCAGTTAATTTTCCTCTTTTCACTCTTCCTTCTAAAATACTAATGACTTCAAAGTATTACAACATCCAAAGTATACCAAACCTCAACCACCTCTCTAAGAGAGTACCTGATGATAAGAATAAGTTACCAAGTCTCATTCAAAAAACTAGTAACAAAAAGTCTGGTACTCACATCAACAGTTATTGTTTTGGTGGCTGCATTTCAGAGGTCAGGTGGAGATAAGTGCCTGTGAGATTTTAGCATGGTTTTCTCATGGCCAATATACATTATGAAATGAGTCATGACACAGTCATGACACAAACTAGCAGTGACCAAAGCAGCTCCAGGATAACATCATTGCAGCACAGTGCCCAAACTCTGTTAGTCACTATTTAACTGGGTCAAATTTTTCTGCAGTTTTAATTTACTATTTTTGTTTTTTTACATGGTGACTGAAATCTGCAAAATATACTTTCTGGAGTTTTTTCCTCTCTGAACTTATTTGCTCTCCCATGAAAATAATAATATTCACAGACATTTTCATTAATATTTTCTGTAAACAGAAATTATAATATTGACATTTTTGGCAAAAAAAAAGATTCATCTAAGCATGTTTAGCTATGACTTTAATAAGAACAGAACTTTTTGAGAAAGAAAATATAAAAGTTGTTTTTCTACTAGTCAAGAATTCAGATTATAAAGAATCACTCTTCAATTAGTACATTTCTTGCAGACTATGCAAGGGCTAAGCATGACTAAACAAACTCATCTTCTCTGGATGACAATGAGCCGGCATGTCGAGGAAGAGGGGCTGAGAGGTTGAGGAACACTTATGATGTCATGGGGAATGTACTGTACTTCTATGGCCCAATAGTACATCTTTTACTCCTGTGAATAGTTCCACTGATTTCAGGTGAATAGTCCTGCAGGATTAAGTCACTGACGATTAATAATGTTTGAAAACAAGGCCAAAGCCCTGGTATTATTTTAAGTCTCAAAGACAGGGTAGTTTCTATCTAACCTAATAGATCAGAACCTTGACTTGCTCATTAGCTGAGAACCTCTGCCCTCCTTATTAGGCCCAATTCTCTCAGATGAACCGTCAGATGGAAACTGCTGCAATTGTACACAGGACAAATTCTATGTCATTAATGGAACAGGTGTTTAATGATTTTGGATGCATCAAGTTTACCCAGCTTCTTAAAAGGTCTCTTCTCATATATAATAGTGGCTGTGACACCAAGGATCATTTGTAGAAAAGGTTGGCACTTCCCAGTCCATCAAACCATCAGCTTTATGTGCTCACACGGTGAATTTATTCAGGGAGTTCGTATTGTTTTCTTAAAACAATGTTTAGAATTGCTATTAATAATACTGATGAGGCAGTAATTCAGCCTCCACTGAGATCAGTGGGAGCTTTAACTAAGCAAGGCCCACAAAGGATTTAGGATTCAGATCATTAACTATAATATGCAACTTCTACACAAGAAAAGTTACATTTACTTTAGAAGTTTTATTTCAAGTAAAAGTTGATAAGTCAAAACTGTTTTAAATCATGGATATCTACAAGTTACATTTTTTGTCTATAAAAATATGAACAGATGCAAAATCAAGCTTTATCACAGTGAAAACCTTGTATTTGACTGAAGTCACATAAGCTATATTTGACACTGGACTTTAGCACATTTTATTACTTGATTTTATCCCAGCTGCCTTATTTTCTATAGTGTAATAAGAGCTAAAGAGCTTGACAGAATGGAGCCTGTCACGTTACATAGCACCCTCCCATAAAGTAAAGGGAAGGGGAAGGAAAGATTCCTGTACTGAGATGGGAGAGACTTATTTTGAAAAACTCTTGCATGAAAATGTAGACAAAAAGAATGAGATTTTACAAACAAAATTAGGCCAACTGTATTTTAAACACTAAACCTCCCCCAAGAGGAATGAAGAGTTGTCATGTTTCTGTTAGTTATTAATCTCGGATTTTATTCAGACTTTGGTGTTAGTGTGAAGGATCTTTTCTGTCAATGGGCAGTGGAGTCATATTAAGAAGCCCAGCAAATTTAGCCCAAAAGAATGTTTCCCACTCTAATGGAGACTTTTTGTTCTCTATTATTTTATCATGTTCAAATTACAGTTTATTCAGGATAACATAAATTGGTGCTCTTTATGCAAGGAAAATTATGCTATGAAAAGAAGAAACAATCCTCTTTTTAACAAGACACCATACAGATATATATAGAAGTTTTGAAGGCAACTACTTGAGGTTTTCTATCAGTGAAGTGCAATGCACACCCATCTCTCAGCTGCTCTTGCAAAGCCTTGCTGCTTAACTAAAGCTGCTAATGACATTTTAGCCAAGCCACTTTGGTCTTGGGTGATTAAGGTGTTCCAGCTGTCTTCTAATCTGCCAGACTGACCATGAGGGTAGCCAGAGATGGCAAGTATTTCAGACACCACAGCTAGAGTCATTGATATTCACCTGCCAACAACTCACCAGTTGGTCCAAGAGAGCACCTTATGGGAATTCTAATAGGAGAGACTCCACATAGGCTAAGTGACATTTTAGGCAGTCTAGGGGTTTTGATATTTTGGCATAATAATGGCAGATTCGATACAAGATATAACAGGAGAGAGAACTAAAATGGCACCATAAACCTACATTTAAGTGTCTTAAATCTCTTTCCCTGTACCAGGTCAGGTGACAGAGTGAGTGGGAATCTTATGTGCTTGGTGGTAGATATATTCTCATGCATTAAGTTGTATCAATGACACCTCTTCCCAGATCTCACAATGAGAGAATAATTTTGGTACTAGGCCAGCCATCACTTTTGCCCATAATGTATCTGTTAGTTAACCAACTTCACATGAGTATATAGCCCCACCATGCAGGACTGAACAGTCTGCTTTCTGAGAAACACCAATAGAAAAAAATTTTGTTCCTTTTCTCCTTTCAGAAATGTTTAGTCTGGATATTTGATTTTTTTCTTTCATTTTCTAGTGGAGTGTCTGTATACAAAGAACTCTTAAAGACAGTTGAAGTTTATAGGTGAAATAGTTGATGTGGGACAGCGTGCTGTATCAACATCCTTTTACTCTGAGCTTCCCAATTTTGCCAGTGATGAAGGAATTGAGAATAGCTGAGTAAACACATTAGGAGTCAGTATTATGAAGTGGTTTGAGACCCTCTGCCACCCACAGGCATAGCTGCCAGCTCTTCTTGCAACACCAGCTCATCAGGAGTGGGGATCCCTCCCACCAAAAGAAAGGCATCTGCAACAGGCAGCTACGCTATATGGATTCCCGACCTTAGCGGAAGTGAGAAGGTCATGATCAATGCCCTTCACAGTTAAAAGATCATGCAAAGTGACAGCAACCAGATCCCACATACCAGTTCCTCTGACATCCTAATTGAATAGAAACTATGACACCATATATCTAAATTTTCAGTGTGGCAAGATCTTGTCCTTGGTTGACCCAGCCGGAGTCTGGCAAGGTCTGGGCACACCGAGACACTTCAGGCAGCACCTCAGCTGAGCTGACAATGAAGCACAAGCTGGCAGTTCCCATCTGGGTTTTGGGTGTTATTTTTCTCCTCAAAGGTAACATACTGCCTCAGAGAAGCCCCCACCAAGCTCTGAATATAGATACTTGCCTTTTTTGCAAAGCCTAGATCCTTGTAACCCTGGTATTTTGAATTCACTGATAGTAGGAGTTGAGTTGCTTCTTCCCCACAAACCAAGAACTTGCCTCTGTAAACAGCAGCAGTTTCCAGCTTCCTCGGTCTACCCTGAAGTCAACACTGAAGTCACAGGGCAACCTGTGCCAGGCGGATGATCATCTGCATGAATGCATTGGGAGCAGAGATCTTTCCTGCTTAAAAACAGTATTCTGTTGATCAGCAGCAACTTGCCTCCACACAGAGCTAAGAGCTGCTTTGAAACCATGCTCTAACTTTGTCATTACTGTTGTTTTTTTCCTTGCTTATAAACAAAGAGGAGACAGGTTTCTTGTCCTAATACTAATTACATTAGTGTGGAAAAGATTCCTATTCACAGCAGTGTACTTTTGAATATGGAAAAAATACATTTTTGCTGAATACAGATGGTCAGCTCATGCTGTCTGTTTTTACCCTGATCATTATCGTCCTCTATCCAAAGAAGAATATTCTTAGCCCATTTTTCATAGCAATCATCTCCACCCTCACTGAAATTTGCCTTTAGAGAATCTAGATTCTCTTCTTTCCTTCCTTCTTTTTCCAGATCTCTAAAATAAAACTTGTTTCACCAAGTTTCTTGGGCTATGGTTTAGTAGCTGCAATATTTTTGATTTCAAGACTCTCATTAAATTACAGAAAGAAAAAAGTTTATATTTTATATTTACCATTCTGAATCAAATTTTCTCCTTTGTTTTTTAAACAAGCAAGGACATTGTTTCCAAGATGCATTTGCCCTGAAGTGTACTGCGCCAGACTAAATATAAGTGGTTATAATCACAGGCCAAACCCCAATCTTCACTCACAGTCTTGTACATTAGGGTAGAGGAGCAATACCTCATATTTAGTTCATGGTGCTTGATCTCTGGTTGAAATATGCAACCTTTTCCAAAACACATCTTAATAAGAGGTCAGCATCATCACTCTGGCATCTTCATAAGCAATAAATTCCATGTGAAGGAGAAGAAAAAGGGAAGTCTTAGTTGATAGGAATCACTAAGAGCAACCCCATTTGTAACTTTCCCAGTGTGACTATTTGTGTTTGCTGGTCTGGGGAGGTATGAAACTGTTGCTCCCTCATCCATTCCAGTATGGCACTGAAGAGAGTTTTCTTTTAACTATGGCACTGATGCTAAGAAACAAGTTGAGAGATCATTTTTGGCATATCCCCTCTATGCCAGTGTTTTATTTATAGTTCTCTTCTATGACACTATTTTATTTATGGTATTAAATATATAAGGAGATTATAATGCAGCAAAAAAGGCTATTAAGGAAAATAGAAGCTGTTTTGTCCAAGAGCCATGCTTATGAACAAGGCCACCTGGCTTAACGCACACTGATATGCAACCGCATACAGAACTGAGACCTTTTATTTTTGTACTCATCAGATATTTTATCTGTGTTCTACACTAATGCATAAAATACAGGACATTTCTTTCTAAGGAACTGACATGAATTAGATCTTATCTTTTAGGAGAGAACAGTGTTCTGAGTTTTGTTTTGAAATCAGGCCCTTGATTATCTCTGGTGTCTGGAAGTACATTAGTATTAAACAGAGCGTTTATCCCACAAGTTATTATGTAACCATTGTAAATAATGTATAAATACTTCAACTTTATCTTAGCTTAGCACTACTTTTAGTACTGAACTCATTTTATTAACACTTTTTATTGGAATTGTTAGTAAATCAATCCCCTACCTCCTCTTTAAGGCAGTCAGCTCCTCCTAGTGGCTGCTTGCAACCTGCACCGGAGCAGGCTCCAGGATCTGCGTTTGTCCTTGGTCTTCGCTAAGCAGAGCACTGAAGGTGGAGCTGTAAATTACTTTTCCTCCTTAAAATATAGAACAGAATAGGGAAATCTTTTGTCATTCAAAGCTATCAATGAAAAAAATAAACCAAAAGAAATGTTTGCATTATTCCTTGCATTAAAGCTTCTCCTACTTTTCATAGCCTGAATTTTATGAGTCATACAAATGTGAGCTGTAAGAGTCTATATTGCTCAATTACTCATATTCCTGCCTCTGCTACATCAATACTTCTTGAAGTGTTTTGTAAAGCTGAGCAGTAAAAACCAACGTATTCTATAGACTAAAGGCTGAAATCCTGAAAAAATATTTGTAGTAATATTTTTCCTTTTTAGATATTTCCTCCCCTTAATTTCAGCAGTGCCACTCACACAAGTAGTTACACACATGTTTGCATGCTTTTCAGAGTGGGTCTCTGTCACTCAGCCAGGAACACATTTCTGACAATCTGCCTGGTTTTCCTTCTTCAGTTTTACTGCCTAACTGGCTATTTCTGCCATGACGTTTCACCTGTTGAAACTACCCAGTGAAACTTTTGAACAGCACCCTACATTGTCACTACAGTTGTCACTTTTCCTTTCTTATATCTGAACACTATCAAAAAACACAGGAAAAAAGCACTCTCTCCCCTTGTATCTTCATAGCAGACTTGATGAATGTCCAAATAAAAATACAGCTGCTGAATGGCAAATTATCAGTGCAATAGAAGAAAAGCTCATACAGGGATACTTATATATTGAATTTATTATACAGGACCACATGCAAAACTTAGTTATCTGTTCATATGTAAATCTTCTTCCAGAAAAAAATTAAAAACCATTTCAGGGAACAAATGTAAGAAGTTTCAATGAAATCCACTGACAACCAACTATCAACATGGCAGGATACTATCCACCCAATTTTCATCAAAGGGCAGAACATCTGCTGCCATTGCTCAAGTTACTGCATGCCACCAGCAATTTCCAGATTTTAGGTCCCTATATTAAGGCAGTATTCTCAGTTAACCAGTAAAGACATGCTTTTGGTGGCCATCTTAAAGTACCAGCAAAAGTCCCAATTTTCACAAGCAGGTATTTAATACTTTGTGAGAAATAAGGCATCATGCATCATGCCAGGCAGCTACAGACAGAGCCAACCCAAATCAATAGCTAGGATCTTAGCAGGAGGTTAAGAACCCACGCACAGCACAGCAAGCAGACAAGACAAGCTTATTTTCTGATATAAATACAGAATGCACTGAAGAAAGACTACAGGCATTGAATCTTTTAGGATCAGTGTAATTATCTTACTCAACTATTTTGATATTGAAAGTTACAGCCTTGTGTGCCAAAGCACAAAGGCAACCATTAGCAACTAAATTTCTGTCTCCAGCCACTGGGAGGGAGAAAATTGTAGGTGTTATCTTTAATACCAATAAAAGAATACAGTAAAGGTTTTTTGAACCCCCTACTTATGATGTTGGGGAAAAAATGGGGGGGTATCTTGTGGCCTGAGGCAGGTTGCTATAGTTCTTAAATTCACATGGATTCAGGCTGTCCTCTACAACAATCTAGATGTAGACATGGTCTAGGGTTCTATTGTTACATAAATTTCCAGGACTGGGATTTTAATTTGTGCTATACATATGAAAGTCATCTGACCAATATATCTTTCTGTAGTTGACTGTTGAAGATGGCTTCAAGCCAATGCTGAAGAATGTTCACCTTAAAGTAACCCCTTTTTATTTCTGTAACAGCTTATTTTCAATTGAAAAATTATTAGTAGTCATTACACAGGTGTCTTAATCTAAACTGAGATCAGGGACTTACTACATCAGATGCTACCCATAAAAACACTAAGGAACAGTCACTGAAAAAGTCTGTAATTCATATAGGCAAGACAGATTCAAATGAAATACGTTTCACTTCCTATCGGAAACTGAGGTTCAGGAAACTTGAGTTGAATGAAAATCTTTATTCTTTTCTTTATCAAAGACTTTCAATCTATTAAGGATTATTAATTATATTCCTAGAGTTACTTGAAACAAGGACAACTTGCATTATTCAGTGTTTTAAGATTATAAAATGTGTAATAAGATTATTCAGTGTTTTAAAAAAATACATCCCACATTTGAATGAAAATCTGAAATTTTGTACTTTTACGCAAAATTCACTATCTGCATGAATTTTGACTCAGGATTATCAAATCATGCCTTTCACTAGTGTCATTAAAGAAAAATAATTGAACAAACAGATTTATTCCTTAAGAAAATACAGAACATATTAAAACCATGCATATGGATACTTCCAGGATGCACAGACTATTAGCTTGTTAAGCTAGTGAAAATTATTTTTAATTCCAGTGTGGGCTCTGAAGCCAATTTTTAACCCCATACTGCCTGGATGGTTCAGCTGTTCTTTGCTGGGGGAAATTAAAAAAAGAGAGAAAAAGAAAAAAGAAAAGTAGACCAAACTAAGCAAAATTAATTCGGTAGCCGTTAGGAAAGCCCATAATGTATTATGCACAGTCCTGGGTTCAGGACAATTTCTAAAATAGCAGAACTGCAACTGACTGAGAACCCCATCTAAAGCTCCCCAAATTCAACAGAAATTCTTTCAGTGAGTCTAATGGGCTTTGAGTCATGGCCTCATGCATTAAACTAATTTATATAGAAAAAAAATCTATTTCCTTTTACTGTCAATTAATCAGAGGACTGGGTGTGACCTATTGGTGGAATGGTAAATAATACAGAGAACAGGTCAGTCGTACAGACTTGGATTGCTTGGAGAGGTCAGTTCAGATCCAAACATAGGTTTTAATGCAGACAAGTGCATGGTCTTCTATCATCTAGAAACAAGGAGTATTTGTAAAATGAGAAAAGCTATTGTTGAGAGCAATGATTCTGTCTCAAGATTGCCAACAAATTACTATAATGGTAGATGACCAGCTGAACCTGATTTCTTTCAGTGAGCTAACATGATCCTTAATTGATTTGCAAGCAAGGGAACACGATAAAAGTGGTAAGGCAACATTAATGGCACCATTACTGGAATTCTGTGTCCAGAATGAATATCTATAATTCTAAAAGGATATCAAGGAATTGGAAGCAATTCTGGAAAGATGTAATGATGCAGTCTTCAAACTATGCTTCGCTGTGAGAGACGGAAAAAGTACAGCCTATTTGGTTGATCTGTCAAATGACCTGGAAATAATTTGCACATTGGTTATGTGGAAAAAATATTTCTGATAGTAGTAAGAGTTTAATCTGGCAGGAAAAGGTATAAAAAGATCCAAAGTGAATCTAAGCAAAAATTGACTAGAAGCAAAGGGAGGATTTGAAACAGTGAGGAGAACTAACTTTTGGAGCAAAAGGGGTATTACAATTACCCAGTATTGTATCATTTATGTAAGACTTTCTTGTTGTCATCTTTTACGCAAAAGGAATTGTGTTTTTTTAGAGAAATTAATGGATAACATTCTTTGACTTGTAGTATGCTGGCCTTGATACAGGAACCAGAGGTTCAAAACAGCAAATTGTGCAAGTAGTTTAGGGGGAATTAATGGTTTTGAAGCTAGCGCATATGGGTCTCATATGTGGTGGGTTGTTGATTTCATGTGAGAAGTATGACTAATAGATAACCTGGAATGTTGGCTGTAGGTACATGTAGAAATGAGGAGCTGATTTGACCTGAGTCCATTCAGGATACGTGAGCACTGCTGTGTTTAGCAGGAATTGTTATGCATGGTATGCCAATGGAATTGTTCTAGTACGGGTATTGTGGTTATTCTGTTGACCATTAAACTATTAATCCTCTAAAAGTATAATATGGTTAAGAGGTGTATGCTTATGTACATATCAACGGGTATAGTACATATATTGAATGTATTACCTGAGTTAATGTAATGTGATGATGTAGATAGGTTAAGGTTGAAGGTGGTTATAGGTGGCTATAACGTCTTTTCACTTAAAAATCTACGACCGCAAAATAAGATGAATACATGACAGTTATTTGCTGAACCAAAGGTGGCATATTTTCTAGGTTGAGTCTGGTTAGATGGGTCTTCTGCCTGAGGCCATATTGATGATGATGTCTCTAGGTTTGGAATTCACCATAGGTGTTACAATCCCTTATGTGTGGAGTTTTGCACAGCCAGATAGTAAGGCACAGAGAGAGATGCAGCAGATGCAGGGGACTGAGCAAGCTTAAGCATCTGTGTGAAGAATTTTCCTCTGCTTTAGTAGGAGACTAAAGGTTTATGTGATGTGCACTAGAACCACAGAATTAATGGTCTATTTGGGCACCAAATGGATTATCATCCCAGCAGGAATTTATGCCTAGGAGACCTCACAGAGTCTGTGCCATGGGATAGCAACCAGCACAGTAGAGAAGCAGGCCCACTCAAGGGTACATTGGATAGGTCTCCACAAGCCCCTACCAACTGTGAACCAAAAAATCCCAATAAAGCCTGCCCCAACCACTCAGTGCAGTGGACACGCCGTGTCATGTCCAACGGGTAGTGTGGCAGCTCATTCCCCACTACAAGACTCATCACAGCACAGTGACGATTGTCAGGATGTGCCACTAAAGCCCAGGAATTTTTGCCATTGGGATGATGTAGGAGGACCAGCAGCATTTTTACATATGCCTGATGCACAGCCACTGCTTTGCTGCCAAGGTGTACAGGCCAAACACTTTAACAAGGGAAGGGCAACTACAAGTATGAGTTGCCACCATCACTCCTAGAACAGTTGTGCATTTATTTCCCCTGGTAAGGATATCAAGCCCAGGTAGGAACTAAGAGAGTTGTGGTTATTCCCACCATAGTCAGACATTTCTGTTCTACTTTACCAATCCTTCTTGTAGTAATCACAATGAATCAGACAGTGATGAGCAAATAAAAAGCTAAAACCACTAAACACATAAGGAAATCTAAAGGGTACTTAATAAAACTCTTTGATTTGCTATTTCAACTTTTAATACACTCTATCATAATTAATTTTGATGATCTTAAGTTAAATTAAAAGCAACGGGTAGCACTGCATGGAAGGAAAAGTATAAGGGCACCTTAATGGAGCCACCCAACATAGTGCCCTGTAGGCAACCATAACTTAATTTAAAAGCACACTTGATATGCAGCAATACACCCAAGTAAAATGGCAGGTGATCCTCAAAACAGAATAAGTAGCTGTTGTATCCATCCTCAGCCACAGTAAATCTGTATGAACGGGGTGCTTTTCATTAAGCAATCAATAATATATTTTATTAGTTCCAGAACACTGCATACAACCCACTAGAAGTAATCTCACTCCACAGTTTTGAGTGTGAATACCACAATTAAACCAAGAAAAAATAAATTAGTTTTTCTGAAATCTGGAGGTTTTTGAGTTGTAAAAGTCCAATTACAAATTAGCAAGCTGTGAATAATCAGATTTTTAAAAAAACCCCACAGTTTCAAAGCTGCATGAGCTTTACTCATAAAATCCCTAAAGATTTATGAAGTTAAATAGTAATTGGTGGCAAATGAGAACACTGATGATAGCCAACAGAATCACTGGTTTTCACCTCTAGTTTTGGAAGTAATTCCTGGCCTTTTGGGAGCACAACAATCTTTCTGCAACACGGATGTTTGAAATATAAACAAATAATGAGACAGCTTTGTGCAATTCTGGGGTACTAACAAATATATCTGTATTTGAAAACATCCAATCTTCCATTCTCCTTCCAGTACAGCAGTGGACTAGATTTCCATATTTGTTCATCCACCTGCTTCCATTAAGAAGGGGAGATATCTACTCTTAAAAATTATTGGAAATCTGGTCTACTTCATTACAATGCTAGACTGGAGATAACCATGTCTTGAAACTCATCCAGATCTAGATACTGAGGACTTCTGAAAATCTTCCTGGCTTCATATCTGCATCCTAATATCAACTAGCATGTATAAGTTTCATGTGGATAAGATGCATCTTTTCATCATGTCTATAATTCAATCTTGACATGGTAATTTCTAAGTTCTAAGAGGAGATAATTTTGTATATCACTCTCCTTTTAGCATGTGAGAATATAAAAATCAAATATAGCGAATTTTTCATTCAGTTGCAAACTCTCACTGAAGTGAATGACCCTTTAAAAATGTTAGGAAGCCAGGCCACTCAGAATATGAGAGGCACATTTCAATCTGGTTGCATCGGAAATATTCAAGAGTAAGAGTGAATAGTGAGGAACGTATTTTCAGGCTTACAGAGCACCTGTATTCTTGGGGACTAGCTGAAATTGTGAGAAAATCAACCCCATAAAGTGAAAGCATGAAAATAAGAAACAAAAAACCTGTGTCCCAACACTTTGCTGTCTATTCATTGAATCTCATAAGTGCTGTTCAGGCAGAACCTTACATATTGGGTTGATTAAGAAATGATTATTCAAAGACTTAGTGACTAATTTCAGTAGTAAATGACTAGATTTAGGCCTGTAAAAACCGAGAAAACCTCCTGTATGGAGCCACTACAAGCAAAAGAAAGGATAGCCCAACAGCTAGGACATTTGCCAAAGACTTAGAAGACTTGGGTTTATAGTTTAAGCATCCATAAACTTTCAACAAATGACTTATGTCACAGAACCTACTGATTAATAATAAAATACAGCTAAACTCTCTTCTCTCCCACAGCTATTGTCCAAACTATTTACTTGGAACAGTCCTTGGTCCAAACTATCTTCCAAACCATGCTTGACAATTGTCTGGGAAAGTATTAGATGATCCAGTTAAAAACTGTGCCAAGGAGAGTGCTAATAATAGTTAATCTGCCTGGGCAATGGGATGCCATTGCTTAAGCCTGTATCCCATCTCTGCTTAATATACTACTGCAGTTAAATCCATTGCGAATGTGTGAAAAATGCAAGAAAGCACTGTCTATTATGCAATACTCCAGTACAAGTACTCCAGGCAAGAAAGTTCTGTGAAAACAATGAGTCCTTTCTGTAAAATAATGAAAAGAATTAGTGGGCAAAGTTATATGACATTATCATGGTAGACTTGGCATTGTTATGTTTATGGTTGGACTCGATGATCTTAAAGGTCTTTTCCAACATAAATGATTCTATGATTCTATGAATATATACGTGCAGATGTGAACCTGATATTGATACATGCCCATTGTACCCCAAAGCACAAAAGACCAGAATTATATATCTTATACCCATTCCCAGGTTGGTAGATTTTGTGTTCCTTAAGAAAAGTGATGTATTGTTCAAACACACAAAATTTCACACGAGATGAGCCAATCCCTTCATAAGCTTGTCTTCAAACTATGGTCTGTTTCAAGAATCAGAAAACAAATCCCATTCACTATGACTGGGAGGAACTCAATCTCTCCAGAACTAGCTCAGAGAAATATTTTTATAATACAGTTTTAGGACCAACTTCTTGAATGTGATGCTTGTGTCCTGATTTTTAGCAAAAATGGAAAGGCAGCAAGCAGTCCCCAGTGACATAAGTGGTATTTAGCATTTCTGAAAAAAAGTAATGGTCACTTGATTTAGAGACTTAACAGATATAAATCCACTAAGAGTTATTAACACTTACACCGGTAAATCGTTTAGGTAAATTGTCACACCTCTAATCCATAGAGTTACATCAGTATAGAATAGAGATATGGCTGTTTGAACATTACTGATTTTACCACTAGTTTTCTTTGCAAACTTAGCTAATATTGCAGACAAAATCCACGCAGTGCAAATTATCCTCTATTTCAAAGATACCAGCTTTAAAATGAAGTTCATTTTCTTGCATAAATAGGATACAATATAAACAAAGGTTCTTAGACAACTCAACATCGAGACTGAAAAATACTTTCAATCTGTGCTAGTTAGCATAAAACAACATTGTGTTTCCGTGAATGGCTATACTAAACATTTAACAAAAAAAGTCTGCATTTAGAAGCCATAATTTGACTGGTTTCAGTTGCAAAGCCTTCTGATTACTACTATTAAAAAACTTACCATGATTCATGCCCATTTCTGAAGAAAAAAGCTGGCTGGGAAAAAAACCCACAACAATAACTTGCACATTTTTTGTTAAATTATGTTTTTCCTATGAATTTGGAGGATTTTAAAAGCCTTTTAAATAGAAATTATTTTTAATTTCAATTTTATTCCCAATGTTCAGGCTATGATTTTTATTTAACCAACAAGATGGAGATGAAAAATAAAATCAGGGTTAAAACATGAAGAAAAAAAAGGCAAGACATTAATGGATTTTTATTAAATCAATTTTTTTTAGGGCTAATTTCAGTAAGAACATAATTTAAAATGAATGAATCTGCAATTGTGATTAAAAGACAGGTGAAACTAAAAGTTATGTAAAATTTTTGTAGAAATCTACTTTCTTGCTAGTTTCTGGGGGGGGGGGAAGAACAAAAATTAAAACAAACAAATAAACAACACCCCACCCCCCCAAAACCCCCAACAAAACAAAAAAGCAACACTACAGAGAAACAAATTTTCTCCAGTACAGCACAGTATTTTCTGGTGACCCTCTGTAGGTATCCAGCTATAGATTTAGGATCATAGAACTGAAGTTGTTGGAAGAGGGAGAGCTCAGGAGTCCTCTTAATCAACCTCCTGCTCAAACCAGGCTCAGCTGTGAGTTCAGACAATGTTGCTTGGGGTTTTTATCCTAGCAGGTCTTGAAAACCTCCAAGGAGAGAGTCTATCACTGCCACTGCAAGAAAGATCTTCCTAATTCAGAGAGGATACTCCAGTGTTTCTAGTCTAATCAGTTTCTTCTTTCCAGTCATGACATGCAAATACAGACACACGCACACACACGCAGATGAGTTTTTGCAGTGGGCCAATTGTTTCTCTTTTCATATTACAGACAGATTAAGCATAGCTCATAGCTTAGGCTTTTCAATGATTCTTAGACCAGCCTTAGTCACATGCTACCTATCAACACCACAAGTTACTTGCAGGCTCCTCTTTCTAAAGGCTTGGTATCTAGTGTTGGTTGGGATGTGATAGCTTGGAGTGAGAGGAAAGGTAACTGGCTTTAGTGTGATTGCATAGGAGTACATTATTCAACCTGTTCTTGGGTTTATATAATGTAGCTATCAGCTATGTAAGCATCATGCCTTGTCATGTTGGTCCATCGTGGACAGTTTCAAATGTGGTACACTGGAACATCTTAATATTTTGGGTGCATTTAATCTAGATTGTGGGACGATGAGCAAGTTTTGCTGCCAAAAGTAAGAACATAGTATCTCCAGACGTCAAGAGTTACTACCTCAGTATTCAAGGACAGCCTCTTTTTCTTGCATGCAAGAGAAAAAGTAATAATATCTGGAACATATCCGGCTTTGTGCTGGGGGAGTATCATGCCTAATACTTGAATACAACAAATACTAGACAACAACTTGGAAAGGAACCATCTGAGTCTCATGACTTACACAGTATAATTACCTGTCTGAAGATCATAAATGATATGATCGCCAATTGACATTTTCAAATTAGTTTTAGCATGTATAATAGCCTATTTTAAAATATGTTATTTAAGAGCTGGCTTGTTCTCTGTGAAAATTTAGGCTGGACAATGTTGCGATTTTCAAGTTTTGGCTGGTCCATTTTACATCCCTAAAAGGAGATACAGAGAAAAGTAACAAATTATATGTAGTAGTTTTATGGCAGCATTGCACTTAATCAGTCTTCTCATATTGTTATATTTCTTGGGATTATGTATATATATGCGTGCATCTATGTATGTGTATATATATACATATATATGTAATGTTCACCCCAGTTCAGCATCTGCTTAAGTAAAGATTAATGATGAGAAGTACTGTAGGTGTCATTTCTCAGGTAGTTAACATGGGTATTAATATTCAATTTAATTTTACTTATTGCTGAATCAGCAGACTTTATTAAAACAGCAAAGTTATGTTAAGAGAACAAAGTATGGATTGTATTCCCTGCCAATGTGAAGAGTTCAGGAAATGAAAAGTGCTTCAATCATGTATAACATATAGAGTATTGTTAGTGCAGAAGCTTTGTATCAACTTTGGTGACCCATTTGCTGGTCATTCTTTCATTGTTTTAAAGGCATTATGAATTAGAGCTCTGCAGTTTAAATAGCATCAAATACATGAAATAGAACCCCTGTGCCTCAGTTAACCTTAAACAAATTTCTGAAAGAGAGACAGATTTAATGGATGTGATGTCATAGCACTATATCATACATGCCAGAAAGAAAGAACAGAATATAACAGAATATCAGGGCAACATAGGAAAGCCATTTTTTACCTATAAAGCTTCAGAAAAATGAGCCAAACTTGTGAGGACGAGGCTGATGCATGCAGTAATGCATCCTAAAATGTCAAGATACTTATGTTTTCCATCCTCTTTAGCTTAAAAATTAGCTTAAAAATTAGATTTAGCTTAAAAATTAGATTAAAAATCTGATGTTGTCCAACAATACCCAGAAAAAGTACTTTAACTGCTTTCTGCAACCTGATATTGTATCCACTGAAGTTCACAATGAAATCTTCATTTACTTCATTACATTGTTCTGCGCCCCTTTCTAACTGCTTCAATGAAAAGAGGCCTTCAGTTGCAACAAATATTTACACTCTTGTTTGCAATATCAACAGTCCCTTCCTGCCCTGTTGGAAAATACTATGGCCCTAGCTTTAACTCAAACTATAAATACAGGAATGACTATGTGATCCATATGAACTCTGTACAAGTTCCATGAAGCCAGGGGGAGACTTCCATTGATTTCAGTGGGAGCTTACTAGATGATGCCAGGAGCACATGATCTTTCAACTGGATGCCTTTTAATCCAGTGGTTATTTTTTCCTTTTCTTACTTTCATTCTAAAGCAAACAGATTCAAAATCATTAGGTGTCGGAGTCCAGTACATGGCATCAGGGACATGCTCTTTGGTAGTCTACGTGTTAGGAGGTTTTAATTTATTTACCTTCTTCATGCAAATCAGACAGATTGATAAAGTGCTCTGAACAGATAAGATAATCAAGCCTCACAGCTAAGACATCCTGTCAGCATTTAAACAGAGCACCCAAGAAAAGGCTAGCTGCCTTTTGAGAACAGGAGCAGAAACTTTGAAGACTAAGGTAAGAGTTCTGAAATCTCTGCTAATGCCACTGACAAGAATGCTTTCATTTTGTCAGATGAGTCCACCTTAGCTTTCATTGTCATTTCCATTATCGAATGATCTTCATTCTGAAAAGGGATAACTAGTTATTGATTCAAATGTCAGCAGCTTAAATGCTATTAGCCAGGAGCAGCATCAAAACGGAAGGCTACTGCATCAACAATATTGTACACTCTCGCTCTGCAGGACTCCATCTCCTTCTATAATATCTAGGCAGGTGTATGGCTCAGCATAACCATGGATCTCATAATTATTCATATATTTATCCTCACAAAACCTCTGCTGTTCTTCTTACCCTTATTTTAGAAGCAGGCAATATACATCTAGGATGCAGACTGCAGTGGAGCATAGGATTGCCTGAGCTAACTTTTTCTATCACATTGGTACCATGAGAAGCAGTCTAGCTGCAGTGTTATGGAAGCTGGTGCAGGTCAATATGCCCTTAGCAGAAGGAAGGACACAGGATGCTTCAAATGCTTGCATTAGTTCTTGTAAAGGTAATTCAAGTATATCCTAAGCTGCCTGACAAAATCGCAGTGGAGCTAGAACTGAACTGAAGACAAATGATTGGTCAGTTCTTTCATGCTGTAATTAGCTTGAGATGTCCACACAGAGTTTGCTGTGGATTATTTCTTCCTATCCCAGGACTAGCTAATAGTGCACAGCCTGGACACAAAAGTAGGCACTGAGGAAGCAGTAAGAACATACACAGGCTCCTCTCTAAACAGCTAGCAGCATAATATTACAAAGCAACATACACATCTAATAAATGAAAAGGTTGTCTGTGACTACGTATAGTAATAAATATGTTTTATGCACATGGTTCTGGGGACTCCTAAGAACTAGCTCTCATTTGCTGGCCTCTAGGAGACTACTAAATCTCTAAGTATCAATCTGAATTCCTTTGACATCCACACACATGATCCGGAGCCTGAGCTGTCTGCAAGCCTCCTATTTTGTCTCTAATTCAAAAGATCACTTCCTGGAAGCTCTGAAGGGAAAACAATGAGACATTTCTTTCCTTTTCCCTCTTTGAACCACCTCCTGTCGATTGCACCAGCGAAAGGCAAAATCTAGACCTAATTTCCTGCAAATAAAAGTATATATTTAACTTCATTAGAAAGTACTGATCTACATTTTCTTTCAGAATTTAGCCCTATCAGAAGAAGACATAAAAACTAGCAGATTTATGCTCATAAAATGGGAGTGTTTCTATCAGAACCAAATGACTATTTTTCACATATAGCAATCAGAAGGATTAAAGGTAAAAGTTTTTCTTTGTTTTTTGCCATCTAGTCCATCTCCTGAATAAAGGCTCCTTTTGAGCTGCTGAGCACAAAAGTGCATCTGGAAAATGTCAACTAATGTATTTCAAAGTTATTATGTGAAAATAAAACCCCTGAACATATTTTTTTATGAAACCTTCCAAGAAAATTCACTTCCGAGACCTGGCTTGAAAATGAGCAGGACACATTTTTCAGCCCAAAATAATTTTATGAGAAAGGTTTAAATGTTTGGAAAATATGTTGGAACTGTAATTTCTCTCTTAACCAATAGCCTCAGTGATGGATTACATGACCAGTAGAGTGAATCTATGTGTATACACACATACACACATAATTTCATTTGTTTACCTTTGGATCAAAAATAGAATGTTACAACATTTGTTTTATCATTTTCGATCCCCCTGAGGCATTGTGACATTTGGTACATTTATTTTTCCTGTTAAGAGATGATTCTTTAATTCTTTGAAGCAGGTGGAGGAAATATTTAGCAGAATGTTTACACTACGACAACTATACATCAGGGAGGGAAAGGGGGAGTGTGTTTGAAGATGCACAGAAAGCCAGAAGTTGATTACATTTCTTTCTTCTGCACAGCTCAATGTACAAGCTAGAGAGAATCGCTGTCCCCAGTGGAGCTAATAACAAATATATAGATTTCAAAGGGGCCATAGGCATTTTGTCATTAATTTTGGTTCAACACCTAAGTCAGGTGTGAGTACTTACAAACATGGGCAGCGTTCTTACTGTCCAGCTTTGAACAGCAAGCTTGGTGTTCTTTCTCATAATCACAGAAAAAAGTGAATTCCTCCAAAATTCCTTGCAGGGGATCAAAAGTAAACCCCCCCAAGGCCCCCCTTATTTGTTACTAGCTTATGTCAGGAAACTCAAAACAAAGGTCCCTGTGCATCCAGAAAATAGCTACCTAAATATAGAGTTTAAAACTTTTATCTGTGATTTGGATAATGTCTATGCTCTTGTTTGAACATGTTTTATGATTTGCAATATGCAGAACAAACTGACACATACAGGTGATCTCCTAAGCTTCAGTGTTCTGCCTCCAAACTGGACAAAAATCACAGCCATGTTTTAATGCAGCTCCTTTGCATGACAGGCAGGGCATGTTAACTTAAGTCCAGCAAGGAAAACCTGGGAAAAAACAACTTTTGTTCTGTTAGTGAGGTATTGCTAAAAGGATGTGGTAGAATACTGTAACTCACAGGTCTTAGTCACACAGCTATGGCTGAATCCAGACCTATTCTCTTTTATTGTTCTGTAATGAAAGTTTATGACTGCTCTTTCTGTCTTTTAGCAGATGGGACCTCTGTGTAACTGTGTAGGTTAAAATTCTAAGGGATATATCAGGATGACAGTGCGAAGAAACTTATCTCTATTTTACTTCTTCAAGGCACCCCTCATCTATTGACTGTTTTCAGCAAACCCCAGTTACTTGGGGAAACTCCAAATTTAAATCCACTTGGTGCAGAACAGAGCTCTAAATGCCATATCAGTTTTCCTGAACTGTTCCAATTCATAGGCCGGTGAATGGAGCACAGCTTTCCTTAGGCTCAGGTGGGTATTCTGGCCACTGGGCACTAAGAACATGTATTTTTTTATTCCAGGGTCAATGAATATTTAAATATTGATATGGGAACTTCAACACCTCTCATGAGACAATGCCTTTTAAAATCAGTGACTACAGGGTATATACTTTTCTCAGAAAGAGGAGGAATCTGGATTTCCAGCTTCTGAGAAAATGATTTGAATCTTTATTATACTAATCTTTACTATTAGGTAAAAGGGCAACGTTATTTCCACCAGTAATACAGTATATCTCTAACTACGCTCTTTTCTTTGAATATCCTAATATAAATATCACGGTTGGTACAACCTCAAATAATTTAGTTTCTGATTTGAATGAAGGAGAACAGAGACAGTTTTATTTGATCTGAACCAATTATGATTTTTTGTTGATTTGTTCAGACACAAAAATAGTCTGAATATTCAGCCAGTTTGTTACTTACACAAACTTGTTTGAATAATCATTACCAATAGGATCTTTGTCCAGCTAGATGGCTATCAGGTAAATGGTTAATTGGGTAATTTTTTTTTAAAGCATATACATATATAAGGAAACCAGGACATATGGCATAGGCACCCACAGAATGTCAGTTCATATTATCTATAATGAATAAAGGAATTTGCAGCTCTTCAAACTCCATTCAAAGTTTTTTGTCACTAATATTGCCAGGTCCATAATTTTTTCCATAGTATTTTGCTCTTGTTTACCACTGGGATGATTTGCCGCAGAAGTTACTACTTAACAGGAATAAAGCTGATGCAATCTATCCCAGAATAATTTCCATCTTTCTAAATCAAAGACAAGTATATAAATAAGAACATCTTGTATTAATAATTTAGTCTGTTCAACGATATGACACATTTTTTGTGACAAAGATTTTTGTGATAGAAATATTCTGACTTGATAAAAAGATCATTATATGTAATATCCAGAGAGCTACTGTGTCACCCATATTTAAAAAGTAAAAGTAACAATTTGCAAGTTATCTCGTTCTTAGGGTCCACTAGAACCCCAGGGATCTGCCCTATCTCACAAAAGTCTCTGTATTGTATCAGATATTATATCACTCCACTCAATAAGTTGATGAAAATGTTTCTTTTTAAGTTTAACCTTTTTGCAGAAAACTCACAGGAAAAGCAGTTTGATTTCATGAAAGAAAAGCATTTGCTTTTTCCTGGGTACTGCTGACTTCTGTTTTATAGCTCACTGTCAGTAACAAATTTTCCTCTGGTTACCATTGTATATTCCCCTTGCTACTGAAAGGATGGGAGCTGGAAATTTGCTTTCTGTTTTAGCTAAACATATGTCTTTCTTCAGAAAGAGGAAAAAAACCCAATTTTTCACCCCTTCTGAACTATTTCTGGAAGGTCTAACTTCTTTAACTATCTTTACCTATTTATTTTGTCACCATTCAAAATCCTTACTTAGCATGGCCCCGAATTCTGGTGTGCCTGCTCTGTTTTGAAATAGCATTTAACAAAAGGACACATTTAAGTCATAGTATCATGGAGGCTGTGATGTAACAAGACGACCAAAAATCAGAAACCTGGATTCTGTCCTTAGCTTTGTTAATGACCAGTTTCGTGATTTTGGACCACTCTGCTTTGTTCTTTGGTCCTCCAGACAATTCTTACTTTTATCTACTTCAAAAAATAAGCTCCACTGGGAAGATACAGTTTTCTCCTGGCTACAAGTGCACAGTGTTTAGCACAGTGGGGTTCTGATCTCATCTGGGTCCTTTAGACAAGATAGTACTACAAATAAATCATCATAATAATATTCTTATTTGCAGTCAAGATTAAACCTAAAGTTACCTTATTGGAGTGTCATCCTGGTTCCTGTGATATTTGTCTGAAACTTTCTTCTTACAGTATAACAAATGTGCTTCAACTCCATTGGTCAGCTTCTTCCTCTAATGCAGACAGCCTAATGGATTTTTCTTAAACCCAGTACAGCTTGTTTCTTAGTATTAATTTCAACTTCAGGGTATTGTGCAAATTATGTCCTAGCTGGAAATTGAACCACGTTGACCACTGAAAAAGCCTAATATATGACCTGTATTAGACAAATTTGCCCAGCCAGCAAAGTACAGTTGGATTGATTTTCACTCTGTCATAATGAGATAGTTTCTTAGACAAGTTCTCCACCCAGTGGCTGCAAGTGTTCAATGCGAGCAAGGACATGATCCCCAGTACAATATTATAGAAACGCTGGAGATGTAAATCCTGCATATATACCCCAACTGACTCGAAGGAAGACAGGCAAAAGGACACTTCCTTCATTTAGACCTAAGAAAAACATAAAACAAAACGTACAAGTCATTTAAGACAAAAAATAGATTTAGGCAGTACAATAGATATAACTATTTCCTGCCCCACCCCCCCCCCCAACCAAACCAAACCAAACCAAACCAAAACCTTAAAAACTTATGGTAGCAATCTCTACATTTTCTGCTTTTTAGAATAATTTATCAACACGAGTTGGGAGCTGTGGGGGTTTTTTTTCTTTGTCATTTGCTTTCAGCACAGAACTGAGAATCAAGCATTCCATTTCTAACTTTCTGACAAGATTGTAGTTTTCCTGAGAGTTATATGCAACAGGATTTAGCACTTGAGAAGAATTGTTTTATACTTACAAAATGTACAAACTCTAATACAAATAACCTGTCATCTCTTAGGTATATGAATGTCTTTTCACCATAACACAAGTGTCACACAGGTTTAATACTATGTAACTTACCTATGCCCAGATAAATCTGGGATGTAGTAGTAGTTGGGAAGGTTGTTTTTCAGCGGAGATGACTGACACATGGAAATGCTGTGGTATTTTGTCTGTTTTTTACCCACAGCTTTTCTCAAATGTGAAAATTGCTTTGACTGAATTTCAGCCAGGGCCAGGCAGCTTTCTGTATAACAAAGTTTGACAGCCATCCTTACTCCCACAGTAGCAGGACCAGAAAAGCTTTGCTGCATTTCTTCCTCAAGCTAAGACCAGCAGCAGTGGAACTTGTTTCTGACTCTGTTTTTGATAGAAAACAACTGTAAAAATAAAAAAGATAAATAAAAAAAAAAAAAAATCAGCAGCAGCATGGGTTCACATGTGTATGTAAGATGAGATTTACCATAGTTCATTTTTTCATTCTTATAGATCATTCACCTCTGTTTTTCCCAGCTGATGCCTTCCCTCTCTTTCCCAATAGTTTACCTGTTTTGAACTTGGCTTTGCCTCTTTCTCTGATTTTTGTGGGTTCTTTTCCATTTCTTTTATATATGTGCAGAGAATATATTACTTGATGAATTTAAAAGTTACTGTACTTTTATATGCAAATCCTTGTTTACTGATTATATATTTGGGGGCCAATTAAAAATTTAAAAATTCATCAAGGTTTTTTTCTTTTCATTTCACTTTTCAGATTTATAAAATACAAGTTGAACAAATAAAAAAGACATATTTCTCTCCCCCTCCCCCCTAGTTCTCACAGGACTTTGCACATTAGATGCCACTCTACTGTTCTCCTACAGAACTAAGGTTTAGTTTTGAAAACAAGTTTTAGCTTTTTCATTTGAGAGGGGAAAAGGCACTACAATCATATATATAATGGTGTGACTTAAGTAATACAAAATACAGGAGAGGAAACTAAAGTTTACAATTTGGTTTTGTCCTGAGAGTTTATCAAATAAGTACAATGAACTATAACCTAAAAATTTAAATACAATTTATTCTCAAAATATTGTTGCTTTCCTTGTAAGACTGTCATGCTTTATAAGATTAATCTTTTAGGCTGCAAAAATATCTGCTTTTTCTGGTTTGTGCCACTGCTCACCCAGTCATGCAAATATTTCTGCAATTAACCAACATTTATAACATTCTAGCTCCCCTAAAACCAAACCTGAAGCTTAATTCTCACCTTTTTTTCCTGTTAAACACTGCTATGTTTTCCCAAAGCTTGTTCTATCAAAAAGTGTAGCTTGGGTGCTCATTCTAGTTATGATTAAAAATGAAAATAAATAGCTTTTTTTGTTAAATGCTTGGGAAATTTGAAATGAAAAGGTGGTGTCTAAAGTACAGTGGGATTTTCATAGAATCATAGAATCATTTAGGGTGGAAAAGACCCTTATGATCATTGATTCCAACTGTTAACCTAACACTACCAAAGGATGGAAATGTTTCTATACAACACTGACAATTAACCTTCTCCACCTAAATCCTCCTTTCCTGCATTTCATTCACCCCAAACACATAAAATTCAAAATTGTTCTCTTTTCACCATATTTTTATTACCACTTTTTGATAAGTACAGGGATAAATAGATACTTTTTTTATTCGTATTTTTTTAATGAGAAAAATTGTGGACAGGAATATTACAGTATAGATTTTAAAGGTAAGAGAGATTTCAATGAGAGAATAGTCTTACTTCACATCTCCTTTTCACTTTTCCACTAAAATTTAAATTACTATTAATTTCATGCAAGAAGTTTAGAGACTCTCAATCGGAAAAAAATGCAGAAGAAATAACTGTAAACTGAAGTTTAATTTCATACAGCTTAAGCCCATTCAGGCAGCAGGCTCACGTTGACTTCTCAGGCAGACTGGACTTACTCTTTCGGGGAGAACCAGCCCCAGGTCTGCGGGTCCCCTTCCCAGAGAGCCAGCGAGTGATCACCCAGCCTTCAAAGGACGAATCCTCTCCCTACCCAGGAAAGCACACTGAGTTTGCAAACTGTTAGCCAACTTCACCACCTAGTGGCACTGCCGTGGAAGGTTTCGGGCTGGTGGTTGCAATTAAATCCCAGGAGAAAATTGTTACGAACCACAAAAGCTCCGAAATAATACTATGCTGGAATTAGGGCTATATAATTGCACAGAGTCTGCACTTCAGTGCAAGTATCCCCTCCAAAAATATACTTTCATTTCAATAAAAGCAGAGTACATGTACCGTCTGCCCTTCCTGTATCCCCCATGTCTTTGACAGATACTAATAATTCACATTTATTCCCTACAACGACTAACAAAGCTACTTGACATTCAGATATCTTTCCTAATTTAACTCCAGGTGACAGAGCAATTTCAACTTACCCATCAAAAAAATAGGGTCATAATGCCTAGCAATGCTTTGCAGTGTGCAACACAAAGAAGGCACCATATTTTTACAAATCAGTATTCAAAGACACAACCAAGTTACCATTGAGAAAATGCCCTGTATGATACATTAATCAACTTACAGTTGAATTTGGTGCATCACAACAATATTTAGGCTTATCGCTAAGTCCAGTAGCCTCTACCTAACAACGAACAGCTGTAATACTAAATTATATTCTTTGATTTACCCTGAAAAGTCTAGTTAGCTGAGATATGGCTTCACGACCTGAAACAGATTTGTATTTCCATCTACTCTCCTGCTTAAGAACTAAGAATTACTGCCCAGATTATTGCTGATAGGGACAGAGTTAGATGGACATGACATTAAAGAAGATATCATAGCCTCACATGTATGTTTTTAAACAGAGAAATCCAGGATGATTTCCTGAGGTTTTGACTGTGTTCAAACCCAAAGTATAAACATTCAAGCTTTTGTTTCTATGAAGAAGAGAGAGTTCCCCCAGGTAAAAAGCTGACTTTCCCCTAAATTCCAAAGGGTTTCTGTCCATCTCATAAATATATACCTTTAATTTTCTGATTTTATTTTCTTGAATGACCGTTGCTGCTTCAGTCTTCAAGGGGTCTGAATGCTTGACCAGCTGCCTCTGCAGATGCCAGGTGTTTTCTATGTAGCTGACTTTGTGTAGTGTGTACCGCTAGAGGCATTTGCTGTGCCATCTTCATTTCCAAAACAGGGTTTTTAGTGGTGCAGAGCTCCAACTTCATAATTGTTTCAACTGATCTCTGCTGCTTTTGCAACAGGGAGAAACAGAAACAATGACTCAACAGATGTGCTAGAAGTTACTCAGTTGGAGCACACCTTAATTAACAGGGGAAAAAACGCCTTGGAAGTGAGGAGAACCACCTCTCCATAATATTTTATTATTTAGAATTTCAGACATGCACCTTTTCTGTGTTTGAATGGATCCTCAACTTTATTCTTGCAGAGGTTTTCCTATTAACACCTCCCACTTTATTATGACTATCAAAGGAAAGGAGTAGTCCTCATTTTCACGGTTACATGGGATGCAGCGTTAGCTGAAAAGCCATCAGCTAAAACCCGGAGATGGAGAGAAGGATACCTATCCTGAAAATAGAACATCAGATTAAAAAAATCTGCAATTAAAGTGGACATTTCAGGTCTTTTTTGTCCCTTTTTATTTACTGACTGCACTTTTAAAAAAGCTTTTGTAAATCATGTTAATAAGATGTTCACACATCTTTGACCAGTAATGCTGGTAACCTCCTGGTGTCAGTATGGCTCTACTGCAATTCAACTCACTTTGCAAAGCCCTGAATAGAGACAACAAACTCCATGTTTGAATACTACAACTAAATACACCGGTTAGACACTGGGACTTCAGTATACTAGATGAGCTTCTTAGCAGCATGAAACAGATTATTTACTCACTAGCAGATCCTTTACAAAAATGCTTGTTCTACCTACACTCTTTGTAGTATTGACACAGTTCTCTTATGAAGGTGATATCTTGATAGTGTTGTTTGTACAATACAGCCACTAGTGGACATGCAATTATTGTAGCAAAAATATGCTCTTTGCTAAGAACAACAGTAGCAGTAAAACAAATGTTTGCACCCACAGTAAGCCAAATACTAGTGTTCATCCACCTTCACCCCAGACCCAGTTAGTCAAAAGCAGCAGCAGCTGAATCAAGCTGCCGTGACTTCTCTTTCACTCAAATCACAGCAACATCTGTCAAATTATGAATCTCACTCATCAGTCACTTCCCAAACTGTGATTATTTATGCCCAAACTTCAGCCCAGCAGCATAGAGCAGAAGACAGGAGGGCGTGGCAGATTTTGTCTATCTGTAGGGCTGACTTTGTCCTATAACTTACCACCCAACTCAATTTCTACTTATCCTATTAGCAAGGGAATATGCACGACTGTCCTTTCTTCTGTTTTTTATCTTGTCCCTCTCTCTAGTAAAATGATAGACACAATTTATCCCTTATCCCTTTACAGCAAAATGGGAAGCAAATGAAAGATAGTTAAGGGGGTGTACATTAATTGAAAAGTGTGAGAAGAAAGATAGCTATGTGAAAAAAGAGATAGCTATATGGGAAGTAGAGGGGGATACTGAATCCTGAACAGAAATTATTCTAATAATTGATGGAGAGAGAAAAGGGACTAGCTTCCATTCCTTGAAGCCCTGAACCCAGCCTAAATCCAGAGCTCCCACTAACACTTCCTGGCCTGTTTTTTCTCTTCATCTTTCCCCAAAACTATCACAATATTAAATTTTACCAACAATAGCGAGATATATTTAATCAGTTCTGGGACAGCCAATTGGAATGGGAACATCTTGTGCTTATTCTTCATTGGCATAAATTAATTTTAAGCTAAGAAAAGTTCTTACAAGTTTCTTGTCTGAAATTCCATACAATGAATGAGGCTGTAAAGAATTTTAAGCTTCTTTTAACATAAGGAGCATAGCAGGCAAGGCTTAGACAATCTTCTGAGGTAACAAATCTACTACTTCTGGACCTTAACACATTCCTCTTTCACATCCTGCAGCACTCCACCATAAATGTTCCATCATAAGTGCTTTTGAGATGTTTCTACACTGTTCTCCATGAAGCAATAGTTTAAAATCCCCTTTGCATAACTCTCAGAATCCACTTATCAAAATAATGTAGAAATAAAGTTTAAGTCCATTGCTCCTAAATAGCGAGTCCTAGGCTGATGTGTCTTATTGCATAAGGAGGAGGAGGAGGAGGAGTGGATAGTACTGGGAAAATTATGTGTCTTTGGGCTTTAAGCTTAGGACCACTTTAAATAAAGCAAGTGGATTATTTATTCTCAGGAATACTGTGTACAAATAACTATTGATCTAAACTACTGAGTTGTACCTCAAAATTCTTAACTATCATACAGTTGCTGTAGAATGATTTAATTTGATTTCTAAGCATGTTATGGAGAACAATTCTGGGGTTTTTTCAGTTTTATTACCTAGAAAGCAGATGTCATTTTGGCATTTAACAAGCCAGCCAGGGCTTTTTGTTGGCAAAACCCACTGATGTTTTTCCCACAGGGATCATGATATACTAAGCTGAACTTCCATTACAGAATACTGTTTCCAATAGATCAATTTTTCAAAGAGACTTTAATAATGGTTTGTCAGTACATTTATTCAGCAGGGGGTTCATAGACTATCAGAAGATCCCAGAGTCTGGAAATATTTTACTGCTTTCCTTTGAAGTAAAACAATAGTAGATGGTTCACTGAAGCATCAATATTGCCTCAAAAGCCACACAGAAATCTTGAATAAAGCTGTAGAATAATTGATAATTCCAAGAGGAAGACGATGAAAGTTTCATGGAGGTACAGTCACAGTTGAGTACATTCATTTGGATTTCAAAATAAGTCAAATTTATTTGCTCATCTCAACTAATCCTCCATGATTATATGGAATTTTTCTCCCTACATAACTCAGTTAATCTGCTAGGATTTCTGTCAAAACTGCAGGCCACTTAAGTTGATGTTACAGACAACATACCTTATATAGCAAAGTTCATGCTCACAAATATAAGGAATCTTAAGGAAAACTCTGCATTGTTTATGGTTAACTGACAAGTGACTGGTGAAAGACAAGTGTTTTAGGGATTGAAACTGATAAAAGTGTAGGTAGCATCAGTGGGATAGACATAATTGAGGTTGGAAAAGAATTTAGAACTCCCTTGTATTTAAACTGGCATTATAGGAACTCAGCTCTTCTGAAATTCTTTATCAGTTGAATTATATCTTCTGTCTCATACTCACTGTCTACATTTGCTTGCAGTTCTGGAAACTTAATAATAATTCTAGGACTGCTTATTCAGTTTATTCAAAGTGGCCCACTGTAAGTTAAAATAAACATAGATTCAAACCAGATCAAAGTGAAATTAATTTTTCATTTGCGATCATAAAAAACATCCAATCTACTGGGCTACCCACCACTCATCTGGAACCTCTAAATTTCTGTAATCATAGTTCATGCTTATTTTTTAATATAAGTATATTAAGAAATCTGAACATGACTGGTACAACCTCTCTCTCCATCAGCCTCTAAATTCTTGTCAATGACATTAGTGAGATTGGTCAGAGATTCCAGTGCAAGCAACCAGATTATTATTAGAGAGAGAGATGTTGCAATACAGTGCAGAGGCTTCAGCACTAATTATAATATGAGCACAAGTACTGGTATCACACAAGATAACATATCATAGAAACTGCTTGTCTTGTGAAGTCTGTGGATCATCCTTTAAGACCCTAAAGCAGGGTCACCTTTAGTATGTCATGTTGTCACCTCACATTTGTCACCCAAATCTTTCCAACTGTAAAAATATGCTTTATGATACCCTTTAAGTTCATCAGTAGAAATATCACCCTTAATAGATACAGTCTCACTCCAACCACCTCTTGCTCCTAGCTCCCAGAAAAGGCACTTCAGCTTACATGGAATTCACTGAAAGCAACTGAAGGGTGAAAACTATAGAAGATATTTGGGAATCAGAAGTATTTCACGCACTTTAATGTAATGATTCATGTTAACATGAATTCACTGAAAGAAGGATTCACTGTCCCTACTGGATCCCTAGCCCTGAAATCTGATCTACCTCAGGTGGTCAGGTGTTAGCCTAGATAGCATAAATAAATCTAAAGATTCCAAAGAGAAAATACCTTTGTATTAACGTTAAACAAGGCCTAGAGGCTCTGTCTACAGAGACCTTTTAAAAAGCTACTGCCCATTAAGCGTTTTTTTTCCATTTTGCAGTTTTGCTAATCTTCACCTACAGCTGTGTAGAGTTCTTCTAAGGAAGAAGTCCTATGTGAGTATTTAAACAGTTAATACTATAATTTCTAGAGAGTTTGGGATTAACCAGCATGCCTGTCGTAAAGTCATTTATTTCCTTTGAGAAAAAGAAGACAAAAATTATGGTAAATAGAAGAAAAGAAGACTCAGAGTTGATGAAGATCCTCTTTCTGGTGTTGGTGGCCTGATGTGGCCTCTGGTGTGAACTCACTTCTGGAGGGACAGCACAGCACAGCCATGTTGCCTAAGCTAGCAAATCTGCACTAATGTCAAGGTTGCTTTGACCCTTGCTCTGCACCACTCTCAGTCACAAGATGCTCTCTTGATTAGTTAGCCTAGACCCTACCTAGGGCAGGTAAAAGAGGGAAACAACACACCCTGACCTCATTTTAAAAAAAAGTGAGAGAACAAAGATAACATCACATCAAGGATGGCATAGCTCTCATATATCAGCTGTTCTTTAAATCTTTCTTCTTTGGCTACATAGGTTTGCCACCAGGTTCCTCTTTCCAGCTTGGTGGTAGTCACGCTTATCTGAGAGGGATAAGAGCCCAGGGAGTTGTATGGTCTGAGAGACTGTGGAGGAATTAACCTTTTCAAACCATAAATCAAGGCAAAGTGGGAGAAGATAACTCAAAATACAGAAAAAATTAGTAGTTTGTGCTGGTACTTCTTTAACTCTTATTTCCAGCATACTAATTCTGGTCTATCCAGTTCAAGTTTTATGGTCCCCTTAACTGACTGAAACATTCAGCTCAATCCATGGCCTGTACTAATAGGTGTTTTGTTTGAAGAAGCTCTGCTTTTTTCTCTTGAACTCTTGCTGAGTTGTATAAACAACTTCATATAAAACAGGCTAACCTGGCCTTTTACTGCATTGGAAATTAGGAGCACAGACTATAGACATAAAGACAAAGAGTATCCATGTGAACCCACAGATCTAGCAGTCTTGCTTATATGTACATTTGGGTCTGATGCAATTCCCAAAAACTTCATCAGACTGGGGATGATTTGGGAATCTTCAAGAATGTCACTGTTCTCTGGATTATGTTTCAGAAAGTCCAGATATTCTCCTTTTCAGATATTGTTTCCCCTTTCACTTCTGAAAATAAAAATGTCTCTAATAATCTTTAAAAGGGGAATTTCCAGATTTCAAGGGATCTTTCAAAGTTGAGGGCTATGAATATAATAGCTAAGTGCATTTTTATTCTTCCTATGATGTGCATCTATTTTCAGCATCAAAGCTGCAACGTAGCTGAAGGATAACTACATGCTACAGTGAAAATATTGGCTCTCAAAATGTGAGCAGTAGCTCTTCCTTCTCCTGTATAGACAGGGTTGCTATAAATAAAACATCCTTTGCCACTGCAGCATTTCTTCCAGTGTAAAGAAAGCTCACATGAAATTTTTACTGCAGCTTGCATAGTGTCAAAGCTCTGGCATAGTGTTCCAAATGAGTAATTTCATTATAATTAATCCACGAGGGATGTGCTTACTCCAGCACTGCTGGCCTTTTGATCTCAAAGAATATAACACCATTGTACTACAGATGCTTCAAAGGCTACAGTGCTTAAATAATACAGTCCTTATGTCTAGTGCCTCTTTAAAATCTAAAGATTTGAAAGGTCAGTATTCCAAAGTATTGGAATACATAAAAATAACACAAATAGTATCTAATAGTAAAAGGAATTTTATAATTGTGTGCTAAAAATCCATACACATGGGAATATATGAACTGATTTAAGTTCTTTTTAAAATCAATAGGTATTATATATTTTGTAAAAATATGCACCTCTTTTTCACAACCATGAGCTGAGTATCTTTATTTTAAGCAGCTACACAGAAAACTGCAGTTACTGATTTGACACTAACATATTTATCCTCTTATAAATGTGGCTATTACATGCTTTAGAAATCTGGCCATAAAACTTATTACAGCAAATAAAATTATTGCTTCTAAGGCAGAGAGCTCTGAAGTTCAATTCATAGAAGGAAAAACGTCTAGGCTGACTTAGCTGCTTTAAATTATTGAAATGTTTCAAGAATTATAATGGTCTATAAAAAAATAAATCTCTAAGGCCTTTTTTATTAGTGTGAGTGAATTTGTTTGCATTTTCTCTTTTTGAAGAAGGTAGGGTAATAAAAGTCCAAAGCCAATACTTCAGATAAAATGAAAGATATCCACTAGAAACAGTGCTTAGAAGTTTACTAATTTTCAAATTTTTTGAAAGTTTGTGCATGGATTTAGTCTTTGAATCTGTTGTGTTCTTTTGGGGACATCTTGATTTTATTATTTTATTATGTTGTTGTTAGTGATATATGATGATAGGAACACATTTTATTAGTCTCCTGCACACTGTACACTATTACACACTAATACACTATCAGCGATGCTTTCTGATTTTGCTATATTGACATACTTCATCATGCTTTTTTAAGATAAGTAAACTGGAGCAAACTGATACTACTCAAGTAAACAGGAATATGGGAAGGTAACAATATCTCTAATGAAAAAAAAAAAAAAAGTCTGTCTTGTATCCCTTTTACTAAGAGTTAGAAGTAACTACTGTCCAAACTTTGGATTTTTTGGAAAAAAGTCCTTTTTTGGCCTCCATTTGGGGTAAAGCATTAAAAATGTTTTATCTGGCACGAGCAAATCAACAGTGCCAAGAAGAGATCACTTGACTCCCCCTTTAGCCCTGAAACGCTCATCAGTTCCTGAAAGCTGTTGGGAGAAGTGACACTGAAGGTACACACTAGATGTATGTCATGAGACAGGTGCTATTTTGCCTCCCTGGGCTGAGGCATGGATTGCTCTGTATACCACTTGAGCCTTTTTCCATATTGCCTGCATCTGTTTTTCCTTGACTGTTCTTGCCCACATGCTACTCAAAGACATACATCACACTCAGCACAGCAAAAGCAATTACATGCTTGGTATTCCCTTTGCCTAAGGTTTGGTACTGTGGTGCCATGGGTTTGACTTGCACCCCTCCTCTGCTCATCTATCTTCCAAGGATACTCTCAGTAGTTTAAAATTCAATTCATCTTGAATTATTCATGCTTAGTGCATTGGTGACTACTATATAATTCACCGATCTAGTCAAACAATGTTGTCTTAGAACAGTAGGGAAAGGAGGTCAGACTTGCACACAACTACACGTGCTCAGTACTTTTCAGAGCACAGGGAGAGCACACACCTTAGGACAGTACAACATGAATGGCTGTTTGCACACAGAGAGTAGGATGAGGTATTATCCATCTCCTTATCCCTCTCCTGAAAGAAGATTTCTTGGTTTTCTACAGTCATCAAGAAAAATGTAGCTGTGCACAGTGTCTAAAAAGGGCCAGTCTGGCCCAAAAGTTATTGGACTAAGAGCTTATCATGTCAAACTCCCTTTTCAGAAAAAAAAGGAACAAATATATTCACTCAAGAGACAGAGTACAGGCAGCAGTGCTGCAAATACATCCCCTATGATGTGTTCATTTGCCACTACTCTAGATTGCAGAAATAGTCTCCAGGGTTCAAACAACAGCTCCAGCTCCAAGCACATTAATCCTCTGATGAACTTAGAGTAACCGTTACAGTTTACTGTGTAATCATCTAATTAAGCAGGCACCTTTAGAGAAAAAGGGCTTTTCAGTTAGCTCAAATACATGCTCAAATGAATGCAAGCACTATCTGGTGTCCCAGCCTTTTTTCCTCAAATGAGGATACTATTGTAGCAGATTTACAAGTCCTTCCAAGATGAGATTTGTAGTAGAAATGTGAACATAACTTTACTTGCTGCTATAAAAACTCCAGTCTTATAAAAATCTGTACTTACACCTTCAAGGTTCATTTATTGTAAAGAAACTCCTTGAAATATTGCTTCCAGTAAAAGAAGCAGGATGTAAAATTTTTCCTAAAGGGCTCAATCTGGCATAATTCACAAAATAAATAGCAAAGATGTGGCCTGGGAGTGGAAAACATCCAGATTTCACTAATGAGGTCTGTTATCTGATTACCATTTTACTGGGGGTAACTACAAAGCTCAAGAGGATAGCAAACAAGTAAGCATCTTGTTAGAACAATGACAATAATCCTTTCTTCACCTCGTTAAAACTAGCAGACAGACTATAGGTAATGTTACATTTGCCTACATCCCTACCATATTCTCAGTTCAAATCCATCCTACAAAATGTTTTTATTCTCTAAAACGTGAAATATCTAAGCCTTCCTAGTGGTTTGCCTCAAAACCAGACATAGCTGACACTTGTCTCCCAGAGGAATAAAGCTGTTATTTTGGCAACACCAACAGCATTTACTGGCTTAGAAAATGGAAGGCATTGTTACGTCATGAGATCTCAGAAACGTGGGCCAGCTTGTAACCTCAACATAAGCCCAGAGAACCATGTGTCTGGAGATACTGATGTTAGCAATTTGCTGTTAGTAACAAGGCCCTTAATTTACATGATATTCACCAAACATGACTTGTCCTTCTCCTTATTTCTTCTCTCTCAGGTGTTGCTGAACATCCTCCCCCTAGTGCTCAGGCTTTCTACCCAGTTTTGCAGGGCATGTTGACCTTCAGAACACAGAAATGGACGTCAGATCTCTGATCTCTCCATTGTCATGACAACAAACACTCCCAAGGCTTCCTTCCACCTTTGACTCCCTCCCAAAATGTTATCTGACCTGCCAAGGGACAACCTCTAACCTACAATTCCTGCTTCCTTCCTTTCTGCATTTGCAAAGTTGTTCTACAGAAATTGTGACACAACAATATTTTCTCCCACAAAATTTGTTCTCTTTGTTTGCCCTTATGACACCCTCTCAGCTAAAGAACTTGACTACTCCCACTTACACTGAATCTACAGTTTCAGAAGAAGACATTTTCTACCACCTAAACTCTCTCCCAGGAATGGAACTTTTCTCTCTGCCACAAATCTCTTAAATTTCTACCAAGAGAAACATGATCAAATGAATGTAAGTTTCCTTTGTCATTATTCTTCCCTTCTCCCAGAAAAGAATTTGTATTTATTATTTCTTCTAATTCCCTATTTTCCAAGTTCCCTTATGCTCATAGGTTGCTTCTTAGTTTTCCCTCATACATCACTATCTTCGAGTGCCTCACTAATCCTAAGCAGAAATGTAAAAACTGCAAACCCTTTGGGCAGTGAAAGGTCATCTCCTGACTTCTGTTATATTTTATCCACATATTCCAAATGCAAAAGAATGCAACATCTCAACTTATGACCGAAAATAAGCTGTATATGACATACCCACCATCCCCAGCACTCTTCCGCCAATAAGGATAGTGTCTGATGTGGAAGTTCATAAAGGAGTAATAGGGTTGGACAAAGTGGGACATTTATTTACTTCCATGGGTTTGAAGGATCTGTTAATTAAACGGCAATTAAATTTTACCCACTCTTGTATGTGATTTAGATCACCTAGAGGCACATGTGTTCCATATCAACTAGAGAGGTCAACTTCTCCAGCTTAGCAGTTTGATCACTTTGACCCTTATTTCCATTCTGTCATTCCATAATCACAGAATAGATATTACCAATTCTTTAGATAAAATCTTTAGTTAACACAATGCAAAGTGATGTGAATGCATAGCTAAGAGTACACACAGAGAAATCATACTAATGCAACCTGAAATAAAATAACATTTGGCTGACCACAACAAGTAGACTCCCGACTTTCAGCTGGAAAATGAAAAAACAGGTTTGATCAAAGTCCCAAGTCTGTCCCTTTAAGCAGAGTGCATCATCTTGTTAGAAATTGTAGGTGACACCTTTAAGAGATTTTAGTTCTGTTGATTTAATCTGTAAATTGACTATAGTAAATCAAACAAAATCAAGATTGATCCTACTCCTCAAGCTGGTTAGTTCAATATTAATGTCATCAGCAGGGATGATTAATTAAACAAAATCTATTGACTTAACTAAACAGAACTATGAAAATTATTTTCACACCCTTTTCTGTGTTATCAAAGTCTCTAAGACCAGAGGTGGGGAAGAGAAAATTATTTGCTATAAAGCAACAATTTATGATGTTGTATTGCATTTTAAAGGTAGTAATATAGGGACATACTCTCTTCATTGAGGAAAAGCAATATTTAAACTTACTTACTTTGCAGGAAGTTATTGCAAGGCACTGAAAGTCGAATCTGTATCCTCCAAGTCCCAGTTCTGTGTTTTCTCTACACGTTGTCTTAACTACATTTTCAATTCTTGAATGTCTCTTTTGGCATTAAAAATAAAGTGTTTTTGAAGAAGTATTAGCAGCATATCATGGGCTTTCCAAAAGAAGTCAGGGGAAAGGACTAGAGAAAAATGAAACAACACTGCTTTAATGAAAAACGTAGCTCCAAAATACTAAAATAGTTCATTGATTTATTCATGTTTCATCAAATATTTCACATTGAAAATTATTTTCCAAACTTAACCAGACTAGTTTAACATTTTCAAGACATTTTTTATAGTTATGCTATATTATAGGTGAACTGCCTAATCTTTTAATAAACGTGACAAAAGAAATGTCAAATTGCTTTTAATTTCATGTGATAAAACATTGAAAACTCTTTGATATGGCTTACATACATATTAAGGCCCACAACTCTGTTTAGATCCCTGAGGAATGTTTCTTCCCAGCACAATATATTTCCAATCTTAACAGATTTATTTATTTATTTATTAACCAAACTTTCCACTTCTCATTTTTTCCAGAGCAATCCCACTTATTCTATCCATGTTTTCTCTCATATGCCTCATTCCCCGTCTAAGGCAGTTACACTATTAGTATCTTCTTCCAATACTATAAAAGTAGTGACATGGCATTTGTTCAGTGAAATGAACATCTAACTTCAGCGAAAATCTTTGATGTCAGCCTTAGACATGTAAGCTAGTTGGATCTAAATAATGGTATCATACTGCTCCAGAGACTGACAGCACAAATCTTCACATGGCATATATTTTAAAGGCAGGAAGAAAGGGACATATTATCTTCACTGAGGAAAAGTAATATTTAAACTCACTTACTTGCCTTAAGTTGCTGCAATGCACCAGAAGTTGAACATGTATCCTCCAAGTCCCAGTGCAGTGCTTTCTCTGTATGCCTTAATTTTACTTTCTCTTCCTGAAAGCATCTTTTGCTATTAAAAACCTGCAATGAGTAAAGTCCTCTGTGCCATATAAAATGCATAGTGCCCCTTCTTTGGTTTTCATGAAAAAAATTTACTCATAAGGTTGTTTGTCAATACTGGAGATTGATCTTATCTTTATTAATTAAAATCCCATCAACTACATTGGACACTTTTACTGCAAACCTGGAGCCTGAAATATTATACCATAAAATAGGGTTTCACTTGAGCTTTGGGCTCAATTCAGGTTTGTGATTCTTTCTGTGTTTCAAGAAAATATGACAGGCTGAAATATTCATTCTTTTTTAACTGTCACTGTTTAATCTCTGGTGGTACTTTGGCATGGCATTTAAACACTTGTCTCCTGGAATAACTGAAGTCAAGTTCTAAGATACAAAGGTTCCTTTTACTTGAAGTTTACCACTATGAAGATGGTGACATAAAAAGGCCTGAACCATAGGCTTCAAACCAAAGCCTGAACCATAGGCCTCAAACCAGAGTAGACTTCTGAGTGAACCTAGGAGTTGACTTCTGAGTGAACCTCCTGACCAGCATCATATCAGCATGAAATCTGACCTTGGTAATATCCTCTGAAAACTAGATAAAGAATATATATTTTTGGACTCTAAGCCAGCCGTTTCTTAAAAGACAGGAACTCCTTGGACGTGCCTGGGATCCTGGCCAGATCAGGATGCACCCAAGTGAAGTGAAGCCAATCTACCAGATGTTTTCATGCCCCTTTTTTTATGATTTGTTTGTTAAACTGTATAAAAGCAGGACCCTCTCACAGCAAAGATGGAGACCTCACCTACGAGTGGACACACTGCGTAGGACTTCCCAATTGCCGGGAGTGGTTCTCCAATCCTTCACTGTGACAGAGCTCCCCAGCTGAAGCTTGGATCTAGATGATGGTAAAGTATTAGGGCAATTGGTGATGTATCTTTCTTAATCACTATAGCTGACTTTATGTAGTAATGATCAGGTGCATTACCTTGCTTATTCTTTATCAGGTGCATTACCTTGCTTATTCTTTCTGCTGCTTTAAACTAAAGTAAAATAAATTTATCTTTTTAACTTGGTTTAACTTGGTCCTTTCTGTTGACCCCATGGGCACTGACAGAGTAACATTCAAAGGCCCCCTGAAATAAGAAACAAAGTTTGTGTTGGAATAAAATATAACTGTTCATCTGATCAAATGTCCAAACCACCCCAATCATAACACTGGATTTGGCTTTATTATTTACATTAATGTAACTTTAGAGTGAAGCAGCAGTTCAGGAACACAGTAATTTCCAACAAAAACTATTTTTTTGAGTCTAAGGTCACCTACCTGAATGCTGACCATCAAATTTCATGCTATATGTGAAGAACGAAGAACAATGGAAAAGTACAGGAACATTCCACCATGAGAATGGAAATTATAGGTATCCTACATGCACTTTAGGATAAGCTTTTAGCTCCTGTTCCACTTTGCTTCTAGAGGTAGGCTTTACTCTCTAACTGGTGTGAAATTCAGATGTACACATTTACTGAAAGATTCCATAGCAACTACTAGTCTCATGGCATCAGAATTTCTCTACCTCCTGATACATAATAGTAGAATGCTTGGTCAGTCCAGGAGTTTGGAAAATAGTATAGCTTGAGAAATTATTAAACTAGTATATTGATATCTAATTGTTTTGGACTAGTTACGTTATACACACTCAGTGACTTGCTTAACTTTTGAAGAAATGTAGTAAATTAATTAAGGAATAAATATCAGAGGGATGGAATACCTCCCCTATGAGGACAGGCTAAGAGAGTTGGGGTTGTTCAGTCTGGAGAAAAGAAGGCTCCTGGAAGACCTTACAGCATCCTTCCAGTACTTAAAGGGAGCTCATAAGAAAGATGGGGACAGACTTCTTGCAGGGCCTGTTGTGATAGGACAAGGGGTAACAGTTTTAAACTAAAAGAAGGTAGATTTATACTAGATATAAGGAAGAAATTTTTTACGATGAGGGTGGTGAAACACTGGAACAGGTTGCCCAGAGAGGTGGCAGATGCCCCATCTGGAAACATTCAAGGTCAGGTTGGATGGGTCTCTGAGCAGCCTGATCTAGTTGAAGATGTCCCTGCTCATTGCAGGGGGGTTGGACCAGATGACCTTTAAAAGCCCCTTCCAACCCAAACTATTCTATGATTCTATGATTATATTTAGTGATGATATAATTTTGATTAATATGCCAATTAGGACTATCTACTATTCATACAAACTTTCTGTATATATGTAGATGGATACATACACATCAATTTTACTTATATTGATTTTGACTGAGACTGAGCTCATATTCATTCTAGAGACAATATGGAAAATGAAGGAAGAAGATTAATGTCTAGCTACGTTCCCAGTTTCACAATGGTTTAGGGACCTCAAAGCTTTTGTTTAAATTTTCTGACAGAAATTCTTATCTCCAACACAAACTTCCTTCGACATACTTTCCATGGTTAAATTTAATTTTAGACTATGATCTGAAAAGCCTTTTCACCTGTGGTATCTTCATAAGAAGGCATAAACGATATGTATTTCTTCAGTAGTGTAGAGTTCATGATGGCTGTAGGAGTAAGACGAGGGTCCTTTACCAATGACAAAAACAGCACAAAAACTCAGTCAGCATTAGGGACTGAAGCAGTTTTCTCACAGGTACAGGGAGGAATGGAGGTTTAATGCAATGCCGATATATTACCCAATGTTGCATGCTAATGCAATGGTTGCATACCAATGTTAATAAGTATTGTTTAGAAGTTGGAACCTGTCAAAAATAACACTTAAGAAATTGATATGAATATTTTAAGAACAAAAAATCTCTGTATTTACTTAATATATAAAAATATATGTAAATATATGAAATATATCTAGTGTATACAAATATACTTGTGTGACAAAATGTACAATGCAGCATAAAAGTGTTTGCAAAACAACAAATGTTACAATTAGTTAGTAAGAACTGTCAAATATTTCCATTCTGAAGAAGTGTGGAGTTCTAATTCTAGACACTGAATTTTTACTGTATCTTATAATTTAGATAGAAATTGTGTATCACTTCAGTCTTTTAAGATCCATTTTATTGTAGCTCTGGCAAAGTGACAAATACTATGCAAATTTTGCTGAACATATATTTCTCCTGGTCCTTTAAAAATTAAACAAAAAGATGACCCAGTCACTTTTTGGTACATCTCATAACATAGATGATAAATTTAAAACTTTGAATAACACATCTTTAAAGAATTTGAATGACCTTATGTTCATTTCACTTTCTTTTTTGCTTTCAGTGAGTGTTCCTGCCATGATGGAAAAGTGTAAATTTATACAAACAAAGTTTATGTAACATGCATTAAGATTTCTGTAAGTTAAATTTATCACTGAAGAAAGAATGCTTAGTTCTTCCACGATATTTATTGTTTGATGATATCAGAATACTAAAAATACACAATTATACTCATTTTCCTCATCTTATTTATGAAGAAAGTACATTAAAGTCATGGATAATCCCATGGAAGACTTTATATTAGTGGGTTTAAGTTAATGAGGTATTTTGAGAAAAGAGAGATCATAAACAATAAATCATTGCACAGTTTTGGGAATCTGGAAATGTTCAGAGAATTAAGGGGAAAAAAGTGAAAGGAGAGTTTACAAATTTAAAACTTGATGAAAGAAATACATGTGTGAACATAGAATTTTTTTTTTCTGTTTCACCAGATTTACTAACAATGAAGAAAAAATAAGACTCTCAAATCAATTTTTAGGCATCCACCTAAAAATAACTTCTTATGGCTGTAACTTTGAATAATATTGAAAACAAATTCATGACTGAACTCTTTCCCATGAAGTTAAACAGTAGAAGACTATATCACATTTCCAGAGATACATAAAAGATGTAAACTATTTTTGAATATACTGTTCTTCAAGTGATATCCCAGTGATAACCATGTAGACACAATCTCTTCCATAAATTCAGAATTAGAAGGAGAGAGAGAAAAGCAATGTGGCAGACCTCTTCAATTTAGTAGAGTTCTTCAGTTTACAGTATCTCCAGATATCTCTTTGGAAGATGGAACTAAAAGTTCTTCCATTCAGAAGAGACAGACTGCTCCTGTATCAGATCACCCAAAATGATAATTCTCCTTTAATTAATTATGTTTCTTCTGTTTCAACACAATCAAGGATTTATTGGTTGAGACAACTGTGATCAGCTGCACCATTTTACTCTACTTGCATTACTATCCTTGCCACAGAGAGGATCAGGTTATGTACTATCTGTCAGCAAATGTTTATTACATAAAATCATTTGGCATGAGAACATTGGTTAGGGATATATGCATTCCTAATATATTTTCATTATTAAGCTTGTGTATTTGTACTTCCTCTCAGTAGGACACACATGACTTTGTTCTCTGTACAAGCACAACTACTCTGTTAGGGTAATTGCATAGCCAGGCAATACCACCAATCACCTTGCTTAAATCTAAATATGTGATGGAGGCCAGATTACCCTAAAATGCAGGCAACTGGGTCTCATATTGCAAGCCCTGCTGTTTCTGCTGACTGTTGAGTTCTTGTATTTCAGCAAAATGTACACATCCATCTTACTTCCTGACTCATGCTTTGTGAGTCAAAAACTGAACACTGCAAAAACCAATACCAGTCTATTAGAAGATGGATCTAAAATTATTTAGGAACTGTCAGACAAATAAATTTTACCTTCTTATGGAACTGCTAGCCATTGAAAAACATGACATGCACAATGTTATTCCTTTCATTTAAGCACGGCAGATACATTATGAGACATCTTTTGAGTCTCAAAATGAGAGCAATTCATTTGGGTACATATTCACGCTGTCAAAAGAAATAAAAGATGGGAATTTGCTGCAGTAATATTTTGTTTGTTGATCTTAGAAACATTCACAATCAATGAATGTGGCTTCAGTTGCCCTAATATATGCTTTTGCCAAGAAAAAATAGAAGTCTTGGAACAGCTAATGTTAATTATGAAAAAATCAGATGAGAAAAACCAGTGGGCAGATCTAATCTATTTCTTTTCTTAGTGGTCTCTGCTCCCAAGAAGTATAACAAATACAGAAGAATATTTCAGTGGGTTGTGCAGGAGACTTCACCAGCCTTTTAAAGTAGGCAAAATGCATAATGCAATGCTGGAAAATTATAAACACATATAGTTGCACAGCACATATTGTGTAAAATATGTAATCTACACATACACCCCCCTTCCAGGTTTATTTGTGTGCATTGATTCTTATTGGGGAAGCAATGAAAAAATATCAACATAGTTATCTGAATTGTTGTTTCTGAGATTGAGAGTTACGAAGGAGATAAAAATCAATCCACTGGTTAGTAGAAAGAACACGGTCGAGAGAAATAAGCAGAATATCAAAGGTGCATCTCTGAACACTGAATGCCAAGAGAAAGGTGTGAACACTAAGATATCACAAGGTAAATAGAAAAGGCAGGTCACTACAGAGTATGGTTGAGAATAAAGTCCTAATTTACTTGCTTTACATTTATTGATGGAGGAGCTTACTTTTTGCCACTTGCTATGAGGATGGTCTAATGTTCAGCTTTATCAGTAATATTGTGATGGATTTTACAGGGACAGATTTTCATGCTCACTGAAAGTAATACAGTTTCAGAGGCATTTTATGCTCAGTAATACTAATTCTTTCCTACTTTTTGGATGTGATGATGGATCAAGGCCACTGCAGTTGGAAGTCCCTTCTCGCAACCACCAGTAGCAGTTAAAGAATCTCCAAAATCACACCACTTTGTTATTCCGGCATTCAGATTGTCCACCTGTCTTCAGAGGGGTTTGATTTTGTGTCTATGAAGCCATAGAGCAGTCTGGTTTTGAGAGTAAGGGGATGTGCCATAATCCACGTGAAAAAATGAGAGCTTCATTTGTGCCCACAATTATACATATATAGTGGTATAAATAAGTATGATTGAAGTCTAGTAATTCAAATATTGTAACTATTTAAAGACTCTTGTGACCATGGATAGAAAGTGGAATTTTGGTGAAGTTTGGTATAGAGTCATCTTTTTCCTTCCCAGATTAAGTACAATTTCCATTTGAAGTAATCAAAGCAAAGTATTTTTTAATAGAAACAGAAAATGTTCATTACAACCAATTTTTTTCACAATACTATTTATATATAGTAACTGTGAGTACACAAGTAAATTATAAATAAGAGTAATTTTATGAGTAAAGAGCAGAAGTTTATCTTTCACCTCTTATTCAGTTAAAAGTATATTAATTAGTCAGTTTAAAATCTATTATTCTCCAGTAAAATTAAAACAACTCTGAATGATTCTCTCCCTGAATCCTTTCTAAGATATCTGGCTATTACAGTGCAAAACACTGGCTGCTGCAACATCACTCTGACAATAGTAATGTTCTTCCAGTAGGAAACCAACAGCCAGGTATTTTTAAACCTCATTAAAACTGTACAATGTATATTTTGCAACAGAACACGGCTACATGTTGTTAAACTTTCATAAGTAAATGACAAGGTATATCCATTAAGAGATACCACGGATGTGATAAGTTATTACAGGTTTGCAATGAATTACAACACAGGTTTGTAAATTGGAGAAGCAATTCTGTCACTCCACCCATGTTGCTCACAATGGTAACACTGTCAAAGGCCAAAAGCCATTGAATATTGAGCACAGATATGATCCAGAGGTGGAGGTATTTCTCCTCTTAGTATAAACAGTGAAAAAATAAAGCTTTTAAAAGTAAGCATATTTTCCCAAAAAGCAATTAGGAATACAATATCATAGGTCAATGAAATTATGCCTCAAGCAGACCATAACATAGAGATGGGAATGGTTGGAAGACAGGAGAGTTACAATCAGCAGCATGCATGGATCTTCAAAAGTATATAGTATTTGCACCAAAACATTTTAAGTAATTCCTTCTCCCTCTTCACATTCACTCTACTACTACCATCATAGTTGTTTTCCCATTCTTTTCAGTTCATCTCTGTGCATATCACATTTACCACAAGCACTTCTGTAAATTGGTGTATTTATTATGATGCTTTGAATTAAATGCTTTCACCTTCAAATGGTGCTAAGCAACACTTCACAATCAAGAACTACTAATTAAGACAAACACAAAGACAACACATTGGTAATACAGCTTTTCTGAGTTGCTCTAGAAAGACACAGATGTGCAACACCCCAATTTCACTTTAAAATTAAATGATCAGCTAGCTCTAAAGGGAAACCACATAAGTAAAAAAAAAAAAAAAGTAATCTCAGTGAGATATTAATAGAAATTTCTATACCTAAAATCATCTGTGAACAGATGGAGGATGATGAATTTCATTCTCTATTAAATTATTTCTATAAGACATTCCTGAAAGGCCATGAACTCTTCCACAGGGTTTTCATTCTTTACACAGTCCTATTGGATGGTAAAAACAGAGGAAGTCTTTTGTTACGTTCTATATGACTTATGAAGGAGAAAAAGTATACCTCCTGAGATGCAGGGGCTTATTGACTGCATAGATAGTGTTGTGACTGCATTATTTTCTGGATGTAAAAAGTAATACTGTCAAGTAAAAAAAAAAAACAAAGAGTGACCAAGTCTATCGTGTCTTTCAGTTTAATCCTTTCCCAGTTGAAATCATTATGGAGCTCACTGTGCAACACATGAAAAAAAAAAAAAAAAAAAAGCCTTTGTGACAACAAGGCAACAAAAAGAAAACCAAAACAAATCCAGAATAAGGAAACACAAAACACCCCTACTTCTCCCATCGTTTGCTGGCTGTTGGTATAAGTATGTTTATATGAAATATACTAGTGTTTAGGAAGTTGTAAATATAAGGTATAAACTGCTGGGCAGAAAGAAGTTTTCTATAGCCATCTAGGAAGTTGAATACGCTCATTGAGCCCACTGAAAAATAAATTATGTTTTGCTGATGAAGAGTTGCTCTTCAACTCTACTACACACAATCATTTGAACCAGTGCAGGGAGAACAGCAAGATCATGCAGCCAAGATGGCCCTTTTAGTAAGGATCACAGTTTTAGATATGCTTTAACTTATTGTGAAGCCACACGCTAAGCCATAGAAAAACATCTTGTAGTCTGAGACAGCCTTCTGTAGTCTTACGAAATACAAATAAGGTGGTTCTGCAGCTGCTGGAAATTGGTGATGATGCATTAAAATCATGCAGTTCTTCTATTTATTTTTCGTTTGTGCCTTTTTAGTAGTCAGTCTCAAAGTACTTTAGGAGTCAAACCTGTAAATGTCTCTTATTCTAAAATAAACAGCAGTCTGCATGACACAAATGATATTTTGTGAGGCTCCAGGAGGGAGTGAAGTAGCACTACCACATGGTTCCTTCTTCCTCTCTAATTGTCATTACACTGTTTGATATAGTAACAGAAATCACTTAGCCAGTTGGACAGCACAGCAGGTCACTCTAGAAGTGATTTTAAGCAATTTTAGAAAAAATATTTCACACACAAAATAAAAAATTATTACAAAACAGTCCCAAACAGTTCCTCATAGTTTACTTAGTCAGCACTTCATTTGCCAAGATTATTGTATATGTACATAATAAACTTGATTGCATGCTGAAATAGACTTGTTTATTGGTTCAGACACATGAATGCATTACATATTTATTTTGCTGTTCATCATTTTTTTGTCCACATGCTGTACAGGATCCAAAAAGTTAAAACAATATTGTGTGCATACTTGGTGCAGTGTATATGAAGATTATGCTGAAATTATCCCTTACCTAGAGCAGAACAAAAAGATCTCAAAAAATGCTAAACGTATTGCTGTAGTCTTCTATGAAATTTACGAGTTCTGTTCAATCCTTTGTCAGATAAAGCAGAAGTACAAAAGGATCTATGGATACATATATAGATCAACCAGGTGATACCATTCAGATACAGATAGATTGTATCAATATCTTTAGCCATGCAAACAACCACAGTCAAGAAATGTCAGATAACAAACCAAACCAAAACAATTTCCATCATTAACATTCAATGGAGACATTAAATAAAAACCCAAACACCCCAAAAACATTAACAGAAAAAGCATATGATGCATACCATAAGTAATATTATTCACTGATCTGTGTGTCTGTTCCAATTTTATTCACTTTGTTCTTAAAGTCCATCATTTTTTAGTCACTAGGTGGTATAAAGAGAAAGAATACAACATAGCAGACCATTTTCAAGAAGTTTTGGATGAAAAGGAGATGGACAAAGAGTCACCTGAAAAATAACAAAAATAGATATTTCCTTCCCTCTTATCTGAGCAAAATGCAGCATGGTAGCTTTTCCAACCTCCTGTTGCATTCTACTAGCTTTTTGTTTAGATAATCAGACCAAAGGACTTTGCCTTCCTTTACAGGAGAAGTGTTCCAAGACATACACAAAAGAATGACCTTGGCATCCTGCTTAGTCACCTCAAATCTCCACATTTCATGACAGCTACCAAACATTTGACAGCTAAGCAGTCAGTATGATGTTATTTCTTAAGATATCAGCTGTTAACTGTCTGAGTGTCTTCTACATTCCTGTTCTTTTTTGTCTATGTTCTTGCATTCATTCTAGACTTGCACTGGGAGCATGAGTGCTTTTGGGACACCATTTCTTACTGAATGCATTAAGTTATATTTTGGACACCAAACCCTGACTTGCCTTTATCTGCTACCACGATTGTGTTCCATGAACACTGTCATCGGGTATCTAATCAACAATACTGTTACTTTTACTTTTTGTTAGGGAAAAAAAAAAAACCACCCTGCAAAACATTTGGCATTCTTTCTGTTCTTTAAAGTTCATTACAGTTCACTGCTCATTAAAGCTACTACAGCTAAGAAAAATTTAAAGCAATATTGGACACCTGTGATTCCTGTAACACACACTGTCTAACAAGAGGAATATACTTGTGAAATATTAGTAAACTAAACCAAATGTTTCATGTACACATCATTAATTTCATCTTATAGTTGGGTGAGTGCAACTAGAAAGGGCATAAATTTTGCATCTAAGGATTATAGAGCTGGCAGCTACCATGTGATCATAAGGATGGTGACAATGCCATAAGCAAATGTATGGTCTCAGCCTGCTTCACTGTCCCAAGCATTCTCTCTTGGCCTTCTTTCTCCTCCTATCTCCTCTGCTAGTTTCAGCACATTTAAACATATTACTTAGCATCTTAAGTTCTGGGCATCTCCTCCCAGGAAAGAGAAAACAAAATAGCTGATATTGAGTTATTTTCAGAATGAGGATCTCTATAGACATACTAGGACTGTCCTGCACTTAAATCAATTTCCTGTGATGAATCACAGAATCACAGAATCATCTAGGTTGGAAAAGTCATTGAATATCACCTAGTCCAACCATTAACCTAACACTGACAGCTCCCAACTACACCATATCCCTAAGTGCTATGTCAACCTGACTCTTAAACACCTCCAGGGATGGGGACTCCACCACCTCCCTGGGCAGCCCATTTCAACGCCTAACAACCCGTTCTGTAAAGAAATGCTTCCTAATATCCAGTCTAAACCTTCCCTGGCACAACTTGAGGCCATTCCCTCTTGTCCTATCGCTTGTTATTTGGTTAAAGAGAGAGGCAGAGTTTAATAGTTTCACTAACAAAGCATACGTTATGGTGATAATATCATTGTACTGCTTTTGGTACCAGAGTTAGTATCACTGTGTGATATCCCTTTGTTAAGTGGCATCTTGTCAGTTCTCAGGTATCAGTAAGAATCTTGTTTATTATTGCTTATTATATGATGAGGCAAGATTATAGTTTATTAAAAAACACTGTTTGCAGTAGGCTGCAACACTGAGACATCATAATGGTATTATGAAGGAGAAAAAGAAAAGAGTGAAAGACAGCCCCCCCATAAAATTAGGAAAAATCATCCTGGTAAAATATCAATAGTGGCACAGCAGTAAAAAATTTTTGCACACAATAAATTTTACATTACAGTTTTCTGCTTTCAGCATTTCAACTGAAAAATTTTGTACCATCTATCTTTGAAGCAATGGTTTTAGGCACTATAGTTCCAAAGCACTTAGGATCTTCAGATATTTTTAAACAATCCATATAAATACCTTTGTTGCATTCTAAATTAATAAACTCTTTGAAACATTTGCAGTAATATAAATCTTTAATGTCTCATTTAATTGTCTAACTGATCATATATTTACGTTATAATTTCATAAAGTCATCTTGTCCAGGTGTTTCATGGAAATAATTTACTATAATTGTGTTTCTACCACAAATGTACATGATGTATACTTAAATCATTAAAAAAAATAAAGAAATATCAACTACACTGCTTAGAAGAAACATTTTAGCATAAAAGTGGGCTGAAAATAGACTCAGAATAGATTGCAGGAGACCACAAGCATATTGTGAGTTTTGCAGTATGTACAATGACAGCTGGTAGCACAGAGCCATCTATAAGCATTAGTTAGTTTTTATTAAATTGTTAAATTTTATTATCCAGAATCATGCATGAGTCAGAGATTTCAATTTCTTAGCCTGAAGCTAAAATTGAGATCTTACTTTAAAAAAAAAGTCTCTGTTTAGGCATATTTATCAGTTCACTTGGCTATTGTCCATTTAAGAAATAGTAAATTACTGAAGAATTTAGTGTTCTACCTGCAAATATTTTTCTTCCTTTCCACTTTTAATGTTGGCATATGATGTTGCCATAACCAGAGAATAGCTGTGCTCTTCCCATGCTCTTACCTTATTTAGCATCATTTAGTGATACAGAGGCAGCACATCTAATAATAGTTAATAAAACCCATCAGAATTTCTAACTATGGTAATTATAATTTCCATGTTTGTTATGTCTTTGGCCTACTGTTTTTAAAACAATAGTTTTACAAACTTAAACCCTTAGTAATATAATCTGTACTCTCCAAAATTTCCCCTCTTTTCCAGTACTAGAGTGCTGACAGTTTTTTGATGCGTTTGTTTTTCTAATGATGATTTTGTATCACTTATTTTTCTTTTTTGTCCTGATAACTACAGGACAAGGATGTCCCCAGAAGAATCTTTCATTTATATTATTTCAGGCAACTCACTTTTTATGTTGACCATGGCATTTTTCAAGGCTACAAATTATATAACATTTTAATGGAAATTTTAAAAGGTAACATTTACTGAAATACTTTCAGCTCGGCTAATTTTACTACAGAGAAATCACTGCCCTCTCCACTAACCAATGGAAGAATTCTCACCTGGGAAACAGACTAGTAGTGCTATTGTAACACTTTCTACTGTGTAAGTAATGCAGCATGAAAAAAGATTATCTTATATTTATTTAGTAATCATAAAGGCTCAGATAAAAGCATCAGGAGCACAGACTATTTTCACAGAATCATCTAGGTTGGAAAAGTCATTGAAGGCCATCCAGTCCAACCATTAACCTAACACTGACAGCTCCCAACTACACCATATCCCTAAGAGCTATGTCACCCGCCTCTTAAACACATCCAGGGATGGGGACTCCACCACTGGGCAGCCCATTCTAATGCCTAACAACCCATTCTGGAAAGAAATTCTTCCTAATATCCAGTCTAAACCTTCCCTGGCACAACTTGAGGCCATTACCTCTTGTCTTATCATTGTTACTTGGTTAAAGAAGCTCATCCCCAGCTCTCCTCAACCTCCTTTCAGGTAGTTGTAGAGGGCGATGAGGTCTCCCCTCAGCCTCCTCTTCTCCAGACTAAACAACCCCAGTTCCCTCAGCCGCTCCTCGTACGACATGTGCTCCAGACCCTTCACCAGCTTCGTTATCCTTCTTTGGACACGCTTGAGTAATTCAATGTCCTTTTTGTAGTGAAGGGCCCAAAACTGAACACAATGATCGAGGTGCGGCCTCACCAGTGCCGAGTACAGGGGTAAGATCACTTCCCTGTCCATACTGGCCACGCTATTTCTGATGTAAGCCAGGATACCATTGGCCTTCTTGGCCACCTGGGCACACTGCTGGCTCATGTTCAGCCAACTGTCAATCAACACCCCCAGGTCCCTCTCTGACTGGCAGCTCTCCAGCCACTCCTCCCCAAGCCTGGAGCGCTGCTGGGGGTTGTTGTGGCCGAAGTGCAGCACCTGGCATTTGGCCTTATTGAAACTCCTACAGTTGGCCTTAGCCCATCGCTCCAGCCTGTCCAGATCTCTCTGCAGAGCCTCCCTACCCTCGAGCAGATCAACACTCCCACCCAACTTGGTGTCATCTGCAAACTTACTGAGGGTGCACTCGATCCCCTCGTCTAGATCATCAGTAAAGATGTCAAACAGGAGTGGCCCCAAAACCAAGCCCTGGGGGACACCACTCGTGACCGGCCGCCAACCGGATTTAACTCCATTCACCACAACTCTTTGGGCCCGGATATCCAGCCAGTTTTTTATCCAGCGAAGCGTGCGATCATCCAAGCCACGAGCAGCCAGTTTCACCAGCAGAATGCTGTGGGAAGCGGTGTCAAAGGCTTTACTAAAGTCAAGGTAAACAACATCCACAGCCTTTCCCTCATCCAATAATCAGGTCGCCCTGTCGTAGAAGGAGATCAGGTTTGTCAAGCAGGACCTGCCTTTCATAAACCCATGCTGACTGGGCCTGATCATTTGGTTGTCCCGCATGTGTTGCCTGATGGTACTCAGGATGAGCTGCTCCATCGGCTTCCCGGGCACCAATGTCAAGCTGACAGGCCTGTAATTTCCCAGATCATCCTTCTGACCCTTCTTATATATGGGCATCACATTGGCCAATTTCCAATCTGTCGGGACCTCCCCAGTCAGCCAGGACTGCTGGTAAATGACGGAAAGAGGCTTGGCGAGCACCCCAGCCAGCTCCTTCAGCACCCTTGGGTGTATCCCATCCGCTCCCATAGACTTGTGTGTGTCTATGTGATGCAGTAGGTCACTGACTGTCTCCTCCTGGATTGTGGGGGGGGTTTTCTCCCAGTCTCTGTCTTCTGGCTGAGGAGGCTGGATTCCCTCAGTACAACTAGTCTTGTTATTAAAGACTGAGGCAAAGAAGGCATTAAGCACCTCAGCCTTTTCCTCATCACTTGTTACCATGTTTCCTCCCACATCTAGCAGGGGATGGAGGCTCTCCCTGGCCTTTCTTTTGTTGTTGACATACTTATAGAAACATTTCTTGTTATCATTGACTGCTGCAGCCAGATTAATTTCCAGCAGGGCTTCAGACAACCTGATTTCCGCCCTGCATAGCCTCACAGCATCTTTGTAATCATTGTGAGTCGCTAGCCCCTTCTTCCAAAGGCCATAAACTCTACTTTTCTCCTTGAGTTGCAGCCAAAGCTCCCTGTTCAGTCAGGGTGGTCTTCTCTGCTGCCAGCTTCTCTTACAGCACCTGGGGACAGCCTGTTCCTGTGCCATTAAGACTTCCTTCTTAAAGAGTGTCCAGTCTTCCTGGACCCCTATACCCTTCAGGACCTCTCCCAAAGGATTCTGTCAAGCAGGTGCCCAAACAAGACAAAGTCAGCCCTTTGGAAGTCCAGGGTGTCAGTTCTGCTGCCCCCTCTCCTGGCCTCTCTAAGAATAGAGAACACCATTATTTCATGATCGCTGTGCCCTAGTTGGCCTCCAACAGCCACATCATCCACCAGTCCTTCTCTGTTCACAAAGAGGAGATTCAGCAGGGCACCTTCTCTGGTCGGTTCACTCACCAGCTGTGTCAGGAAGTTATCCGCCACACATTCCAGGAATCTCCGGGACTGGTCCCGCTCTGCTGTGTTGTATTTCCAGCAGATGTCTGGGAAGTTTAGCCATGAGTTCCTTCACCCGGGCCCCAGGGAGTCAGCAGACTTCCCTATGAAGCGAGTTCGGTCAGCATATTGGGCCTTTGACACCCCTCAGAATGGAGTCACCCACTACAATGACCTTTTTAGAATTGGTTTTAATACCTGATCTAGAGTGACCTGGCCTTGGTGGACCTTTCTGTATGCTGTGTAATGATTACAATACTGCCTTCCTTAACAAATGAAAAATTTCATAGAATTCAGAAAGCATTTCCCCCACATTACTTGTTTTACAGGATTTTTATTTCTCTTACCATGCAGGGTATCTGAAGATGGTGGCAGATGGAGAAAAGCAATGGGAAGACTAGAACCACTAGTTTTATACATCTGTTGAAAAACTTTTCTTGCTGTATTTATCTATCATCTGCTTAGGACAAAAAGGTTTTGTGACTTCTGCTTTTTATAACCTCTTTCCCTATCTTTCTTTTTCACCCAGTCACATTGTACTTGTTTCCTATGGATGCATTGGCTGCAGCAATCTTCCTTACAAGCACTGTACAAAGAACCTGCCAGAAATCCTTGGCACTACTATCCTTTACATAATGACAACAGAGTGCTAAATTGTTTGGCTGTAATTCCTTCTATCTCCTAAATGACAATTCTTGTTTTCATAACAAGGGGAACATTGAAATTCCCTTGCTATACCAGTATCAAGTCTTTTTGCTGAATGACCCTCCAATTCTTATGTCACTGAGGCAAAACATTAGAAAACTGCTATAAACTTTTTCTTTTATGTTATGAGGTGGGGAAAAGTATATGACCTAAAACTGGCTTTCTGCACTCAGTTTTCTCTTCTGCTAATCCTTCTCCCATTTGTAACTGTTAAAATAAGGATGGGAACAATTTTTCACTGTGCAGATATAAATAGAGATTTAAACAAAGATGACAAACTCAACAATGTGAAAACAAAATTTGGTCAGGTCAGCAGTGTGGAGATGGACTTGGTGTTAAACAGCTGTTCATAGATGTATAAATCCTCAGCAATACATGGCTACACACATGGCTACTCCTGAATTCTCAGTTATGTGGAAATTTTCTAAATGATCCTGTTAGCACAAGAGATGATATCACAATTCAAAGCCAGGAAGTTGCTCATCAAGCTTTAGGAGTAATAAGGAATATTTAACAGAACAAATTCACTTTCTGGTTGTCACAGCGTGACAGCATAAGTTGTGGAGATTGTTAGTAACAGAGTACAGTTTGATACTGTGATGAGGAGTTGATAACAAGTAGTGTGTCTTTGAAAAATGATTAGATGACTTAGACTAATCTGATGGATACTACACTCTAAATGCTGCATCAACAGAGAACCTATGCAATCAGATGGTCATTGCTGGCTCACATCTTCATTTCAGACCTTTAGACTTTCCTTTCAGTGGCCTGGAAATCCAGAGCTAGTACCTGCATTGTATCAAGAGAATACAGAATGTTCAAAAACTCATCTTCAGTTACACTTCTACAAGCTAATGACTGCAGTGATTAAGTGAGTAGAGTGTAAAGCTCTGTCACAGATACATTTTTTTAATGTGGGTTAAATACCATAATTAGAAGTGCAACTACTCTTCTATCTGAAGTTTACCAAAGGATGCAAATCTTTAGATGAAAACTGAACCTACAAAGATCAACATTTCATAAGAAACTGTATTAATTTATGACAATTTCTATTTGAATTAAATTAAAACATTTAGTAGCCTTACTTTACACTGTCATTATTTTCTCTTACTGCTAGGTCAATGCAAATCTAGCCAGACACTAATAGCTGGGTTCTATTCTTTTATCACCAATAATGGTAAGATATTGCTTTCACTGTAGTTCATTAATTGCCAGGATGAAAATGGTGTTATCTAGCTTACAGAAGATAATTGCCTTTGAGAACCACAAGTTCTCTACAGTATGGTAACCATGTCTTCACAACAGTCCCTTCTACTTAGAAGCAATAGTTTTATAATCTGGCACAGTTGTGGCCTCAAGTCCAAAGTTAATGCATTTGAAAGTAATTTCTTGGAAATAGATCTGTGGAAGTAATGTTCAAAAATGTTAAATGTCTTATGTTTAGGCTGTCAAATATGGATCTCCACTGAAGTCATGATTTCCAAGTAGACCATTTTCAACCAAACACTTAACAGCAAAAATTTGTAACTGCACTTTAATTAGGAGAACTCTAAACTCCAACTCCATTAACTTCAGCTTGAAGTGGAATGATCCACAGACTTCATCAGAAAAGACAGCCAAATAACATACCTGGGGTCATTCTTCTTACGGATCTTGAAGGAACTCTGTATTATGTACTAAATGTGCACTATTTTGTTGATTTCCCTCTTACTCTAGAGAAATGCCCTTTTTGTTATGGCTTAAACCTTCTGACAGGCAGTCTTTATGGACTGTATATAAGCCTTAAGCATATTCTGCATGCCTTCTTTATTTACATATAAAATTGATAGAAATATGGATTTTTTTCTGACAAATCTCACCAAATGAATGGCATACAAACTTCCCCTAAGTGGTTTTATTTAGTAAATTAGCAAATCATCACTGTAAATTTGAGAAACTTTTTTTAAGAACTGAAATTCAATGAAGCTAAGGAAACTAATTGGTCAATCACATTATTAATTCAATTAACAATGTTCATCTGTGCACAGATATTCTAAATATCATCAGTTCTTCACAGAACAAAGAATATTAAAGAGGATAACCAAGTGTACCTGTATCAGGCTACTGCAGCAAGTCAGTACCTATCACAAGTTATATCATAGGTGTTGAATCTAGCTTAATTTAATTAATATTTTAACACTATTGTGAAAGCTATACTTTCTCATTCTAGTCTTTACAAACATATATTGTAGTATTTGATATTTCAGTATCTGATATTTAAATACATCAGTCATGCAGAAATGCTAGTGTTGCCTCCAAACTGGTTTCAGTTTCTGTGCACAACATACGTTAAGCTATCAATGGGTGTAAAAATCAAAACAAAACAAAATCATAGCTATAAGTTAAAATAACATGGAGATAATTATGTTATTCATAAATAAAAAAGTTAAGAAATCCTAATGTTGATTGGCTGAAAGTGCTACATAAACCTTCTAGATTTTTTCACGTACAAATTAGCTAAAGAAGACAATATAAATGCAAGGATTCCATCTGCCCACTACTCATTATGATAGGATGTCAAGTGCTTGAAATCAAGTGCTTATGGGCCATACACAACATGAGTTATGGTTTACCTTAGCATGTCAGACTGCAAATTATGGGAGTTCAGAAGAAACTCAGTGAGCTGTGCAGTTGACGACATGGCAGAAAATGGTAACTTGGCCAAGTGTTGCAATGTAAATTGTTTCAAGTCACGAGGACAAGCAATTAAAATACCTGTGTGCTTCTTTGCTTGGTCTGAAATTCCCTAGGTAGCTGCAACTGTTGCGACACATGCTGCACAAATTGTCAATGTCTGAACAGGTTGATAGCAGTCTTTTGCTTAAGTCTCATTGAATTCAGGAGCTAGGGAAGACAGTGCTGAAGTCTTCCAGAAGTCTCAATCAGAAGTCCTCCAAAGGCTTGCAATCATACCTAACACTTAATTTCAAGGGGCTTCTTTCTGAGGCTAGAAACCTGTTTGCAGGTATGTAAAAGGTTCTTTATCTACCTCTTTAAAGGAATTAGTGTCTAATCCTGCAATGAGAGAGGCTGCTCTATAAATTCATGCAGCCTTTCAGACCTCTTGAGGACGAGGCTTTGGCATCTGATGAGAGAGGTTCAGCTGTGTCAGGACCAACACTGGAGTACACCCATAAGCAAAACCATAGGTGCCTGGAAGTGTCTACAGCAGCTTGGGAGCTAAGTGGCAGCTTGCAGGGGTTTTTAGAACTCTTTTTTTGAAGACAGGTGGAATTACAAGAATAAATGGTGGCACATCAATTCCCCACATGTAAATGTGAGTAGCAGTATTTCCTTATCTTTCACAGATATTAGAAGACTGTTCTCTGATACTTTACAAAAAATAAGGGTTACTTACTGTAGATTCTCATTCTTAGCAAGTGAGTTTTGCAGCCCCAAAATTAGAAGAAAAGTAGACAAGGACATTGATATTAACATCCACTGGAAAACTCATATCTTTATTATTTCCTGATGCTTAGAATAATGTTAGCAAATGGAATTGGACTTCACTGCAACATCCAGGCATGTATTCATATAGGCAAAATACAACTTGTGAGCAGTTACAGTCTTGCACACCTGAGCTGCAGAAAAAGTTCTAACTTCAGTGTTCAGTAAATTATTCAGCATTTGTTTTCCACTACATTGTTTAATTTTCTGTGGTTTAAGAACTAGAGACATTAAGAAAAATAGTATTGAATTACAATTGCATATAAAACCCTAAGCAAGTTAAATTTATAAATGAACAATCAAGAGGAGAACAATAACTGTATTTGTCATAACTTCCATACAAAGTTTGCATGCTTACATTACTGTGTATCCATACATTTGCTTCCTTCTTCATCTAATAATCCATCCTGTGAAATTTCGTTGCTGTCATGCTACCTCATATTGATTTCTGATATGGTTTACAAAACTTCAAAATCTATAATTAAAGCATAACTGTATAGCCACATGTACATCCTTGAAACTTGTCCACATGACCAAAGAAAACATTTCATTTCTTTCTGAATTTTAGCCTATGCAGAGAATGGAATTAAGTAGATACACTCATGCTAATACTTAGATCCATTTTAAAATTGATGGCCTATTAATATATGGATATAAGGCCAGCTGGTAAAGCATAATCAAAATATTTTCAAGGCTTCTCTGAGGAAAAGTTACAATCTCATGTATACCATATTTCCAAAAACAGTGAATACCCTACAATTAAGAGTTATGGTGAGAACATTTAATTGCTTAATCCAAGAAATTCCTGCCAAGCTATCTTTCTCGTTTATAATGGTCTTTGTTAATCTTTCATGCAATTAATCTTCCCCACATAATGTGTGCTTTCAATTTTACTCCTCAGTAGATATAATTACATTACCACCAGGAAACAGTAAGTTTTCAAATTAAAAGCATGCACAGAATAAAAGCATAACCCACACCAAATATTCTACTAGAGTTTAGAAACCCTAAAAAGACTAATAAAACTCAAATGCTTCTTGTTCTTGGTCACTCATGGATAGCTCCTATAATATCCTCAGTGTGGTGGTTACCATGTTCATTATACCCTACTTTCCACACCCTCGGTCCCTAGTTCACGAAGTGGTATTTGCATTTTGGCACAGCTTCACAGAGGAATTTAGGAGCTGTGGTTCACTGCACCTGGTTTTTTTTTTTTTATCCTGGAAGCACAACATCAACCATATCTTCAGCTGATGCCCTGAATAGCCTGTAGTAAAAGGCACCTCAGAACAGGATGCAAACTAGTGACCCTGCTAAAGGAATCGGCAGCAAATACTGCAGATGGTCTGACACCTTTCTGCCTGAATGAATCCTTAAGTTTTCTATGCAGGTACCCTGGCACACCCATTCAGCCTAGTAGGGGGTGGAAAGCAGGAGATCCTACATTATGTCAGGGAAAGAAACCAGCCTGTGGACTTTCAGGTAGATGTCCATATGTTCTTACTACCAAAAGATGTAACCATAACCACTGTCTGCATGTACTCCAGTAGGTATACTATGAATATACTACCAAATCATGCCTTCCCCTCCTTCTCCTAGCAAAATAAATGGAGAAACATCTCATCTATGAACTACACAAATGTTGAGGTCAAGGGTTTCCTTGATCTTCCAATTTCCTAGGCGAGTTCTAGGCTCATTATGTTTGTATATAGGGAGTAGCTGATGCGTGATATAATGATGATGGCACCCTCTGTCCTTTGGCAAGCAGTCATCTAGCACTGAAATCCGCAGTTCCAGATTTCTAAGACTGCAGTTTTGCACTACTGAAAGCTGTGATAACTCTGGGATATGTACAGGGACATAAAGTAATCTAGTGGCAAAATATGAGAACTTTAGTCCAATCACAAAATAGAAACTTTCATCTCCCCTGCCTATCATAATAGCTAGAGGAGTGGAAATCTGTACAGTGTAAGGAATGATGAAGGGGAAAATTGTGCTAACTGGAATATTTACCCTATTTCAGTTGATGCTTTCTGGGTTTCTAATGGAGTCATAAGTCCTTAATAGTTTCTAAAATTGTCCACATGTTATTTTATTCTTGTTAGATAATTAGAAACAGTTGCACACATAATATTTTTATTTAGATTTCAGTGCAATCTTGAGCTAAATGCATCATTGATATAGTTTCACTCACTTAATTTAGTTATGCCAAGTCTGAAGCTGGCCTTTAGTAATTGTTTCCTGACAAGACTTTTAGAAGACTAAACTATGAAGCAATATTTACAGTGATGACTGCAAGCACAGATTCAAAATTACATTATTGAGTTAAAAGCTAGAGGCTTCTGGTTGAGTAATCAAATCTCTTTGTTCCAAACATAATTCTTAGAGTCTAACTCACAGTGTTCTATTTAAAAATTAACTGAAGACTTGCAATATTGAGGGCTCACTTCAATAAGCTGGTATCATACTTTCCATTTAGGAATGATATTACACTTCATTTGCAATTTGTAGTGCTAGAGAAGTATTTTGTTGGATGTGTGGCAGGTGCACCTGCCCAATGAAAATAGGGCTTCTTGGCTGCTGAAATGTAGCAGCTCCTGATTGCCTTTGTTCTCAGGGCTTCACAGTAGTTGGGGCCTTTGACCAATGGGAGCCGTTATTGATTACAGATCAGATTTGACCTGGGTATAAATGGAGTCCCCTGGGGAGCTATTTTGAGCTTGTCCCCTGGAGCAGCACATTGCAGTTGAGGATTCTCCCCTTGGGTCGGGATGCTGCCCAAGGAAACTCCTCGAGGTGACTTGGGTCGGGACGCTGCCCTGAGCAGGTCCTCGAGGTTGAGACCCCTCACTTGTTAGGTGAGTGATAGAGCATTTTGGGTTGTCGTTAAACGCTAGGAAGTTGTTTTGTTCTCCTCTCACAGACATTCGAACGTGTAATTTACGGAGAGCTAGTTAATTGTGTTAAAAATAAATTTTTATCTTTTGGTGGTTGGTTGTTTATTTGAGAGCCTCCGTAACAGGATGTTATGAGTTACCTGTAACTTCATAACTCAAATCCTTACACAGATTTTTCTTTTAATAAAAATGTATCTTTGTATTATTTTACTGCCCCTCTGCATCTTTAAAGACAGATAGAAGAGCCAGTCATCACCCTTCCCCCTGTTGCTGCAAGGGACCAAGTACAAGCAGCGAAAAAATCTTAAAAGCTCCTATATGTTGCTAGTGACCAATACTGCCAAGTTGAGCTTAAACTATAGTAAAAAAAGATGAAAGAAATAGATCAGGCTATTCAAACATAAGAAAACCATCAGGAAACACATTTAGATCACCTGTTTCCTTGGTCAGTCAACTCTATTAATCAAAATATTAAAAATAGCACAAGAACAGAGTGTTAAACACAGGCTCTTGATGTCTCCCTCCTCTAAATCAGAACCCCTAGATCTGGACACTTGTCCTTGTCTTTCATCCAGAGCAGATTCATCCTGTGCAAATGATGAAAAAAGCTAAACTAAATACAAAAAAATTAATCTTCTCTTATTAGACCTTGGAGAATTGTCTCTGCAGTAAATTGCGAGCAAAGACTACAAAATAATCTGAGCTGTAACAGCAAAATTCCCCAACATTTTTTCCTGCTACCCACCTCCCTGTCACACAGATTGCAACCATTTCAGGAAAGCTGTAAAAAGAACTAAATTGCTTGGGCGGGCTTTGCGTTCTAAATGTAGAATTAAAAATCTCTGTTTCTAGAGATTTTTGACTAGTTAGACACTCAAAAAGCACTTGGAAATTGCAAATGCTCATCGGCTTTTAGCATAACAAAAGCTTTAAAGGCACAGTACTCATTTTAACACTATCTCAAATATCCTTCTCTTATTCCAGAGAGCAACAGTGGAAGGAGAGAGCATTTTTTTTTTCATTAGTGGATCATACAGCTGTGACAGTTGGAGTGACATGAGGGCCAGCAGTGTTTCTCACCTGTGTAATTGCAGACACCCTGAGGAGCCTTTACCTACTTTCCAGCTGCTTGTTCTTTTTTTACAGAAGTAAAAAGGACCATTCTATCATTAGTCCCCATTATGCTTTATCACTAAATGAGCCAAATTGCACATTTGGTGATTCTACAAAAAGAGTAATGAGGTCAAGGAAATCAGCAGGAAAGGTACAACAATATCAAAATGTGACACAAACCTTCAAGGCTACTGGTCAATTATCCAAGGCCTGATCCTGATGATGCTGAGTTCAGTGGCTTTTCCTTCTGGGTAGTTAAACCCTCTCAGCTAGGGTCCCCTTGTTCAAAGTCATTAAGGATCAAGCTATTACTTTCAAGAAATGCCCTGAATCTGAAAGGCCACTGATCTTAGCATTTCAAAGGATATTGAGTCCTCTATGGAAGTAACGAAGATATTTAAAGTAGGGTTTCTCCCTCAAACCTCAGTTAGGACCAAGCTCATGGCTGTAGCAGGGCACTACAAATATGAAAAAGCAATAGAGACCTTCTATACTAGTCTGAGAGAGGTTTGTCTGTGGAGGTTTCCCAAAGATACACACACACAGAGTGCAGAAAACATGAAAAATGCAATAATTTGTGTACTAGTGTTGCATGAGTTCTGACTATATGGTTTCTAGTATTCGCCAGCTACCATTATAAATCCACACATCACATGAGGGAGACTCGATGGGGGGCAAACTGCTTTGTGACTCTGATGAAGTAAGCCCACCCCCCTCAAATCTCACACACAGATTATGGGGTTTACACCACAGAATCCCAACTCCTATTTCACATGACCTTATCAACAAATCAGCCCCTGGACTTTTCTCCCTTTCTGTCATCGCACATACCATCCCCAGCTGGTCACATTGGTGGGTGACTGTCTGGCATGGTGTACTCCAGAGAGAGAGGGAGACACTGGGATGTGACACTCGTGCTGTGGGACATTTCAGCTGCTAGTCCACAGTTTCTTGTTACAGCCAAAGTGCCTTCTCCCCTGTGTGTGTACTTATCTCCAGTCACACGCTCCAATATGCTAATGCCTTAGGCAGATACTTCAAAGATCTGCAAATACTGTTGGTTGTATTATCTTCCAGAGACTATTCCACACCTTCTGCCATTACTGTTCTGGCATTCCCCATGCAACCTGACATGCTGCAGACAGCAGCCATGAATCTTAGATAGTTCACACATACTCACAGGACAGTGATACTGGGCAACTGGCAAAAATGTGGGTTTTAACATTTAATTCAATGCAGCATTTAAGCTCCTTTGGAGACCTGACCATTGGAGGGTGACATGACCACAAACAAGGACTGGTAGAAGACAAACTTTCTCTGTAAGTCATCTAAGCAGCAGAATGCAGCCTGGGGTTACAACAAGCAATCACATAGGTGTCTCTCTACACATTGCCAGATGATTGTTCCAGTGAAATTTTCACCTTTCCATACATAATTGTTTCTTTTGAATTAGGAGGCTGAAACGTAGTGATATTTTGTTATGTAGCACAGTCAAATTTAGGTATTAAAAGTGGCTGAGCTATTTGGCAGTCTGACAGTACAACCACACAATTAAAATAAGCTTATCCAGGCTGGATTTTTGGTTTATTTCATTCTTTCTCAGACACAAACATAACTCAGTACATAATACAAAATGAAACAAACAGGAGTTCTATATGTCAGTGTATCATTTTAACTAATAAAAAGGTCTGACATTCTTTCTAAATAGAGACCCTAAAATATATTTTAGCACAAATTGTGAGCATCTCATCTATTTATATGTGCTATATTGGTGAAAATGTGAAAAACAGCTGTTTTTTTCCTCTCTCTATTTATTAGGTGCTTTTTTCTTCTTTTAATTAAAGATTGTGTAATTAATTCTTTGTTCCCATTGGCTGCCAGTGACCTGTATATGTAGCGGGTTGATTCAGCATAACACTTGTTTGAATAATTAAACACCCGTGAAAGTATAACTAACCCAAAACACATTTCAAGGAAAAACAAGTTCCTAATGTGAAAAGATTCTTTCAGGGGACAGAAGTTCAAATCCTACACCTAACACAAATTGCAGAGAATGAAGCCATACAAATTAAGTCTTTATGATAATATGATTATTTGTCATGGAGAATATAATAAAATCATAAAATAATTTGGGTTGAAAGGGACCTTTAAAGGTTATCTAGTCCAATCCCCCCTGCGATGAGCAGGGACATCTTCAACTAGATCAGGCTGCTCAGAGCCCTGTCCAACCTGACCTTGAACATTTCCAGGGATGGGGCATCTACCACCTCTCTGGGCAACCTGTTCCAGTGTTTCACCACCCTCACTGTAAAAAATTTCTCCCTTGTATCTTGTCTAATTCTACCCTCTTTTATTTTAAAACCATTACCCCTCATCCTCTCGCAACAGGCCCTGCTAAAAAGTTTGTCCCCATCTTTCTTATGAGCTCCCTTTAAGTACTGAGAGGCTGCAATAAGGTCTCCCTGGAGCCTTCTCTTCTCCAGACTGAACAACCCCAACTCTCTCAGCCTTTTCCATAGGAGAGGTGTTCCATCCCTCTGATCACTTTTGTGGCCCTTCTCTAGACCTGCTCCAACAGGTCTACATCTTTCCTGTGCTGAGGATCCCAGAGATGAACACAGGACTCCAGGTGGGGTCTCACAAGAGTGGAGTAGAGGGGCAGATTCACCTCCCTTGACCTGCTGACCATGTTCCTTTTGATCATGTTCAGCTCCTGTCCAGCTTTTCATCCACCAGTACCCCCAAGTCCTTCTCTCAGGGCTGCTCCCAATCCCTTCATCCCCAGCCTGTATTGATACTGGGGGTTACCCCAACCCATGTGCAGGACCTTGCACCTGACCTTGTTGAACCTCATGAGGTTGACATGGGCCCACTTCTCAAGCCTGTCCAGGTCCCTCTGGATGGCACTCCATCCCTCAGGCATGTCAATGATGACATTTTTAAAACAGGTTTATGTCCCTGAGTGACAAAAAAGAAGTGGGAAGAGCTGAACTCAGCAGCAATATGAAGTACAATTTTTATGCAAGAGGCTCTAAAATCATCATGACGAGAAGCAGAATCTATGGCATGTGATAAGAGAATTGCCCTCCATAGAGGATCCATATGCTATCAGCAACTCTTTACATTCCATATACACTTCATAAGGGATGCTCTGTGAAATGAGGACTAATAAATGGAGTCAGGGTTGGTTTTTTTTTAATTGCTGATATGGTGTTAAAGGAGATACACAGTCGTCAAAGCTTCTGACAATGGAGAAGAAGCATTTACCATTACACTTGCAATTGCTTTTTGAAAATGTGCTAATAAAATCTATGATCTATACCTGTGTCTGGAAAATGTATTAGGCTGATATCAAAGTAATCCCTGCAATTATTAATGTTAAAAAACATAGATATTGATGAATATCAAGGCCTTCTTTTTCACTGTTTCTATATGTGTAGAAGAGTAGAAAATCAATCAAAAATGTCAGATTTTAATTACTTTAATAATTAAATAACAGCACTGTCCCAGCTCTCTGATGCACTATTCATAAGTGCACAGTGTACTTCTGTTAAAAAAGATGATAGATCTGGTAGATCATTTACATTTGACAAGTATTTCCCAAGGGATAAAGCCCCTGGCAGAGACAGAGAAGTCAAAATTTAGTACTTCCAATGAAAAAGTAGTAGTAGCAGTAGAAGAAACACAATTTTTTGAAACTACAGTTTACAAGTACCATGGTAAGATGGCACTTACACTCTCCTTTGATGAAGAAAATGTAAATGTCAGTGACAAGAAATAGACTGGAGCTATTTTGACTTAATCAAAGTTTTACATTTCAGGATCATATGGCTTATTGTCCTCAGTCTGACATGAGCACGAATAGGAGTTCCATGAATGGTTTTACAACAGCATATGATCCCATTCCTTCAGTAAGCCCACACAGATAGATTCCCTGTATAGACAGCCTTAGATAAGTCACTGTCACTCTGTGAAGTCATCTACTGGTATAGAGATCATTGCAGAATCAGGATCTGCATGCTTAAAAATAATTTTGATAGCATATATTGGCAATTCCCTGCTCAAAAGGCATGACTGAAAAGGTAATGCTATGAATGAGGTAACGTTATGCAGAGACTTTAATATTACCTGAATACCTGATTTTCTGTGTCATTTGTAGCTTCAGGATTCTAGGCCTTTATCAATACTCTTCATCAGAAATCAGACAGGAAATATTGTGGGGTTTCTGTCTTTCTGTGAACTAGGCATCCAGAGTCTGCCTAGTAAAAGAGATGGTATGGAGCATATCTAATTTTTGAGGGATTTACACTCACATAAATCTTGATATCATGGCTCTCATCTACAACAAACACCACACAAAGTATTCCTAGAATATAAAAAGGAGACTACTTCAAAAAATACATAGGAATTCTGCAGATAAGAAATCTAGATTAGGATCTCCATCAAATAAAATTGTTGAGGATGGCATTTGTAAGACAGCATGAGTGAATACTTTTTCACAAGATGTGCTTACTAATGACTTTGTTTATTAAAATAAACATAAGGTATTTGGAAAAAAAAGTTCGTATTTATTAAATGCAACAGAAATTTCAAACTTTATATGTACTTGAAATCCATTTGGTAATTGTTGCAGTTTTAAAATCACATTTCCAAGTTTTTTGGGTTCACCTTATCTCCAATGTGTCTAAACCCCAAAATATCAGAATAACTAGGAGTCCAGTCCTGAAGCTGATATTTGGGGCAAATTGATTTACAGGGATGAAATTCCATGAAGTTTTCACGTGTATGCTACTGTGGCACTTTCTATATTTTCATCATGGTTCAGCTTTGAGTAAGTGTTTGAACCAATGTGTTTCCCCCACCTCGATTTTTTTGACTCCATAGTCAGCTGAAAAATATTCTAAAATCAATGTAGTATTATCTGTTTCCTGACATTGTTAACAAGTGTATAGATCAGGAAAAGCATTTGTGAAAGTCACAACAGACGATCTGTAGAATGAAACAATATGGTATGCAGACAGTACAAATTGGAGTCACTCAATCCACAGCTAGAGAAGTGTCAAGCTCATTAGCCTGGTACCAAAGTTACTAAACTGTAATTCCCACCCCCCTAAACAAAAGAGGCCATCTTAGGTGTCTTCAGAATTGGCTGTCCAACATCTCTGTTCTCAGGATTAGTAAAGACATATCAAGCCTGCATCTATTTCTTTCCATGTACCTGTGAAGCAGCACCCATTATTTAGTGCCAGAACTTTAGTAGTTGAGAATCAAGGGGGCAGGATATTGTGTTGGTACATCAACTACAACCTGAGTTCTCTGTCTGCAGAGAAATGTTGCCCAAGTAGAGCATCCACTTTATTCAAAGACAGCTCAGTTGTAACTAACACACATCCCAGAGAACACTAGCATCTATGCAATTCCCATGCCATCCTTAGACTGTCAAACTGGTCATATTTCCCTTTACTCTGAAAAATACAGTAGTTTTAGTGTTTTCACTTTAAACCTAGACCCACAGCCATTGCCAAGCAGTGCCTGAGTTAGTGTTTATAAAAGAAGTTCAAGGTCAGCCAGTATAAAGAATCACTTTGTAAGTTTAGAGATGGTCCTTACAGATCAGATTTCAGACATGTTAACTGGGAAATGTAGGGGAGCCTATACATCTCCTCATGGCATTGCTGTCTTAAACTTGCTAGTCAGCAGAGCTCCATTTGCAAGCTCTAATGCCTTCTGTTTCTCAGATGCTTGGTCAAACTCTCTCTTGTTGTAACTGTGAGGAATTCTCACAATCTTCAATAATAACTGTGCTTACTTTGCAAAGGGATGAATTTGATGCCTTGAAAAACAGTCACAAAAGCTAGCATTAAGCTACGCTCCCCAGGCTTCCCTATTGACAGTAGAGAGAGACTTCACCAGAGGACAGTTTAAATCTGTGCTCAACTGCTCCTTGAAGAAATCCTTTTGTCTTTATTGACCTTAGGGGGAAACTAGGGATTTTATCTTTCTTCATCTGAATTTACCTTAATACAAAGAACTCATCACAGTTATCATATTTCTCTTGATTCTGACCCAAAATACTGTGATTTTACATACCCGCTATACTCTGAAAATAATTAGAAAATACATGCATGGAAGACTAGTCAGACACTAGCTTGTGTGCAGCGTCTAAAAAAACCCTAGTAGTGTACATTTTAACCTCTTATAAATAGGAAAGCTAGTTCTAGAACACAGAATGGGAAAGTGAAATGACTGTCTCATATTCATTTAATAATTTCCAAAGAGTATCCACTAATTTACAGATATTTTTATTCTGTGATATGTTGGATATCTGGCCATGGGAAAACAATCATATAAAATATCTTCTTTGCTATTTAAAAATGGGCTAAGGAGATGTTATTTAATGTTCGTTATATACTGAGACATTAGATCCAGATAATTCATTTGTACCAAATGAATAGAAATTTAAAAAAGATGGGGAGGTGAGAAACAGAAGTGATAGCTTTTTTAAAATGACAAAAATGAAAATTCCAGAGGTTCACCGACTCAGTGCAATTCTAATAATACTATTCTGTTATTATTGTTGCTATTTAATTTCAGAATTTGGTGCATAATCCTGATAAACCCATTTATGTGACACATCATAAATCACAAAGCATCACACGGTATTCCTGTAGTTGGACATGAGATATTGCTCTACTAATAATGGTCCATGTTAGGCAAGCACACAGATATTCAGTCAATTATGATATAAATATGGTAGGAGGCTGGAAAAACATCTCTGAGAGTGCTTGACTTCTGACTTTTCCTTCATTTTGAACATGTCCCAGCATGTAAGGAGACCTCTGGATGCAAACAACGCCCATGAGCACTTCCCCACCATGTGCCCCAGTCAGGTAGCAGTTCCTCTGCATGCTTCTGTACCTATTGTACAGGAAAATGCTGTAGTGATCCCTATTGCTTCTTAATTACCTTTCAGTTACAATGAACAAAGCACTAGCAGAATGAGGACAGTTCATGGGCTGTCATTCAAGGTCCCTGTAAGACTTTATAGGGAGTCACAATAAAGAAAGGGACAGAAGAGAAGTCCGTGACATTTTGTCTTTGGTACAATTCAATACCACCGTCAGTAAGAAGTTCAGCATTTTAGTCCAGATCTGGGTTGTGTGACAGGACATCTGTTGAATAATAAATTATTAGAGACTTTCATTTAAATGAAGGACCACAAACACCGCAGTCCTGAATTTCAGAGTCTCACATGCACAATAATCAACTCAAATGTAAGTATTTTAGTTAATATTGTTATTAATGAAACATCCTTTTACAGGAGTGGGTGCTTTTTTTTCTGTGTCAACATGTTGTATGAACACAGCAAATTTGTATTTTCCATTTTCTTTTAAGTACCAACATTTCTAGGACCATCTTGTTTCCATAAAGAGTTTAATTTACTTCTGTTGAAAGGCAAGATGGTTCTCTTTTGTTCAAACAGCATTGACGCTTTGCTGATATCTTTACGTTATATTGAATACATGCAGTCAGTTCACCTAAAGAATAAGATCTCTTCTCCCCTTTTATTTAGATAACATTAACAGAAACAGATGTGCAGGACCAAATTAGAATCTCTTCTCTAAGGAACAGCATTTACTTCAAAAAAGTTGTATCAGAAGAAGTCAAAGAAAAAAACCTTGGCATATAATTTTTTAACAACATAATGCAATTTTTAAAGAATTATTGCTTCCCTTGGGCACTACCTCTGGTTTAGTATTTCAGTTTATATTATATCGATGATCTCTGATTTTGTGGTCTGTGCCATGTTTCAATACAGGAACCACTCACTGTATTCTCTTCAGATAACAGTGAAAGAGAATGACTGAACTAACAAATCTTTCTTTAAAAAAAACCCAATTTCTAAATAAAACTTCTAGCTTACTAACAAGTGAAATATATGCATGTTCCATAACTTCGTAAGTTTGTCCTTACTAGTCACAGCAGAGACCATGTAAAATTAAGAGTGGCCATCAATACCCATGTCCTGCAATAAATGGAGGACTCTGGGGGGAGCAGAGCAGAGGCAGACACAGAAAGACCACAGCACATTTCCAGCTCCTTCTGGAATATGACTGGACTTTACCACCTTGGCACAGTTGGGCTTTTTGCTTCAACTCTTTGTCTCTCTCCTACACTCTCTTTTCCCAAGTTCCACAGTCTTTCACCTCATCTTCACAGCTCATCTACTTCTCTTCTTTCCTCACTTGAGTCTCCTTCCCTTTTCTCTACTTTATTTTTTCCAACTATGCACAATTCCCCTACAGAAGCAGTTTCAATAAATAAGGGAATATTGGTGTAGGCTGTGAACCTATTGGGATATTTGCTATTATCATACCATGGAATGTATTACATTCCTTCTGTTGTTAAATCTTTTATGTGCTCTTCACAACAGGGACTGTCTTGTCTCTGTGTTAGCACAATGCACAGTCAGAGACCTTTTTTGACTCATAGGTTTTTCCAGAACCTTATTATTATCATTAATAATGTTGATAAGAAGAATGATAACAGCAATAATGCAATCTAATAAAAGCAAAACATTCTCAAAAAAAAAGTAAAATTCCAAAATATTTAATTGCCAAGAGCATCATCTGGCCTGAAAAAATTAAGGATGTCTGAGATACAGACAGTTTAGCTTTCATCTTTCCTCAGTCAGGTACATTTCTTAAAGGACAACACAGAGGTTATAGCATTATGCAAGGGAAGTTCATGTCTGTATCCTCAAAAAAAAATCTGTTAAATACTTTTATAAAATTGTCCTTCATAGTTTAAGATTCTTAATAGAAGTTTAAGTGTTAGCCAATAAATTCTAAGGAATTTCATACATAATTGCATGCATATACCTAAATTAATTCATCACTAGAATGGTAGCTTATATTAGAGTAAGCAAAGCAGCTGTTAAAACTGCAATTTATCTCTGAAAAATACTTCTGAGCACAATTGAAACTGATAAATCTGCAAAGGTAAAGACAAATTCATAATGTCATATTTAAGTCTAACTTGAGAGATGAAGTTCACTGATATTAGCATAAAATGTGAAGTATTTCTAAATGATGTCATCACATTTAGAAAAGCAGATACATAGTTCTGAAGTCTGAATGTATATTATCCCCTCTCAAATATCCCAGTGAGATCTTGCTAAATCCTAAAGTTAATTTAATTCATATCATTATTTTCATGCTTAATAGGCAATGTCTAGTACATAGAAATGAGGCTCACCTCTTTTAAACACTGTGTGTGAATCAGGAAGGATCTTTATTAAGAGACACTACAAATCAATAAATGAAAAATATGCAGCAATTTGTTAATGAAGATTTTATCTCTTGTAACTAGCTTTACCAACTCTTTTTAAAAACAGCAACAATGGTAAATAATAAGGAAATACTGTTGTATTGAATTCTATTGAATTGTAAGCCTACTATTTATATATCAAGTTTAAATGTATGGAAGAGTGGAAGAGGGGTGGAGCAGAGATCCAAGAAACAGAAAGCATAGTTATTTATGCTGAGTCATATAAAAGAATATTGATTTAAGGTGAATAAAATGGTCAACTCTAATCTGTTCCATGACTGTTGTGTCAGTGTCTGTTCAGTTCTACTGCAGTGAAGTTCCTGAATTATTATAAAGTTGTACTCTTCAAACTAGAAATATCAGTGAGTATTGGACAATGGCTGGATGACTTTTGAAATGTACAGATATTAAAAAATAGAGATGGTTAAAAGGGCAAACCATTCTGCACGGTAAATTCTAGAAAAACACTGTTCTTAAAGAATTCTGTTAGGATTTTTTTGGTATAAAAGTTTAATGAAAACCAATAATTTTTATCTTGCTTGCTTTTCCTTTCTCTTTCTTCATTTTTGCTTTTGCCTCATAACTTTTTAAGCTGAAACAAAAATAATATAAAATATGTTTCTAAGTTCCTGGTAAAAAAAAAATAAAATAAAATGAAAGAACCTGGGCATTTCAAACAGCTTTTGGTCATTTCCTTCCTGCTATTGGTTCTTCTCAGTGAAAATCAAATTACATTTAAAAGGAACAAATGAGCAAAACTCAAGAACAAGCTCCCAGGTTTGAATACAATAATTTTTATGCTAATAATTATTATACCACTATCAATGACACCAGATTCCGATCTATCGGTTTTAGTCAGTTAACTATAAAAAAAAAAAAGCTTATCAGGGTTGCACACCTAGACTACATACCCACTGAAAACTTTCTGTTCTTTCTACATTCTGTATTCTACTGCTAGTTTAAGTCTGAACTCGTACAGGATACCAAGCCCATACTAATACCTCTTATGAAGTAATAGGGGAAAATGAACCAGAGAGTTCACAAGGATTAAATTTTTCTTTTTATGTCTGCTTATAGTTCTTCTGGTTTCCTTTCAGATGGGATACATTTCTCTGATGGTGCACAGGAATCAAATATGTCAGAAAGCAAGTCCTAGCTGAATAGCTGACTTTGAAGGAAGATGTCCGTCATACTAAACACGTTTGCAATGAGAAGAGCTCTATGTGAACTCTCCGTCAATGCCACACTAGCCTGGTCTTTTAGATACACCAGAGTGGTAGCAAGGAGAGAAAAGATGCAGAGGATTTTTTTTATGTGATGTAATAACAGTTGGAAGTACAAGTTCTACAGGTTTTCTGTAGTATCTTGCATATGTTTATGGTAAGAACAAATGAAAAAATGTTCAGTGCAAAGTTTTAATCCAAGCTATTAGATTTTTGCCTTGTCATATCCAAGTGGAAAACTCTTAGGAGAGGGGCAGAGAACAGGAAGCATTCACCAGAAGTCAGTGTATTATAATCCCTTATCCTGTTTCAGGTCAAGATGAAACAGACCAACATTCAGAAGGGAACATGGAACAAGTTTAAACAAAGCAGCAGCAGGATATTACCTCTCAATATCTCCTTTGGTTTAAACAAAGCAGGATGAAGAAAGTTGAGAAATGTTAGTCAGAAATGCCAATAAAACCATGACTGCCAAAACATTAAAAGATTCCTTTTACTGTAAGAATTCTTAGAATTTTTGCACCTTTTGAAGAGCAGGTTAGACTAAGTCTGAAAAAAAGGGAACCAATTAATCAGTGCCAGAACAGTAAGTCAATGTAACTGTATAGTAAAGCAATAAATGGTAATGAAGATCATGATACAAAAATTACATGCAAAAAAGAACATGAAACCATTTTAAAATATTTTTTTTTTAAGAGACATCTTACAACAACACTATTGGGATATATTACTGAGGAATACTACAGTAGCTTCTTTTTCATAGGAAAACAGTAAGAGTCTGTACTACAAGGTATGAATGGTAAAAGATGATACGTCTTTTATTTATAAAATTTATAAATTTAACTGTCATGTTTTTTCTTTCACTTAAAAGTCTTGGATGTTTGATCTAATTCTTCTAATGACACTTTATACATCCCCCAGATTCTAGGAGCTGTTCAGAGTACCAGTGTCCTGTCTTTACCTATTTGTGTTCACACCTGAGTATGCTTAAGCGGCATTTGATATATGCTCATCCGGAGAGCTTTAGCTATGACCAACTGCAGTCTGCACAGAGGACTTTTGGACACACCAGTTATCCACAAACACTTTCAATACCTTTGACAAGGTCGGTCTAATTATCACTGTAGCTCCTGTGGTTTGTCTGCTTTATAAACCCAGGGATTAACCACAAAGGAACTTTGTTTCACTCTATTTCTTTCCTCCTCCTACCCTTTGTCTACCTGTCTTCTCCCAAAACCTCCCTGTCCCTGAAGTTGGCAGATTGCACATGTTGGCATGGGGAACACTTACTTGCTCTTGCAGATTTGGTCTGCATGTACAAAAGAATATGTTCCCTCAATTTTTGACTCCAATTCTGGCACAACGTAGACTTTCCTCCACCATTACTTTGGCTTTTGACATAAGAAAGATCTCAGTTCTCACTCTCTGTAGGAACCCATAGGTCTCACTAAGAAGACTAGACCTAACCTGTACCAGCCCAAGCTGTCAGGGGATCTCTGAAGTTTTACACATTCTAAGGGAAAAAAAGGAGATGATAATGTTCAGTTGTTGAATAAATCTTTCCCCTTGTCACTGACACAAGAGGTAAGCCATATATCATCAAACCTCACGTGCATAACTCCTAGAAAACATTAAAACCTTTATTTGAGTTAATACAAAACATTCCTTATGAGTGCTTTGGACAAATCATTAAACTAGACCAGATGTTTGCAAACTTACACATCGTCACAAAGTTTACTTCTCTTACAATTTCTGTACTCTTATTCTAACAGGGTGATTTTGAAAATATTTACTAGGAAATGGAACCTGTCCTATTGCACCAATGAGGCTGGGACAGATACTTTTTTTCAATATGAGTTAGGTTTTTTCTCTTTTTCTTTCCCAACATCAGATCTGGCAATGTTGGATCTCAGGCCCAAGGCTGTAAAAGGGGAGCAGAGGGTGCAGGGAGAATCACACTATCATTCCAAGTCATGTCATCTTGGAAAGAACAAGCAGTTCTTTGTTGTTAAACATGGGGCAAGCAAATGGTAAGTCCAGTCATGTCTGCTGACATACTTCTCAGTTCCAGTGAGACTATACTATGGGATTTCTCTATGGCTCACAAGTCGTCTGTCCTACCTGGCATTCTGGCATTGATGGGGCAACCCAGTGAATGAAAATTAATTATTAACAAGGTTGTTACAGAAAAGGCATATTGCTCCTGAAGACAATGTGACATGATATGAGGGTATGGAGGTTAGAACATGCCTTTGCAGTAATATCTTGATGGGTACATGTTGGCATTTAAAGTTGGTCCAAACTGGGGTGCTCCAGAGTGCCATTTCACCTAGATTGTCTATGATTGTGTGATGGGATCTCTAAGACATGAACAGCTCTGAAGTTTCTCGCACACTATACCAATCAAGCCAGTCTTATAATGCCCCAGAAGTGATCCAAAGATAAGGCACCATTGAAAATTACAGAATATTGCCTATGGAGTTTCACAGGGGTACAGTTGCAGAAGTGTAAATGCAGTCACTAGGACACAAATGACTGTTTCTGAATCATGTTGCTTCCTTGCCTCTCTGTAGAATATTACCATGTATTCTGCACTTCATTTTCAGCAATAATATGTATCATACCCAAAGACAGAATGCTCAGTACCTTCTTACTGGCACATTCACATGATCCAATTTTCAGACAGCTCTTGCAAAGATATTACTTACTCCAGTAGATGGATGGCAATGAAGACTAAGATTTTCTTTGGGAAGGAAAACAAAACAATGAAGGACAGATTATTAGAACTGTTGAGTGACTGTAAGACATTCTGTACAGACAAGGGTGCCCAGACACTCTTCAGAGTTCAATGTCTGTCAGGAAAGTGCCTTTCAAAGAAAAGAGTAATGAAACCTAAAAGTTCTCATGTTTGGTTTGGGGTTTTCTTTGAGACTGTGTGGTGGAAAGAATACACAGAATAATTAAGCAGTGCCTATCACCACCATCAAGAGAAACAACTGACAAGGCTTTTTTCTCAGTATACCAGCCTGACCACATGTCAAGGTATACCAATCCAACCCCAATAAGATGAAGTTACTCTTTCAATGCTTTAAAACCACATGGTGGAATCCCTGATAAAAATATTAAAAAGATACATTAGTTTGAGAGGGCTAAAACTGCTATCATGAATAGCTTGATAAAGAAGACTACATGAGTTCTTTGTTTTCTTCAGGTAAACACCATATGTTTTCTTAACTGTCTATGAAGAGCAACTATAAATACTAGGAAAATCTGCTTTGGTCAAATCCATTAAGCTTGAACACACATCCCTAGGGGGTTATCGATTATCTCTTAGCCTGTCTTTCAAAGCTGATCATTAAATTTGTTACTTGGGAAATCTATCCCACTTAACGTGTTGGCCAGATTCAGGCTTTTGAGCACCCTAAACTGATTCAATTAGAACCAGTTAACACAAATAGGCTTTTAGAGAAAAAGAATCGTATAAGATTATGGGGTCCAAATTCTAATCCTATTATTATTTAAGTTTCCTCATAGGAAAGATTTATTCTTACAGTCTTAACAAAACTCTATTGATAAAACACTTTATTTGGAAAAAAGACACAAAAATAAATTGCTTTGCTGGCACACCTACGATTAAAGCCTGAGGAATCAATATCCCTGTGTTTTATGTGTTGTAGCCTGATTGATAGCCATTTTTCTTTTATGCTACTGAACTGCATTTTGAAAGCTTTTTGACCGATTAACCCTGAGAAACAGTCCTCTGACTTCTGCTCAAGGAACCTGATTTCCTCCAGATTTAATATATTGATTTACAAGGCACAACAACATAGAAAGTCCTATTAAAGGAAAACTAATGTAATAAAATTTGTCAATATTCTACCTAGACCAACTTATAAAGAGAAAATGTCTTTTAGAAAGTGTTTCTTAAATAGAGTTTTATAATGGATAAAGAGTCAGATCACTTCCATCTTGAACCTGAACAGAACAGACAAGAACATTCTGTTCCTCTTTGGATTGCTTTGAAGCAGTTTGTGTTGTCCATGGCATCTACCTGGGAACAATGACTCAGTTTCACTTAAAGCTAATTTTAAGTAAATTAATAAATCTCAGTGTGTTTTCACACTGTCCAAGTAATTTTTTCAACCATAAACCTCTAATATGCTCAATTCAGACTCCTAACCTTTCATGCACAGTTCTTCATCCAAGATCATCTTATCAACAGTTCAAAAGGCCATTGAATTAAATAAACATATGGATACAGAAACTTCACAAGATTCAGAAAGGCATACATCATGCTGGCAGAGGCTAAAAAAAGTAGGAGAATGAGGGGGAAAAAATGGAAGTGGTGGAGAATTGTTAGCTACCTTGTTAATGTTTATTAGTCACCCACATTCATTGCTGATCACCTTAGATGTACAAAAAGCTTCTAAGCCACAGGAAAGACACATTATTTAAAGAACACAATGCCTCAATCAAAAATTATTTTCTTTCTTTCTTTATTTGATAAGAGAGATTCTTATGAATTGCACAACATGGTCTCCATTTAGCCAGCAAGGCTAATTCTCAGATGAGAAAGATTTGGGTACTTTTCAGTTCTAGAGTTTTCAAAGAGCAGATTATCCCTGCATGAAGTCTAAAGAGCACATATAATAAACAAAAGAATAACAGCCTCTCAAAATCATACATTTCCACTGTGGAAAAATAGCAACATTGCAATTCTAACCTCAGGTTCTGTTTATCCAAAGACTGTCTAAAGCACCACTGCATGGACATGACAAATGCTACAGATCCAGGCTTTACTATCACTCTCACATGGAATTTGTCTGAACTTGTTTCCACTTACACAGCAGGCCTCATGAGATATTTTCAGGTTTACTAGAGGGGTTTTTCTTCTTCCTGCCATGCACTTTACTGGAGACCATTGCAGATTAACCTCTTTCAATCCTTAAATTTATTTAATTAATGAATTGTCTGGACTTTACTTATCTGAAACAATATATGGATATCATCTCCAATTGTATCACAACCCCAAACCTACCAACTGAAATCCCTATGTTACAATTTGTGTAGGGCATAGACCAGGTCTATCCCTATCAATTGAAAAATTAAACCTTGCTTTGTTTCTTCCACTTGCTCTTAAATTCACTGCTGCTGATGATTTTCTTGGTAAAAAAGTGTTTTATCTATTATTTTAACCAATACAAAGGGGAAGGAATAGAAAAACAGGAAATAAAAGTTTTGATGGCCTGTTAAGAACTTCAGACTCAATCTCCAAATGATGAGAATCCATGACAATTTTAACCTGTTGAAGTTATATGTGCATCTTTATTTTAAAAAATGCATAAGCAACTAAAAATAAAGATTTTCAATAGTAAAGGTAAGTAATACTACCATTCAAATTTTTAATTTATTCTTAGATTTGCTGACAAAAAGTAGGTCAGTAGAAATCTGCTATATTTAATTCATTTTCTTCCTAACATATGCTTCTATAATTCTTGGTTAAAAGCACTTTTGATAGTTAAGCTTCAGTAAAACTTTGTGACTTGACAGTAAGTCAGCACTTGCACCTGCATGCAAATACAGAAGTAGTTACAGAACTGGTCCTGTACTTGCTTAAGCCTCAAAAAGATAACATTTCCTAACTGGTGATATTATTTGAAGTCCAAACTTGTTGAAAACAAAAGGATAGTAGTTTGATTCTAAATATTATCTCCATAGTTCAGAATGGTGAGACACCATCTCATTTCACTTAGATCAAATAAACTGACACTGTGGAAAGCTTCAAATCATCTAAATATGTAAAAGGCTTAAGAAACAGTAGAGTATCCTAAACTGCTGAGTCCAGCTGGCTGACAGGTATAACTTGATAGGCACCAGAGGAAGAATGCTATGGTTTTGTACTTAAATGTAGGAAAATCACAGGATTGTCTGCATCTGTGGTTCAACTCCCATGCTGTTTTGAAATGTGTAGGGGAGCATGACCTTTAACAGAAAACAGACTAACTCCACACATATTACTTTTTTATGCTACTGATAAGATAATCTATTTAACTGTTAGCTTTTTACCATCTATTGCATAAATATGATGCTATACTGGCAAAGTGTTTGCCTATCAAATTATTGAACAAATACCAGCATGTTGCTGAATTTTTCTTTAACAATAGCTATGGTCTCACAATGATGTCCAGAAAACACAGAAGTACTAAAGAGTATGTGAAAAGAGCAAAGAAAGAGAATCTATAAATCTAGCTGATAGTTTTGTAGTTGGTTGTGTTTCATACACGTTATGTTCTTTAAGGGATAATCACAGTGTCCTAGACTAAATTATACAATGGTATTTGAAAACTATAGCACTATGGTGCATTGCTGTGTTCTTGGTTTCATAAATCATTGTGTTTTAATACAATTGAAAACTTCTTAGACTCTCTGTACACACATAATTTTCTGTGACAAATGTACAGTACAAGAACTATAGCTTTATACTTGGCTTCTAATACAAAAGCTTTGGTATTATCATTGGATCAGTACTAGATTAATTTTCCAGTTGTTCTACTCTGTAGGAATTCAAACAGCCTAGGTACCTCTTAGGTACTACTGAGGTGCCACTGATTCTCGATAAATTAATATGAGGCTTTAAGTCTCCTTATGTCTTCTGTAACAGTACTGTGTATGTTCCATTACTTCTATGTTTGACATTTATTTTTTAAAATGTCACAATGCACTCTTTGCAGTTAAGAATCTTTGGCCCAGTCTCACATTAAAAGGTCAGTGTTTAATCTATCAGAGACACCACACTTGTAACTGTGGGATTTATGGTCTCTTTGCTGGATTAGCCTAAATTGAAACAGCCCCCAGCAGGATGGCATGGACACAGAGTCTGAGGAGAAATCCACTGGGGGAGAAACTAGACCTTGCAAAGAAACACTTTGGAGCAACCTATGTAAGGAAAGCACCAAAGGGGAAAAGACATTTTTTTCCTTTTCATAGGGCATTTTGTAGTGCTTATGTGGCGCAGTGCAGTGTTGTGCAAAGATACTCAACTGCTACAAAAATAAGCAGTGCAGTCAGTGCATCATATCACCTAGGCTAACATGACACCCAGAGAAAGGGTTATCTTGAACATTTCTGCATGGCACGTTATGATGCTTGATCATACCAGCTGAGCAGATATAGTATCATATCCACAGTTAAAATATCAGGCTTTATCTAGATATATCATTACATTTTCACTATAGAAGAAAATTAGTCTCTCATAATACATCTATGGACACTACATAAAACAGAAGCCCAAGGGGGCAAGTTCTATCATCAATGTCAAGAGCTCCCTTAGTAGCCTGCTTTCCTGCATCATACTGGCCTGTCTCAACAAGGTTTCCCCCTGGGCAATACCCAGGCACAGCTGGGACTGCATATGCTAAAGACAGTTCCCAGTAGTCAGTATAGAAGAGGGAAGACCAAGTTTAGGCTCCTTTCTCTCTGCGTAATCCTCCAGCAGTATTCCAGTAGTATTTAATACCTTAAACATCCCCATATGCCTGCACGCCAAATCCCACAACATACAACACATATTCTGAGTTTCACACAGTCCACACATTATTTCATGCTATTGACACTTTAAAATGACTACCTCCACCCAAATGCACACACAATTAATTATAATTTTGTCTTGGGCTACTGAGGCCTGGAAGAAACACAGGGCCAATACTATATTCCCTATATCAGGGAATGATCTCTGGCTTTGTTTTATCAGAAGTACAGAAATGGTGCCAGATACTAGTGTTCAGTAATTATTTGCTCTTTTACCAGATACCATTTATAAGTACAACAGTGTAATATGTGTAGGTCAGCCAGACCATCTTTTCTGTGTATATGCACTTGGGAGGTCAGTCACAGGTTTAGAAAAAGGAATTTACTAAGTGGCTTTTGAAACAATTTTAACAATAATTGAAAAATCTTTTTACCACTATTTAAAGAATAATCCTCCACCCTCTTACTGATTTTTTGCTCGCATACATATAATATCACTATCAGAGAAAGAAAATGATCTCTAAATATTTTTGAAACCATTTTGTTGTGAAGCAGAACACAGAGAGCATGGTATTCAGGAATGCTTTTGCTTTGATGGGATAGCACAGATGTAGGACTATGTACAGCTGTGTGCTCTTTATGCTAAGGAACTTAAAATGGTTCAGCAAACTTTTGCTTCAGAATATGTGCTGTGGCATGCAGCAGATCAGGGCCCCACACAGTGTTGAGGAGAACAGGGTAAATCTGAACTATAGTGCTTATATTGGTAAGCATCCCAGAAGTCAAGTATATCACAACACATGGGTTTCGGTCAACAGCATGACAGCAGTGACAGCATGTCATGACACCCTTGCCTGTAAAGCTGTAGCCAGTGATAATGAAAATGCCTGATATCAGGTACCATTATTTAAAGGATTATAGCTCATCACCACTGCTACTAGACAAAAATCTCTGATGGCATGATACTTGACACTAATTTTGATAGCTTGTTATTACTGGTTTTAACTATGAAAGGCACATAGTGAGTGAATGAGGGCACCAGCTGTGTATGCAAGCTGACAGAACACCCCTTTTCATGTGAGTGTTTTGGAAATACTAATGGTTTTCACAGGAGTCCTTGTATCATTTTTGTCAAGGAGAAATTCCTCAGTAAAGCCAGAGAACAAGTGAGACAGTGACTCTAAAATATCAGTTTAATTACCAGATCACTGACAGAGATGACAAACTTAAACTTCAGCTTCCCATATACTAGGGGAGTGCTTTTTATATTTTATACTCTTCCATAATGGTGTTCTCTCTGTAGCCCCTGCTTGTAGTCACTATATTTTTCCATAAGTAATGTCAGGAGATATTTCCTTCAGTAGGCCAAATCCTAGCAACTGAACTATACAGGCACTTTCTCTGATTTTTCCTGTCAAAAAAATCGAAGGCTAAGCACAACACAGATCAAGAATATCTGAAAGCTCACACACATTTGTAGAATGGAAGCAATGTTACCCATGCACTGCATTTCTCATTTTCAGAGCCCAGGGCTGAGCTTGTAATTTTCTTCAGGCTTCACTCAAGACCTTTGTTCTTCTGCTGATGCTCAGGCCATGAGTCTGAACTAGATATTGACAGAGAATTTAACATAAGTTTTTTATCAAGTCAGTAACATGCCATTCATTTGCCATATACTAGAAAGACATTCAAGTGACTGAATGGATAAAGAACTAAAAATCTGCCATCCATCTTCCATCATAATTGTTTAGACTCAACTAAGCCACTGATAAACTTTGAAATATTTTGCAATCAGTATCAAATTTTTGATAGCTTAAATCCAAACCAAAATAAAAACAATCCCTTCAGAGAAACAGACTGTCAAACTTGAGTGCACCATATAAAAAAAAAATTTTGTCAGCTAATACCAAATTTTCCATAAATTTGACACACTCAACTACAAAATAAGCCAACTGCCACTATTTGTCTATTTTTATATCAGAAATACAGACCCAAAGCAAGCTTTGAATGGCTCTCGATAAAAATGTAACCTATTAATTCATAGTGATATTACCTGACTCTATCACAAGGATGGCTGAACAATCTATTTCATCAGCCAAGGTGACCTTGCCAGCAGCCTGTCTATAGAGACAGGTGGTAGCTACTTACTCCCAAGGCCTGCCTCTCCCTTCCACGTTTTGTGCCTGGAAGCATTTTGGACATGATAAACACTCCTCTCTCTCTCTCTCAAGGTTTGATATTAATAAGGTTATATTAAAAGCTCTCTGCTACTTTCTCAAAGACCACGTTTTTTAATGACCTCCCCAGCATTCAGTCAATGAGTGAAATTGGAAACTCTCAAAGCGCTCATCCAGAGGCTGAGCGGAGTGAACATGCACACTCAACATATACTTTCTAATACATAACTTACTGAATCCCATTATCTGGAGTAGTGAGGTGCTCCTGTAGCCACATTAACCTTATCACAAGATTAGCTACAGCACTGTGACTAGAGGTCTATCGGAAGTAATTTGTCTTGTTTTGACCTGTCATGAGATCCCTTAATAGGAAACTAAATAGCCCACAGAGTTTAGCACACTTTCAGACGATTCAGCTGTTTGTGGTCACAGCAATGTATCCTTTTTCTGAGACAATGCCTTCTAGGCACTCCACTTGCTCACCCTTCAGTATGCTTGATCTTCACTTTGGTATATTTTTATACATGTCTTATCCCCCAAGCCTTGAAGGGGCATGAACCTTATTTCTAAAATGAAAACGGAAAATGGCTTGCAATTGCTTTAATTGATTTTGTCTAACAGATGGACACGCAAACCACATTTAAGACTTGAAGCTGACCAACTGGAAGACCTTGGGAGGGGAGTGAAGTACTCCCTGATAATTCATTTCTACAAGCCTTACAAAAAAACAGAGACAGTATCAATCCAGACAATCAGAACTAACAGTGGAAGAGGCAGGAATGGCATCATATCTTTCTATTTACAAGCAAATCACAACTGAAAATTTACCGTCATTGAATAATGAAAGTTTATTGGCAGTCAGTTATTGTGTTCTCACTCTGACAGACTGGATGGATATGAATCTATCTATAGTGAAAGGAGCTTCTTTTTATTCTTCTTAACTAGTAGTGCTGCTATACAGTATCTGCCTGAGGGTGTTGTAAAACAACAGTATCCATCTAACCCTAAGGAAATTGCAGAGCTGATAGTGACCAGTCTTGCTTTTCCACTCTCCTATACTCACCCATACTTCTTTTTCCTTAGCAATTGAAATACTAACAAAGGAGTAATTCTGTATCTGTCCCATTGCTACCCTCTGTGTTAAGGCCATCAATGAAGCATGCAGGGTAACTTCCTATAGCAAATCCCTTGAGCAATCCAGTTACTTCATGCATCATTTTCCTATGCTATTTTTAAAAACATTACCACCACAAACCAGGAAAAGAGTATGAGCTTTCTCCCAGGTAAAACTTGCATAACACTGCTAAAATATAACCTCAGAAGAAAGAACAAGACTAGCATTTGTCAAGCAGAAGCTAGATCTGTACTGGTAACTTTAACACAAATAGGGCATGTGCTCAAGATGCTGAAAGGTCATTGCTCATAGGATTAACTTTTGGAAGAGACTTTGGCATGCTTATGATTCACAACTACACTTTCCCAAACAATTCCCAGATGGCATTTCTCGGGTAATGTTTCCAAAAAGCAGCAGAGATGAAATAATGCTATTTTGGCACTCTGCTCTGGCATAGTCCCTGGTCATTTTGCTACCAGGGTCACACCTGCACACTCTCTTACCAGCTCCCCAGAAGCGTAGAAGTCATGGCATTGTGATATTAAAAAAAAGTCCCATTTCTGAGATTTCTCATTTTTCAAGATGACCTCACTCAGACAGTGAGCACCAAGGTGTCTCACCCAGGTATGTTTACTATCACCCAAAATGAGCTGGGGAAGATGAGACAAGGATTTGACTCTGAATCATCTCCACTACCTATGCTGAGCTTGTGGTTGGAGACTACCACACAGCCAGTACCATATACAGGGGTAAGTAGCTAAATCTGCCTTACTCATAGCACAAGACTGACAAAGTAATTCGTTCAGCATAATTGGAACAGGTTTCCACCATACCTCTCACACTCTACAAGCCAGAGGCACACTGAGGCTACAGTTCTGCCTCTCCCTACCCTTGTTCAACTGAAGCATTTTTGAATCTGAAGATCACTGCAGATGTGCTTAGATAAGCCCCTCTGCATGAGCATCTCAGCAGTAATCCAGCATCTAGCCTGGCAGAAGCAACTGTTGCTGAGCAGACATCCAACTGATCACTGGCCTGCTCTTACCAGGTACAAGGGCCAGGAGGATACACACGCAGTCCTTCTCAAAGTTCTTTTCAAATATTTAAATATAATATTTATATAAATAAAGCTTGCACTAATTCAGATTTGTGTTATAGTTTTGTATAAAGAAGTCACTAAGACTACTGGCTGGTAAGATAAGAGCTGTTTAAGAGTCTGTGTGAGGAGGGCACCTGTAAGAAGTATGGATGGTGAGAGCCTTGATTTTGCAAGTTTGTGTAACAGGGAAAGTATTTTGTAAAAGTCCATCTATCTAAAGTCTGGAGGGAGAAAATGGAGAGATGTCATTGAGAGGTATAATAGATATAGAGGGAGATAAGAATAGGAGCTGTGGAAAACTGCTAAAAAGCAGACAGTGAGAATTTAAAGTGCAGTGAATGGAGGAAAGAAAAAGGACTGTGGGTACTTGTTAGAAGTAGACTGGCAGTGTGTGGTGCAGACAGGGCAGACTTAGAGGCAAGCAAAACCCAGAGAGCTCTGAAAGAGCAGAACTGTTTTGCAAATGCTGTGGAAGCGAGGATGGTAGGAGAGAATCAGGATCTACATTATGGCAGTTCCTGGCCCATGAGGCATCACCAACATTGTTGGTGAATACAACTCCTCACTGTATAGAATCATAGAATCACTTAGGTTGGAAAAGACTTTTAAGATCATCAAGTTCAACCATTAAATTAAGACTGCTAAGTTCACCACTAAACCATGTCCTTAAGTGCCACATCTACACATCTTTTAAATACCTTCAGGGATGGTGACTCAACCATCCCGTTGGCAGAACTGGGCAGCCTGTTCCAATGCTTGACAACCCTTTTGGGGAAGAAGTTTTTCCTAATATCCAATCTAAACCTCCCCTGGTGCAACTTGAGGCTGTTTCCTCTCATCCTATCACTTGTTACTTGGGAGAAGAGACCAACACCCACCTTGCTACAACCTCATTTCAGGTAGTTATAGAGAGTGATAAGGTCTCCCCTCAGGCTCCTTTTCTCCAGGCTAAACAACCCCAGTTCCCTCAGCCACTCCTCATAAGACCTGTGCTCTAGACCCTTCAGCAGCTTCACTGACCTTCTCTGGATACACTCCAGCACCTCAATGTCTTTACTGTAGTGAGGGGCCCAAAACTGAGCACAGTATTCAGGGCGTGGGCTCACCAGTGCCAAGTACAAGGGGACAATCACTTCCCTAGTCCTGCTGGCCACACTACTTCTGATAAAGCCAGAATGCTATTGGCCTTCTTTGCCACCTGGGCACACTCTTGGCTCATATTCATCCGGCTGTCAACCAACACCCCCAGGTCCCTTTCCGCCAGGTAGCTTTCCAGGCCCACTTCCCCAAGCCTGTAGCGTTGTATGGGGTTGTTGTTACCCAAGTGCAAGACCCAGCACTCAGCCTTGTTGAATCTTATACAGTTGCCCTCGGCCCATCAACTCAGACTGTTCAGATCCTTCCATACAACCTTCCTACCCTCAAGCAGATCAACACTCCCACACAACATGGTGTTGTCTGCAAATTTACTGACTGTGCACTAGATCCCCTCTTTGAGATCATTGATAAAGATATTAAACAGAACTGATCCCAATACTGAGCCCTGGGGAACACCACTTGTGACTGGCCACTGGAACTAACTCCATTCACCACAACTCTTCGGGCTCGGCCATCCAGCTAGTTTTTTACCCAGCAAAGAGTACACCTGTTCAAGGCATGAACAGCCAGTTTCTCCTGGACAATGCTGTGTGAAATGGTGCCAAAGGCTCTACTAAAGTCTAGGTAGACAACATCCACAGTCATTCCCTCATGCACGTCACCTTCAAATAGAAGGAGATCAGGTTCATCAAGCAGGACCTGTCTTTCATAAACCTATGTTGACTGGGCCTGATCACCTGGTTGTCCTGTACATGCCATGTGATGGCATTCAAGATAATCTGCTCCATAATATAGTCTGTTTGTTGGCATAAGTGACCTCCAACATAACTCTGTCTTCTGTAGACCTGCCAAACCTAAACCTGTTACCTACTTACCAGTAAGAGTAGATAATAGCAAGGCTACAGAGATGGCAACCATCTTCTCCATGTGATGGTGATGGGCTTGTACAATATGGTACTTTGGTGCTGGATGGCAGGTGCTGGCTTGTGTGGAAAGGGAAAGTGGGGTCCATCCAAAGGTTCAGCACCTTGTGCATATCAGAGTACAAACTCCCCTGTAACATTGAGCTTGGCCTCAACCTCCTTCCCGGTACCAACACCTAAGCTCTTCTTCCTGCCACTAACTTGAGCATGACATCAAGACCCCCTTTCTCTACACAGTTCACTACCAGAACTAGGTACCTGACTTACATGGCATGAAGATTATCAGCTCTTCTAGCTGTAGTTTGAAGGAAAAGGTCCCCAGCATGGTCCTAAGAAGGTATCAAAAACTGCCTGCTATAAGCATCAGGATTTCAGGTGCCTGAACATCCTGAAATAGATTGGTAGCAACTGCAAACAACATTTAACGCCAATTTGTTATACAGAGACTACAAATCTGAAGGAATAGGTCATAGGGCTTTTTCTTATGTACCTGAAGGCATAACAAAGTGATATTCATCAGGAAGATGAAAGGGAGCAAGGCATGTATGATAGCCAAGCATGTAGATGAGCAGGCACAAAACCTGTGGGACACATTCTTTGCCAACACCTTTGCTATCTAACCTGCTGTCAGCAGAAGCACACTCTCACAAGTTCACTGGTGTAGTTGTGGGCTGTACCATACCATTTGCCTTCTGCAACAGTGTGCACCCTGGCATGTACAGTTTACTAGTACAGTTATAGACAAAGGGCCCAAGTGCTTTGCCTCTGCGGAAGTAACCCTAAGAAAAATGGAAAGTTTAGCATTTTTATATGAGTTGCCTCTCAACTGATATGACTTCTGAAGACATGGAGTGGCATAGGAAGAATGGCAGACTTCAGGCACCCTCCCAATACACACAACTGATTGAATCAGAGCAGTCAGTACATTAGTCTTTTTAGTCCTTTTTAGAGCACTTGTTATGTTAAAGATGTGAGAAAAATTACAGTTCTGCACCCTTTGAGTGCAGAATTCTCCCATTTTGAGAGAGAATATGGTCACAGCCCTCTGATGGATGGATGGAAGGAAGGAAGGAAGGAAGGAAGGAAGGAAGGAAGGAAGGAAGGAAGGAAAAGGAAAGAGCATAAGCACATTATGTGAGTTACAGAAAAAAGCAGCCACGATACCACAGGTCTCAAGAAAGAATTGAGTGGAACAGAGTCACAGTGGAAGACAGCTGGTGGCACCCCCTTGGGGTGTGGCTTCCCTACATCCACAATGCATGGCTACACAAAATGAGTCTGAACCACCCCATAAACAAGTACAGTGAACACTTTTACAAAATGCAACAGACAGATAGAGAAAAGCTAGCTAAATAAAAACATGTTTTGTTTCTTTTCAATTCTAAGTTATAGTCTATTCTACAGTTATCTTGGTCTCACTTTTGATCATCCTTTCACCACATTTTCTTTGCAATGATGAATATCAGCAAAGCAATCCAATTTTCTTGCAATCACATTTCCAAGTGGATCTCAGAGGGGGTCAAATTCTTTTAGTCATGTGTGTTGTTGAGTGCAACAGCCGTCTTTATTTCTGTTACACCACAGGGCAGATGGCCTTCTTCCAAATCACCCCATATGTATTAGACAAATCATGGAGACATTCCTCACATGCCATGAAAAGCAAGCCTTAGCATACCAACTACAACTTTGCATCTTATTTTACACAGTAAAAGGGTTTACCCTGCACTCTTATAGGTTGTCATCTGTTTTCTATAATCAGAAATTTATGCTGCTACCCAGAACATTTGGGTTTTAATCTAGGATAAAAACTGTTACTGGAATGCCATCTTATCAGGAGTGTTATTTATACAGTGGTCTGTACTTATCCAGGGCAAAAGATAGATAGCAAACCAAGAAGAAAAAGCAACCTAGAAAAAAATACTAATCAATAGAAAATTATCTATGGCCTTACAGAGAAGAAAGGTGGAATAGAAGGTCAATGAAGTTATGATTTACACCAACGAAAGATAAACCCCATCAAGATTATAAAACTTTCTGTAAACCATATCTAATGTTTACAAGTGTGTCACATCTTTTTCCTCATATAAAACAATATAGCTCTATCACTGTCTGCAGCAGTATGTAGTCTAGTTATTTCCAGTAATAGCAATCATGCTATCAAAGGCAAATGTTGAATGAGACATGAAAATCTGGCCATGGTTCTTGGCTTGCAGGGAAGCTGAATGGCAGGATATTTGGCTGTGATTTCTACACAGTATGCCAGATTTTATACTATAATATTGTTATGCTCTCCCTAGAACAGATTCAGAACTGATTTGAAGAGAAAAGAACTGTACAGATGTGTAACAGATTGATGTCATATGACAACATATGGCATCCCCATGTAATGATCTTTATAATTATTCTGCCACTGGCTTTCACTTTCTGAACTGAGTTTCACAGAAGCAACAAGAGCACATTACTGGGGGACAAATTGTTCATCCAAATAAAAAACTGAAGTTGAGGGCTATCCGGTTTACGAAATCTTCTTGGATTTACTGATTTGTTAACTAAACAGTTTCTAAATGAATGTTTTTTCAATGTTTGCACTGAAATGGATTTCAACTTATAGAAATTTTAAGAAAAACATCAAAATTACAATGAACTAAAAGAAAAAATTATTTTCTAGTCTAAGTAAAAGAAAACACATTTTTTAGACCTATTTTCTCCAATTCATCTATCCTCTCTTAGATATTATCTTTATGATCGACATTACACCCTGCAGTGCCTATATCTGTCTGCTAGCTAAAAAGTTGAGATATTTTTACCTCTATTTGGTGAAATGAATTTATCTATCTCTGACAAATAGAGTTAAATTACCCAAAATAGGATACAAACACAATAGTAAATGTAAGTAAGTAGTCTTTTCTTGATATACAAAATATTTGAGAGTTTTTAGCTTTTTTCTGTTTAAGAGACCAAGAAAAAATCTCAGTAGAGCTCTGGACCCCTGTGTAGCAAATATAAACCTACTGACAATAAACTGTTCCTTAGTAATCTTTTACAGACCCCTTGTCTGGAGGTATCTACAGACCACAACAGAAAACTGTTGTATTAGAAAAAAGCAAAAGTCATATAAAATCTATATTGCAATGAAATACGCAATCCAGTTCAAAAAGCACAATTTGAAATGTGATAAGCTCAAAGTATTGGGGTACAAAAGCTTTCAAAGTCTGATTACACTGTGAATTTGTTCCCCTATGTGCATAAGAGACAGGCAAATAACTGAATTCTGGAGTCAATGTGCTACTAAAAATAAATACCGTGTCAGAATGTTAGTCACTCAGTAGTATTTGAAATACAAATGTGGGCCTATGGAAAACGGACCATGTTCAACAAACCAAGCATAAAAACTGCTACTGCTTCACTGGTGCTGCATCAAATCCACAATGTCATATAAAGTGTAAGCAAAATGAATGAAAAAGAAAGAACAGTGAAGAGAGAATCCTTTATGTGGCATTTAAAGAGTGTCCTGTTCTGCATTAATTGTTTGCAGTAAATACAGAGAGATATTCTGATAGCTTCTCACATGTTGAATGGGACCTATAGAGCTCCCAAATAACCCTTATGCTTCACTGTTACCTAGTGTGAGTGAATAGCATAATCTCATTCCCTGGACTCAGAGGGAAGGCAAGAGGATTCTTTGAGCACACAGTAATATGAGTAACACTAGCATGTCCATCTGTATCTATTTATTTCCCAAAATACAGTTCCAAAGCAGAAAATTTCTGTATGGTGTGATAAAGCCTGATAAAATCTGAGCTTCTTGTAAATGACCAGAGAACGCTATGAAGAAACCAACAGCGATTGTTGTTCAGAAGCCTCACGTGAAGTCAGTTGTTCAGAAGCCTCACATGAAGTCAAAGAACAGGAAAAAATCTTATGAAGAATACATATACTATCAACCTTTTCTCTTAGTGCACTGTAATGCAGCTTGGATTCTCTGCAGATTTTAAATTCCTCTGTCAGACAAGTAAACTAGAGGCTTACAGTTTAATAGCATGAATTCTTTTCCTCCTCACCTACTATAAATACCATTGATTGAGTTTTTACCAGCCAAGATTATCTAACATTTACCAAATGGCAAAAGCTATAATAAATATACAGCATATATTTTTACATATTATACATATTAAATATCATAACTTGCAACATTTAAATACCTCATAGCAGAAGTAATTATGCATTTAGTCTGACCTGGACTTCAACTCCGTGACTCCATGGATGAGTTCGGAGTACAAGTGTTCATTCTGTCAGATGTTAGCTCCATGCATATAACCATATTAACATATCACTGAGCATAAAGTAACATATACTGCCTTTCTTTTGGGCTGTATTAGCTCAGGAGCAGCTCCACAGTAACACTGCTGACAGATCAAAGCTTGGCTTTGTCCAGCACAGTTTCAAGTCTAGGTAAAGGAAAACAAGATTGTTCACACTTGTCCATGTGCACACCTTCTATGGGTCTTATGATAGCATATATATTTTAATAACTAAAAAAAGTATTGATTTCTAATCACTGGCACTCCTCATATCTGTAAAACATCACTCAAGATGAATAACCCTGGTAGTGTTTTTATATTAACCTCTACAAGGAAATTATATTTTTTAATACTTTTTGTAACTATATTTTTCTCCAGAAACATTGCTAGTTTTAATTAATAAAAATGAAAAGGGAAAAGGATAAAATCCTTGCCTGAAGGAGAAAGCGATTTAAAGTTAATGGCCTTTTAAAAATTATTGGTGATTTTCTCACAAGACACAAAGGAAATATATTTCAATAATGTTTGTAGTTGAGCTACTTGGGTTTGGGTTTCTTTGCCAGCATATGGCTTATATTTCTTCAGAGCATCAAAATAATTTACAACTCCTTGTGTATCTCCATGTTTGTGTGTGCACATGCACTATGATTTTATGTATGTAATTTTGTATGTGTTTGTATAGTCAACTTTCTTACGGCTTTACAGAACTGTAGTCAATTTTCTTACAGTTACAATTTTTCAGCCACAAATGAATTCACAGATGAGACAATCAGAAACAAGCAATGGTTGCTGAGGGCTACCTTCCTCAAATATGATTAAAATTACTAATAACATACTAGTTTCATGCATCTCCATATCTTCAAGTGTCAGGTCTGCTCTGTATCCTCAGTGGTATGGTTGCTCATTTATGTTGATATTGTGGATTATGACCTGTCTTTGAATCTTTAGAGCCAAAGTGGGGCTACAGGGCACTTGGTTGAGTGAAAACATATAATGGTATATGATCTGTACATTTGCTCAAAATTAAGAGTTATCTTGCCTTCAGGGTATCTTATGAACTGATGCTAGCCATAGAGAGAATTATGTACAACTCAGAGCAACACCCATAAAAAAAAAAAATTCTTACAGAATGTTCAAGCACTTGGAAAAAAAGAAACAGTAGGATTAAGGTCAACTGTGTCTTTCTCCTCACTGCCTGAATATGCAGTCAGAAATGGCTAACACGGGTGAAAAGTGTTTGATTTAGTACCTTGCACCAGATGATTCACAGCAACCATAAATACTGTTTCAATGGAAAATTTTGCTCAGTTTCACTATGTGTGTGATTGTATAAAGGCATTTCTTTGTATATATTCTGTCTGCAGGCCGGATGTAGACTTCAGCTTCAGAGGACAGGATACGGCTGCAAATAAATTTTTACTGACCATATTTAATTTTTCAGAACAAGGACAGCCAAAAGTAAACCTCCTGACTGACAATACTCGAGTAAAATACCAAGTCTTTACAAGAAAGCATCAATGTTCCCTAGCTTCTCAGTGAAATTGTTGTGTTTTTTCTTATTTTTCAATAGGGAAAACCCATATATTTCCACATCCCCTTTGCTCTCCCTCATGTCAAAAAAGAACCATGTAAAATGAAGCATTTCAAGGTAAAGTCTTCATGTAGCAAATGCCATCTGTGGGAAAACTTTAATCCAAATGGATACTTTTTGGTAACATCAGAAACAGCAGAAAACAACATATTTTAACAGAAAAATGTCAAGTAAACTAAAGTATAGCCAAAGTGATAGCTCAACTTTTATCTGCAATCATCCAAAGGGAAAAAGACTCCCACATAGTTGTGTATTATGGAGTCTTCCATAAGAAGAGTGTTTAGCGAACGTCTCAAATTAAGCTACGATGTGGGAGCCCAGGATCATTACAAAGGTAATAATGTATATAAATGACAGTTCACAAGGTCAGAAAAATAAACTGAAAGCTCTGGTAAGTTTGAATCAGTCAGCTTCCTTTGGGTGAAAGTCAATTTAATGTACTGGTAAAGTTTCAGCCCTGTATTTTGGAGTGTAAAAGAATGAATGTGCTGCTTGCTAGAAAATGAGGAAAATTACTTGCCTTTTCCTGACCATATGATATAAATTAGAGAAGGAGTGATCAATCTTCTTCATGAAGAGCCTCATCCAACATTTTTCAGAAGACAACAGCCACACAGAACAGCTTGCATACTACTAGGAGCCTCAGCAAGGGGAATGCTGAGATTAGTTCACAGAGCTCCCCTGGATCCCGGTGCCTTGTTGAAAATAAATCATAGAATCATAGAATGCCAAGTTGGAAGGGACCTCAAGGATGATCTGGTCCAACCTTTCTTGGCAAAATAAGACAAGATGGCCCAGCACCCTGTCCAGATGCATCTTAAGTGTCCAATGTTGGAGAATCCACCACTTCCCTAGGAAGATTATTCCAGTGGCTGATTGTTCTCATGGTGAAAATTTTTCCTCCTTTGTCCAACTGGAATCTCCCCGGGAGTAACCGGTACCTATTATGGAAGCTGCAACATTTTTGACAGTCATTTGATCTGTCTCGGAAGAAATAACTGAACAGTTCAGACACATCTGTCTCAGGAGTCATTGGCTGGACTCTCTCTGTTTGACTGTGAGGATAATTTATTTGTGTTGCGATGGGAAACTTGCAAGAAAAAATTATGTGGGGATCAAATTCTGCAGGTGTCATTTTGCTGAAATGCAGACAAAGAGAGCTTGCTGATTCTTTCCATTATTTACAGTGCTAAATTTTGTATTCTGAGATTTTAAACCTCAAATAATAAAGGAAAAATGTTATCTTTTAAAATACATAAATACAAAATGGCTGTAATTTAAATTATTTCAGATACTTTCCAGGATCTCCAAAGTAAATTCTGGCTGTTCAGGTAGGATAAAGTAGACACTTATTCTCAAGCGTGATATGGATCTCTAAATCATGATAGTCCTCCTAGACGGAAATATAATCCTGAAGCACTTAGTTACAACATCCAATGTGAGGCTGCTATACAGTGTTGTTGATTTGTACAAGCTTTAAAACCATTTCAGAGAGCAATTAGGTCCTTTTCCTGCCTTTCCAGCCTTTGCCTCTCTTCCTATACACTTTCTACAATACATCAAGACAGTCATTCTCCTTATTATTTTCCTTCTTTTAAAGAATTTGTAATCTTTATGAAATGCACATACTGTTCATGTTTTTACACTTGTTATTTATCATTATGATGGCAGAGAAGCGATCCTTACTTCAAATCTTAAATCAATAATTAATGAACAGAAACAATACCACAGCCTAAGACTAGGAGATTTAGTGACTTCATCTCTCCAGGAAATGAATCGCCGTGGTTTTTTTTTACTGAAGCTCTGTAATGTTCTTTTGGTACCTAAAATCAAAAGACAAAGGCAGCAGGGAACCTTTATTGATGTGTGTGTATACATATTTTAATTTTTTTTTTCACACATAAAAATACACAAAGCAAAACTGAAGGGCTTTACTTTTAAAGTCTCAGAGCACTGATTATTCTAGCATGTTGAATAATTTGAGTGAATCTGCTTTTTAGTTCTGCTCTGGTATTTGAAGGAAGATGAGATATTAATAACTTATATAGTTCAAGTTTATCACTAAGTAGGACAACTCACTTCTCTCCCCACATCACTTCCCCCTGCACTTGAAAATTACCAAGTCTCTTGCTGCCTCAGGGTTGTAAACAGGGCCAGCCATTAAAGGGACATTGACACTTCATATAGTTCATCCTCTGGCAGTGAAAGTGTGAAATTTCTTAAATTAGTGATTTCAAAGAGAAGACATTAGCTGAGCTGCAACTCTTGGGGGTTTCTGTTAATCATTGCCCTTGAAAGAATTCTCATTATAGCACATCTGACAAAGGTGTCAGAGGCTTCTAGTAAACTCCTACTTTGGCTATAAATCTAAGAATACAGCCATTGGACAGCTTTTCACTGTTTCACTTTTCACTGGTGATAGACCTAGAATAAAGTTACAAGAGACACTAAGAAGAAGCAGAGATGTTGTCATAATATAGTAACCTCAGTACTGTAGCCTTTTAATTCAAAGCACACTTTTTTTTAAAACAACTTCAGTTCTCTGATATCAGAAAGAACCCCAAAGCAATGAAGACATGTGCAGAAGTGATGGAAAACATTACAGAATGTCCTCAAAAACCGATGAAGTTCTGTGTTTAGAATAAATTGCAAATTTTGGCCAGCATACTTTTTGAAAATCATCAAAGTGAAGGGTTTTTCACTAGGTGTCTGCTGTGAAATGTATTTGAAACTGCCATACACAGTTGAACCAATGGCCAACCATCTTCTGCAAGCATGGCACTGGTGACCAAGATTACTGAATAAAGGGGTGCTGAGAGTTTGTCTTTTCTGGATAGATAAAACTTTTAGACCTTGTAATGCACTTTTTTTTTTCTTGTGTAGAGGCAAAATCAACCAAAATTCAGGAAGGACCACTGTAATTGGAAAGGTACATTTCAGACTGCAACCTGTGCAAAGTAAAGAGTTCTGTGTCATCATCTTGCTACACATAAAAATGTGAGGGAAGTGTTAAAGATAAGATTTGATTGAAAGAAGGAGTTTAAATGTGAAGACTTTTTTTTCCATCTTAGCCACATAGCCCAATCTCTGACACTGTCATAAGTGGAAATGTAGAGTGTAAGAACAGTGTAAACATTTCATAACACTTCCCTGAATATTTTAAGTCTCCAAAATTTGAAGTTCAGTCTCATGAAATCGCATGCAGATTGTTCTTATGTAGTAACTCTCAATGGATTTCCTTCTCATAACACTACTCAACACATATTTGAACCAGTATAACTACCACGTAACCAAACTGTGTGAATAATCAGGTTCTTGGATCAACACACAATCTCAATTGACTATAAATATGCCACATGCTAATGATGGAAAATATCACTTAATTTCTAGAAATTTGATGTTTCATTTCTCCATTTCTCTGTAACTCTTAAAGAGTGTTCTGAGGTTAAATTAATTTGCATTTCTTGATAGTTTGGTCACTGAAACCGGAAGATGCTATAAAAACAAAGACTTTCTCCCTAATTGGTTGAAGATAAGGAAGAAGAACACCAAAACTTTGTCCCTACATTTTAAATGGGGCAAATATGCTTTTTAAAGAATTAGGATAATACAAAATAGCATTTACTTTGTAACACACTAAAACACATTAAGACTTGAGCATATTCTATAAGCCAGTATATAGGGCACATTTTGAATTTGCCCATCAGGAAATTCAAAGAATGAAAACCAAATTCCTAACTTTCCATATTGATATTTGAGTAATTTTTTTGTCTGTGATTCACAGCAGCATAGAAAGCCATTTGTGAGATCTGATCATCTCTCAGACTCTAAGAAGGAAAATAAATGCTTAGAATTTTCCTCCTAGAAAAAAAAAAGTTTCATGCTATGATTTATTTGTTTTCAGTTAGTCATTTCTATGTCATTATAGATTACTAAAATATGTTTTTATTTTTTAAAAAGTGTCTTATAAATTTATGACTATTACAAAGTTTTTAAAAACTGCGCTTTAATGAAAGACTTAGTGCAACAGATGATACTGAAGTACCTACCACGTTTCAGTCCTTTCCACCATTTTTACTGATTCAGTAGATAACTCACATTCACTCTAGCATACAGGATTGGGATGCACATAGTTATTTTTTTAGCAAGTAGCCTAAGAAATTTTCATTAACATGTACAGATATTATGCATTAGCTAATGACAAAGATATAAACCTTATATTAAATCCAGACAAGTGATAAAATAAATCCTGTTGCTGTAAAGCTGTTATTCAAAGGCTTAATATTATTCTGTGATAAGTTGAAGACATTTTTTGTGCATAATTCATAACAGATAAATTGCATTATTTTATCTGCTCAATGACATAAAAAGATAGATGTTTATTTTGATCTTTAATTTTCTGCTTTTATTTTTAAATATTTAATAGGTTAACTGAATTTTACATATCTGTCTAAAAAGTGAAAATGATTTTTTCTTTGAAGTTTATTCTTTGTGTCCCCCTCCACTGACAGAACAAAAAGAACCATAACAGATTTTTTATTAATTTTTTGTGACATTTTTATGGCTCAGAGTTTGGACATAATATTTTCGATAGGCCTGAGACGAAAAGGAGCCAGAGAAAATAATTCTTAAAATAAAACAAAGGAAAAGGTTCTAAAAAGTACACTTGCACATAAAGCAACCTCATAGTAAAAGTAGTGTGGATTTGTGTATTTTTAAGTTTTGACACATTGCAAATTACAATCAGAAGAAAAAAGCAAACAGCTTAGTTCATGTTACAAACCAATAACGACTTCAGATGTTTTTAAGACATGAAGGACATTACCCATGTATTCATGTTCTTTTTTACAGTAAGGTTATTTGAAAGATATGTGAATGAGTACGTTTCAAAAATCTGTTTAATCTTTCACTTACAGTTTAAGGTTTGCTATATGATCATAGAATCATAGGATAGTTTGGGTTGGAAGAGACCTTAAAGATCATCTAGTTCCAAACATGGGACACCTTTCACTAGATCAGGTTGCTCAAAACCTTATTCAATCTCGCCTGTTGTGAAGTCATTCAGTGTAAACCTGTTCTGGTCATCAGATAGAAGTACATGAAAAAAGGGTTACTATAGTCAGATGCGGATGTTGGCACCATTAATGCTAACTTTTAATAATGATACCTAATGATTTGTGCAGATTTGCCAGATCTGCAGAGCCAGATTTGATTCTGATCTCTCATACTCTTACTAGAATCAACCTGAACAAGTTAGGTCTTAAACAACCGAATGTTTGGCTTAATTTCAAGCGCATGGCTAATTCCATTAAATCAAGAGAGTCATTTACGTGTACTGTGGAATCATGATAAACTGGTAAAGGTATCAACAAAAAGTTCACATATATCCTAAACCACTAGAGCCTATGAAAGATTTAAGGACACAACACATAAAACTTTTGACCCCCTGAAACTGCCTCCCCCCTGCCCCCCCCCCCCCCCCCAATTTTCCTATGAAATACAGAACCAATGAGATTAAGATTTTGGTCCTTACTTTAGGGGACTGATCTGGTACTAATAAAAGTTTTTCCAAGATAAATATAAAAAGAAGTAATTATATGATTACTATAATGGAAGTTACAATATCACAGCATCCTAGAACTCATTCGAATATCATTTTCCAAGGACTGTGTAAGAGTAGAATGAATGCTCGTTATATGTAAAAGACTAACTAACTTGCATTTTTCTGAACTAATTCAGGGCAAAGATTCTTGTACAATGTTTTCACCCTCTGACTGTTTCCTTGAATACAGTCTTAAGCCTCAACAGAGAAGACATGTTTGATCACAAAATCCAGAAGCATATAAACTGCACACAACCAGACTGAAATAACACTTTGCAAAGAGTATGCAGAAGATGGTACCATGGGTTTATGTCTGTCCATGGAGCCAATGTATCAATACTCTCTGGTAGCCACATGAAGTAGGACAGGTAATAAAATCAGTCACCATCTTTAACTGGACTACAGAGTAGCATTTTACTGTTAACACAGAAAGAAGGTTTCAAATTCCTCCACGCTCACTCAGAACCAACATAGAAAAACTTTCAACATGTATTATTAAATATCTAACCTCATAAACCCTTCAAGATGTCTTTTACTCTCAGTGCTCCATAAATAAATTCTAGAGAGGAAATGGAGGGAGGTATTTTACATTGCATTACAGTACATGAAGTGGTAGGGTGAGGAAAAATTTAATACTGCCGTTTGTTTTCTTTTTTACAAGTTATATAGCCCTTATTTCCAAATAAGTTACCTAAACTCAAGCTTAAATGTTTTTTAGAAAACACCTAATGAGACACAAATGTCTGAGGTCAAGGGCTGGATATTTCTGCATTCTTTCTTTTCTCACATATACCTTGTGACTCTCCTATTTGTTACAACAATGGACAAAAAATGAAAGGCTCTCACACCTAATCCTCTTGTGAATGAAAATGTTTCTGGAGAATGTGATTTCAACCAACCAGCTTTGCAAGTTTGATTCTTGGAAATGCCAGCATTGAGTTCAGATATTTTAGATTTGTCTGCAGACTTTAGCAATGTGTTGACCACTCCTCTTACTTCGGTTCATCAGACAAGGAACTGAGAAGGAATCAGACTACCTTGGAAATCTTTTGGTCCTGCCTCTGATCAAAGCTCATTCATAGGATTCTACCTTCTCATATTTCATTGGACTTTCTGTTTAAATCAAAATTTATTATAGTACTGTCAGTCTCTCAGAACATGTAACACAATGATAATTCTGACACAACTTTTCAGCTGTGTCACAACTTTTTAAGCAATCTAAAAGCAATCTAAAGCTAGGGCTGGGAGGAGCTGCATCGCTGTCCAACCATATATTTCTTCAGATATCTTGAATTCTCATCAGGCCATTGAAACATGCTTTGTGTTATTGGGGTGTGGTATAAAATTAGATACAACAAGGATCTGTTTCTAACTTGTTAGGAGACTTACTTGCATGTTCCCAGTGTCATAAACTGCAGAAGTTTATTACCCTCTCTTCTTCTAATTCGTGCTTCCTGGGATGCCAAATCATGATGCTGCAAAGTAAGCTTCATTGCTTTCCCTCAAAATAGTTTTCATCAATGTCTATTTATTGGTCAATCTGTGATTTTTCCTTTTTCCCTTTAATCCTCATGACAGCATCTAATCCCAACAGTTTTATTTGCTTCATGAAATAATGGGTGATGATTGGAAGACGGCATGGTAACTCTACAGGAAGGAAACATAAAATTACATCTAGTAAATGTGATTTAAGATATTTCCCCAGAAACCTAAGGAGAATCCTATTTTCTGGGTAGAGGTCATACAGTTATAGACAGGACACTGATTGGAACTTGAAGAGCCAGAAAAAAATACAGTTTATTAAGGGTTGGGTAAAGGCTAAGTGATGTAAATGTTACAGATTGTGCTTGATAACAAACAGCAGAGATCCCTGTCATATTCACAAACTCTTCCAAGGCTTATTAGAAACATTTGCTCTTCAGGTATATTTTTTACAGTCTTAACTGCTCAAAATGCAGCCTCTCTTTCCCAGGGTATTCTAAAAATGTTGCAGTTGTTGGCATTACTAAGTGAGGGGAGAATAAAATATGGGGACACAGGAGCCTAATAGGGATGAAATTTGTTATCTGCACCGTGAGCATTTGGTGTCAGATCCACTTAGGATCATCACATATTTTTTCCCAACAGTCTAATGCACATATGAGAATGCAAATGATTTTTCAGTAGGTACTTGTAAGTCTCCTTGTGACTATCTTGTCACTTTCAACAATGAGAAAAGAGCAAGGGAATTTTCAGAACTTTTTTTTTAAGTATAGATGACAATGTACAATTACAAAAGAAAAGTAAAGGAAGAAAGCTCAGCAAAAGGTTTGAGTAAGCATATGAAAATGTGGATGTTTATCTGACCCTTATCTAAATCTACAGAGATGCCTGGAACCTCAGGAAATTGGGCAAAGCCAGACAGTTTAGATGATTCTAGAAACAGAACTATCTGCTACTTACTAAGAGTGAGAACAGGTCATATCATTTATGAATTAAATTATTTTTTGATATATATCACTGCAAGGTACTTCTTTTAAAAAGAGCTAAAGAAGCTAGAAGGCTAACTCACATCTTTCAAATAGGGGTAGGCTTCTCATGTCCCCTTGTCCCATTCCTTTTCACTGGAAATGTAGCTTAATTCTAAAAATTATACGAAAGCAGGAAATTATTAAAGAAATGTTTCCATGCTATACTAGGCAAATCTGAGACTGCTGAAGTGTCCTGTCAAAAAGCAGGGAAATCCCAGCCTTGAGTAAGTGATTACATTCATTTAAGATAAAGTCAAGCTTCTTTTTCCACACTGCTTGATTCAGGCCAGGAGTACAATACCAGCACTTAACATCTAACTCCTTTTCTTTTACTCATTGCTGCTGGGCTGCTTTCAGGCAAATCTGTCTCTGGATTTGATCAGAAATTGTATTTTTAATGCAAGACAACTTTTCTGGCAATTGCTGAAACCAGCACATTTAAATGAAAATTCAAGTTACAAAATGGAACTGAATTTTGGCAAAAATATTCACACTGCAATGTGATGGGCATAGGACCAGATGCAAGAAACATAACATGTCTGCTGTTTCACAGAAGCTACCAGTTCTTTCCTTTTTCTTCTCTCTCTGTAACACAGTACTTCTACCATCTGCTCCAGTCATTAGTGCAAAGACAGCACCAACACATTCAATTACTGTGTTCTTTCTAACCTTTGGAAATAAGCTGTAATCACCTATAAAATGTGAAAATGTGGAAAGTCCTCACCCTGTCTTCTCTTACAGGCATCTGATTAGAACATTGAACGGCACACAATTCAGGCATTATCAGAAGTGCCCTTCTCCCTGGATCCCTCTCTCGGGCATAACTTGCATGTTTGACACCAGATTCCCCACCCTGTGTCTGGAAGCTAAGGCTCATTGCCACACTCGTACCATCCTTCTCCTGTCCCAGCTGGTTCCCCTTGCCTCACTTCCCCCTCCACTTCTTCATCTATCCACAGCTCTGACTGGCAGCTCTATGACACTACATCATACCACCAGGCTTCTCCTACCTTATGCTTGTGCCAAGCAGACAGGAATCCGGCTGCTTTTGCATGCTCTAACAACTCTTCCTCTTCTGTCTCACTTTTGTACAATATGATTCCCCTACACCTTCTTCCTCAGTGTACTTATCTGATATTTTTGAGTCACAGGAGTGATGGAACTGCATGAGAACAACATACAGTTGATGTCTGGCCAACTCCTAAATACTAATACTCTCAAATACTGTAACTTCATTCAATAACTCAAGTAATTTCCATGGTTCTTGAGAGTTCTGAATTGTTTGTACGTACTAGGTGTTGTCACAGCCAAAGTTAAAAAGATCTTGGAAATTCCTGGTAATTTTTGCAGTGCCACATATTCTGAATATATAGAAAAGCCAGACAGCATGTTTGAATTCAAGCGGTTGATAAGGAGAACTTATTCAAGTAACATTGTACAGAAAAGTCTGTGAATGTGTTTACCATAAAAGCTTTGACATTCATAAAGGATCTAAGGAGAGTTTTTCACTTCACAGAGACCCCTGTAGAAGAATAACATTTTTTTCCTTCTGCTTTGTTTTGCAGAAGGAAACCACATTGCAATGAAAAAGCTAGTTAGACACATAGAGGAGAAGAAACAGATTGTTTTTCAGAGCCTGCCTGCTACAAAAGAATGGATTTTCTCCAAGGACCCCATTCTAAGCCAACCTGAGAAGAAAAGCCAATACATCTTAAGTAAACTATAATTTTACTAATTTTACTATAATTGTCTCTTGAGCTAAAGAAAGAATATGATTACAAAGTGTTAATCACTGAAAATAGTCTATTCATTATCTAAAGATTAAAGAGGAGGTTATTAATTTTTTTAGGATTCTTTGGAATTCGTTTTCTTTATCAAATCTATTGGATTGTGAAGATGAATGTGATTTTGTTTTTAAGGTATACCTGCTACAATTCTTATCCAGGTATTAGAATAATATTACAGTATGATAACATCCTTCTCTTCTATCTTATATCTTTCAGCTTTTGTCATAAAGAGTCCTTTAAAATTTGTCTTCAAAGTCTTCTAATTGACTTGTTGTCAATTCTTTATTTCTCCATTGGCTCTCCTTCCTTATCTCTCTCATTCTTCAAACCCACACACACTCTTTCAGGAGTTAGCTCCACTCTTCTATTCCGGGGATGTGATCCTAAAACTCCACCAGTTTCCATTTTGACTGTCAGTGATGACAGTTTCAGCTGCCTACTTGTTTGCTTCCTCCAGAATTATCTCTAGTCTTGCATGCAATCTGTACATGTAAAAACCCCAAACAAACAAGAAAACACCCTATACAATTCAAATCTATGAAGCCTCAAAATCCTCTAAAACTATCTTTCCTAGGATGTTAGAAAAAAATTTATAGATGATAGAAAACAACTGTTTGATAATGAGTGGACAACAAAGAACTTAAGATTCTTGCCTTGTATGCTAGTATAAGCATTCTTCACATGTGATGTGGTGCTGAAACTTCAGATTCTGCAACAGATACTGCCTTATGATATCATTTCAGCACACCCAAAGCCTTTGCTGTTAAAATACAGCTGTCATTACCTTTTATACCTACAGCTCTGTCTTTCTTTGGTTCTCATTGTTTATGAGAATAAGATCAGCATGACAAAACTGATCATCCACCAAATTGCCTCAGTTCTTTCCAAGATTACAAGTGAAATTTTAAAATCCATAGATCAAAAATTAAGCTGGCAGGGAAATCACAGAGTTGCAGATTATGCAAGAATTGAAGGCATATTGTGATATAATGTTTAATGGCAGCATCATAAGATCTCTGTTTTATTCTTTGTGCTGTTCAAATCCTTCTGTTCTCCTGGAGCCTCATATGATGGCTCTCAATGAGAATCCAGCAGCACTGGTATAATAGGGATGCTATCCAGAAAACTGGTCCCATCTGTTTTGGAATATAAAATATATTACACAAATTCAAGAAATGTAAAAGTGATGTATTCTTGTTTGAATTCCTCTTTGGATATAATTTCTCCTCAATTCTAGAACACTTTGATATGATCTTTTAAAGCACATTTTTAACATGATAATTTGACTTTCTAGCACATATTCTGGGTGAAACCCAGGGAACTCTGTACTTTGCTAGCTAAAGCATCACATTAAAGACTGGTTTAAAAATGGAGAAAATTCAGCACAGTGTGGTCAACAGTACATAAAAACTTAAGCACAGGGAAGTAAAATACTCTGATTACAATAAGCTGTTCTCATTTTGCTAGGAAGACTGTTATGGGAAATACTGATGTAAAAGCTTTTGTGGGTTTTGGTGCCTCATTCAGAAAAATATGAAATGTGTAGAAATCAAATCAGTTAAGATGTTGGATGTATTTCTATCCTCAGCAATTTCTCACCATTTTAACAGACTGCATACTACACTGAGCTAAGCCATGATATGTCAAAGACACAGGAATTGCTGCAGCAGTTATTCAGGGTATTGTTCATTAGGGCACTCCTGAATATTATGTAAACCAAGATGAAATTCCCTGCCTGAGGTAACAGCAAATTCCTTACTGTTTTCAGAAAGTCAGACAAATATTTCTGAGGTACAACATGTGCTTATATTAGAAAGAGACAAATTCATGAAGACTTCTCCTGAGCTGAACCATCATTCTCTTCCTCTTCCCTCTGCTTACATCCAAAGTAGACTTACATTTCAACAGGAATTAGTTTATTGTGTTGTGATGAGAGAAGCCAGATTTAGTCTGGAAAGTGGAGGAGTCAAAACGTATTTGGATTTCTATTTCTATGACTGTTTAACCTTTTTCTGACCAAAATTTTGTCCAGGTATAATTTGGGAATTTGGATCATTTGACAGAGATTTCAGCATATCTTCATAGCTACAAAAGGGACATCAGATGTTCAGATGCAAAAATCAGATTCACAGGTCATGCACTTAGCCCTGAAGTAGACCCCTTAAAAAAAGCAGCTCGCTTTGCAATGGTGAACAATATGGTATTGCTGTGAATCATTCTGGATTCTAGATCAAAATTTAAAACAAGCACCTGACCCAGAGGAAGTGGGAAAAAGGTTCCTTTTTAGGGAGTTAAGTATAACAACCAAAATCATCCAAAAAAGAGAGACCCTCTCCCTAAATCAATAGTAGTTTTGAGATATTAGGAATTAGTTAATTTTGGCTACCCTTGCCAAATCCTAGGACAAGTGTCTCCTTAACAAATTGTCAGCCACCCCCACAAAGTGACAGCCATCCAGTGAACCTGAAGAGCAGAGAGGCCAGTCTACAAATTAATGTGTTCTAGGCAAATTGAACTTACTGAGAATCCACTGCAGGTCCAGCCTTTCCTGGATGCTGCTGCTGACTCACTACTCAGTAGACCAGCAGGAGCTAGTTCTCCAGAGACCATAGGCAAACGGCTAAGGTTCACCCTGAAGCCCTGCTTAAAGTGATACTAGATTTTACACTTGAAAAACTCTTAATGGATTGTACAAAACACACATATCCATGCCCCTGCTACTACTACTACCACTGTTATTATTGTTATTTTCTGTGTTTTCCCCTCAGCAGAACGAACTATGATAAAACTACCACAGAAATAGCAAAATGTGATAATTAGTCACCAAAGGCCATATTTTGTTTGCCATCTTTGACTACTACTATAACACAAAATAAAACTAGTCCCTGGTCCCAACAGGAAGCATTACAGCCTTGCTGCATCCACACTGCAAAAGTCTCTGTTTCCCAGAATATGGTAGCAACTTCTAAACTGATTATTGAGAATCATGCCTGGCATGTCCTTCCCCCCAGAACTGAACACTGCTTGGGAGAGCACCAGTAGGCACAGACGAAAACCACACACCAGGGATCCTTCTTCTCATTGAACCATAAGAACAATTGTGATACAGTGCTCAAATCCATTAAGCAAGTACTTTTCTCTAGTTTAGCAGCAGATGCAGTCTTTAAATGTTAAATTAGGTGCTGCAATGTTTAACATTAATTACCTAGTCCATGCACCTTCTTAGGCAGTTAATGGAGATCAAATTAATTATTTATATTTATTGTTTCTCCCTAAACCTATAAATGTGCAAAAAGCTCAATATTGGTCTATTTTACAATGAGAGGAACAGATTTTCAGAAAAGCTCATCAAGAATATTACAACTGAATCTTCCTAAAGCAAACAGCTTTCATTTGGAAGAAAATACCTGTCTTGATTAATATTAATATAACATTAAATAAGGATAAGTAAAAATAAACCTTTTCATCAGTAGAACTCAAGTTGTCTTTCAAAGGAGATATGGATCACTAACCACCATACTGAGCGACACCAAGAAACTTGCCTTAACTTACCCAGTAGGCCAGTGTGCAAGCCAAGAATAGATTTCAGCTCTCTTGGGATGCAGTCCAGTGACCCAATCATTAGGTAATGCTGCCTTGGTTTTCTGTTAGCAAATGACAACTTTCTAACAACCCCAATCACAACAAATTTTCCCCAGAATGATATAATTTTAGCCATATCTCCATCAGGACTTAAAGCAGGTATATGTGCAAATCTATCTTCAACTTAATCTGAACATACTTTGAAAAATAAATTTAAAAAACAATAATCTAAGGATTATAAAATTTTCCAAGTGAACTATTTGGGAAGTAATTATTGTTTATAATTTTTAATCCTAAATATTTTAGAATAATTTAAATTTTTTAATCTATTTAATGAAAAACCTTGTAATTAACCCCAGCTGACAAGAAGACAGGCTATGTCACTTGAAGTCATTTTCTTCCATAAAACACTTCCCAATCTGCTGTGGATTTGCCTGTTTGTAGATGTTAACAATAGGAAATGTTAACTTAAACATATTTTTTTTCCTTAAATCTGCCAGATGCCAGGATGTGCTTAAATAAAATGAAATCTCTGAAAAGAAGGTAACATTAATTTTAAATTCCAAAACCCAACTTACTTTCACTGAGGATTTGGGAAAGACATGCAGTGTACATAAACGCACTGATTGATGTTGAGAGATACCAAAAATGGCCTCATCATATCTGACTTTTAAAAATGAAAATTTTTTCATAAAAATAATTCAAGTATTCTCCAGCTGAGGTCATACCATGCTAATAACATTAGACATAGTGAGTTGACTGGTTTCTGATCTCTTCAGCTTTACAATGACAAGGTGTAACCTCTAGAATGTATTGCAGCTATGGAAAAGCAATCTGTTCCCTCCAAAGCACTGTGAAATCCATTTAGAAGCAGACAGAAGATAGTTCCATATGACAGGGAGATCCAGTACTAGCTGGAAAATTTGCTTAAATCACTGAAATTAGTATGCCAGGAACATTTACGTGACCTTAGCGGAGCTGCCTAAAGCAGGTTCTGCAACAGGGCATGGATCTGTTGTGTTTATTAAAATTTGAATTTATGTGTATTTTAAAGGAATGGTAAGCATGATGCTAGTCATGCAAGTGAAGGACATCACAAACTTTCCATAAAACACCACAGAGTAAAACTCAATTTAGATACATCACCATAACCCTCCTGTGGCCTCCCCAGTCACTACAGCTCCTCAGAGCATCACAATGAAGATTTGAGCTAGGACTTATTCTACTAATCACAGACCCTGTAATATTCAAGTATATACCTATGACACTATACAGTCTGCTTCTCTTCTGAGCTTTCAAAAACATCTGCCCAAGTCTTATCTGATCAACACTTCTTTGAAGAGACATGCTAACAGGTCACTTTTCCCTTCTGGACCATTTGGTAACATCTGCAGCACAGGTACCTTAAACATCCACTCTTTTTCTTTGCTCCTGAGCTTCCCTTTCACTTCCTAAGGCTTCCATGTCTTCTTAAAAATTCTTAGATCTCGTGTTTGAAAGTGATTTCCTTTAGAATGGCAATCACAGCCATTTCCTCATAGCCATCCTTCTCCTAACATTGCCAGATATGACAAAAATGTTCCATTCAGTAGCAGTCAGTAACTTAATTAGCTCAGTAAGGTCTGAGACTCAGGCCTTTACAATGTTACTTCATCTGATTCCTAAATTTCAGCCTTGGTCTTTTCAAGCAATAACTTTTTTAAAAAAACAAAGTTGGCAAAATATTTTTCACTTTTAATACTCATTATGCTCACTGCTTAGCTTTCGTATATTTTTGTTTGGTTTTGTTATGTTTGTACATCATTTCCTGCTTACCAAGATGAACTTAAAACCTTATACAAAATCTAAGTGGGAAAAGAAAAAAATCCATAAAGAAAAAATAATTTATACTTTTCTAATCACAGCCAAAAATATTCAATTTTCCACTAAATTAATTTTTCTATTGATCCATCTGAGGATGAAATAACCAAAAATTACTGATCAAAATTTGCTTTCAACAAGAGATTTTAGAACTATGAACTTCTGTTTGCATTTGGAGTAGAAATTTAATTTTCTAGCCATTTTTCCCTAATGATGCATTTAAGCTACCTTTTAGAGCCATTAAAAGTTTACTTGATTTGTTAAAGAACAAGAAAGTGTATGCTTCCCTACCACTTAAGCTTATTTAAATCTCTGTTCTTACTAAAGGGTCTGCCTGGACATAAGCAATTCCCCCAGTCAGAGGTGAATACATTAAAGGTTCTGGGCTTAGAAGCTAAATGTGAACGTGAAGTCTTTCTCTTCAATTGGTGAAACACACATTATGCAGTCTTTTTAATATTTCCTGAAAATTTTAAAGCTGAAACCCTCTGGGTGAGGGAAGGAAGTGCCACTGGGCAGGGGTACAATTCTTGCAAGTGGTAGACTTGATAAGGCTGGTTTGTAAACCTGAAGACTGAAAGTAAACAAAATTCTAAGAAGGGCAAAGAACCAAAAAGCTTCCCAAGCAGCTCCTATAATTTGTAGAATACTGTTTTCTTTACCTCTAACTTGGCCCACAATCACATGCATTTGACTTAAGTCAACTTCATAGAGGAATGTTAATTTGAAGACACTGGATGCTACTGTCCAGCCCTGAAAGACATCCACAGAGGCAGCTCAGGAAACATAGCTAGGATACTAATGTAAAGAGAAACATGCCAGGCATTTAAAAAATAAATAAATAAATTAGAAGAAATAAAACATCTCTTGAAAGACAACACAAGGGTATCGAATTTAGTGAACAACTGTACCAGTCAGACAACAATTCCAGGAAAGCATGGCTCAAACTGTATTTCCTATTATGCAAGAACAGGTGCTATTATAAACAAACAGTACTTTTCCCCACAGTGATTAAAACATTTGTTTTTCTATGACAAAACCAAAGAAAGTAAACAAACCCATTTTTAATGCAGTACATAGGTATGACTTTACAGTGCCAATAAACTTGCAGTTTCCTTTTAAGATCACAAATGAAAGACATAAAAGATGTAAATGTCACTATGGTTTGTCAAAAATAGTTTAAACTACAAGTGTTGAAAAAAGTATTTTTTCACAGCTTTTAATGTCAGTGATGTCCTGTGTACACAGCTGGCTGAGTAATGAACTATACTTGTGAATAATAACCCCCCCAAATTCTCTCTCTCTGATGAACTTCTGATTCAGCTTGAAACAGAAAAAGCAACGTGAATTATTTTCCAGATGGAACGTGAGGATATTTTTATGGACTGGAGCTGAAAGAACCCAAAATGTCTCGACATATGTTTACAGGAGAGATGCTCTTACCCTATGAGAATATTGAACAGCGGCTTGAGAAAAAAAGGAATTTATGTTCAGATGGAAACACTCATGCAATTTTTAAATTGCCTTGTTCTTCCCTGCAAGGCAATTCAAGGCTATTTACTACTGGACAAAACCAATGCATTTAGTCTTGAATCAGAAAGTTACCATGAAGCAGATGATGTGCAGTTAGTTTCTGCAGTAACTTAACTCTAGTAATTCGTTTGGTGTTTAGCTCTTTATCCAGTCTATAGGTAACACAGGCAAGAAGAAAACCTCATCAATTTTTCTGGTCTGTAAGCTGTTGGCATTTGATTACCTATGTTATCACTCTTCCCTTGAAGTATTTATACTTGTTATTTTCCTGCTCAGCATAATGGTCTCTATGATTCCTATTCTGAGGGTCTCACTGTGCACTGCAGAAGGTGGCAGGACACCTAACTTCTGAAGTTAAAGATTCTGCTAAGCATTTGCATTTGGCAGATGGAGGCTGACTTTTCTGAGTCCTTATGCATACATTTGTGAAGTCTACATAGCAACAGTTATATTGATCTTTACAAGTATCAGGCTGCCAATGGTATGATGCCAGCATGTCCATTTCCATATTCCTATATTATTATTGAGCTACATAACTACTGAGCTACCTATGGTACTGGTTAGAAATTGACTGCAGAGACAGTCCAGAGAAAAACTAAGCAGCAATACAATTATTCTTTACTGTTCTATATACCCATCCTGGTACTGATTATTAAAAAGACTCTATTTGTGGAAGCCCTAATTATGCTCATCTGTTTACTAGCCTTTGGCAAACTAAGCAGACCTGACATAAACAAGTGAAAAAGAATTCTGCAACAACCCCAGGATATAGTAGTCATTACCGAGTGTTAATGCACTGGTGACCTTGCAGTGCATACACTTACAATCAATATTATGCAATTATTCAAAGTCTTGCTTGCTTTTCTCTTCTTAGTTAAAGCATTTTCACTCTGATATGGTTTCAAGACTTCTGACAGTAAATTAGTAGAGGTACTTGATTTCTGATTTTTAAAAATGTCATTAAGCAGATTTTTTCACAAAATAACCTAGAAAATAAAATCCCAACCAGTTTTTTACACCAGGTTATCTCAGGTCTTGATTGAGGCCAGTGATATATCACAAACCAACCCATTACACAGAAGTGAATAAGCAGAAAGGAAGCTTGCTTTGATTTGCATTTTAATTCATGAGATGTTTAGCTGTTAGAACTTCTAGAAAATCCTCCACTCTTACTATCCTTTAGCCCCTCGCTTAGCTATGAATAGCAGGATATTAAGGGCAAACAGAGTAAGAGTTATTGGTAGGAAGTATAAGCAGGTGGTTCCGCATCAGGCAGATATCATTAGACTTTGGTGAAGATTAGGGTTCAGATACTAAGGACTGGTAAGCCATGTTTATTGCTGAATCCTGAAAGCTCCGCAGGTTTATGATGAGGGATGCTATCAAAGGGCTTTTTGCAAATTTTCTGATCAATGTCTATTAACATATGTTTAAGATCAAGATTATACTTCAGTATGGCAGGACCCAAAAAGCTATGTATATTGCTGGATCATATAAACTATTAAAGCCAATGTCAGTAAATACCTGTTGTATCTAAGGGATGTAGTACGTATTCGTGCCCTATAGTTTGTCCTAGTCTATTAGAAAATTACAAAAAAAAACCTACTAGAAAATTATTATAAAGAAAACATCAGCATATCCATCCAACTGTGATCACATGTTAGATAAACTACAGAAGACAGGTCTTCACACACATATTACAGAGATGTTTGAGAAGACATCTTATTGGAAATGACAGGGAGGGTGTTTTTTCATTTGGTTGGCTGTTTTTTAACTGTAAAAAGGATAACTTTCTAAGATAACAAAATACTACATCCATGTAAGAGCCAGATGGTTTGTTTTAGCAAGGGGTGGGGGATGGGAGGCAGAGATATTCAGATCAGGCTTGACAATTTGTTTCTTTTTATTTAAATAACTGCACCAATTTATTAGTTCATGCTACTGTAATTCCACTGACATCAATGAAGTTATTCTCAAATGGCAAGGTGCCAATCAGGTTATAAAATACTATCAACTCTCCCATATATGGAGGAATGGTTTGTTGGATTATGTTGGAAAATGGAATAACTCTAGTAATACAAGTACTACAGAAACAATGGGAAAGCGTAGTCAATAATAATAAATGTAGTCAATAATAAAATAATGGAATTCCCCATGTGGCCATTCGCTGTTGTTTATAAATTTGGACTTATTATCTAGGTGAGCTAATGGCTCCTCTCAGATTCACATGAACGTCTTTGTCTCCTGTTTCTCTGTCGTCTTGGTCTGAGGTGGGCTTCTTAGCTCAGGTGCAACACCAAACTTCTGGGCCCAGTTTCCCATGCCCAAACTAATATATTCTCCTGGCACTTGGAATATTAAAAGGTAATGTACTGATAACTACAGCATACTGATAAGCCCATGCTAAGTCCAGTCTCCACACGGAGTGACACAGAGGTGTCCCCACATCTCCCACAGTATTTCTAACCCTGGTAGCTCAAGCTGCTTAGGCCTAATAGGGCTTACTAAGCTTCAGCTTTGTGCCGTGCAATGCCACAGAAGCTGTTTTCGGATTTGCTGGTCCTGGAAAAAATAGTCACTTCTATTAAGGACTATGCCTAAATTAATAAGCCTACCTAAACTTAAACTGTCTCTCTGGAGTCAGTTGGGGGTTTTCTGCCTTTACAAACAATCTATACCTCATTTAAGCAGCTCACAGATAGTGGAGATTATATGTTACATACTGTCATATTATACAGGGTATCCAGGCACTAAAAGAGTTGGCACTGTGTGAGATTTTATATCATTTAGGAGATTTTATTCAAATATAATTTTACTGGACTGGGATTCAAGTGGACAAGACCACTGCTGTCATGGTCTTACAATTGAAAAATTGCAGCACTGAGGAAAACATTACATTTAGCTGTTATTTTGAGAGGTGACATACAATTGCTTTACTTCACAATCCTTTACACAGAAATCCTCTGCTTTGCCTGTCTCTCTTTGGGGCACAGTATCTCACTATGTATGCAAAAATTATTATCTTGGAGGATGTTTATACTGCACAGAGGACCCATTCCTTTACTCATATATATTAGTACACTCATACAGAAAGCTGAGAAACACTGAAAGGAAAAGAGAGGTCATCCCTCCAGCAAAGATGCATTTCTAATACCAAAGAGTAAATGTTTCATTTTAAATGGTTCCTGAACGCAAGTTAACAATTAGATATACAGTCACAACTCCACCTGAATCCTGAGCAGTGCACATGTGTTTTCCTCTGAATTCAGGTAATTTTCTCCTTTTCCAGCTCTGCCTTATGCTGAAAGCCAAGTTTGAGAATTTATACCAAACAACCGAAATTGACATTCCCATTTTCTGTGACCTGTCTTTTCAACATAAAAACAACGATCAAACAAATATTTCAGACTCTCTTTTCTCTCCAAGACATCATTTGGCTCACCTGGCCAAATCAGTTTATATAACAAGCCTTTGTGGTATACGATAGTGACTTATTTTCTTTGGAATGAGGATATGAAAAAGCATTTTTTAAAAGAGCCGAGATTAAGATCTTTTTATTCAAGTAAATATTGAACACATTCCTAAGAATAGCCCTTCAGATCTGGAATAGGTTCAAGAACAGTTACTTAACTGTCTGAACAACAAATAACTAAGTTTTGATTTTGTAAGAAAAATGTCAAGGGGCAGATTGGACCTTAATCATAGGATAGCAAATACTTTGGTTTTTTTTTAATTTTAGGGTTTTCTGGTGGAGGAAGAAATCTAGGTAGTGAAGAAGAATACTTAGCAGAAGTTAAATAAAACCAGAAGTGTTATCAGTTAGTCAGATACTCTTATTTGGTTGTGTTTCTATAAAAATAGTAATTAAAGAGGAGCCCAAACCAAAATTCTTGTTCAGAGCAATGCAGATACAAAGAAACACCAAATCCTGAGATTCCCAATGGGATTCAGAGACCACGCTTCTAATAAGTGCATGTGAAATTTTGTGCCAGAATTCTTTTGCTCTTTTCTTTCGGACAAATGTAATTGTGGATCTAAATTTTACTGGTGCCTGAAAGATCACGGCAACCTGTTAAATACTGGACAGATTACCGGTCTCAGATTCCAGCTCTGCAGCCCAACTCTGTCTTTAAAATAAAGGAAGCAAACCAAATATACAAACACACCAGTGTACAACTGTATGTTCCTTCTAGAAAACAAAGTATAGTTCCACAAAAAGGATCTTTTGCATGTTTTGCATCTCAGTTCTCAAAATCCGCACTTGTACCTTTTCCAACCTTTTTTTTTTTTTTTTTTTTTTTTTGCCTCCTTTAACAACAAAGACTCTCCAGTTTCTTCTGTAGCAAGCACACAGTCAACAAGACCTGGCAGCATTAAGTGGTACTGTCTAAATGGTATCTGCCAAATACAATGACATGTACCGGCACAGTTCATCATACAAAGCCAACGACATTTCACTCAATATGCATGTCTTTTAGTGTCCTTCTTTCAATCAGTGAGTGTTGATGGTTAATACTAAGATCACTCATACTGTACATGGAAGATCTTTATTCCAGCCACAGCCAAAATGAAATACCTGAAGCAAAAAGTACAGTTAAGCTCTCCCTCCTCTTTAGTCAGTACAGTGACTACTCAGCTCTAGTTCATGCTGCTCTTTCAGTGATTATCAGAGAGGAATAACTGAGAGATCTCAAGTGAGACTACACAGCTTGAGTTTTTCATCATGTTCCAAAACAGTATGCAAATGCTTTCCAAGCTGCTGAAAGAAACAGAGGTCTACCCTTCCTCAGCCTTCTCTGTAGATTAGCTTCTCGGCCTCCTCACTCACTAGTCTTCTGTGAACCTGAGTGCCTAACTTAGGGGACAGGAGTTCTGCAAAGCTACAAGGCTCTTTATGTATAGATGTTGCTAGAGTGAATACTTTAGTCCTCCTGAAAAACCTTCCTTTTGCAGAGAAAGAGGCTGGCCTGTCTCCACAGTCATTACACTCTACTACAGTGGGCTAAGAGGCACACAAACCAAGCTGGGATGCCCTTACTAAGAATGAGTAGCTGGTGCTCCACACGTGTTTCTTCCAGAAGAAGCAAAGCACATCTCTAAGGTGATGCTTCTAAGAACAAACACCAGGGTGAGAGATCCCAGAAGCAGAAAAAGTCTCTTCCGTACTTTAGGTGTCAAAACCAAGTACACTTACTTGCAGGTACTTTGACTCAAGGATGAAGAACAGAAAACTCTTGTACTGTGTTTTTATATGATCTTTAAATAAAACTGCAATTCATTAGTGCTGTTTGAAACTGAAGATAGGAAAGTTGGCAGACAAACACACAGAAATTTTATCAAGTGAGTTGCAATCTAAAGTAAGCGAGAAATCCTCTACCACTTCATTGCTCACAGAGATGTCCTGAAGATCAGTTCTAATCACAGCAGGTCCTAAATCAAATGCTTCCTTTACAGTTAATTTCCTCAAATCCATACCAGAGCATAGAACAAACAAAGGATACATATCACATAAAGATTTCACTCCAGGTTTTACACGAGGCCTAGTATCCTTGGAATGCTTTATTGCAGACATATTATATGTCTGTAGATGGTGGATGGATTCACTAAAGCCAGCTGTAATTTATTCTCTCATTATTTGTTAATACACTTTAAAAAACAGCCCAGTTTGTCTCTTGAAAGGCATTTTTTTTTTTAAGCAGTTTTGTAAAAGCACAGTACTTGTGGACCTAAACTTAAGTAATGATGTAGAACATTCAGTTGGTCCAACTGGTCTTGGACTCTGCTGAAATAATTTCCAAAGCCCTATAAATATTCAAGCACACTTGCACATTTGCAAATTCTTAGTCACTTGACTGGCTAAGCCAGTGCCCTATTAAATTAATACTAGATTTCCAGTTCAATTCAGTGGACTTCAGATCAGACTACACAGAACATGACTAATCCATTCCATGTGGACACTTGTTAAAGGTTCAGAGCACAGCAACAGACAAGGTGCACTAAGCAGAAAAATAAAAAAAAAAGAGAAAATAAAGAAAAAAGAAGAGAAACTATTAAAGTAAAAATTATGGGAAAAGCTAGAAATAATAATAGCATGATCCACTGCAAAATGGCAATTGTGTATGCTTGAAGAACTTGGTTTGGAATCATATAAATTAGATTTAAACCATCTAGAATATTCTGCAATGAAACAGAACTATTTACTTTCTCATGATCTTACACCTTACTTGAACTACTGTTTATTTTTCCTTTGATAAATAGGTTATACCCAGCTGTGTTTCCTTCCATCCCTTCAGAAGGGCTGGATCCTCAGCTGGACTAATAACTATACCGATACAGATGTCAATAGAGCTAGGTGAGTTGAGGATCTGGCATATCAACTACTTATTTCCTACAGAAGTTGAAGACAGAATGACAAGAGCTTCTTCTTTTTCCCAAATTCAGAAACACAAGCTTTTGAAAGCATGTGTTTTCTGGAAGAGCAGTACATTGTGTCTCCATTCAGACAGATGAAATTATATAAAATTCTAGCATAACTACTGCCACTTTTGTTTTTAAACTGACAAAATCCAAAGTTGTAAGCTTGCTTAGGTAAAACACTAATTACTTCCATATGTCTCTGAGATACAAAGAGCACATTTTATGCATGGAATAGCATTTACCACAGAAATAATAAAACATGAAATTATTTTTATTATATAAACATAATTCTGTACTATTAATTACAATGTATATTGTGTACAAATTATATAAAACACAAACCCAAATTTTATTACATGAAATTACATTTGAAATATCAGATATTTAAACATTAGTACAGTGAGCAATCAAGAAAAAAAAATTATTTTTTCTTGTCTGTATTAAAATAAAGAAGTTTTATTTACATGACCACAAGTTATCTCAGGGGTCTGCCTCATTTTTTGTATGGATGAATTGCATTTAGCTGGGAAGCTATCCAATATTTTGTTTACACTTGGTTTGCAAGCTTGGTTTATAGCTCACAATTCAACACTCTTATGAAGTCAGAGCTACTAATTTCAGTGAGGACTTTCTTCTTGTTACAATGTGAGTATTTCACAAGGAAGGTAAAAGAATATTATACCCATAAAACTCATAACAACAACAACAACAAATATTCATATTTGCAACTGAGTGCAAAACTGACGAACTAAGCAAACTGAAATTCATGTCTCTGGTTCAAAGCAAAGTAGCATAATTTCTCAACTAATAAGTTCTTTAAAAGAAAATTGAACAGAAGGCTGTCAGCAAACCAAAGTTAATGAACAATTTAAATTTTTTTCTGAAACAGAAAAGCAGGAAGGCACATTTTAAACCTCAAGTCTGTCTATGCTTTAATTGAATAAAAGAGCTTCTTACAGTAGAAAATGCCAAAAATGCTTTAAATGTGGAAACTGCACTGCTCTAACTATGGGCATCTGTGCCATTTATAATGATGGAAAATATCCAGGTATTCTTTGGATTAAGCATTAGAGCAGTTTAGAGTGCATTTATGATAATCCACTGAGAAAGTCTGGGTTTCCCACTGGCATGAGAAATGCAGACCGCAATCTTTTACTTGAGGAACAAAGCATCGGTTTGTATTATATTTAGGTTAAAAGTATCCCTGGAAGTGGCTATAGTCACATGAAGCAAGTCAGCTGAAAGAAATGGTAGTAGGCTTTATAAACTATTCTTTTTTTTTCCAGTCATGGGAATGAAGCGACATTTCTGAAGCAGAAAGGAACCTTAACGTTTGCAACAATATAAGGAAATATAAGGAAATTCTCCAAGTCCCCTGTTGGAGTAGATGTTACTTGAGCTTTCTAGCAGAATACTTCCTTGAGCGCTGTATTTCATGCAGCTGTTTCTCCTATGAATTAATGTATGAACACTAACATTTTTACTATTTCTGAGCCAGGGTCTCCCTCATTCGTCAATGCATTCAGAGTTATAACTGCTCGCTTGAATTAAAAAAAAGTAACTTCACTTTTTATTCTAAACTGCTTTCCAGTCACAAAAATGGTAAAACAGAGATGAATAAGGAAGAATAAAGTAGGTGGATTTGATACTTTCTCATTTGAAAACACAGTGATTGAGCCAGGGGCCTAATTTGACATTAAAATCATTAATTAAGGATGTAAAAATCCCCCAAAGGTTTCCCCACTCACACAATTTAGACTTCAGATTTGAATGTTTTGTTACAAATATTATTCATGTCAAAACTCACATTTTTTAAATTCCAACCTAAGCTTTTGTTTGATTTTTTTTTTTAAAGAGAGAAGTAAACATCCTTTCCCCTCCAATAGTTCTGCATAATTTCTGTGCAGACAGGACTTGTGATATTCCATGTTTTTGCAGTTCAATGAAAAAATACTACAGATTTCCAGACTTTTCAATACTGTTTTTGACAAATTATAGTACTGTTTTTCAAACCATTTTGGTGCAATCTCATAATTTCTACATTCCTGCAGAAGTTCATTTTAACATGGTAAACATGAGGTGGTGTACAAGACCCCTGCACACTCATTCAGACATTTTAGTAAGGCATGTTTATTTTATAGTGTCATATCACAGGAAATTTAAGGAAACCATCCACATATAAAATACAAATACTCTTCATTAGGTAGAGTCTCCCTAAGTGAAAACAGTGATTTTGAAAGATATTTTTTGCTTTGATCCTTTAAAGCACAGACAGATAGCTGGTGACAGCTGTTTATAAACTTACACACTACAACCATGCTGTGCTGAAATTTCAAGCATCTCACCTATCATTTGAGAGAAATTACAGGGAGCGCTGCCTCTAAACTGCATTCTATAAATTGTATCAATTTCATGCATGCAGGAATGGTGAAATTAAGAAAAATGAACTTCTGGGGGAAGTTAATTTAAACGTAATCAAAAGGGTTGGTTTTGTCTGCAGGCTTCATAGCTTTAACAGTCTAATGGCTTTCTGGAAGTTTCCATCTAAATAAAAAATGTTCAGTATTGTCTAGGTAGATATTGATTGATCACTACAGCTCAACTAGCTAACCAGATAACTCAGGTTGTGATCTTCTCCTAAGGAACAATGTAACAATACAGTTCTTCACTAGATTGCATTATCTATATGGAATATCTAGCAAAGGACTAAGGCAGGATTGTTTGATTCAGACTATACACTTATTCTTTTAGAGACTCTCAAACGTTTTTAACTTTAAACTGCTTTAACACACAGCAAGTGCAGCAAGTGTGTGTATCAGAATCTGTTCAGAGTGCCAGACTCCTTCAAATTCGTTGAGTCAATACCCCATGACTATTACGTGCATCCAGTATGCAGGACTGTCTTCATTGAGCATAGTACTGCAAAGGAAGTAGACAATATTATGGTTGAATCCCAAGAGACTGACTGAGAAGCAGTGGCTGGTTGCTATTTATGATTCCTGGCATGGCAACAAAGAATATTACTTCTCAGAGTATACTGAGATAAACAATACATTTTTGAGATTCTGCGACATGATAATACAAGATTTGCAAAAGACATAGCAAAATCACATGTCCAAAAAAAGAAATAAGATGAGAAATAGAAGAAAGAGGTTTGGAGGACATGCTAAAAAAAAAGCCATTACCATCAAGTGCTAGCTATGCGTAGTGAGAGACTGTCTCTAAGCAATTACAGACAGCAAGGAGGCTGTTTCTTCCCCTAAAAGTCAATGCACAGAAAGAAGTGTTGAGAATAAAAGAGGAGATTGCAGGCCTTTGGGCTTCCTTCACCTCAAATACTGATTCTCTAAAGAATTCTCTAAAGAATTGCTGGATCTCAGTGTTGTTCGTCTTAAACAGCAGACATCCACAAGGCTGTGTTTTAGGATTTGGGGATTATGTTTCTATTCAGAGACAAATCTCAAATCCATATTTACATAGATAATAATACAGAATTATATGGAGAAAGGAAAGAGAAGTTTACACAAAACAATTGTCTTTTACTTTCTCTTCAGAGTAACAGAAATGAATGGGAAGCTATGAATCCCTTGTAGGCATCTGAGCAGAGTAAACCACTGGAGCATAGCTCAAGAGCATCAGCAAAATGCAGAAAATTCCATTGTGTATTCTTCTTCACAGAATTAAACTCTAAGTAGGTATGTAAGCAGAAGTGTGTCTTATTGTTCCTTTTAGTATAGGGTGAAAAAGAGTCTGTGTTGTGGCATTAGGGATCTGAACAGCTATTAGATGTTAATCGGAACAAACCAACTAGTCATACAGATCATGTATTTTATACTTTATTATAAATTATTATACTATATAATTATTCATTTATTATAAAATATTATACTATTAAATTTAATTACAAGATTATGTTCGCTATTTTCTTAGTATTGTTTTCCTATGAACTATTTGCTGTAACTGTCACACAGTTCCAGTGTGAATGTAAGGGATATTAGCCCCTGAAATGGCGCAGGTGGTAGGAAGTTACAAACTAATCTTTTGATTATATCAGTTTGAACCAGCGAAAAATTTAAAGCTCTGGTCTGCAGGAAAACAAATATACATGTTTCACTTGTAAGAGAACATGCAAAATAAGAGCAAGTTTTCCAGAAATAGTAAAGGATTTGAAGTGGTTTATCTTGGTACTATTACAACAGCATCAAAATGTATACTTTCATAAAAACAGCCAGATGTGATTTGTATGGGGGATAAAGTTGTGAAAATTTTATGCAATTTCTATCTCCTATAAATATACATGCATGGAATATTACCATAGCAGAGTATTTACAATATCTGGGCCTTAAAAACAATGGTGTAACATTCTCGTATATTTGTATTTTCCACAAATACTTTCAGAATAGAGGCCTTGCATTGAGCTAGAAGTCTTTTTGACAGACATTTTAATACATAATGGTTCATAAATATATAAACACATAACACATAATCAAATACATAATATGACCATAGTAAGAACAAAGGTTGCTATCATCCATCTGAAATTCCTTGTACATTTAGTCTTGTTCATTTACTTGAATGTCAAAATAACTGCACTTGAAAATTGAAGTCCTCCTTGTTTAACTATTCCATACCTTCTTCTTGTCAGCTTATTTTCACTGTTAAGCATAATGAGCAAATTATGCTCCTAGTATCTGAAGATGGAGGATGTCAGCTACATTCAGCAGAAGGCTCATAAAGCTGGCCACCAGTTCAGCATGATTTGCCCTTCCATCAAGCTCTCTGTTCCACAGTGTATGGGTTGGACAGCTGCTGGCAGTGTGGAGTAGATGAAGTGTAATGTAGATCAGCAGTTTACCTAGAAGCAAGGCTGATATCTGGAGTGAAAAGGCTAGGTGTTTTGTGACCCCAGGATACATCTACAACTGTTCATCACTACAGAAAAGTACCTCTAGAAATCAGGCCCTAGCTCTTCTACACTCAGAAATTGATTGTACTGATACAAATTCACATAACGACTGATTTCATACAACTGCATGCTGAATTTCAGTATTTGGTCATGAGCATATTTGGCAATACATATGTGCAAGTGTCCATGTGGATGGATGGATGGTTGAGAGAGACACAGATAGTATATATACATAAACATACACCTTTACACTTGCACCACTCCCATACATTAAATGCTTCCTACAGAAATTCTCCAAATAAAATGATGGTCTGGGATTCTGAGTAAGATTTTATATATACCCAGAATAATAAATCATCTGCTCAGAATTTTCTTTTTTTCTTGCTATAACCGTGCTCTCATTGAAGCCTACATTTTAGAAGACTTCCTACATAATTGATAAAAAGCCTTAACGTATTTCTAGGTATTATGTGTTGCTATCTCCTAGTGTGCTGAATAATAGCAATTGCTACTGAGCAGGATTTTGTAGCATTTTATGTGACTTTTTAATTCACTTTTTAATGTAAACAAATATTTAATCTTACTGTCTAGTGAAATAGAAAGAAGGAAAATCCTCCTTTCAAAGCTGTTCTGAAATTGATTTTTCTTTTATTTTGGGAGAGAGGGGTGAACTCAGACCATATTTGTGTGAGGGTTCTTCTTTATCCTTCTTTCTTTTTAGGGGTGTCTAAATAAAACCAGTCAAACAGCTATTTATCCTAGAGGCTCCTTTTTTCAAAGGAACGAATCTCATTTTCTGAAACTGGATCCACTTTCTTTGCTTTCACTTAGCTATGCATGACACAGTAGGAAGGGAAAGCTAGTTTAAGGAATTTCCTCTCATACCCATGAGTGCCAGGTGTCATCACAATTTCTGAGTTGTCCTTAGGAGGTAAATTTAGACCAGCTCCAGCAATAAGCATGGATAGTTTTTTGTCACCGCAAAAAGTAATTTCATGCATACCTTTTTTCAACACATAAAATTAAAAAAGAAAACCCAAACAAAACCAAACACCTTATGGTGACAGTGTTGATGTGAATAGGATTTAGCTGAGCCTTTGGGATGCCTTGGACCAAGTGCCCAAATAGTGCAAAGCTTGATCCCAAGAAGAGAGCAGCAAAGGCAGGATAATGAGAAAGTATTCACTTGGGCTCCTGTCAAAAGTTCTAGTACTAGTTATTAGTTAAAACATGACATTGCTGTTTCTTGACAGGCTGCAAGGGATGTGTAGAACTGGTTTTACATCTGTCACTCTGTGCTACATTCATCTTTTAAAAAGGATGAAGTGACTAAGCAAATTCAGTGTGAAAGAGGAGGACAGGATTCTGTTCTAAGTTATAAGAGGATAAGGAAGAAAAAAAAGAATGTAAGAGGTGATTTCTCATTTTTCTGTCTTGGGAAGGGTTTCTATGGTGTAAACATCTGAGATTCAGATTCACACTCAGTATATCACAACAATGGTCTGTCTCAGGTTTCAATGATCCCTGTCTGAATTTTACAACAAATTTCATGAAACTCTGTCTATAGCAGAATGTGAGGATTGTTAAAACTCTTTAAATTGTCTTAAGAAGCCAAAGGTTGGTGAATGTGGGCCCCAAAAATTAAAAAGAAACTGTCAAAGACAAAACATTTTCCAAATTATACCTTCATAAAGACAGTATAAAACCATCTACTCGTCCCATGGTTTTCTGATAAAATCTTGGGTCCAGCTATCCACCCTATCTTCCTCCAATGAGCTGAAGCTTTATAAATACAAACGTCTCTGTGTATCTCATGGATAAAAAGATCCACTTACAAAAATTCAGACATATCTTATAGCTACATTGGACAAGAATTGGCTATTTAAAATCACTGGATGAAATATGCAGTGAAGCTGAAAAGGCATTTTGTAGTGTATGTTATTCAAACTTCTTTTCTAATTCTAATTTCACTTGATTGTGCATGGGAAACTCTCTTAATGCCCAAATGCATTTCACCATTGAAGTTAGATTATGAGGATATACAAAGGGAGGAAGAAAGTTTCTCCTTACCATTTACCCCAGAGGATGAAACAAAATGTAGTAGAGGTCATATTTTTTCTTGAAATGGAAAAATTTGTTAAATTATCACATTTTAAATCACATGAAGTATCTACTTTACCCACAAAGTTATTTTCAGGTTATAGGTTTCCTTTTGTTAAGAAAAAGCCCATAACCCATAGGGGTATTGTTGTCAACTCTGATATCCATGCTTAGGGTTTCATATTAATTTCTGATTTTTCTTTCAATACCAAAGCTTTGCTTTTCCATGCAGACACAAACTTTTATGACTTGATGATCCTTCTGGGTCCCTTCCAACTCAAGATATTTTGTGATTCTCTGACTGCTAAAACAAATAAACCTGTAGGCCACATCATCAAGATTGGCACGTGTGGCCTTTGAAGCTTAAGACAAATGTTAGGTCATACCGACAGGAAAATCAAAACAAAAAGTCAAATACACACCCAATGTAGGGTGCCTGGAGAACAGGAGTCGGAACAGTTCAGGAAATTGCAACAGGTAACATGTAAATACAAAGGAAATCTAGGGTGATGCAGCATGAAATGGGTGTCAACAATGTAAAATGGGCAGAAATGTAGGAAGCAGTAAACAGACAACACAAAAATGTTGCAGACTATGGAGGGAGAAAGTTATAAAGAGAACTTTCTCTTTTGTTGGAGAAGAAAATGGTAGAATGGACACATTCTTCAGAATCCAGGGGATAAAAGAAAAGGCATATCCTTTCATGAAATAAACAGAATTTTTCTGCATAGCCTAGATGGAAATTTAAATCTGAAATAATTATACTCAAATCTTGGACATGAAAGAAAGGGACTGGCAGACAGAATAAACAGAGAAATTGGGTCAGAAAAAGGCATGATCTATTATTTCTACATTTTCCATTTATAAGCCATGGCTTTGGAGGATTTTCATAGTTGTTTCTGAAAGAGGGAAATGGCCAACTGAAGTGAGAAGTGGGTGTTTTCTTTGGAACATGCTTAATCAACCCACCACACACCTAAATATCTGAAAGCTAAGAACACAAGAGATAAAAATCATAACATTAACATTGCATAACCTAAAGAAACAAGGAACACAAGCAACTGGGTGAGGTGATTATAGAATGAATCAGATAGCTGAATCAGACACCAAGTTTTCCAGTTGCAGGAGCCCAAAGGTGGAATTCACTATAACAAATTCTGAATCAACTTTGTTTATATTGAGATCTAAATGCAGGCCTCAGATCTTCAAGAGAGCTTTTCTCAGACCTACAAATAGGAGGGCAGAAAGAGTAAAACAGACACCCTAACTCCAATTCCAACCATAGCCGACGGGGAAAGATGCAAAGAGATCTCTATTTGGTATTATATTAATCTCACATAGCTTTAAAGGTTTAAAAATCAGGCATCTAGTCTAAACCACAGTAGTATAGACAAGGGAAACAGGCAGTATCTAATGTACATGTGTGGATGCACCACCCTTCTGTGCCCCAACCCTTTATCAGGATAAGGTCTGTATCTGTGTTATCACACACTGGGTGCTCTGTTTCCAAGGAAAGCATATCCAAGGGTGGGGAACAAAAGGGAGAGACAGCATACTCTGACCAGATCACCTATTTAGACAACCAAGAGATCAGGAGCCCAGTCCACTTCAGAGCAACATCAATCTCTGTTTAGACACTGCTACAATTGACTCCAAATGGCAATTTAGACCATCTTTAGGTGGATAGCTCTCTGACAGTTTCTACAACAACAACAACAGAGGAAGCCTATGTGACTAACTTAGATCAAGTTTCTAACATTTAGGTATGTAAAACTTGATAGACTTTATCTAGTTTTATTAGGGGACTGTGAGGAGTAGCTTAAATTAGTACTCGTGGTTCAGTTAGGTTTTTGAGCTATCAATGTCTACAATACATGGATGGGCAACATCCCCCAAAAAAACTATAAACAGAAACAAGTTCCTGACTCAGCTATATCTATTTGAATCCATCAGCACTCCACCTCTTTCTAACTTTTATGTACTGTATATATATGTACTTTATACATTATAACATTCAAGCAATTCAGAGCATACTGAATATCAGAATACTGATTTTTCTGATACAAAGTGATAGGACAAGAGGGAATGGCCTCAAGTTGCGCCAGGGAAGGTTTAGACTAGATATTGGGAAGTATTTCTTTACAGAACAGGTTGTTAAGCATTGGAATAGGCTGCACAGGGTGGTGGTGGAGTCCCCATCCCTGGAGGTGTTTAAGAGTAGGGTCAACATAGCGCTGAGGGATATGGTGTAGTTGGGAACTGTCAGTGTTAGGTTAATGGTTGGACTAGGTGATCTTCAAGGTCTTTTCCAACCTAGATGATTCTGTGATACTGTGAAAAAGAGACATTGGAAAATAAAAGCTAGACTTGGAATTTAGACCAATACCACTTAGAAATGAATCATAACATAAACAAGCCTGCATTTGGAAAATATCAGGGCTCTGTTTTTTAGTAGTCTTTGGAATTGGTGATTTTTTTTCATCAAGAGACCACGACTATGCGGAAGTCCTTATCTTTTTCTACATCTTTACCACAATATTAACAACTGTTAATGCAAGGCATCATAAATAATCAGTCGCATTTTATGCCGAATAGCTGTACGAAAGACTACTGAGGATTGTCCTGAGTATGTGGGTGATCCATTATTTAAAAATTCTGGAATTCTGGAAGAACTGTCTGATGACGTTTTGCTTTTTCTTCCTTCCAACCTCCCAAAGCATAACAAAGCATAACCATGAGCTTATTTGAAGTGTTAGAGAACAGCTAGGCTGCAGTACTCTTCTACACAGAAGATAAAACAAACATAAAATGCTTCATTTTCTCAGCAGAATCTCTCTGCTGGTCTAACTGGCTTTACATTTAACGATGCAAATATTTAAAAGATTGGAAATCTTTAAAGGAAATGCAACTTAAGAGAACAAAGCAAATTGTTATAATATCCTCTGAATCATTTTCTCAGGCACATTAACAAAACAGATATTAAAGAATGTTTGAACATCTTCAAGGAAACAGGAAAATACAGACCTAACACTCTAACACACACCTTTCTGCTAACACAGAGATCAAAAAGAACAGTCAGAAACTGAGCAGTATTTTACATAAATCTTCTCATCACAGTGTTCAACCTTGTGTGGAAGCAGTAATGGCTCTTCTATTGTTTGTTATTCACTTTAAGTAATTACTAACAACTCCTCTGTAAACCAAAGTCATTGGAATAACTATCATGGAATGCTAAAAGAACTTCCAGTGTTGAGTTTTTCAAGTCCTGTTACTGATTCTGGTAGGACCAGGTTAGTTCCTGATGGAAAAGTAAATATACTGGTGCATACCTGCTACTGCTGAATGTGTCTGTTCCTAGTCTACCATTAACTGTTAGAAGAAAACAAAAATTATTTCAATAAATTAAATTGTCACTAAATATGGTCACATGAAAGCATCTTTAAGAAAACTAGTGTATCTGCCAAATGAGCTTGAAGAGCCAGGAATCTTAATCTTATTCCAAAGAGCAATACTGCAAAGAGCTTTATTTCACCACCTTTCACAATTACTATATCCCTGTCTTCATCATAAATCCAAGCACTCCTTGTTTGTCCCAAAGTATATTTATGAAACTAGTTTTTGGTGTCAGGAAATGCAATAGTATATTACACAGCAGTGATTTAAAATATTAATCTGTGATCTGTGGAGTTGTATGATGCAGCATCAACGACATCAAAATGAATGAGGAACGTAAACACTTTATCACCTAAAGATCCACAGTGCAGCTAAATTAGTCACCCAGTGGGACTGTCTCTCCATAAAATAAGAGACAAGCAGCACATCCTCTGGCAAAATATTTGAACTCATTTCCCACTTTGCCAAACTTTCTCTATTCACATCCTCTCTTAACCTAGCCCATTCAGGAAGGAAAGTCTTTTAAAGTACAGTTAAAGTAAATTCAAATCTTATACTCCATCATGAGTTAGGAGGACATCATCACAATTGTGAGGTGTGGTACACATTTTTAGAGAGGTCAAAGTTTCTTGGAGAAGATCAAATGCTCTATGCATTGCAAGTATATAAAAATTAAATAGCTTTCTTGTTTGTCCCTCTAAAACACAAAAAATCCCTAGAGCTACACTGTGTAATATGACTAGTATTCTTAAGTTGAATCCAATGCTAAAAAAGTGATGGTGCTTTCACAGAATCACAGAATCGTCTAGTCCAACCATTAACCCAACATTGACAGTTCCCAACTACACCATATCCCTCAGAGCTATGTTGACCCTACTCTTAAACACCTCCAGGGATGGGGACTCCACCACCTCCCTGGGCAGCCCATTCCAATGCCTAACAACTCGTTCTGTAAAGAAATACTTCCTAATATCCAGTCTAAACCTTCCCTGGAACAACTTGAGGCCATTACCTCTTGTCCTATCGCTTGTTACTTGCTTAAAGAGACTCATCCCCAGCTCTCTGCAACCTCCTTTCACGTAGTTGTAGAGGGCCATGAAGTGTCCCCTCAGCCTCCTCTTCTCCAGATTAAATAACCCCAGTTCCCTCAGCCGCTCCTCGTACGACATGTGCTCCAGACCCTTCACCAGCTTCGTTGCCCTTCTCTGGACACGCTTGAGTAATTCAATGTCCTTTTTGTAGTGAGGGGCCCAAAACGGAACACAGGAATTGAGGTGCGGCCTCAATTACTGTGTTCAGTATTTCGACTATTATAATTAACATGAATGGGCAAGACAGGAAATTTTTACTGCCATTGCACTGGCTCAGATTAATACCATAGAAATATTTGAATCAGACTCAGAAAAAAAAAAAATATCTAGCTAGTTCTTTTGTCTCTGACTCTGGGGTTTTATATTTTTACTCCAGTTGTACTTATTATAAGATAGGTGATTATTCTTTTTTAGTTCTTAGATTGGTGACAAAACTTCCGTGTCAAAATCTTCTCCTATGATTTATAAACATATTTCTATACATTTTTAACCTTGCAAATTACTATCATACAAAAAAATCAGGTAACAATTATCACAAATTGTAGGGAGTATGTACTGTTAAAAAAAAATTGGAAAAGAGGAAAAATTATTATTATTCCAGCCAAACATTACTAGTTTGTTGCTGTCACTCTACAAGACTCAAAATATCTTATCGGTACTGCTTTTAGCAGCTGTGCTCATGCTCAAGACTAAGTCTTCAAAGCCAGTTGCATCCATATTGCCTGGGGAATCAGAACTTGAAAAGGAGTTATCCTTTCTCCCTTCACCCCCGGCCTCCTTTCTGTGACTGAGGTTTCTTGCTAGGAATGCCAATACACTTCAGACTACAGACACCACATAGGAAAAATGATGAACAAAGTCATGATGTAGCATGACTGTACAGATGTTGTCAAAGACAATCACATACACCAAATGCGTCTGAAGAAAAGCTGTGGAGTTATCACAATGTAATTGGAATGCATAGTTACTTACCATTCTACTGTAGCATTACCTGTAGTTTTGAGGCATATTTAGTTCATCCTCTCAGGGACACTCAAATACATACCTCCCAAAGATGTCACTGTTAGAAGAATACAACATTCTAAACATTGGCATGCTGAGCTGCATACTTTGTTCTCTGTCACTAGGGTATGACTGCTGAATAAATACAGACATTTCAGTGGCAGCTGCTTCCCCTTTCTAATCTCTTTTGCCAAGATTAAATGCTTTTAAACAAAGCATTCCTGCCCCTGTTGCATTAAAAGTTAACATATCCATTTTGTTTGCTTTATTGTGAAAGCTTTGATGTCCAGAGGTCACAACTGGACAGTACCATGAGAATTTCTACAATACCAGCTATCTTTCATTTCCTTAGGAAGTTTGGAAGGAGAAAGAATGGACAGATATAATGAATGTTCATGAACAAGTTGCAGAGTTTTTTTACATCAATTGTATATAGCAGAACCACAGAATTGCTTAAATTAAATGTCTAAAAGTTGTCAGTGCTGTATCTGGCATTCAGCTGATCTAAATCAATGTAGATTAAGTGAAGTCAGCTGTCATGCTTTGATTTTCACAGGTTGAAGCCCTGCTTCAAATTGCAATAGAGTGTGTATGGGGTTATATCTGTAACAGTATAAGTGGGTTATCACAAAAACAGCTTAGGTAGCTGTACCTTCTGTGTCTCCAGCAGATCATCTGGCACACTAGTAAGAAGAGCTTTAGGCCCATTCCATCATGGTAATTTATTTTATCAAAGTCTCTGAGTCAGCATGTGCAAACAGTAATTAGGTTAGGTCCATTGCCCAAGAATAATAATAAGAAGAAATGGAGATAAACATAAAGAGGAATTTCTTAACCATAATAAATAAATAGGTGGCAGAGCGACTTAAGCATCTCCATAAATCTTCCAAGTTATTGTTAAGAGTTTTGAGTGAGACCTGCAGACCCCATCTGATCCAGCAGAAAATCAGCACTTGTTGCTCAGCAGAGAGACAAAGGACTCCTCCCAGAGTGATATCAGAGTGTTTTGGCTTTTTAGCCCAGGAAGTCAGTTAGACTTCAGTGGGCCTTTGAATTCCACCTGCTCATTAATCACCCTTTGTGAATTCGTTCTGCTTACTAAGGATGTTCATCCATAGAGCTTTGAGAAGGGATCAATACAGATTGGGACCTTTAGATCTTGAGCATAATTTTTCCTGTAAGTTGTGCCATTGCACATGATGGATCTTTCAACCTAATTGAAATACTATTTTTCAGCTGCTTGCATACCCTGGATCGGAATTCAACTAGTAAAATTCATTAAAAACCCAATAGTACAGATCCAGTTTATACAAACTAAAGGTATGGTGGGCAGCACCTTGGGAGGTAGGCAAAAAATTTTGAAGCAAGAGAATTGTAGGCTTCCCTGAACATTTGTAACTACCACATGAGCCCTTATTTGCAATTCAGGCTTGTCCTGTTATTTTCAAGTAGGAACTGATAATGGACATTTTCTTGTCAGCAAATAACTATCATTATCAGAACCAAATGCTGCTAAACACAGGTGCATTTGTATCCTATCCTTTGTGAACGCTGGTAGATTAGAAGATCAGAACTCTGGAAGATGACATGGATTTATGCTGCACGAGGCTATACTATAGTGCAAAATAAGACAAAGTGCACAGTTAAAAACAGCCTCATGATGACAACTTTTGGCATCCACTCTATACAGTTGCAAAGGCTTTCCAATATTTAGTACAATAAAAAGTCAGAACTCATGGAATCTAGTAGCTAAATGGCATACTAGTATACTACTTGAACTTCTGACAACTTCAGAAGCTTAAAGTTTATTAATAGACTCCTCTTCCATAGCACAAACACAGATTCCATATAACACAGGCGTTCCTAATTATATTAGTTTAATGAGATCAATAATAAGATTTGATATAGCTGGTAGCAGAGGAACATCATATTTAATCAGAAAGAATATTTAATAGAGAACCTCACAGAGGGCAACAGAAATGATCTTCAGCTCTTAAATATAACCAGAATAAAAGACTAGTAAAAACTCAGAAGTTAAATAGAGTGAATGATACTGCAAACATTATCTGATCAGTTGAGAAACAGGTATGAGAACACAAATTACTTCAGCGCTGGATTTAACAAAGCACAAATTATTTTGTTTTGCTCCAGCAAAATAAAGGGGGGCAAGGAGGGGCAGAAAGAAAGATCTCAATGCAAACTTATGTTTTCAGCCAACCCCTCTTTTTGGTCAATTAACAAATTTTGCCAACTTTTTTAGCAGCTCCTTCTCACAGTGGAAATTAACTAAAAATAAAAATCATTTAAAAAAATATTCTTGCTGTCAGTCCCCTTTTCTCCATGTTTGTACTTGTATTAGGTAGACCTAATAGTTAATCTTCAGAAGTTGCTGTGAGCTTGTTACATGCTAAGCAGGAGAGATGAATTGTGAAAGATCTCTTTGTTCTTACTGCCAGCAGTTCAGAATCATTCTGTTGAGCAAATGTATGTATGGATAAAAAAATCCCAGCCATTATTTTCAAGTGATGACTCTAAGCATTACTGTGAATATTTCAGAAAACAGGCAAGTCACATTACAAAACATGGCTGGGGAGTGAGCAATGGGGAGAAGCTCCTGAACATAGACCTAAAGAAAATACTCCCGGTTGTTATTTTTTGAAAACTAGAAGGACTTTGCACTTGCCCACACACACAAGCCACCAAAATATTTGTTCTGGTTCAGTTCGGCTGTTTTTCAAAGATAAGAAAGGTTGGTTTTTTCTCTAAATAGATACAAATTAGTCCGTTTTCAGAAGACAACACTGATTTTTTTTTTTCTCCTTTCTTTCTTACATGCTTTACAATTGAACAAAGAAATGTTTCTGTAAAAAAAAAAAAAGCATGACGGTCAGGAGAAGAAACATATATTTGCCACTGACAACACATTTCTAGCAGACATGTACTTCACCTAAGATAGGTCTTTAAACATTAAAATATTCTAGCAACCTTTGAATAATGAAAGAATACTGGGATTAGAAGTACTTGAAAGTCTCCATTAACCTTTTATTTCAGGCTGACTGGACCTTAATGCTTTTCAGCTTGATAAGTCAACACAAAGCATAATATACATTTTTTTCTATTGTTTAGCAATACATTCAAAAATAAGACTACATTTCAAATGTTTTATGCACATACAAGGCCAAGGAAATTCCCACAGAACAGTACCAATGTTGCTGGTTTTGATGTGCTAAAGGGAGTTGTATATTGCTGAAATTCTGGCAGTAAACTGCAGAGAGAAATCCAGCTTTACTTCTCTTTATAGAACTCAGCCTTCTGGCTATTGCTGAAACAGCTCTGACTTCATTGACTCATCCCTGGGCAGGTAGGGAATATAATCTTTCCATTTCTGAAGTAATGTTTTGCTTTCTGAAACAGAGCATAAGCATCTCAAATCTCTGAAGTATTTTGCCAAAAAGATATTGTCAGATGTTCTATGCAGTTTCTCATAAAATACTCTCTTAAGCACTATTTTGTCCTTGTGGTTTTCTCAGGATACTTTTCAGAAAGTTAATATAGTATTTCTGGTAAATGTGAACCTTGTATTTTTGATTGCCCTAAGGGGAAGGTCCTTTCCCTGGATACAGTTATGAGTGGGTTTTGTATATGCAGAAACCTACTCCCTCAATTTCTCTTTCTCAAGCTAGAAGTATGATTTAGTACATTCTTAATTTAATTCTTTGGCAAAAGAAATATCCACATTTAAAAATAAAAAACAGAGTTATAATAAAAAAAGCCAAACCTTTTCTCTCCCCTTGCACTCTATTAAAACAAGTGTTTAGCTGGCTTATAAACTATTCTTCACTGTATGATTTTCTTTTCTCTCCTCAAAGAAATGCAAATGTAGTATTTAACTTAAAATGGTAATCAACTCACCTAACTTCACCTGTCTGAAATATATATATGTAGGCAGTGCAAACCAGGCACTGAGTCTCCCTCTATATGCAATAGTAAGAAAAAAATTATCTTCGGGGTTTGTACAAGTATCTCTAGCTCCCTAGGTGATCCTGTATAGAATCTCAGATATTCCCTCTGCCTAAATATAATGCAGAAAAAGTTAACCCAACTGTGAAAGCTCTTCCATGCAAAAATCAGATACAATTTAGATCACTTCTCACACTGGCTTGTTTACCATCTTTCCCTTAAGGCTTCTTTCCGATATTTTTCAGTACAGGTTTCTCCTTGTTTCTTTGGAGTCACAGAATCATCTAGGTTGGAAAGGACCTTGAAGATCATCTAGTGCAACTGCTAACCTAGCACTGACAGTTCCCAACTACACCATATCCCTCAGCGCTATGTCGACCCTACTCTTAAACACCTCCAGGGATGGGGACTCCACCACCTCCCTGGGCAGAAAGAAAGACTCCTTCCCCTGCTCTCAGTGTCTTCCTTTCAGGTGTCTTCCTAGACTGCCTCTCTGTACATAATGCAATTGCTATGGTTTCTGACCTATCTGAACACTTATTCACAGCAGATACATAGATTTATAAGAATGGACTCTCATCCACCAAGAGAAATAGTCTCAGTATTTACCTTCACTTACATTATTGTAATGCACAAATCCAGGGAAGTTACATAGGATCCACTCTAGAGAAGGGTATTCCAATTCACTGTGTCAGGCCTCTGAGAGATGATCTGGGCATGGTGACACCATGCACAGCTCCTTCCTCTAGGCCTGTCTTTTGTTTTTCTACAGTTTTCCCACTTACTTCAAAATTAAGGAAGCATACTGAATAAAATACACTTTCAGATCAAAAGGACTATCATGATACAAAGCGTTCCTGCTCAGTTTATAGAAAAGCATCCCATGATTTTATTCAGTTTGCTAGTAGGAAGCATGCTGTAAAACCACCACAAAGCAATCTTCATTTCCAATCCCATTTTATCTTCTGAACTCTGGATCTCATCAGATCATCATATCAACGTCTATGCGGCGTTTCTGGAGATCAATATAAACATGCGAACATTGACCCCAGGAACAATAAGGAAAAGTTGACAAGCGAAAAGTCAGCAAAGCTAAACAAGAAAAAAGCATTATTTCACTTTTAAGATCAGTTTGACAATGGGGTTTTTTTGTTTTTAATAGTCATGCTTAGTTAAATCCCTTCAATTAGTAATTGTAGAAATGCTACTTTGAATTTTTAAATCATATTACAAAGTAATTTAATAATGGTTATTGCCACTTATGTCTTTCAGATGTGCAATTATGTGAATCTACCAAGCACAGTTCTGACTATGTTTTCTTTACTTGGTTGAAATCACTGTTAGAAGAATGAATTTACATGTTGGCATCTGCTGCTCCTGTCATAATTTGTATTTTTAAAATAAAATGTGTGTAAGGTAACTTGTACAACAGTTTCACTATTCCTGATTTCAAGTAGTTGGCATTTCAATTTTTTTCTCATTGTTTAGTAAGGATGTAAATGAAGGACTGAGAATGAGAAAGGAATCAAGAAAACAGTTTAGGATATTTGCCAGTTCTGGTCTCATTTCCAAAACACAATCTCTAGAGTAAGTTTTCTACTTAAATATTTCTTTCTCAGTTTTAAAGGGAAAAAAATAGCTCTTCTTTTAGACGTTGTCAACTCTTTCTGAATTCTGTGATATGTGTCCTTTTCTAGAGATATTTAACTTTGTCTCTAACTTCTGCTTTGAGTGACAAAATGAAAATTAGATCAAAGAAGCTGAAGTTCTGCATCACTGCTGTTGATATATTCTTTGTGAGTCCTTTTCTCATCATTTGCACCTAAGGTATTTCCTTTAGTTATTCTCAGTGTTTTCATTAAAACATTTAATTTTTACATATCTGACACATACTCTGTTTCAGAGTTTCTTCAATATGGAAACACTGAAATTTTTGGGGTTTTCCTCTTATGAAACAAAATTCTTAAGCTATAAAGCATTTCACAAAATGGTATTTCCATTTTTTTTTGAAGCTTTGGAACTTACTGTAATATTAAACTTAAGCAAAGGAATGTCTGCAATTCCCCATGTTTCTTTGGAAACAACAAAAGCGAAGTACTGCACAGACATTCAAGGACTTAAATCCCATGTCAGTATATCCTAACAGCACCAATGTTCAGAATGATTCAAAGCCAACTACTAATTGTGTCACATCTCTACAATATGAATCAAAGAAATAAGAAAAGACTCAGTAGGTGATCGCTGAATTATTACTAGAAGTGGTGGTAGCAGTGTGTACACATTGCCTTGGAAAGTACCAAGATAATATCTATGCCACAAAGAGTACACAATCTAAACTAGGGAGACAATATAATAAGAAATGCATCCAGGCTTTGAATAGCACATTTGTAAATAAATGAATTGAAAATAGCAGATATTTCATATAAACGCTTTGTGCTCTTTTTCTGTTAACTGCTCTAAATTGACACATCTTGCTACATTGCAGCAAGATTGCTAAATTTGCAAAGATATTAACACCAAGAAATTCTATGTAGGTGTTTATTTCTGCTTCTAGCATACATTTGGGAACCGTGAGAGAACAATGAGGCTGGGCTAGATCCATATTACTCTGGAGTTCACAAATTTCATGTTTTGCTGTATCTAAGTAGTTCAAAAATCAAGTTTCCTTAAACACAGGGCTGATAGTTACCTGTCCTCTTGCCTTTACATTTTAAGCTTTGAATTAGGAACACTTGCATAGGTAATAATAGCCTTGGATATTCCTTGCTGGTTTTGCACTTTCTGTAAGTGTTCTAACCCAGTATTTATTGATTCAATAATGGTAACAGGCACTACATACAGTATGACATCTGGTGAATCAATCACTATTACCATAGTGCTACATTACAATTGAGTCCAAGGATTTTCTGTTCGTTGTACAAAGTAAATAATGTTTATTGCTGAAAACTACCAACCTCAAGTCAAACATACTGTGTTATTGCATATTTCATTATAACTTGTGATATTAGACTACACTCAGCATGCTCATCTGCTCACTGGTTTTCTGAGGGAGGAAATGGGGGAGTCTCATCACTCTGCCAAAATGAACCGTAAGAGATTGTCATTTATAGCTAAGTCTATAATGAAAGATTGCACTGTGCCACCCCTAATTCAAGCAATTCCATTGCACTCAGTTTTTAGCCTGAATATTGAACTAGTTACTTTTCTCTCTCACTGACAAGTTAGTACATTTCCAAACAATTTTTAAGTAATCTTGCAAAAACAATGTTGATGTTAAACTTGCTCTGTACAGTCAGAATTTTTTTTTTTTTTAAGAGAACTACTCTTTGAACACCAGTCCAATATTTACTAATATGTTAAATTAATTAGCTTGTTCTCTGTTAAGTACATGGCAGAGGCCTTACAGGCTGATTTCTCTAAACAATGCCTAATGCTACAGAAATTATGACTACTTGCTTCTGCTGAGCTCTGCCAAAATAAAACAAACTAAGCAGGTTTCACTAAGGACAACTGTTGAAGTTAAATGGCAACGGGGTCCTCCAATCTCTGAGAAGTTAGTATCACATTCTATTTTGCACCTAGCAATATCATGTTTACTATAAAGTTTATATATATATATATATATTTGTTGAGTGAAATCCTGCTTAGGGGAGGTGTCATCTCTTAGAGGCAGGGAATATACAGCAGAAGGAACTAAGCATGCAAAGAGCAAATGGTGAAGCCACACCAAGAACGAAAATTGCCTTTGACATCAGCTCTCTGGTTTCTAAGCAAGATCCCCCCATGTTACTGAACTTTTACCTTTGTGGGGGATTTCTTTCACATTAAGTCAGATACATGCAATATAGACCTCTACATGTCAGCTCATCCTCCTGAGATTCCTCTATAATCAAGGGGAAAAAAAAAAAAAAAGAGCAGACTTATGATTTGAGACATCTAACCAATTTAGATGCCTATTCCAGGATAAGGTGAATCACCAGTTGAAACACCAATTGAAAGTGCCTATTTCTCTCTGTTAACTGTAAGAGGAGAACAGGTGATGCAGTGGGATGTAAGCTTCTGCATTCAGTCTGGTGACTAAATTCAGTGTCTTGAGCCTGAAAATTGGAACAGCTATTCACAGAGGTGCGCAACAAAATGGAGTGAGATTTGATCTTTTCTAATCTTTCTGGCTGTTAACACTGTAAATACAGCAAATGCTTAATATAATATACTTATCATGTTAAAATAGGTAAGAAAGACACAAAAAAAGGACAGATAAATTATGAAATCATCTATGAAATTGGGAAATAGTACTTCACATATGGAAGTTAGTAAATCTGATTAAGAAAAACTGAATTTGTTGTCTGCTTGCTGATGACATGGAAGGATTTGATGTCATTGACTTCTATCAATGCTAAGGGTAATTTATGCTGCCAGTATTGTGTCAAGTGGTCCTACTGTAAACAGAATTCATTTTCCAAAGCCGAAATGAAAATGAACCTTCATCTTATACATTAAGTATATGTGTATGTGTGTAAGTACACATATGGATGCATCTGTGCGTTAGTGAGAGTGTGTGTATGTGTGTGTATTAGCTCTCTTTCATATCACACGAAGTTGCTTGCATACAAGGACATTCCCTTCTTTGTTCAGGTTACACTACTGTTAGATTAATTTATCCTTTTGCTTAAAAAGTCTTACTTCTGACATGCTGATGAATTAATGTGAACGACAGTTCAGGATGAAAGATTCCTTTCACCCTTTTGCACCATGCAAAACAAAGAAGGGAAACTAATTAAAAAGGGTTTTTGATTAAGACTCCAGTATCTCTTTTTGACTGGTTGGTTTTGTACTGTGGAAACAGTCCTCACCATACAGACAGATGAAAAATTAAAATAATAACAAAGACCACCTTTGCCCAATTTTCTTAACCTAAAGAGGACATTCATATTACATTGACATCCTGGGCCCAATACTTATAGTCAGAATAGTCTGTTCCTTACTTCTCTTATTCACTTATTCTTGTATTTTCACATTAGTCCAGTATAGCAGAGATTTCACTGGAAATGCTGAGAAATATAGATGACTGCTGGTCTGGCCTGGAATTTGGAAAGAGACTCAATTTAGAAACAAAATTAATTTAAATATCTCTGGATCTGGCACTGCTGAAAGCAGCATTGCTGAAGTTCTCAATTTATTCCACCAAGAATTTTCAGAATAATATATATTAATGTCCTTTTGGTAGGTCTTCAATGCACGTTTGACTTGTTTTTCCTAGAAGGAATTTACATTTAAAAAGGTGTGTTTGAAAAATTCTTAGGTTGACTTAATCATGTCAAATCAACATACATGGGGATTAAGAGAAGCCAACAGCCCATTTAGAGAAGTAACCACTTGGTAGTGTAAAGGTGGATAAAATAAACTTTTAAAACTTCCAAACAGATTTTTAGACCCAGCAGGCCATTAGTGTCCAACTAATGTAACCTATTACATTCAGCACAAAAGCTGAGAGAGGAACAAAAGTGAAAAAGCTTGTTTGAAAGCTGTCTTTATACACTCCTAGTGCATTCACAAGCCTACTCTGATCCTTCTTTGAATTAAAGCAGTTGCTGGAGAGAAAGCTGAAGCAAGAACTTCAGCTGCAATGGGTTAAGATTGTGTGTGAGCCAACAGCTCTCCTCCATGGAGGACAGGTATTTTCTCCTATTTCCACAAAGTTTGAACTAGCAGAGACAGCAGCACCCATTGGGACCCTCTGGAGTTTTTTGGCATTCAGCTATCAGAAGAAGAGAGGGGAAAGTAGAATTAGAGTGGAAGGAGATGCTTAACCATAACAGCCACTAGTAACAACCACCATATGCAGAAGACCCAGTCAAGGAGTAGTCCTCAGGAAATGCAGTAAGCAACATAAAGGTATGGGGCCTAGCTTTTCTGAGGTTTGATTTGGGACTCTTTATGATGATGTAAGAGGATTAGTCCATCTTCCCTGTCAACAAGAGAACCTCAAGTCTCTTTATCCTGTGTTTCCTCATCTTCATGCAGCTACCTTTGACAATGCTGACCATTGATCTCAACAGTAGTTCAGATATTTGTGCGCAAGAGACAGCAAATTCTCAATAGGGGAAAGTGGCAGGATTCTAAGTGGTCTATTTTTATTTCTACAATCTTTTTTTTTCCTGGAAAAGCTACAAATCCTATTAAAATACTAATACACTCTACACTAATCTGACTAGCTAGCGACTTTGTCATAGCTGCAAAATACCTGTCTTCCAAACTGTACTAGTAACGCCAATTAACACAGCAAGAAATATAAATATTTCTATCATGCAAGTAATTATTGCAAGACAACGACACTCTTTGTTGACCAGAGTGAATAATGACTCCCAATACCTGTGCAAGTTTCTACTCTTCAGCACTTAAAAGCGAATAGGAGGAATGTATTTTTAACCCTTTTTCAAGCAAAGACAGCTACATTTTTAATGGAAAAAAAAATCCTAAAACTGTATTTGTCAGAATGTGAAAATGTGTGTGAGGTGTAATATCTATTATCTTCTGTTTAGCATCTTCCTCACACCAGGGAACTGTATAATAAGAAACAGCTAAGGAGAGATCAATATTTTCTTCCATGGATGTTCTGTATTCATAGGGATGGGTCCTGATTGATTGACTTCTTGGCAACATGAGATAAAAACAATTTAAATTGAAAAAAAAAAAAAAAAGACCCTAATGAGGGCTGAAGTCTGTAGGAAAGAAGAATGGCAGACTAACACCAAAACAAAAAAGAGATCCCTAACAGCTCTCTGACCTTGCTTTATTAAAGTTTTGTGTGCGTGGACAAGTACAATAGAAAGACAGTGGTTTCTTCCCTAAAGCTGACCCCCCAAGGTAAAATATTCAGATTAAAACACATCAGTCATTGCAGAGTATAAGAGGGAACATTTGGCTGAAATAGTATCTAAGTGACATTTATTCTTCTCCAGTTTACAAACTAAAGAGCTTTATTCTTATTTCTTTATGCTTATAAGAGTGTTGCAGAGCTGATCATACAAGCTCTCCCCACAGCAGTATTGGGACAATGTAAGAATATGCAGTAGCAGCAAGTCAATCCAGCACCTGGTACCTTCAGAATATAGTACCTCCAGAAAAACAAATTAATTTCATAAATATTAAAGCACATACAGAATGCTCCTTTCCTACTCCACATCAAATTTCATACCCTGTACTATATACCTGCATGCTTCTTAGCCACAGATAGTTATCTCAGCAAATGTTAAACTGAGAATCTACACCTGAAGGAAGCAGAGTGGGACTTGGAGCATTCACAGAGGCATAGATGAATGAAGCTTGAAAATGGTACGAGACATAAACCAGACTGTACATAAACTCAACTCAGTGCCACTCTCCGTGTAAAAAGTCAGTTATATGTTCATGGTGGGCAATCTTTTGATGCATATTTTCTCTCCAGTCAGTGCTGTGTATCTCTTATCTGCACCACAGGTCTCTGCTGCCTATCATGACTGTTTCTAACACTCAGAGAGCCTTTTGAGATCAGTGAAGGGGTAGATGGGTCAGGGAATGAGCAACAGAGATCCCTGGGGTAGATAAGATTCTTAAAAGTCAAGCTCAAGGAAGGTGAATTTGCCCTGTATGACTGGGTAGAAGATTTCTTTCAAGCTGTATACACTCACTGAAAACCAAAGACAAGTCCAGGGTTTTACTTGTCATTGCTTTTTAAAGGAACACTAAATTAATTGTATTTAGAGCCACCTCATGCAAGCTCTTGAAAGTGTCTTGAAAGCCTCCACCAATAGGACTCTACTACATCCCTGGAGAGGTTGTTCCTGTGAATGATTAGTCTTACTGGGAAAAATTTCTTTCTTATGTCAAGATGAAATCTCTCCCAATGCAATTTTTACTTGTTCCTCTTTGTCTTCTCCACGTGGCTTTTTTAAAAAGTCCTCTGTCCCTTCTAATGCCCATGCTGATATTTTGGACTGCACACTTTAAGATCTGAAAAGTTGGATATTTATGTTTGTGCTCAGACAAAACCTGAACTTTGAACAAAACAAATCTTCCCCAAGCAGCAGCAGCTCAAACCATTAAAATCCACATGCCATTAATTACAAAACACCTAAAGGAAGAGGAAATCCACCAAAGCCATGTAAAATTTTCAACTTAAAGCACTGACTGCTTTTATAGCAGCTTCATATATATCTAAAATGTAATTTATTTCCAAAGTTTCAACAAGATCTTTAAGGATTTACTGAAGGAAACTCATGTGCATTTTTACTTTCTTTGCCAACCTTCCCCTCGAAACACATAACCAGGTTTAAAGGATGATTAAATAGGTAATGGAATGAGGCATAATGTGACATCTTACTGAAATAAAAGAGGGCAAACACAAGTATTTAAACCTTTCTTCTAGCTCTTGACTAAATAAGCATCATTAAGTGAAAGCGTTGTCATGTTACTCTAAATATCCTGTACATCTCCCATAATGCTTTTGTGTAAAATCCTTCTCTGCATATACAGAAATGAATCATATCGCATTACAGCTGGCTATGCATTCTTCCATAAACGCACTATGTTTTAAATTGCAAAATTCATTTTTATTTTCTTTTTCATTTGTCACCTCACCACTGGAAGGAAGGTTTCCTGAAGCTTATTCCATTACATGTCTGGCAATATCAATTCTGCCTTCAACACATTAGTATAAAAATTGAGGATAAATGATTACATTTACATGAGGTCAGTGAACAAGTACAGAGGCAGAAAGCCTAAAAGGACACGTATCTTCTGCTACAAGCCTGTCAGAGACTTCTTGATGAGAATACAGATGCACAAAATAAGCAGTTAAGTGGGAAATACCTCAGTTTTTCATGCTCAGATATTTTTCAGATAATCTCATGAATATTTGGGTCAATGAAATGAATAAGTCCTCTTTGTTATCTGCCATCTCATAATACAGCAACATACTACACAGTGTTACCCTCTCTTTGTCCTACTATAAATCAGCCACTTAGAGATGAGGCACTGATAGATTTTTATCTGTGAGGCATTCTCTTCTTTAATTCTGAATTAATACATTCCAAACAATATACACATTCACAACATAATGGTTCAATAAAACATTAAAAGCGGTCAGTGCAAACACAGTGTAATGTTTTATGTCACAGAAACACAGAATCATCTAGGTTGGAAAAGACCTTGAAGATCATCCAGTCCAACCACTAACCTAACATTGACAGTTCCCAACTACACCATATCTCTCAGAGCTATGTTGACCCTACTCTTAAACACCTCCAGGGATGGGGACTCCACCACTTCCCTGGGCAGCCCATTCCAATGCCTAACAGCCTGTTCTGGAAACAAATGATTCCTAATATCTAGTCTAAACCTTCCCTGGCGTAACTTGAGGCCATTCCCTCTTGTCCTATCGCTTGTTACTTGGTTAAAGAGACTCTTCCCCAGCTCTCTGCAACCTCCTTTCAGGTAGTTGTAGAGGGCGATGAGGTCTCCCCTCAGCCTCCTCCAGACTAAACAACCCCAGTTCCCTCAGCCGCTCCTCGTACAACATGTGCTCCAGACCCTTCACCAGCTTCGTTGCCCTTCTCTGGACACACTCGAGTAATTCCATGTCCTTTTTGTAGTGAGGGGCCCAAAACTGAACACAGGAATCGAGGTGCAGTCTCACCAGTGCTGAGTACAGGGGTAAGATCACTTCCCTGTCCCTGCTGGCCATGCTGTTTCTGATACAAGCCAGGACGCCATTGGCCTTCTTGGCCACCTGGGCACACTGCTGGCTCATGTTCAGCCAACTGTCAATCAACACCCCCAGGTCCCTCTCTGACTGGCAGCTCTCCAGCCACTCCTCTCCAAGCCTGGAGCGCTGCTGGGGGTTGTTGTGGCCCAAGTGCAACACCCGGCATTTGGCCTTATTGAAACTCCTACAGTTGGCCTTAGCCCATTGCTCCAGCCTGTCCAGATCTCTCTGCAGAGCCTCCCTACCCTCGAGCAGATCAACACTCCCACCCAACTTGCTGTCGTCTGCCAACTTACTGAGAGTGCACTTGATACACTCGTCTAGATCATCAATAAAGATTTTAAACAGGAGTGGCCCCAAAACCGAGCCCTGGGGGACACCACTTGTGGCCAGCCGCCAACCAGATTTAACTCCATTAACTCTAGACCCAGGAGAGGGACTATGCCCTATCCACTCGCCCTGCCTGTGCGAACTGAATGTATGTATGTATGTTCGAAAAGAAAAGGAAAAAGAAGAAAAAACTTGTAAAACCTATATAAAGCAGAAAGGCTGAGTATCCTTTTCAGGGCTAAAACACTCCTCAGGATACTAAGGGAGAAAGTAAACATTTAACATTGCTACAAGCAAAAGGATTAACAAAATCGAGCTCTTTAATCAATACTCACAGCCTCATGTATTATATATAAGGGGACATGAAATTCTCTCTTGATCAGGAGTGAGCCACTAACCTGACCTTAGCCTAATCAACCATTTCTTGCACTGCAGTAGCACTTGATGGTTCCCACCCTCATTTTTTTCTGGGAGTTTTCCAAACCATAGACAAATTCAGTCTCTGAAATCAAGAGGTTAAATTATCAGATAATTTAAAATGAAATTAAATAAACAGAACAGATGGAAATATGAGCAGTAAGAAGGTAAAAAGCCTGAAAACATTTTGGTTCCTAAACTACTGAAGTGTTCAATTTGTAGTTCTGAATAAGAACCATTTTATTTTTATTTTTCTAGCTTATAAAAATAATAAGAAAGAGTTCTGGTAGCTTTTATCACAGTTTCATTTTATACAGTGCCATGGAAGCCCAAAAGGAACAGCAAATGGGAACACAACACTTGTAGTGACAAACCAGGAACCACCCAATCAGACCGATGCCCATTCTGCCTCAGAAAATATTCTGTATCAGATACATAAAAAGAAAGTTCAAGAAAGCAAATTGTGGACATCTGTGAAGTAGAAGGCCTGTAAGAAAACATTATTTGTCTTGTCATTCTGAGTGTTTTAAGCTATATTGTAGGATTGTCACTCATTAATCTTATTGGAGTACATATGAAATTACCCAGCACTACTTGGGAAAAATCAACTTATGAACCTAATTCTGCTCTTTTAAATTTCACATTCTTCCAGTAGCTGAAATGCCTTGAAACAAACAGTATTGTTCTCATCTTTCATGCAAAACCCTGCTGCACATTTGACTACAAGGGAAAAGCACAAACAAGGAATTCCACATCAAAGTGACTGATAGTGCTAAAACCTTTCAAAGATAAATTGTTGCAGTCAGCCTGCTTCTCAAAGTCAGCTCCCACTCTCCACCCTTCCTATTGTTGTAACATATAACATTTGTTATACTTATCTGAAAGTTTGGGCTAGATTATACACCAGATTAAAAAAACAACAAACCATGTAATAATACAAGCGCATTACTATAAAGTCCAGCAACTTGGACCTGCACAGGGGCAACACAGACAACAGATTTAGAGTCCATATGCATCTCTTTTTTCCCAGTGTTGAACATGGATGAAATCATCCTATGACAGTATCAACCTGAAAATTGTTTTCACCCACTACAGAAGAGACAGGACAGGGACTTTCTGTGCAGGCAAACTCAGCTCCTTCCAGATATACAATCTCCCAGGGCAGAGTTCATTTCCCATAATTCATAACCTATGTTCGACAGTGCCACACAGTACTGAATTCAAACCTGTACTGCTCTATACTCCCGTACTGGCATATGTTCTCACTCCCACTGTGCACAGGCAAGAGGGTTGGTCATTCTTCTGATTAATAGATTAATCTCACTGTGCAACACCAGTAATTGCTAATGTTGGTCTGAGTCAGGGCATGGAATATCATTGGCCAGCACAAACCCTCCTTGGCTAAGAGGAGGTGGGCACAGGCAAGGTGGTCATGAATATAGTGGGCAACCACAGCCATTGTAAAGAAAGCTGAACTGAGCTCAACGCAATGGGCACTGCAAGCTGGCCTTTGTTTCAGAAAAATGGCACTACCAGTTGAACGAATCACCTGGTTATGTAAATGGCCTTTGTGCTAAAATTTAAGTTTACTGTGTAAAAATGTGATCGTTCTACTTTACTCAAAAGAAGTTTGAGAATAGTCATTATGTCTGTTCTGTGTTCTACAAGCAGTTCTAAGGCTAGGCTCTAGGCCAAATATACAGCCCCTGTATAGCTGTGGCACTTTTAGATACAGGCTTGGTTGAGCCAGCTGTGCTCATAGGAGGAAAACTCTTAGACGCATTGTGCACTTCAGATCATCAGAAGTAAATTTACCCAGTATAAATGTATTCTTCATCTTGCCTATCTGTCTCAATTTATCTTGTCGGACCTTCACCAATTAGCGGGCCACTCATCAGGCAACTCATTGACATGAAACAGACAAAACATCCTGTATTTCCTCTTAAGAAGGGCCCAACATTGCCTGTCCCATGTTTACACAGTATTTTTAGGTATCTGAAATTCATACTGGCTTCATGTCTTTTACAAGTTCCAAAAGATCTTAGGATATGTTCTTGGGGTGTACGTCAAAATTCAGGCTACTCTGAGAGCTAGACTTGTAGACTTTTCCTTTTTTATGTAAAGAACTGTATGAACCATGAACAAAAATGGCTTCTTCTCAATAGCTATGCATATTTTAATACGGAATTATATTTACAATTGCACACAAATAATTTTCTTTTCTATTTTTGAACCTTTATTCAGAGGTCTTGGTTGTGTTAAGTGTTGTAACTTAAACAGTCTCTTGCACACATTTACCACTGTTTACCATTTATCTTTAAGGAAGGTGGTATGGGATTATCCCCTGAAGTGAAACAGGGATAAGTCCCTTAAATGTATTTTGCATATAGACAGAACTGTTGGTACTTTGAAGTCTGGCCCTACATATCCAACAGGTACACAAAGACAAATAGCATCCAGGATTCTAGACTTAATAGATTATGATGGATATTAAACGAAATTCTGTCTGACTGGCATAACAATTCTGCAAGAGTTTCCACAGCATGGAAAAACACATCAAAAGTAGAAGCAGAGGTAGAAGCAAGAAGAAATCACTGGTTTCTGCTCAGTAAAGCATGAACTCTAGGTCACTTTACATGCATAAAGTGCTGTCATAGTCCTAAGGAAAAGACAAAAATAGACAGAAAAGTTAAAAATGGTATCTCTGTGGCATCATTTTCCAGGGAGCTGGAAACTGTATACATTAGAAAGGGTTATAATTTTGTTTGTCAAGATGGATATTCATAGCATTAACCCCTGAAATGCCCTTTGCTAGAACTACTTGAATAAGAAATACTTCTACAATTTCTCCTCCCCAAAGAATGGTCTTTATACCAGATCACCACACATGAAGGCAAAACAGTGTTTTTCAAGATGATTTAGTATCTTCTGATTTCCTTATCAAGAATTTGGGAAAAAAAAAAAATCGTTTACTGGAATATTCCATTATAGATTAGGATGGTATGTAAGGATGCATGCAAACACACACACATCACCATTGATTCAATCTGCTATAAAGTTTCTCACAGGAGACCAAACATAATACATGCTTACCAATAAAGATAGGCTTATACACTGTCTAGAGGTGGTTTTACTCTATGCCACTTACATTTCTGCATGGGCATGGCTATTTTGCTTGATATTGACCTATTGTGCTTTCTGTTGTTGTCTGGATTAATTCTGAGCAGATGGTTTCAGGGAAAGACAATTTGCATATGTTAACAAATTACAGCTGTGTCAGTTTCTAATTTTTAAGTTGCTTTATATTGTATTTATTTCATGAAAAGCATAAAATCAGCACATCATTATTTTGCTTCAGATCGAAATCTCAAATAAAACTGTTATTTGCACATCTGCAAAATATTCCATCTCCCAATTTTTTGCTTCTGGTACACAATTATCATCAGCAAAAGACCACAAATCCCATTTCATTATTGAATTGGATTTAGGTAAACCTTCCAGACTACAGGACAGCTGGTATATGCACTTACTCTGAACACCTGTCATGGGCAAAATAGTCTTAACTAGGGGATTTTTTTACTTAATTTAATTCATTCATTGCCAGTTAACACCAACTTCTGATTACTGATGCAGATACTGGGAAAAGAATATAATAGTTTGTGTTGGAAGGGACCTTTAAAGATCATCTAGTCCAACCCCCCTGCAATGAGCACGGATGTTCTTCAACTCAAAGCCCTGTCCAACCTGACCTTGAATGTTTCCAGGGATGGGGCATCTACCACCTCTGGGCAACCTGTTCCAGTGTTTCACCACCCTCATCATAAAAAATTTCTCCCTTGTATCTTGTCTAATTCTACCCTCTTTTATTTTAAAACCATTACCCCTCATCCTCTCGCAACAGGCCCTGCTAAAAAGTTTGTCCCCATCTTTCTTATGAGCTCCCTTTAAGTACTGAGAGGCTGCAATAAGGTCTCCCTGGAGCCTTCTCTTCTCCAGACTGAACAACCCCAACTCTCTCAGCCTTTCTTCATGGGAGAGGTTTTCCATCCCTCTGATCATTTCTGTGCCCCTCCTCTGGACCCACTCCAACAGGTCCACAACACTCTTGTGCTGAGGATCCCAGAGCTGAACACAGGACTCCAGGTGGGGTCTCACAAGAGCAGAGGGGGAAAATCACCTCCCTCAACCTGATGAACTCACTTCCTTTGATGTAGTCCAGGATACAGTTGGCTTTCTGGGGTGCGAGTGCATGTCAGGTCATGTCCAGCTTTTCATCCACCAGCACCCTCAAGTCATTCTCAGCAGGGCTGCTCTTAATCCCTTCATCCTCAGCCTGTACTGATACCAGGGGTTCCCTTGACCCAGGTGCAGGACCTTGCACCTGGCCTTGTTGAACCTCATGAGGTTCACATGGGCCTACTTCTCAAGCTTGTCCAGGTCCCTCTGGATGGCACCCCCTCCCTCAGGCATGTCAACTGCACCACTCAGTTTAGTGTTGTCTGCAAACCTGCTGAGGGTGCACTTGATCCCACTGTCCATGTCATTGATGAAGATATTAAACCGTACTGCTCCCAATATGGACCCTTGAGGGACACCACTTTTCACTGATCCCCATCTGGACATTGAGCTGTTGACCACTACCTTCTGGATTCAACCATCCAACCAATTCGTCATCCACCAAACAGTCCACCCATCAAATCCATATCTCTTCAATTTAGAGAGAAGGATCTCGTGGCCTTAAAGAAGTTGTGCTGTGTTTGTGTGGCAGGGTTTTTGGTAGTGAGGGAGGAGGCCATAGTGGTGGCCCCCTGTAAGAAGCTTCTTGAAAGCTCCCCCAGCTCCAAGTAGGACTCGCCTCTGTCCAAGGGTGAGCCAATTAGTGATAGTGGCCATGCCTCTGTGATAAAATATTTAAGAAGGGGAGCATATTTAAGAAGGGGTGCGGACTTGTGAGAAGGAGTTACAAGAAGGACACCTATGCGAACACTGAGGTCAGTGGAAGAACAGAGGAGGAAGGAGACGACGTGTGCTGGAACAGAGAGACCCCTGTATCCCATGGTGAGATGGCAGGGCCACCCCCCTGCCACCCATGGAGGTCCTCAGTGGAGCAGAGGCCAACCTGCAGCCCATGGAGGACCCCACACCAAAGCAGGCAGCTACACTTAAAGAAGACCGGGACTCTGAAAGAAGAAGTCCTGCTGTTGTAGTTTGGCACTGGGAAGATTGCCACACACGGGAGGAACCCACACCAGAGCAGCCCAGGAATGGCTGCAGCCTGTGTGAAGAACTCATGTCAGAGAAAGTTCATGGAGGACTGTCTCCTGTGAAAGGGAAACCACATGGAGCAGATGAAGAATAGAGAGGAGTGCTTCCCCCCTGAGGAGGAAGGAGTGACAGACTGACTAAAAACCCCCCACTCCCTGCCCCTGAGCCACTGGGAGGGAGGAGCTAGAGAGATTGGGAGCAAAATTGAGCCCAGGAAGAAGGGAGGGGCAGGGGGAGGTGTTTTTAAGATGTGGTAACACTTCTCACTGTCCCACTCTGTTAAGTGTTGGTTTTGTCAGTGTTTGAATTAAAGTGAACTCTTTTTTCTTCCCCTAACAAATCTGTCTTTTGCCTATGACTGTAATGGGTGAGTCATCCCTCTCTGTCCTTATCTCAATTCCTGTGCCTTTCACTTCATTTTCTCCTTCCCAGCACTGTGGGGAAGGGGTGCATGAACAACTGCGTGGTTCTCGGTTGCCCTCTGAGCTCAAATCATGACAGAAGTCCAGATAGATGACATCCATAGCTCTTCCCTTGTCAACTGATGTAGTCACTCCATCATAGAAGGCCACTAGGTTGGTCAGGCAGGACTTGCCCTTGGTGAAGCCATGCTGACTGTCTTGAATCTCATCCTTCTCCTCTATGTGCCTTAGCATAGCTTCTAGGAGGATCTGTTCATGATCTTCGCAGGCACAGTGGTGAGGCTGACAGGTTGGTAGTTCCCAGGGTCCTCCTTTCTACCCTAAAATAGGTGCAATGTTGCCCTTTTCCCAGTCACCAGGGACTTCACCTGACTACCACGACTTTTCAAATATCATGGAGAGTGGCTGGCAACTGACAGACAATTCCCTCAAGACTCTGGGATGCATCTTGTCAGGTCCCCATAGACTTATGAATTTTCAGGTTCCTCAGGTAGGCACAAATCTGATCTTCTCTACAGTGGGAAGGACTTTGCTCCCCCAGTACCCTTCTTGTGGTCCATCCATGTGAGAGGTGTGGGAAGAGGGGCTGCCAATGAAGACTGAGGCAAAAAAGTTGTTGAGTACCTCAGCCTTCTCCTCTTGTGTTGCTACCAGTTTGCCAGTCTTGTTCATCAAGAGAACTATGTTTTCTTTGACCTTCCTTTTCTGGCTGACATACCTGTAGAAGTCCTTATTATTATTCTTTGCATCCCTTGCCAAGTGCAGCTCCAGCCATCCCTTGGCCTTCCTCACCCCATCCCTATACAACTGAGCAGCATCCTATACACTTCTCAGGACACCTGTCCCTGCTTCCACTACCTGTGCATTTCCTTCTTGCCCTTTCATTTGACCAGCAGGGCTTGACTTAGCCATGCTGGTCTCTTGCCTTCCTTTCCCAATTTCTTACACCTGGGGATCAAGAGCTCTTGCACTCTATGGAAAGCATCCTTAAAGGTCTGCCATCTCTGTTCTGCTCCCTTGTCCCTGAGGGCAGTTTCCCAGGGGGTCCTATTGACTAATTGCTTGAACAGCTGGAATTTTGCTGTCCTAAAATTCAGGGTCCTGACTTTACTCTTTGCCTGACCCATATCCCTCAGGACTGCAAACTCCACCAGCACATGATCTCTACACCCCAGGCTGCCTCCAATCTTAACGCCACCAATTAGCTCACTTACATTGGTGACTATTGGGTCCAACATCATACCCCCTCTATTACCTGGCTTAAGAAGGTATCCTCAATGCATTCCAGGAGTCTCCTGAATTGCCTATAGCTCACCATGCTACTTTTCCAGGAGATGTTGGGATGGTTGAAGTCCCCCAGCAGGATGAGAGCCTGCAAGCGCAATGCTTCCTGTAGCTGGAGTGAGGCGGCTTTGCCAATAGGCTCCCCTCAATCAAATGGCCTGTAGTAGACACCAACCACAATGTTCCCTTCGTTGCCTTGGTCTCTAATTCTTACCCAAAAAGAACATAAACAATCAAAGAGAAACTTAAGTAAACAACCTTCTTCCCTCTTCTCCAGGCTCAACTTAAGCCAAATATATAGTATACTTCCCTCTTAATTGTTTCAACTTGTTTTCACTGCAGATTACAGTCAGTCCATCGTTCTCCCTTTGGAGAGGCAATGGGCAGCACAGGAGGAGGTTATGTGCCTAACATTTCTCTCAGTTGCTCCTCCATGCTTCTAAATGGGTTCCCTATGCCCCAGTGTGGCTCTCCCATGGATTGTAGTCCCTCACCTGGTGTGCATTTCCCATGGGCTGCAGACCCTCAGGGGTGTCCCTGTCCTGGCCTGTGTCCTCCATGGCCATAGTCCCACACCCTGCCAGGTGTGTCCAATATACACATACAGCAAAACTAACAAACGTAGGATGCACTAGACTTACAACACATGTGCAAGCCAATTCTGCACCATCAATGCCAGGATTCCAACCTTAGTTTCACAGTATAAGTAAGAAGAATTGATCTGTGTGTGTGCACACCTGTCCTGGTTTAGCCAGGATAGGGTTAAGTTTCCCCAGCAGTGGGGGGAAGCTCTAGCCGGGTCATTCATATACCATGCTGACGTCATGTCCGGGCGCCAGAGCGAGACAGTCGGTTAACACGTGTGTTATGCCATCGCTCTATTCTCACTGTTGTATTGGTAGATAACTTGCTCTGTTCATTGTTATTACTGTTACTGTTATTGTTATTGTTGTTGTTTGTTGTGTTGCTGTTGCTCTGTTGTATTAAACCTCTCCTTATCTCATCCCTGGGGCTTTGTATTTCACTCCCTTTGTGGGGGAGGGGCAGCGACCGCGTGGTCTCAGACCCTGGCAGGGACTAAACCACCACAACACCTCAGTACATGGTAACCACTAAACTAAAAGATGATCTAGGTCATTTTAGAGCTGTGAGTCCTAATATAGTCAACAACTATGTGCATCTATCCTTGTTTAAAGCTTTCTATCAGATGTTTCACTAAATGGAGTTTGCTGAAACTGCAGAAGTAGGTAGAGCCACTGCTCTTTTTCCATCTGCAGGACCTCAACAGCTGCCACTGGTGCACTGGTGACTGTGGTCCTGTGAGGGGGCTACTTTTCACAGACAGGCACTTTGCACTTCCATCTGAAGTAAGGCAGCCTGAGAGAGAAAATCGTCAAAAACTTACTCAGTCTAATTGAGCCTGGAAAAACAGTTTGAATATTGATTTGTGGCCCCTTGACCTTTTGAAATTACATAATTGGCCTTCAGGAAGAAAAAGCTGCACACTGCTGACGTAAATAAAGATATTAATTAGATCCTGACAGAATACCTTCAATCTTCTCCTGGTTCTACAAATTAATTTTCATGGCAAAGAATATACAGCATAATCTCAGAGTTATTAAACTAATTTATAAAATGTATATAGGATAGTGACAAGCAAAGTTGAAATATTAAAAAAATCCAAATTGTAACCTGGGTTCATCTTCACATCTGGAATCTTTTTCAGATACTCTTACTAGAGAAAATAAAATTTTAAAGACATTCTTAAAAGATAATTCTAGAAATATTATATACATTAAGGTAAAAGAAAAATCAAGTTTTTGATATTACTGATTATGATTTACCATTAACTACAAACTAACAAGTGATATGTCTGATCAATTACTGTCTTATTAATGTCTGCGTTATATTAGATAATGCCCAAACTTTATACAGTAATGTTTAGAAGAATTTGTTCCATAATAATAAAAGTTAGATATATCATCTTCCTTACAAACAAAAAGGTTCTGATCCATTATTTATATTTGATAACTTCTGATCAAGTGTCAGTCAGTAGATTTACTGCCTCCAGAGCCAGGCCTCAGTGACACCACCATGTTATCTCTCCTCAGCAGACAGAACCATACACCTTGACTCAATTACTCTGAAAATTGTGCAAAACATTCTACATTCTTAAAGGTATACACTTTACAAATAACTTGTGACCTCTGGCTTTATGAGATTTGACAGTGTAGAAGAGGAATGGACCCAGGAGATGTCCGGCAGGCAGTTCGCATCCTGGGGCTCGGCTGCAGGGCAGGGGCAGCTCAGAGCTGGCATAGCCAAGGGTACCCCATCCTGCTGTGATCCTGGGGAGAGGCTCCTGGGCACATGGCAGGGAGGCCACGGACAGAGCTGATCCCTGGCCTATGGGAACTGCTCTCAGCTGAGGCCCCACCACGACCCTGGCTTGGGCTCCACGTCACAGCTAAGCCTGGGCCTGCTGTGAGCCCTGCTGAGCCAGACCCCAGCCCCAATTTTCAGGCAGGCAGCCTGGCCTGGCCTCACCCCAGCCTTGTCCTGGGTCCCTGGCCACCCATCCTGATCCTGTGCCTGACTCTGGTTCCCCTCACTAGTCCTTTGGGACAACATCCCGGCCCAGCCTTGACCATTCCTGTCTCCAGTGAGGTCCAGATGGCCGAGTCTGGGGCTGCCCACAGCCTGCCAGTGGGATGTGCCCTGGCTGCCAGGCCCTGCCCTGCTGCCCCTGGCAGCTCCTATGGTCCCTCGTCCACAGCAAACCCCTGACTCTCACTGCACCCTGACACCATGTCCTTGAAAAGCTTTGCTTGACCTAGTATCTCTTTCTTCCCTCTTCTCCCCTCCTACCTCACTCAGGAGACGCTTCCTAATCTTCCAGCACATATCTAAGCTTGTACACATATATAGTTGAGTTACCCAAGTCAATCTTATTTACTTCAAAACTACTCAGCTGCCATAGTGCTTACAATCAGTTTGTAAATCCAAAGATGCACTGTATTAAATGATGGGACAATCTGGTTTCTAACTGAACATCTGCATGAAATTAAATGAAAGGTGAGGTTACAAACTTGCAGAAGTAGAGCTCCATGGACTGATTGTAAAGGGAGTCCCACAAAGAAGAGGGAAGATAGTGATGTATGTTTAATACCAGATATCAGTTGACTGACATCAGTGGAAAATTTGAACCAAGGAGAGAATAAATGGAAAGCTGTATGCATTAAATTATGATTAAAGTCTTTGCCCTTTTCTCCATTGGTGGGATCAATTCACCTCACACATATATCATTTCCAGCCAAGCAGAGGTTGAAAACTTCATGGGAAGCCTTGGGACAACTGAGCCTCAGGTGTGGAATGACAGCTCACAGACATAGCTCTATCTTCTGGTTTTCTTAGTTTGTAACCCAAAAGATAAAATAATATTTATAAATCATAACAACTGTTGCTCCTCCTGTGGTTGCACTCTAAGTCAACATCATCTAGCATCATCACTATTAAAAATGGTATATTTGTCTCCAGATACAGCCCAGGATGTAGAACTTCTCCTAGAAAACAAAAGCTGTTCTAAGGTTATTACATCCTTTTAAAAGTATGATCTCTTATAATCACATTCCTTCAAGTGAATGTACTACTGTACATTCATTCAAGTTTTAAAATCTCATTGAATAAAAATCTAAGCCATAAACTTGCTGTATAACAAGATTTCTTCAGAGACTGCCTTAAATCAGTAGTTCTTCAATACATCAAATGATAGTCACATCATATTTTCTTTTCCTCACTCAGTCACTGAGATATAACTCTGAGTGAAGGAAGTATCATAAAGACTTATTTATTTTAAGCTTTGCCACATCTTAAAAACAATCACTCATCTTCCACATAAACCATCTTGCTACACATATAAATAGCTTTATTCACATGGAAAAATTTCTCAAAATACCTTACAACAATCATTCACACATATAACATAAGAGTTGCGGGACATATCTCTTCAACAGAGAACCAGATAGAAACAGATTTAGACCTTGGAACCCAGACAAGAAGAGTTAAGAATGAATCACCTGAAGATATGATCAGAATTTATAGAAGGCAGGAAGAAATGCTCATAACGGCAGCACTGAGTTGTTGGCCTGTTGACTACTGTAGTGCTATAAATGATTAAGAAATGTTTCTCTGAGGAGGCAACAAAGGTATCTGAAATGATCATTAAAGCTTAGAGGACTGACAGTGATTGTCCTCAGTAGCACAGCTGCACAGCTTTTACATGTCTGTGAAGTATGTGGATACTACCAAGGCTTTCCTAGATAACAATAGTGAAAAGATAGTCATAGTTCAGTGTACATGCAGCAATAATTGAAGTCACAAAAAATCAGCTTTGATGTGGCAAGGGCTCTTGTTATAAGCAACTGTTTAACTATAAATTATACTGATCACTTGAGGTATTTTGCTGGTTACAAAATTAAAACAATAGGTAAGTCGTGATTCAAGGTCATATCTTTTTCTTAAGGAAAACCAAAATCCAAAACATTACTACAGACTTAATTTACTTTATTAGGCTCAAGACACGTTTCCACTTTCCTTTTGCATTTCCGAATGTTACTACTATAATGCACATAGTAACTCAGCTGTGTCTTAGTAAAACCCTTCAGGCTTGTCCTCCTAAAGCTGTCTGGCCTCATTCATAGCCAAAGCACTGTACTGTCACTAAACAAGCCTTTGAAGTTTTCTGAAACTGTTTCTTATCATAATAGCTTCCAAGATTACACTCACTTGATAGGTGAGAGTAGTACTATTGATTAGACCTCTCAATCAGCTGCCAGACAAAGAGAAATCTAAGTAAGCCTCACCTGAGGGAATACAAATACCAACATAACCACTGTCAATGCAATGTAGCAAGCAATCTGGCTGCTGACAGTCCTGCTGACTTCTGCATTTCCTCTGAGACATAACATATTCAGCTGCTCTCAGATCTAAGGGAATGTACAAATCTTACCCAGTTCTTCTACTGGAGAAAGAAGTGAAGTCATGAAAACACAGACCCACTGTCAGTGAAGGAAGAGTTGGTATATGAACTATTACAGGAGCTTGACCCCTACAAATCAATGGGCCCTGACCCAAGGGTGTGTAGAGCGCTGGCTGACACTGTTGTGAAGCCACTCTCCGTAATCTCTGAGAAGTCATGGAGATCGGGGGACGTTCCAGAAGACTGAAACAAGGCTAATGTCACCCCAATCTACAAGAAGGGTTTAAAGAAGGAACTAGGAAATTATAGGCCCATCAGTCTTATTTCAATCCCTGGGAAAGTTATGGAACAAATCCTCCTGGGGGCTATCACAACTCGAAGCATATGACTGAGAAAAGCCAGTACAGATTCACCAAGGGCAAATCGTGCTTAACAAACCTGACTGCCTTCCACAACAACGTAACTTGCTTGGCTGATGTGGAACAAGCAGTGGACATCGTCTACCTGGATTTTTCCAAGGCTTTCGATACGGTTCCCCACAGCCTCCTCCTAGAGAAACTGATGCGTTACAGTCTAGACAAGTGGTCTGTATGGTGGGTGGGGAACTGGCTGACAGGTCACTCCCAGAGGGTGGTGGTAAATATCTCCTTTTCAAACTGTCAACCTGGCACAAGTGGGGTCCCCCAGGGACTGATCTTGGGCCCAATGCTGTTTAATATCTTCATAAGTGATCTGGATGATGGACCCTGATGAAGTTTGCTGATGATACCAAACTGAATGGGGAAGTGGACACTTCTGAAGGGAGAGCCACCCTGCAGGAAGACCTGGATAGGCTGGAAGAGTGGGCTAACAAGAACTTTACAAAGTTCAACAGGGACAAGTGTAAGGTCTTGCACCTGGGAAAACATAATCCAAGAGTGCAGCACAGCCTGGGATCTATTCAACTGGAGAGCGGCTCTGTGGTGGACAACAAGCTCCATATGAGTGAACAGTGTGATGCTGTAACAAATAAAGCCAGCAGGATGCTGGGTTGCATCAACGAGGTGTTGTGGTTTAGGCCCAGAGGGCAACTGAGCACCATGCAGATGTGCAGCTGTTCACTCACTTCTTCACCCCCAGCGCTGGGAAGAAAAAAATGAAACAAAAAGGCGTAGGAATCAAGATAAAGACAGGGAGGGGATGCTTACGCATTAAAACAGTCACAGGGAAAAGACAGACTCCTTAGGGGAAGAAAAACAAGAACATAACTTTAGTTCAAACACTAACAAAACCAACACTTAACGGACAGAATGGGACAATGAGAAGCATTACCATATCTTTAAACACCTCCCCCCACCCCTCCCTTCTTCCTGGGGCCCAGCTTTTTGTTCCCAATATTTCTACCTCCTCCTCCAGTGGCTCAGGGGCAGGGGATGGGGACTGCAGTCAGTCCACTGTTTCTTCCTCCAAGGTAGTGGTGAAGAAAAGGACTCCTCTGCATTCTTTCCCTGCTCCACGTGGTTCCCCTCTCACAGGAGACAGTCATCCACAAACTCTCTCCACCGTGAATCCTCCCCATGGGATGCATTCTTCTCAAGTTGCTCTGTCATGGGTCACCCCTGCATGTTGCAGTCCTCCCAGTGCCAAACTACAACAGCGGGGGCTTCTTCTTCCCTTTGTTGGGGGATATGGTGTAGGGGAGAACTTTGTAGAGTAGGACTGATGGTTGGACTTGATGATCCCAACGGTCTTTTCCAACCTGAATAATTCTGTGATTCTGTGATTCCCACAGAGTCCGGCCTAACACAGCTGCCTGTTCTGGCATGGGGTCCTCCACATGTCAAAGGTGAATCTCTGCTCCTCCAGTGACCTCCATGGGTGGCAGGGAGGGCGGCCCTGCCATCTCACCACAGGATACAAGGGGGATCAATGCTCCAGTGCACCTCCCCCCCGCCTCGTTCTCCTTCCTTCCACTGACCTTGGTGTTCACACAGGTGTCCTTCTCGCAACTCCTCCTCAAAGTGCCCCTCCTTCTCAGGTTCCCCTTCTTAAATACGTTATCGCAGAGGCACAGCTAATTGGCCCAGATTTGGTGCAAAAGCAGATCTGACTTGGAGTTGGGGGAGCTTTTGAGAAGCTTCTCACAGGGACCACCGCTGTAGTCCCCTCCCCCACTACCAAAACCACCACCACACAAACCTAGCACACAAGGACATTACCAGCAGAGATAAAGTCATTATCCCCCTCTACTCAGCACTTGTCATGCCATACCTGGAATACTGCATGCAGTTTTGGTCCTCGCTATACAAAAAAGTTGTGGACAGGCTGGGGAGGGTCCAGAGAAGGGCCGCAAAAATGTTCAAAGGACTGGGAAGCCTGCCATATGAGGAAAGGCTGAGAGAACTGTATTTGTTCAGCATTGAGAAGGCTTAGGGAAGACCTTATCATCATGTTTCAGTATTTAAAGGGTGTCTACAAAGAAGATGGAGACCCACTTTTTACAAGAAGTCACATGGAATAGATGAGGGGTACCAGGTACAAGTTACTCCTGGGGAGATTCCAGTTGGGCACAAGAGAAAAATTTTTCACAATGAGAACAAACAGCCACTGGAATAATCTCCACAGGGAAGTGGTGGATTCCCCAACATTAGACAGTCTTAAGATTCAGCTGGACAGGGTGCTGAGTCATTTTGTCTAGACAGTGCTTTTGTCAAGAAAGGTTGGACCAGATCATCCTTGAGGTCCTTTCCAACCTGGTATTCTATGATTCTCTGACTTCTAGTCATTATTTCAGATATGTTCAGAGGTTAAACAGACTTTGGCCCAAATTCTGTCTTCTATATATCTATATCTCAACAAGAACTGTGTACCTGGTTTTGAGAGCAAAAATCAGTTTACCTACATAAAGTTTGGGAAATAACATTATTAAACAAATTTTGCTGTGACTGTACAGTGCTAACTAACAGATGGTTAATTGTTATACAAATGGTTCATAAATAGTCAGAAAGCCAGCTTCTAATATTTCATTGATTTACCAGGAACTACCTACAGGTACACCATAATATTGGGAAGAAGTTAGTCAGAATCACCTGGAAGGTGATTCAGATTTGGGGCAGGGGGAGGGGAGAGCAAAGGCATGGCCTTGCTGACCTGCCACAAGCAGGCAAATGAATGAAGGGAACAGCTCTGCTCTATTTCTAAAATAGAGGGTGCAGGTTCAAACAGAGCAAAGTCAGAATGTAATCAGAGTCTGAATAATCTCAGCAACTGAAAACATGTGAAGGAATTTGGAGTTGAAAGTAGCTGCACTTAGAGCCAAAAGAGCTTTGTTATCTACTATTATTGTACATTCAGCAATGAGGGGTTGGGACAGAATTCACTGCAATTTATTATTAGATGGAAATTAAATTTGAAGAATCATTGGGATCTATTCAGTGTAAAGTGCAATCCAAAGTATTTTGGGATATTTATACCATAAGAAGTTTTTCAAAACATTTCTCCTTTCCTAGTTACTAGGACTATTATTAGCTGCATATGAATATCAAATGTAATTCCATTTCAATTATTTTTTTCTTAAAACAGTGTCCTAAATTCAATCTCTCCTATAATTGGTTCCGTTAAAGGCAGTTGTTTCAAATACCAACATACCAAACCACATCTCTACTAGGGAGGAGAAAGAAAGGAAGTATGAGGAGAGGAAAGAATTTATAAGCTCTAACTACAGATTAGATATCCCCTCTTCATTCTTTCATTCCATACCATTCATCTAAATATCTCTCTTCTTTTTAATACAATCCTCTGTATCATCTCCGTAAGTATTTTTAAAAGACTTGAAAATAAAAGTCCTTAGGATTGCATTTGGCTATTCAAATTCAGACACAGTTTAAAAGTTCAATAAATCAATTAACACACAAAAAAAAAGGCTTCATCCAATCAGAATTATTTTTGAAAGTTTCATTTTCATTTTGACCTATTCTTTAACATACTATGACAAAGTTAAGTTGTTTTTACAATTTCCAAATCTTTTATTGAGAAGAAATCAACCCTTTCTGGGCAAGAAACCCACCAACTCACACAGCTCTAACAAATTGGCATTATTTTTTCAGTGTGAAAATGTTTACTCTATAAAATCCTGATCAACACTTACTTTAAATTAGCACTATTTAGTTCAAATTATATGAACCAGATTCTACTGCAATTTTAAACTGCTTAAATGCTACAGAAAGGATGCAATTTGACTATAGGGAGCAACTGAAGATTATTTGTCAGAGGTACAAATAGTGCCAGGTTATATCACCCATGTCTCTCCACTACTAGTCTATCTGCCAGGTGTGTCAGAGAAGAATAGAGTGTATTACTGCAAGAAAGGAATCTTTCCTGATGTGGCTTTACTAGGGATATTGCATGAGCGTTGCAATTTAGAGCAGCACAGAAACTGCTCTAGGTCAGTGAATCCACCACATTTGAAAACTGAATATCCATAAGGTGACCTATAACAGGAGCCTGGGGAAGTCCCTATCCCTTGTTTCTTTCACTTAATGGAGCATCAGGGCAGGATCTAAAAGGGAAACTTCTCAGAGAACCTGTTAAATGTTGATTATAGGGATAGCATAAGGTAGGAGAACTTTTCTAATACAGGAGAGAGTAAATCTAGAAAGGAATGAAAGCTTGCCTGTGGGAAAGTGAGACTAAGAAAACCCAGTGGGTTTTTGGTTTGGTTTTTTTTTTTTTTTTTAAATTATCCTACATGTTACAGTAATGAGGAAGAGTCAGTCCATTACAGATCCATAAATTTGAGAGGCACTAAAAATGCTTGATCTGGACTTCTTTTCAGTAAACCTTTGGCTTTCACATCCTTGCCTTACATCTGCAATTTCCAAATCATTATTCTATTGCCAAGCTATTATACACATTTCAGAATGCCAGCCAAATTCTAATAATGGCATCATTAAGACGGTGCTATTGCAATGTTAAGCGCTGTATTACTTTGCTCATTTTGCCAATCAGTGATGTCAGTAATATCCTGTTCTCTAGGAACCCTAATTAAATTCTTTCATTGAAATAATCAACGTTTGTGTTTCCAACCACTTTGCAACTACAGTAATTCTTTGTCTGCCAGCTGTGAGAATTTCCTATCCTACCCTCTCACATCAGCAAACTGAAGGGGAAAAGTTCATTTCACACTTATATAATGTATTCATGGTTGAGATAGGTAACAGACATATTTTGCTTGTAATACTAAAGCCTAAGCCACAAACTAAGACAGCTTAGAATAGACTCAAGACAAAAAAGTAATTTATCAAATGCAGCCCTAACAAAGTGGCTTTAGAAACCACTATCCTTTAATTAGTAAATCAGAAAGCTAATATACTCATTGATGCAGGAAGAATATGATCTGTCTTCATTTGTATCTAAATCAACCAAAACTAAAACCCAGTGAATTATATCAAAAGTCATTTGCAGAAAGTTTGCATATGAGTAGAACTCTTATTCATGAATTCTAAAATACAAAACTAGTCATAAACCACGCCAGCAAAAGAGATTAAAAACAAAGACACAGACTACCTGCAAGATAAACTTCAGAGGAATATTCTGCTGTGTACTTTTGACCCTTTTACTACTAGTGTTATACTGTTTAATGGCTTGAACCTAGAGCAAATAATTATTTCTTCCATAATGCAGAGCCTGATGCCTGAGCTTTAGGCTGAATCCACTGCCAAGGAGAGTCATTAGCTTACAGGAGAAACCCATAGAAATGTTCTGGCTAAGCAGAAAGCAAGCTGCCTAAAACCACCATGTAGGAAATGTGAAATAGGAACATGACCACCCTTATTTGCCTGGCATCCACAGATTAGAATTCTCTTCTGAAATATTTTGTATGTAGCTTTTCTATAGGAGATAATAGCTAGAACTCTCCTTTTTGAAAGTCTCATGTCTTGGGAGACTGAAAGGTTAGAAATCCACCTCTTCCATTTCACAGGAGGGTGAATGAAGCCACTTTGCATCCTCTTCAATGAAGCTTTAGTACTGTGGAGAAAAGAATGATAGATTCTACATGCAGAAAAAGCCTAGAATCATACAAAATTTTAAGTTGTAAAGGACCTCTGGAGGTAGTCTAGTGCAATCTTCTGTTCAAAGTAACCTGATCTAATTTCAGAGCAATCTGACATAACTTCACAGTCACCCAGGGGTTTGTCCAGAAAAGTTTTGAAAATATCCAAGGTTGGAGATTCCACAGCCTGTTACACTGCTTGGTCATCCACAGTGAGCACACTTTTCTTTCTTTAAGTCCAGTTTTGTAGTGTCGTTTCTTGTCCTTTCATCAGGGACCTCTGAGAAGAGTCTAGATTTATCTTGTCTATAAGTCTCCATTAGGTACTGGAAGACTGCAATTAGATCTTCTCTTTAACAGGCTAAACAAATGCATTTCCCTCAGTCTATCTTCAGCAAAACTGGCCCCATTATCAGCCACTGAGATATGCCACTTGAAATTGCTTGGAATGGACTTTGATCACTATGCCTGTTGGTCTAGCCAGTTCTCCACTCACCTAATACTTTACCAATCCAGTCCAGGTCCCTCAATTTGGCTAAGAGGATACCTTGAGAAACTATGACAAGTCTTGCTAAAGTCAACTTAAATGATATCTACTGCACTCTCCATATCCAGAGTTTGACCATAGAAAGAACTGGAGCTGGTCAAGCACAATCTGCCTTTGACAAACATGTGCTAGTTGTTCCTCCTCCTTGTCCTTCTCTCACCATGGAAAAGACTTCTAGAAGGATTTATTCCATAATATTTCTAGGTACAGAAGTGATGCTGACCAGCCTGCAGATCTGTAGATCTCCCTTCTTGCCTTTAAGATGGGCATAACATTTCCTTTCTTCAGTCAATGGGGACCTCCCACAATTGTCACAGGCTTTTAAAGGCAATAGGAAGTGTGGCCTTGCGATGTTGGCTAGTTCTCTCAGCACACTCACAGGTAGCTGACCTGGTCCCAGACCTACATATGTCCAGCTTACTTAAGTAGTCCATAATTTGATCCTCCTTTACGATGTGTAGCACTTCACTCCCTAAAACAGCAGACTGAAGCAAAGAAAGTATTGAATACTTCATTTTTTCCACACTTTTCATCATCAAGTCTGCAGCCTGATGACACACCTCAAACCCACATCTTCTTCAGTCTCACTGTTGCTGCCAGTGTACCCCTAGAAGCCTCATTACCAGCTCCAGTTGAGCTTTGGCCTCCTAATGACATGCTAGCATGCCTCAGTGATGCTTCTCTATTTCTCCTGTATTCAGTTCCCACTTCCACTCCCACATAAACGATCATGACTCCATAGCTTGGTGGTTAGTGTACTTAATAAGGTGGAAGAGTCCTAGGTTATGGACACTGTTCCAGAAATTAGTTCTGCAGTTTAATATCAATAAATTAACAACAATACTACTTAATTGAATTCACTGATCTAGCTCCATTTTGTCATCCTTCTCCAGTCCATGGGACTGGCTTTCTATTCTGTACGGTTGTCGCATTTCTGCTGCGAAGGAGTAGAGATCACCAGCTTAGTCAACATCCTCATGAGTACGGTGCTCCTGAAACATGAGACATCTAGCTGTGAACCTCTTCAGGACAGTGGGGGACTTGGGTGCATGTCTGAATTCAGAACTGGTGAGTTTTCTGCCCACCCAGTTGGAGTACAAAAGGACACATTTTTCTTTTGTTATAGTTCAGAAATGAATGATTGGAGCTCTTCCTAAAGAGGATGATACAGTTTGCTATGTGTGCTCTGAAGATATTAGATGAACTGAGTGTCTCAGAGGTCTCAGACTGTAGAACACATACTAGTTGGATCTCAAGAGGGTATAATAGAAAATAAATCAAGAAATATTTCACTTTGAGAATAAATAAATCATATCCTAGAGAGATTATACAAATTGGATCAGGAAGATTTAAGATATAAGCTAGTAGTGGTCTGAGCCAAATGTGATCTCCAAGTTTTAGGTCTAAGTGACAGATGGCTGATGTTGTCCACAGAAACTAGAGAAGGGAGGAACAGACTTTGGAATACTGATGAGCTTTCTCTAAGCTGATGTCTGGACATTCACAAATTAGTAACAGAAATATATGTCGGGATTTTACACTGAACAAGAGACACATGAGGTCAAAGAGAGAAAATGTGTTTCCAGGTGTGCACTGCACTGAAAGATTCCAACCTTACTAAGCATCAATGTTGTTGTATATCTGTGATGCTTTGTGTCCTTGTCCACACCAGTCTGTCCAGTCTCTGCTCAGAAATGCCAGATATAGGGGAACTGAGGTGATAGGCAGGTGCCCATGCAGAGGTGTTTGTGTTGGGCAAGGGGATTCTGTGCCCTTTGGTAGAGTGGTGAACAACAGGAGCATTCGTTCAGTGTTTCTAGCATAAACACGAGTGAAGGACTCTGCCTACGGAGATGGGACTGACTGAGGATCAGAAAGGGAAAGGTGAGTCCCAAGCTGTGGTTGCCCCCAAACTCACCTGTTGTCTGAAAGGACTAATAATACTAATGTTTTCAAGTGGTGTCAGGATGCTTTTTTGATAACAGGAGGAGGAAAGATTCAAATGGCATTTTCTGTGACTGGCACAGATAGAGTAACGAATTTGGAAAAAAGACAAAGTGACAAAAGAGCCAGACATACACTCTCACTGGAACCAATAAGTTCAGAATAAAAGGACTGAAACTTTGACTAAAAGAACTCACCAAAGATTAATTTGGAGCTCCACCAACCTCAGTTACTATTAAAGAAAGACAAGACTTTATTCTTAACTGAGAAGCAGAAATAGAAAGGGCATTCAAAGCACAATTCAGGATTACATATTCGAAAAGCAATTTAGGAAAAGCCAACACTGGTGTAAAAATAGTTTCCCTATGGTCAAGATATACTGTTTTACTTAATGTTCAAAGTTATTGGCAGCAATTTTTATCTCTCCACACATCAAGTAGAAGCACTGTTTCAGTGTGAGAAGGAAGGGAAGAAACGTGTAAAAGATTTGGTTCTACACCAAAGTTAGGTCTCTTTTTGTTGCTTTTAGTAGTGGTCTGAGAATAAAAATAAATAGCAATGAAAATATTCGCTAGATGTTATCAAAGCAGAAGGTAAGAGGTTATCAAACCATCAAATATCTTTTAGTTCAAGTGTAAAGTCCCTATCAATGGGAAGTTAGTTAATTAGCACTAGGCACAGACATTTCTTTGGATCACATTCAAGCTAGGGGTAAAAAAACATTGTTCAAATTGAGCAAGTCAGCTCTGAAGGCATGGAACAAAAGAGAATTTGTACTTCTTAATGGATTTTTTTCCCGTTAAAATAATAATTTCACTGCATAATTAACTAATCGGAAGTCTGAAGAATAGCCACGTATTTTGCCAGTTACTGTAGTAGAAAACAGAGATCAGATGTTACTGTCTTCCTTTCTATTGTATTGCGTCTACATATATCCTTTTTATTTACCTTTTATCTATCTGCTGAATTTATGCATCCTTTCAACATGCACAGCTTTCAAAAGTGTTATTAGAAACAAAAAAGGTACAAAGTGAAAAACAGTATTTGTTTTTTCTGTTCACTGGAAAAGACAGATCCCCTTAACAAGCTTGGAAACCACATGGGAAAGAACTAAATTTTTTATGGCATGATTAGATTGTTTTGCTTTACCTGGCATTCCCTGCCATAATTGCAGAGGCCCCATCTGTCAACAAAGACACTGAAGTTTGGCAATGACTTGATAAATGTCTCTCACAGTGCAAGTATTGTTGGTGTTGCATATCACAGAGACAGACTGATAACAGCTATTGTTTCTCAATACAACAAAATAATTTTTTAGAATTGGTGACTGTCATTGTTTATACTAGTTATATGCACCTTTTAGTTGAATTTAATTCAACTCAAGTGGATGACTGTTTTGAAAACCATGTATTGCTTCCTGTATATTCGTTCTGCAAATAGAAGCATAGGACATTTACACAGATTAGCTATTTGTGATCTCCTAGAGAGAAACCAAATCCTTCTGGATTCATTCTAATAACATAAAAGTTTTTGAGCAATGCAGTTGCTGACTGATTCCTGGTCTGAAAGTCAAAATCGGGCTCTTTGGCTATCTAATGCCCACAGAGACTCTTTCAGGTGGATACAAAACGGGAGAGTCATGTACAGTCCTTACATTCAGCAACTTAAAATTTGCCAAAGGAAAACGTATAGTTTACACAACACAATATTGTATAATTTTATACAATTTCCAAGTTAAAAATGAGACTCATGTGAATTTCATTCTCACTTTGAAGAGCTTGAGTCTATGCTTCCCCTTTAGAAAAGTCTCCTAACCATCAGTTCATACATTATTTTGGATGCACAGGGAAGGAGAAATGCACAGTTCAACCCAGGAGTAGTCAAAATTTTGCCATGAATACATGACAAAGAATAATTTTTTTAACTTTTCCATTTGATTCACAAAGAGATAACATTTTCTTTCTTGATCTTGTAGGCTTATTTATCAATTAGAAAGCATTTTATAAGGAGTTAATTGGAGAATGTCATATTTGTAATTGAAGCTGTCTGTGTTGGATTCAGTGATAACACGATAAATTGATGTGCCAAAGCTAGGAATCTTGGACTCATATTGCTGGCATGCAGAACAAGTAATATAAATTTAAAATTTGCTTTCCATATTTTAGAGTAGCTAAAATTTGCTACTCCATGGGATCCACTAGCAAAAAAGTTCATGAAGTGAGTAAAACCATTCAGAATTTTGCATATTTGTGGAAAAGCTGTGTAGCATTTAACTACTGTTAGCAGTTCTAAATCCTGCAGATTGCATGCTTTAGAGTAGGCTAGAAAAATGAAAGGTGCAAACAACTTCAGCAATTTCTTCAAATTTAAGCTAACTTGAAAAAGGAAAATGAATTATGAGAGAAATTCAGAAAAACGATTCTGTATCAGGAACCATTTTTTTCCTGATTATTTCCTATTATCTGGGAAATCATCTGTGTATAAACATTTGACTAAAACACAGTTTAGTTATGCAGCCTAAAAGAAAATTTTAATGCCTATATGTCATCCTTTCATAAGCTGGTAGTGAAATTTCTACAAATTCTGCTTGGAGCCACTGAGTTCAACACGTTAGCTCTCTGTGACAGATTGCATGATGGTACATACTACATCTGAAATTAAAGGTTTCCTCTCTAGTCAAACCTGCTCTAGTTTAATTAAAGGTGTGATTTCAACTGCACAAGACAAGAGATATGATAAATTTGTCTTCTATAATTCAATTCACACTTCATAGACATTTTTAAAGTAATTTTCATCTCAGGTTAAATCAGCACATGCCAAGATTGCACTGAATGCAACCTCAGGGACAGAGTAACTCAAACCCCTTTTAACCAATATTCAACTACACCGGTAAAACACTAACAGGGCTGGTAGCTGTATCAAAAAGGAGGAGATCTATGGCTCTTAGATGACATAGCCAGCTGTGGAAATCTGTACATCTAGAAAGGCAGCTGTGGAAAAGGTAGCACAAAAAAACAAACCAGCATTGCCTAAATAGCATAACAAAGATTTCCAGCTTGTACCATCTGAACCTTATTTTCACTATTCCTTGAACATGCTTTCACTGTTCTATTTTTTATTCCACAGGCTGTGTCAAGTATTAAACAGTTTAATCCACCTACTCTTTGGTATTGCACAGTTTTCATAGCTGAGATGCATAATTAGGCTTTGATTTGCAGTTTCTAATTAGTAGCAGAAGCAGCATCTAAGTAACAAGCTGTAGTACAGAACTACCAGATTTAAGGAGACAAGAGGCATAATAATTTAAATTACTCTTACATATTGTTGGATCCTAAAAATGTAACCACTTAGGAAAAAGACATGAACATATTGTAGGCAAATCACCAAAAAAGATACGATTATAATACAACTGAAGTTTTAAAAATTAAGTTTAAAAATTCTTATTTAAAAATCCAGACTTGGAAATCATTTTGAAAATCTGTAGTACTACAAACTGAGAAAACAAGCATAATTTCTTCAAATATGTTGCTCTATCTCAGAAAAGATATAGCAGACGCAGAAAGAGTCATGGGATGAGAGAAGAAATTATTAGATTATAATTGAAAGTTCCTAGTATTAACTAAGTGGAAGATCTTTTGAGACATTACAAGTGTGTGCACACTGTCAGCATAAGAATTTCTTAAACTCCCATACCAGAGGATCAGAGAGTCTTGGATCTAGACTGAGATCAGTTCCAGTGCTGAGGAATGAAGGCAGGGATAATATCACCTCCCAAAACTTGTTCTAATCTTCAGCTACTGGAGGAGGATCAAATCCTGATTTACAAAGTTTTTTATTCCTTGCAATATCTTTTTTGTTAGTACTACTTATTCCAATTGTCTTGTTCAGTTCCTCCTTGAACTTTGCTAAAGCCATCATTTCAAGGACTCATCACTCTGAATGTAACAGTTCCTTTTGCTTTTTGTCATGAAAACAGATAAAAGAGACAATCTGAATTACTAAACTATTCAACTATTGTGTTCACTATTACAGAATCACAGAATCACAGAATCATCTAGGTTGGAAAAGACCTTGAAGATCATCCAGTCCAAATGTCAACCCAACATTAACAGTTCCCAAATACACCATATCCCTCAGTGCTATGTTGACCCTACTTTTAAACACCTCCAGGGATGGGGACTCCACCACCTCCCTGGGCAGCCCATTCCAATGCCTAACAACCCATTCCGTAAAGAAATGCTTCCTAATATCTAGTCTAAACCTTCCCTGGCACAACTTGAGGCCATTCCCTCTTGTCCTATCGCTTGTTACTTCATTTAAGAGGCTCATCCCCAGCTCTCTACAATCTCCTTTCAGGTAGTTGTAGAGGGTGATGAGGTCTCCCCTCAGCCTCCTCCAGACTAAACAACCCCAGTTCCCTCAGCCGCTCCTCGTACAACATGTGCTCCAGACCCTTCACCAGCTTTGTTGCCCTTCTTTGGACACGCTTGAGTAATTCCATGTCCTTTTTGTAGTGAGGGGCCCAAAACTGAACACAGGAATCGAGGTGCGGCCTCACCAGTGCTGAGTACAGGGGTAAGATCACTTCCCTGTCCCTGCTGGCCACGCTATTTCTGATACAAGCCAGGACACCATTGGCCTTCTTGGCCACCTGGGCACACTGCTGGCTCATGTTCAGCCAACTGTCAATCAACACCCCCAGGTCCCTCTCTGACTGGCAGCTCTCCAGTCACTCCTCCCCAAGCCTGGAGCGCTGCTGGGGGTTGTTGTGGCCGAAGTGCAGCACCCGGCATTTGGCCTTATTGAAACTCCTACAGTTGGCCTTAGCCCATCGCTCCAGCCTGTCCAGATCTCTCTGCAGAGTCTCCCTACCCTCGAGCATATCAACACTCCCACCCAACTTGGTGTCATCTGCAAACTTACTGAGGGTGCACTCGATCCCCTCATCTAGATCATCAATAAAGATGTTAAACAGGAGTGGCCCCAAAACCAAGCCCTGGGGGACCACTTGTGACCGGCCGCCAACCGGATTTAACTCCATTCACCACAACTCTTTGGGCCCGGCCATCCAGCCAGTTTTTTACCCAGTGAAGCGTGTGCCCATCCAAGCCGCAAGCAGCCAGTTTTGCCAGGAGAATGCTGTGGGAAATAGTGTCAAAGGCCTTACTAAAGTCAAGGTAGACAACATCCACAGCCTTTCCCTCATCCAATAAATGGGTCACCCTGTTGTAGAAGGAGATCAGGTTTGTCAAGCAGGACCTGCCTTTCATAAACCCATGCTGACTGGGCCTGATCATCTGGTTGTCCCGCACGTGTTGTATGATGGTACTCAGGATGAGCTGCTCCATCAGCTTCCGGGGCACCGAAGTCAAGCTGACAGGCCTGTAATTTCCTGGATCATCCTTCCGACCCTTCTTTTATATATATATATAAAATATATATATTTGCAGCTTTTCTAAAGTACACATAGTTAGGCTTTAAAACTGTCTTCAGGTTAAATTGTTTCTCCCTGTACCACTTCTTGTCACCTCTATCTGACCTCTTCATAATGTTTCACTATCCTTTCTGAGACTGAGTAAGAATTACAGTATCATTGCTGAGATCAGATTTTTGATTTATTTATATAGCAGCATTATAATGTATTCCTTACTACTCCCCATCCTATTATTACCATAACATCTTGTTTCCATTTTGTACAACTGCTGCTCATTAAACCAGACTCTTCATCCAGCTATACTCCAAAGCAGACAAGACCATTTCCTGAATTAATACAGGTAATTTGGAACCCTATATGGCAACACAAAAATTTATGTAACAGGTCTGAAGGCATCTAAAGAGATCTTTTCTCCCCTCTAGAACTGCAGGGAATAAATACTGCTTTCAGATCTCCTACAGGTCATAAATATCAAACCAAACATATCATCCAGAAAACAATGCAAACCATGAAGAAAATATAAGAGATGGATTTACTAGAACTGAAATAATGTTTTGACCTATCCACTGGGACAAAAAGTGTATGAACTTTTCCTTTCATAGAATTTAATTCAACCAGAGATGAAGCCACATTGGGAAAAATACAAACACCACTTGTAATTCGGGTCTTGAAGAGGAGAAAAATGTTCACCTAGGTTGAAGAAGGTAGGCAACTGGAACTTGATGCACAGGCATCAAAGTGTCACCTCATTTCAGTGTTTGTTAACTACATAGGAAGTGCTCTCTGGATCAGCATATGTTTTTTCTTTATTCAGGTAATAGTCCTAAATTTACTTTTTCCTGTTGTCCTGGTTTAGCCAGGATAGGATTAAGTTTCCCCAGCAGTGGGGGGAAGCTCTAGCCAGGTTATTCATATATCATGCTGACATCACATCCTGGCACGAGCGCGGGAAGAATCGGTGATCGTGTGAGTTGGCGCAGCCAGTTCTCTCTCTGCTGTATCGGTATATACTTTGCTCTGTTCGTTGTTATCACTGTTATTGTTATTGTTTGTTGTGTTGCTGTTGCTCTGTTGTATTAAACCTCTCCTTATCTCAGTCTCGGGGCTTTGTATTTCACTCCCTTTGTGGGGGAGGGGCAGTGGCCGCGTGGTCTCAGACCCCCGCAGGGGTTAAACCATCACACCTGTCTTCACTCATTTAGAAACAGCTCTTACTTACAGAGCCCAAATTAAAGCCAATAATCTTTATACTGCAACAAATGGGATTGAAATCCCTTCCCATTGTCCTCTATAGTACTGCACAATACCTACAGCACAGTCACAACCCATACGAGTCAGCATTACCCTTGCTGGCTCAGACACCAGCAATGGCATTAATCTAGCAAGAAAAGAGCTCAGACACACTTTGTAGTGAGATCTTGAAGTGCTAAGGCTTGGACAACCGGTCCAAGCCAGAGTTGACCTATAGATGAATCCTGTATATTTTATAACTGATAACCATTGTGCTAGTAGGTATTGTACTAAATTATAACAACCCACTTATGCTGGTGTAAAAAGTGCTAAAGCATTGAAATACTGCAGCCTGAACAACAGGCCCCAAGCTGAAGCTGCTAACTTAGCATGTAGTCATTAGTAAATTATGTAAATTCGCTAGTGAAAGATGCAGCTTAGACAAAATACAATCAGTAGTGAGGAGAGAATGTAACCAACTTTCCTTTTGCAGCCTTCTTCAAGGCTGAGAACCCAAGTATTTGGCCTTGTTAGAAACTCCCTTGGTTCCCCCCCAAAGCCCTGGCCAAGCTTTGGGTGGAATCCAACAGGAGAATGAAACCAGAAATTTTCCACTCAAAACAAAAGTGCCAGCTATTCTGGCTTGCCGATCTCTAGTATATAAGGCTGGACCCGCTCACAGCGACTTTGGATGCCTCACCTACGGATGGACACATCGCGTAGGACTTCCCACTTGCCAGGACAGGCTCTCCAAATCCTCACTGTAACCGGGGCTCCCCAGCGTCTGCGGATCTGGATGATGATGATATATGCAAGTGGCGATGTATCTCTCTTAATCACTATTGTCTCTCTCATGTAGTAATGATTTGATGCATTACCCTGTATTTTCCTGTTTGTTGCTTTAAGTGCTCTATTCTGCTTTTTTCTTACCGCATGTTTTCTGTATTACACTGTTACATTATTTGGTTATCACCAGTAAAATACGCCTACTCTTTTCACTCTGGTGTCTGAGTTTAATTGGTATCCTTAATCAGCAAAACAGATCTCAACTCCGGGCAGCTGTGACTATATTCTTACTAGTATCTAACACAATTAGGTTAAAGTAGTCAGGGTTTGCCTACAGTAAGCTGGAAATAGTTCCTTTCAGTAAGTTTGAAATAGATGCACTCACTGTTGATTGAGGTAAAGCAACAGCAAAAATTAGATCTCCCTTCAGAACTGAATACAGCTGCCTGGGCAGCACCATTCTCAGAAATCTCAGCTGATTCACCTCTGGCCACATTTGGATTCACCCTTAACCACATTTGAATTCTGATAAAAGTGACTCGATTATAATCACTGAAGATTTTCATCCTTCACCTACTTTTATGCATTTGACATCAAATTATTTTCATGCCTCTTACGACCAAGCTGATTTCTGAAATATTTGCAAACACAAAGATTGGTCCATTTGCCCCCAAAAGACATCATGTTCATCAGAGGAAGAAGCACATCACATGGATATCACTATGCTCTCCATGCACAGTTTACATCTGAATGCAGTCAGAAGACTGGTGTCAATCTGTGCTGCACTGAGAAACACTTGGAAAAACACAGGTTTTCCCATCACTGTGAACCCATTTCTGGCAATTTTTAGCTTCATCTACTCTTACTGGTTCCAGTAAGGACATTTGGGACTCACAGAGTGGGGGAAGATAACGTGCTATCAAAAAAAGGAGTGGTGTCCTGGCCATAGTAGTGTAGCTGAAATAAAAATAATCAAAACATGCGGAGTAATCAGAGGCAGACTATGCTAGTGATGAGCTTCAACTGTAGGCTTTTCAAGAGCTGTTACTCAGCTACTGAATTACTGAGAGCTCTCTGCCCAGAATAATGACCCAATTCCTTATAATATCATTGTATGAATGTTCAGCTCTCCCTTTGCTATCTCAGGGAAGATGCAACAAAAAGAGAGATAAATAAAAGATGATGTAACCAGTTAACCATGTAATGCAATATTTCCATTGCTAGTAACAGGCCATAAGCTTCATACAGAATTATGAGGCCTCAGGACTGAGGCTGTCAGGCTTGCTCTGTCTTGAACTTTTCTTGACCTGACTCCAGCTTTGTTTTACTTAGTTTAGCTGTGACAGTGATTTCTTTTATTGACCATGTGCTTATGGCTAATTTATTTCACTTCTGTTTATTTTTGTATCTAGAAAGCTCTAATAAGCAGCTATCCTATGCGGAATGAGGTATTTACAACTCTAACATGATGATGCAGCGCAGAGAAAGACAAGCCTGGTATGACAGCACAGCCCTTGAGCAGTGAAGACAGGATGCCGTGAAGAGGATCACAAGCACAGGATGGTGCAGATAAATGCAGAGACTGGCACTGGAGATGCCTTGACTATAAGCAACTTACCATGGTCAGTTAAAGAAATGTAGACCTGGAGCTGGACAGAACTTGTTTAGAAATAGTATCTAACATACAGAAAAGCACCATATATAGTAAACTCAGGTGTAATGAAGAACTGCACATCAATGAAGACAGAGTAGAGGTGTAAAGTCATGTTAGCAAATGTATAAAATCACTCTCAATCAATCCTAGAGTGAGCAAGAAGAAACCATCAACACAAACATTATATTCCTCATGGCAAAGGACTCAAGATGCTGACAGTTCACTGTAACACACCACCACTGCCACCAGCATGAAACCATCAAGCTCAGCAGCCAGAGAAGCAATGGAGACATGAGCCTAACACTAGTAGATGTGGTAGGAACTAGAAAGTGTGTGTATAACAATTTTAACAGCATTATTATTTTTTCTTTCTTTTTCTGTAAGAATTAGAACTAATGGTAGTTCTTGAATTAATCTGTTAAATTTTCAACTATACTAACAATAAATTCTTGACTTTATATATAGGGGGTGTTTCTTCTGTGCCTGTAACAAAGATTTTGAGTGTAAAAATGATCACAAATGAAGAACACTTCTGTATATGCTAAGAATGAACAAAGCCACCTCTCTGAAATAGGAGTACTCTATTTTCCATCAATAGTAGAATACTAGCCCAGCCGGCTAATTTAATCACAAACACAGATGATATGAATACTCTCAATTAAGATGAGCTATGATAGCAGCACATAAAACAGTGTGATACAGACAGAATGTAGGTCAGAAACTTCTGTTTACCTTTTCATAGAATACGACGACAGTGAAGGATTCAGTGATATCAAAGCATATTACATTTAAGTCTGGCCACTAACGTAATTGCATATTGCACATAATTAACCTCTAATATTCATTGCCATGATAGATTGTAGAAGCCAATCATTTAATAGGATTCAGAGAAAGTATTGGTTATTTATTTAAAACAGTAAGTTTTATCCTTCCTCAGGAAGGATAAAACGGACTGAAAACAAAGATACTCTATTCCTTCTGCCAAATATCAGATTTTCATCTGGAAGAAAATGGCATAAAGCCACTGACTTCCATCAGGGGGTGAGATCTGTTACAGGCATAACAACTCACATGCCACAGGGCACAAAACAATCTCAGTCTCTGATAACATTACTCTATTATTGCCTGTTTGCTTGCCCCTTCCTCACTGACAACTGTTCAAGACACTGTTCTAATCTACAGAGACAACTAATCTGATTCAGTATAGCAATGACTAGAAATCCAAAAAATATCCCGAAGAGCTAGAAGAATTCCTGTGTTTTTAATTAAGACCACTGTTGATCAGTGACACCCAGTGTATAGGTTCCTGCACTACACAAGCTCCATCACAGAAGAGCAGTCATTCCTCTTCTCAACTTTAAGTTACCACATTACATATTGTCCTTCTCCTAATGACCTGCCTCAGGAAACATAACAATTTAGCACATAACCATTTACAGGAAAAGACATTTAAAGAAGGTGGTGGAGAGAGACAAATTTATAAAATCTTTACTTGAACCATAAATAAATAATAAAGCCTACATTTTATATTTATGTAACTGTTTGATGAATGTAGCATGTATATTAAAATGTAGAATGTATATTAAAAAAATAAACCCCTTCATGAAATTATTACTCCATAGTTACCTAGATGTCCTGACTTCTTTTAGGGTTCATTCAAACTATACCTGTTAACAAGGAGAGGAGAAGCACACAGAGGCAGTAGCCCTTCTGACACCAGCTAGAAGGATCAATGGGTATGTTAGCGAGGCATAGATGACAGAAATAAGATTTTTATATAACTCTGCTAATGTGTAGAATTCAGGTTGTCAGAGACACTGAGCAAAATTATTCATATCCTGTAATTAAACCAGATTTTCTATACATAAAAATTGGTCAAAAGTAAAGTACAATATCTGTTCTTAGCTATATAACTGTGTTGTCTGGTAAAATGTTGGATATCAGCCTAGCCAAAGGTACCCTGTAACACAGGGAGACAAGGATTTCTTTTGCCTAACATTTCTCTGGGCTGAATATGCCTCAACTTTCAACAGCCAGATACCTTTTTTCCAAATATAACATTTCCACCTATGATGTTTCAATACCAGGAATTTGGATCCAGAGATAATCCGTTGCTATTTCGGGAAAAAAAGGGAATAGGGATGTCAACTTTCTGAAGCTGGATTTGACAGTACTGAGAAACAGGAAGTATGCTTCTACTGATTGCTACTTGATTTCATAACAAGTATTATTAAAAGACCACACACAGAGCCTTTTCCTGGCACTTAGAAAAACACAGCAGTTTGTTGTAATCCTCATTCAGTTATTGGTGAACATTTCTGCCTTTGAGTTGCTGACTTCTCTTTGCTGACAAGCAAGCAACTGTAAAGTAAAGCTTCCTGTAACCTCCTGGTCTAATTTCATCACAGTTCAAAGGCAGGCACTTAACCAAGCACTTGGGAACCTAAAATGTTATTTGTGTACTGAGGAGAGCAGCTCAGGAAAACTTTCCTAACTTGTTTAGACACTCAAGACACCTTAGGAATCTAAAGCTTCAAGCTTTTACAGTGCATCAATAGAAGAAAATAATGGTCTTTCCACAGGATAAGGGTAAACCTCTCTGCCTGTCATTTTGCATGATTCTAGCTTTAGCCTCAGTGCTTGGTCAAGCACTTTGGCAGCAAGGTGGGGATGGCATTACTAGCATTCTCTTGCAGTTCGGGTTGGTCCTCTCTCAGCCACCACAGCTGCTTCCTCTGCTGCCTCCCTGCATTTTCCACTGTTTGTGAAAATCTTCTATTTATTACAGAACAAGGGACATAATTTGTATTATTAGGATAAGCCAGTTTTATGCCCAAATAACATTAATAATCCAAAAATACTGAGTTAAAACCATCATCTTCTATTTGTTCACAACCTGAAATTTGCACAGGGGTACTGAATTCATCCCCAGCTGTTTATGGAACTGGCAACAAAGTCGATTAAGGTTCTCCACATAGAAAAGACGGCAGAATCTGCTGCTTAGCTCTCCAAGCTTCATTTCTAAAACTCTGCCTTCCCTCCACAAGGAGCAATTTGAGTAAGTGGTTTCTCCATAGGCAGTCTTCAATGGCCTTGTCAGGAAGCAAAAAGCAAAACAAACAAACGAAACAAACAATACAATGAAAAATAATGGCTAATAAACAGGGAAGTGCAGCAATCTAATCCTATTGTATTTTCTGCTTTTATACACTGGGGACCAAATCCAGAAGTGATGTGAATCAGTTAAGACTGAAATCGGTCCTAATTCCTGCTGTCAAAATCTCTCTCAGGACATCAGAGAGGCAACTGAGGGGGAAAAAAAAAAAGCTATCTCGTTGAGTATTCACCTCCCAGTAATAGAAAAACTGAAGTTCTTATTTTTACACAGGTGGCTTTTCTACATACAACATTCTAAAACACTGTTAAAAAAACCACTATATATGCACACACATATATATACAAACATATGTTCATATAGACATACATATACACATACACACACATAGACATTACAACACATTTGTTTTAAAAGCCAGATTATTGTTTTACTGTTCCTAATCACTGGAATACCTTACACAGACAATCTGTGTATAGTCCAGAAGGAAATACATGATGTTGAAGCATTAGCATACCAGCAGTGGCATTGTTTTTTCAGTGCACACGTTTTACTGAGAAAAGCATCTGAATTAGGGTGTACTCCACATTTTGTCCACCCTGCACTTAAAGAATTCAACCATGGGGTGGTCAGCTGTCATAATGTAACCAGATTTAGGACTGTCTAAAAGTAAAATAACAACATTCCCAGCATTTGCCCTAAACAGTGGGATGAAGACTTTTGTTTTCTCTTCTGTTTTCATAATTGTGAACAACCAATTTACTTCATCAGAGAGATGGAGAAAGACAGCAGAGAGCAAGCGGTGTGTACCATCACCTTTTTGGGTGTGCATGTCAGCATCAGTTCTGGGGTCAGATTCTTGCCAGTGCAGTTCTCCTTGCATGTCACTACTGCTTTGTCTTCCTCTTGTAATCTCACTCTTGTCACATACTGTTCAATGCTCGTTTTGATTTTTATTATTATTTTGATTATTTATTTTATAATGCATATTCCTACCTCCTTAATAATTACAGAGAATTCAAGCAATAAGGACATTGTATCTCTTACTGTTGTAACTCTAAGGCTGTTGGCAATTCCTTTCTGGGTGAAGGCTTGGCAAACAATAAGCAAGTTTGGCCCGTTACTCAATACAATGTTTTGATTTTTCTTCCTGAATGTGGTCTGTCCTAGGAAGAAAAAAGGAACTGGTTTTAGGTACTGCTGAGAGAATAACAAAGATTCCTTTTGTACCGTTTGATTTCTGCTTTGTTATGTACCTTTCCCATTTCATGGGGCTAGTAGGTGGGTTTGGTGCTCTGAACAGTAACCACAATCCTCTCAAAACTGGACAACCTTTTACCCTTCTGCCACAACACAATGTCCTGTCATTGGATTACCTTTGACTTTGGAGGAAAATAGCCCATCATTAGACGATCTATAATTTCACAAATCCAGCTGGATTTAACAATGGCAGGTTAGATGTTGAATAACAGGGGCAAAACATGAGGATTTCTTCCTGTAGGAAGAAAAATATGAGACTGTCTCCCTCTAGAAATCCATCTGTATAAAAGTATCACACCTACTTTACTTTACTTTACAATGAAAGTTCCCACACTATGATAATGTTCTCAGACTACTGTAACAGTCTTGGGAACATCTCTACTGGTCAAAAAATTGTGAGATCTTAATACCTCTGTAATGGCTTTTGACCACAAACATGTATGTCAGCAGAATACAGCCTGTTCTTAATGAAACTAGTTCTTTGAGAGGGAGGTAAAATCTGGGCCCAGGTTCCTCATACTTTGGTGGGTTTTTTGGAGGGGCTGGGGGTTCTTTTTGGTCATTATTCCCTGGTAATGAGTTGTAAGTCTATTCTTATGTACATTTTATTAGTAAGAATCAGTCTTATTAAATTATTAGTGAACTTTTGTGCTGAATGGACTCAGGAAGGGAAGAAGTATTTTTAAATATCTCTTTAAATACTTCCAACAATTATGCATCAATTTTCTGACTGAATGCTGTCCGGATGTTGTTCTACTCTCTCATATTCAGAGTTTGGGAAAAGAGATATTGATCAGTACTAATGAGACCAGCATGACAGACAGATAGGCCTTACTCTTTAGAGCCCTTTTCTAATCTCAGACTACAAATTGCCCAGCCAGGTCAACTATTGAATAGCATGCATTCATTCAATGACTTCTAATTGCTTTCTAAGTATCATTTGAAGTATTTAGTCATAATAATTTCACTAGATTCTCATTAGTCAAACCACAGTCACTTTTGCTTTAAAATTAACCTAAGATGTGTGGGAGGGAGACAGATGGGTCAAATTACTTTCCCATTTTTTTTTTTTTTAAGGTTTTGTTTAAAATTTTGGCCAGCAAAGAAGCCTGAACCCAAAGGTTTCTAATCACAGTTTTATTGAACTCAAGGAACTAAAGTTATCCCTTCAATAAGTACTTCGTCTTGTGAATGCAAAGATTTAATTGACTTTGCCCCAAATTTGCAATCAGATGCAGGATTCTACTGTTAGCTTCTTTTCAGTCTTCCTATACCTGGGTGCTTCTCATAAACCTTTTGCATGTATAATTAGTAGTGAGAAACATTTCTTAGAGCTGAAGGGTAAGAAATATATATTTGCCATTAAAGTAAATTTTTCAGACCAATGTAATATCATATATATCCATATTCAGGCTTCTACATAAAATTGGCTTAAATTTTGATACTCTTTAACATCCATGACTCCTACTTACATTAGAAAGATTGTCAGAAAAATCATGCTGCTTTTTCTGAGTCACCATATGTCAGTGGGCTTATTCAAGACCCCTACACAACAGAGATATAGGATTTTTTATACTTTAACCACCAAACGTTAAACCAATACTACAGTTCTTGGAGACTGTTATAGTAATTAAAGAACTCTGTTGACAGAAGATCAAAGAAACCCACAGCTGTAATCCCTCCTGCAGAACCTCACCCTCAGGCCAGGTGCAAGAGAGGCCGCCTCAGTCTCTAACCCTCTGTTAATTAGAGTTTCCCAAAGTCAGGCCATAGAAAATTGGGGTTATCTGTGTGTCTGCTGATACTTCCTTTTTCTTATATGTGTCTTTCTAAATAATAGTTTTGCTGGATGCTTAAAACAGGTTATTTTCCCAGCTTCAGCCTGGTTTACCTTGGTTTTGTTCAAGAAATACTAATTCCATTTCCAAAGAAGTAAAGCTTAAGAAAGAAAGTCATACTGTGCCCTACAGGCCTCATATAAAGAAGTTGAGATAGTAGCTCTGCCATTTTTGTACCACTCCCATTACAGCCAGGAAGCCATCACTTACCACCAGCTGGTGAAAAACTTTCAGGGCTATTGATGCCTGCAGATTGTCTCACAGAATTTCAGCCATGTTCTTTCATAAAACAGGTTGGTTTGGTTTTTTCCTTTGTAATGGAAAATATGCTAAACTAAATAAACCAGAAATTCCTAAATCCACTTGAAGTGTTATTATTAAAAAGTAGAGATTATTGATTAATTATTAGTAGAGAAGTCCATGCTATGGAAAGATATATCATAGTTACAGGGACATTAACTAAAAGTATTCTGGACACTTCATCATTTGAAGTACTTAAACCGAGGTACTCTCTAGGATAGAAAACAAAACTCTTTCTGTCCAGTCCAGCTCATGAATTTGAAAAAAAATCCTTCTGAGTTCATAATCCAGATTAAGAAATCTATAATTGCAAAAGACTTTTTTTTTCTAATAGTACTGCCTTTCATTGTTTAGTTTTTGGATAAAGGCTAAATTATGTGTTTCTTTAAAGGAGCTGTCACATACTAAAACACTTATCAACATCCTAAATAAAATTATTTCCCATTTGAATTAGGAAAACTGGAACCATTTTGTGACGGGTATAAGCAAACGTTGGGTTTTTTTCCCTGTTAATTCGCCTACAAATATCACTGACTTTCTTCTTAATCTCTCACAATTCCAACTTCCTGGGGTGATATGACCTAATGAGAACAGGAAACATTATCTTTTCACCTTCTACTTATTATTGTTAATAATAGTACCTCATTCTTACATATAAATCTGCCAATCAGAATGTACAATGAAATAACATTCCATTACAATAATACATGCATAAAATCAGAACCATCAGAATACATCATTTAAATTCTCTTCAAATCACTGTGATATTGGCTGTTATTTTTGTAAATGAGGTAGAATTTCATGGTCATTTTCCATTTGCTTGCAATCCAAACACAGTTTATTACTATGTGGCAATGCTAAGCTTTCAACAGATTTACACACTTTCATCATGTTACACAGGCATACCCTTATTATGAACTTTTATAACCATCCAGTCTGTAAAAGTTATTTTTTGTCAGAGAATCTAGATTCTTAACATTTCAAAAATTCCAAGGCAGAGAATACAGAGTGATCAACTTCTTATAAGGGTTTTGTCTTTAATTCTGTGGGAGAAGCAGCCTGCTGGTTTAATGAATAACCACTAAATGACTGCTATACTAGTGGATATTGATTTCGGCAGGGGCTACTTGTCTCCTAGGTTGACATTTAATATCTGTTAAAGGGATTCACCTGCTGAGTGACTTCAGCAAAAGCATTACATTAGGACTACAGCCAAACTTGTTGGGATTAGTAATTCTCCTTGAAAATACATTTCAGTCAGCACTGTGAAAAGCCAAAAGCAAGGCAGTTTTGATTTGGCAAAATTAGAATGAATGGCAGTAGATTACAGAAGAGTGAGAATACCTCAAGAGTTAACTCCAGTAGTTTTCTACACTGCACATAATATATGAGGTAACAGATCACCTAATAGAAAGCATCCTGCCCCGATAGCATTGAAAATACACTCTGTACTCCCATGTCACGTCCTATGACTGCATCAGTGTACCTGCATAAACTCTCCTATTCACATTAGGGATGAGAGCTGCCTTGTCCTGTAAGAAGCAAAGATCTTCTGTTCACAACACAGTACAACACATGCTCTTGCTTTCCTCTGTTTTAATCAATTGAGCAATGCTAGTTTATATCAGTTTGTTCATGCTTCTATTACATTTGAAGTGTGAACCCAATCTTAACCTGAATTTCTTTCTAGAATTCAGAAGCTTTGCTTCAGCCTTACTTTCATTTTTTCCTCCACTCTGGCTACTAACAAGCTGCATGACATGTTCACACGTCTAAATCTAAAACTGAGAGTTTTGTAAGAGTTCACATAGAAGCTATCTAATTTTCATTAAATTCTTAATTTCTTCCCTGCTCTTTGATGCAGTCAAAACCATCCAACTCCTGTAATGAAGTTGGCAGTACCTTTTCAACTGAGGCATTCCGGCACTCAGAGCTTGATTTCTCTACCTTCAGAGTCTGATTCCCAGCATTTCTTGCCATCTGCCACAAAACAGAGACCATGACAGTAAATTTCCCTGTTCTCACCTTAGAACAGAGACAGTAAAAGAGAAAAACGTTACAGTCTGATCTTCAGGCATTTGTATTCATCACTGAATATGAATGTTTGGACCAGCTTTGACAGGAATGCTAAATTCAGAATAATATGAGATAGCCCAGTACCAAGGTACCTTACAATAAAAGGATAAAAAGAGTTATCTGAAAGATGAGAAACCATGTTTAATACCACTTTTCCTAGTTTGGTAGAAGAGGAAGGATACAGGTCTTCCAAATCTGAGGCAAATTGCTGAACCATAACTCATGTTTTAGGAGAGAAAGACACCACAACTCAACTCTCTCTTTTTGTTTCTTTTGTGAGAAAGATTCGATGGCTAACAAAAGCTACGAACTTTAGTGATGACTGTAATAGGATTTCCTCATTTTGAGGTTTTTGTTTGTTTACTTTACATTTTGTTCCCTAATTATGTCTCTCTTTCATAAAGGAGTGACTGGGTGAGATGGAGTGCTCTGGGACAGGGGTCAGGCTCTTCTACAATTCCTATCTGCTCAAGGTGACAAAGGCTACAAGGTAGGCCAAATAGGAGAGTCACAGCAAGGGCCTGGGAACTGGGGGCACACAGCCTCAGAGAAGCCATGTAAACTAGAGGGTATGGTGCATAGCTTGCTGCCACTCAGAAAGCTATTGAGCTGGCTGGAAACAAGGACCTTCCTGAAAGGTCCTATGGTGCATAAAAAGTTGTTTATAAGACCTTTACATAGTTCTTCCTGTGAGCTACTTCGAGTTTTCAACTTTAAAAGGCTCTGTTGCCAGTTTTCTTTGAATTAAAACTGGCTTTTTCAGTTAAAATATTGAATGTTCTTTAAAACTCTCCTAGGAGTCTACAATTATGCAAAGATCTAGGCAGATCTAGTTTAAAGCTGGGGTCACCTTGGGCATCTGATCAGAATTAGATTAAGTACTCTCCACCTACCTTACCCATAGCTGACCTAATCTTATCTACATTTTCTTATACACATCATGAAAATAAGCTTGACAACTAATTTACAACTGAAAATCCAAACTAAGAGGCAGGAAGCCTAAAAGTTAATTCCTGCCATTCTGAGACTAAGGCCCTGCAAGGATTCAACACAGGGTCTCAAAACCAGAACGCTCAATCTTTATTGTCTGTGTTTCCAGTAAGTCTGTATAAGCATCAGCATAACAACTTTTTTCCTAAAGCTGGTTTATTCATTGCTGTACACCTGTGCAAAACTCATGTTCATGCTACCACAAGGCTAGTGACTTTGCACTGACATGAATGATGACAAAATAGCAAGCAGTGACAATCCCAACAGATAGGCTTCCTAAGAAATTAAAATTGCCTGAGATTTTCCAGTATCAAATTTAAAATAAAATACAAAAAAACCAAACAGTTGTATGACTTTTCCTTCTTTTATTCCCATGATGGGATCTCTTATGAGAATTCTCTCTAACCATATCTCTCATATCTCTTATTATCTCCTTTTTACATGGGCATGTAGTGATAGGACAAAAGGTAATGGCTTTAAACTGAAAGAGGGTAGATTTAGATTAGATATAAGGAAGAAATTCTTTACTGTGATGGTGGTGAGACACTGGAATAGGTTGCCCAGAGAATCTGTGGATGCCCCCTCCCTGGAAGTGTTCAAGGCCAGGTTGGACGGGGCTTTGAGCAACCTGGTCTAGTGGAAAACGTCCCTGCCCATGGCAGGGGGGTTGGAACTAGATGATCTTTAAGGTCCTTTCCAACCCAAACCATTCTATGATTCTATGAAGTTCTTGCCAGAAATTTGGATAATGTCCTCTCAACATTATTATGTTTGTAATAATCTCCTGCCATTCTGTTTCAGATTAACAGGCAATTTTATGCCTTTTATACAGAAATATATATAACAAGAAGATTTGTTTTCTATCAAATTCTAAGAGGTGAACTTCTGGGAATTTTGTCATAAAATAAAGCCAGAAAGTCTGGTTCTGTTTAGAACAAATAAAATTTATGTATAGAAACTCAGATGAATACTGCAGGTGAAAGGGTAAATTCCACTTCTGAAACATGCTGTTTCTGATTTTAACTTCATTTCACTAATAACAGTTGAATAAGTTCTTAATGGGCTTTACATAAATACATTTTACCGAGTTAAAGCAGCAAATCAGAGGTAAATGTTTTTTAAACTAACATACCACAAAAGACCGTGTCCTAAATTGGTTTGAATTGATAATGGCCATGATAACTTTTAGTATAACTCTACTCAAACAAATGTACAGAGTGGTGGGGTTTTGTTTGTTTGTTTTATTCTTCCACAAATTGTTGCAACTCTCATGTCTGAGCTCTTATCTAAGACAAGCCGATAGAGTCTCATTGCAACATCAAGTTCAGTTTTAAGTTGGTTGTATCCTTTAGAAAAACACTCGGCCTGGATGTAAAATGTGCAATAATGGAAAATCCACCTCAACAACCTAACGATTTCTTACCTAAACTTTTAAAAATATGAGCCCTTTTCTGTATTTGTCTAACTAGCTCTAAACTAGACCTTGCTGAACTGCTGGATTTATATATTGTTAGATTAAAACATCAACAATTTACTTCCAGAAACTTGATCCTGTACTAACTCTTCAAGACATCACTTAAAGATGTCTTAGAAAAAATGAGTAATATTCATTTTTCTAGGCCTCTCAAGGCAGGTGTGGTTCATCAGGTAATGACCCTGGGCCATCCTTACTGTTCCTTCAAGAACCCTTTCTGGTTTGGAGAAAAGGGTGTTCCCACACAGGAAGGCAGAACTTCTATGTATTCTATGTATGAGGCCAGACTCCATGCTGTGCAAGGGCTAAATGAGAGTTCCCTAACAAAAAAACAGGTGGTGTGAGTTATTATTTGCTGTGCTATGAAGTAATCACAAATGTAACACGGCTCACTCATTTTCATATGCTTTCTTCAGCCTTTTCACTCTTTCTTCTTCTTCTTTTAGTTCTTGGATATGATAAGAATGTTTTTTACAGCAGATGAGGAAAAAAGATATTTTTTCATTCATATATCATTAGTAGGAGGGAAGTGGAAAAAGGCAGATCATTTCTCAGGCACTTTATCAGATCATTAAATAGCAAATAAAATGTTAATCTGAATCTTAACAGTTGGTAAGACAACTGAAACAAACAATGAATTTGTATTTTCTGCAGAATCTAAGTATCAGTCATTGTAAAGAATGCCTGAGTTTTACTGAATATTCCAGATTAATTTTTTTCTGTTTTAAAATACAATCACAAAGAGAGTTAAAACAAATAGTATCTAACTAACAAATCTGTGCAATGTACAAGGGAGAAAGAAACTTACTGTGAGAATGAATGACAACAAGAGAAGAACTTGGATATTTACCAGAAACAGTGTTCAGTGTTACTTTAACACATTTCTCTACAGCCTACTCCTCTGCTGAAGTACACTGCTCTTACAAGGTTTCTCCTGTGCAGCTCTTCCTGGCACTAAGATTTTAATCCAAAACCCATTAAATCCAGTGGTAGTCTATATATTCATTTCACCAACTCCCAGATAAGACTTGATGTGAGCAAAAAGCAGAGAAAAAGGCTTCTGAATTTCTTGTAATACTTGCATTATAAAAGCATTTTAATCTGTAGTACAAAGGCACCCCAAAGAGCCAGATATGATTTGCAGTTTCTAATTACTTGCTCTAGGAGAGCTCTACATCTCATTTTTTATATTTGTGTAATGTTCTCCTGAGAGAAGTACCCAACATGAGCAACACTGCCCTATTTTCATAACAGTTCAGAAATGTGCTGGGCTATTGCCCTTTCCACCTCTGTGTCCACAGGGCACTGTTCAGCTCAAATTGTACCACTGAGAGTGAATTTGGCCCCAAGCACTATGTTAACAATATATTAGCTAAGATCCACATGTTATAACTCAAGGATAGTAAGTGTCTATCCTGCAATCTCACTATGCCCCTGGGCTTGCAGCTAAGCACTTTGCCATCTCAAACACTCCTTCCATTAGCTATGGCGCTTGGGGTGCTTTGGTGATTTTTTTTTTTCTCTTTTCTGATGGTATGCAGCTTTGTCTTGTTGCTTTTTCTCTTCAGTTTCTGGCATCCTTCAGCTATAGAATGATACAGATTTGTTTATGTGCAGTAAGGCTTATGCTTTCAATGAATAGCTTGCAATACAGAAAAAATATGAGGGTCACAAAGTGCTCCATTAGTGAAGCTCTCTTCAGTCAGCTGCCACGTGGATGTAATATTACCAGTGTCGCTTTTTATGTTTTTCCCCAGAGTTTGTGCACTTTGAAAACTGCCACAACTTTCTCTTATACTTGATCTTGCTCAGTTAGGAAGCTGGAATCCAGGAAGAATGCATACCAACATGAACAATGGCTTGGTTGCACATTTCCAGTATTTTTTACCAGAGGCTCTCAAGCATGTTTTGCAAACATTAATTAATCACTCATTCTGTGAGGCACTCACACATTATGGTCTAAATTATATAGCTGAGGAAACTGAGGCTCACCAAATACCAAGCCCTAGCATTTGCAGAGGCTGGGTACCCACTGGTCCCAGCAAATTGGAATTACAAACATGCAGTACCTGCAAATACCTTCCTGCAAGGCTTCCCATGACAAGCACTGCAGATCTGGGAACAACCCAAGAGTCCTGATTCCCAGCCCCTACACTCATTGCTTTTCCCACAATTAAAAGAAAATGGGTACAGACAAACACCATGAACAGGATCAGACATCTTCAGTTACTGACCATGGCCAAATCAATTATTGTAAACAGGTGTTTTAACATGGACTAGTTAATGCTTATCATCATGGACTGTAATACTTTTCTATTATTGAGAAGAAGCATCAAGAGACTGACATTCATTATTCAAGAAAACAGAAAAGAAAAATTAAAACCCATCTAGTTAAAAAAAAAAAAAAAAGGTTTTTCTAACCTCTCTCTGACAATATTCTATGTTGGTGGCAAAATACTCTTCCTGAAATTCTGCATCTAACAATATTTCACGATAGGGGAATTTCAAGGGTAGTTTCTCCTTTTTAAGGCTAGACAATTCTAATTTGGTCTTAGTTTCTTAACTGCTTTAAGAAACAGGTAAAACTCAAAGCAAAATCTTCCCTCACTGCCAAAGCATTTGGATGTGAGCTGCCTTAGCCTCTTCTGTAGGAAGAGGTATATGCTTGGAATAAAGCCTGGGATTTTTTGCTATTCACCCGGTGGAGGAACCCTTTCTATGTGCAACCATAGATATTGGGGCTCACAGCATCCTTTTACACCACTTTTTTACACTGTGTGGTGATTTGGCCTGGATTTTCAAGCAGAGCACACTGAAGATACCAAATAAGCCCAGGAAGAAAAAAAAGAAAGGGATTTGGTCTTTGTGTATACATTTTAGATCTAATAGCAAAGGACTTTTTTTATTCTCATCTGATCAGGTGGTCACAGTTTTTGAATAGAAATTCCATTCCCTTTTCATCTGGCAGCAATACACCAGAAAAGAAAATATCCATCACAGAAGTACTGGGATATATAATTTCCATAAACCCTGGTTCTATTCCCTGCCATTGTACTGGAGACGCAAAAAGACGGTAAACTTGATTTGAATATAGATGCTGCTATGATTATAGGGATGTATGTTGTTTGAAATTTGAAGCCATTATAGTATGTAAGGTTGCATAACATATATGGTTTAAATACATTTTTCCAGTTTCAGTGTTTCTACCATAGTCACATAAAGTTGTCTTCTTAGACAGTTGGAGTTTTTATTAGGCATTCTTTTCCTTCCACACCACCCCTTCTTCCCTGGCATTTTTAAAACTTTTGTAAAAAATTAAGAACATCATTAATAGTTCCTGCAGCACCTTTTTTCCCCTCAGAAGGAAGGCATGTGATTTTATCAGGGGATGCACTGTAGTAACCTTCCCCACCTTTGGCAGGGGGGAAGGGGGGGAGTTGAAGAAGGGATGAGAGGGTTGTGCAGGATGGAGACTTTTATTAAAAACCAACCACTATTCATCCATTCATTTCCCAACCTGATATTTGCAACTAAATGCAGCTAGAATGTGGACGTTATGTCTCTGCATGTGTGAATTTAAATAAATTCTTATGCCATGGAGAACATTAGTTTAATTTTGTTCTTTAATTTAAAGTCCAGAAATCCCTTGAGCTGTTTATTTTGATCTCTACATTATGAACTCTTCAGGCTAGATAGCATGATATCTGTGTCTTGAACAGTACTGAACACACTATCAACTTTAAACAATTAATAAATAACAATAACACTAAATTGTACTCACAATAAAACACCATTTTCCTGGCTTTAAAGTGGGCCTGGCAAAATTTCAAAGGTGTGGAAGTTCTGTCTGAATAAATATGAGTCACAAAAGTCCAGAAACTTATTTTTAAGCAAATTCTTCTCCCCAGAATGATTCAAGCCCAACTATGAAATCCAGAGTTCAGGATTTAGTAGCTAGTTGCATGAGATATATTTCCAGGTTTTCAGGGTCTCAGTTCAGCCTCTTACCAAGAGAATACTGGAGCTGATGTCAGTGTTACAAGAACATTTTCTACCATTTTTTTAACATGAAGAAATGCTGAATCTTACAATATGTATTTGTTATTAGTTGCTTCTATTGAGAGAGTCCATGGAAAGAGAATTGTAAAAAAAACTTAAGAAAAACCCCAAACCAAAACAAATCCCAACAACCACCAGACTTTGGGTTTTTTTTTTTTTTGGTCTTGTCTTCAGAGAGAGCAGCTGGAGTGGCTCTCTGGAAACTAAACACATAAATGCAACTAGAAAAATTGGGGAAAAAAAGACTGTCTGCATGTGCTTGACCTCCTTTGTTCCAAGTCTTGTGTAAGTGTATGCATTGAATATATGATTCTTAAAGTATATTATAGTTCCACACTTCTGTTTTCTCTGGTTGTGAAACTGTCTTTAAAGATCAAAAACATCTGCTTTTGGCACTGATATGGAAGAAGAGATAGTTATTGCTGAACTCTCTGTCAAAACTCAAGTATAATTCTGAACTTTAAATCCAGATTTTTTTTCCGGAAACTTTTAAATTACAATTATCACAACCACCTCATACTCCTTTTCTAAGCCCACAAAGGCTCATAGCCTCTAGGCACTGAAAAACCTCCTCTTTTTCATGATTGACTATCTTATGCCTGACATAACCTTGTTTCATAAAATGCCCTGCTCCCGTCTGACAGCCACTAACCTAGCCTCTAACCAAGCATTCCTCTTGATGTCTCCACTGAACCACTCCTATCATCTCCATCTTCATTATATTCTAATGGAACTCCAACCTAACACATACGCTCCCCAAAAATATCCTAAATTCTACATTGTCTGTCAGTGACAAACAGACTTTTTGGAATCTCATTTGTTAAAAGACATTAATAGAAGCGCTAGCCTTTCCCCTATGGATTAGTCACTGTCCTTAATCTATTTCTTACTAGTTTTATTGATGAAAAATTATAACATACATGTTTTTCTCTGCTGATTCAGTTTGTTGTCCATGTGGAGTGCTCTGGATAAGTTACTATTTTTAATTTAGAAATACAGCAACAAAATACAGTTAACCGAATCTGACAGATATCTTAACAAAAAACTACAGACAGAAAGGGAACTATAGAAAACAATTAGAGGTTGTTACTGACCCAATTCATTGTCCGAATCATTTTAAATAGTCAGCATGAGTTGTAACTAAAATAGAGTTGCAAAATTGCATTTTATTTCACAGCAAGTTCAACAATTGCACAATAACTAAATACTGTCCAGATTTAATTTTTATGGGATTTGGATAACTTAATTCACCAAAGGTCCTTTGAAAATCCCAGCCTGAGCTATGTTAAATTACACTTGAATAAGTGAAAGGAATGTGTATGCTGATGCAAAGGTTAATTAAAAGGTGATTTTACATCCCAGATAAATGCTATTTGTTCTAGACTGTAGTGGATAAGTACTAAGAATATATGACACTCAGATTTTCTTCTTCATTGGGGATCAAAGCAAAAACAAAATGTGACTCTACTCATGTGCTCAGCCATCAGGACTCCTTTCCACAGGACTAACTTTTACCCTCAAGTATACACCTCAAGTTATATCCCCTCTAAACACATTACAAAATCTTCTTTGGTAAGTCTTTTCAGTTACTTTATAAAATATGACATTTCTATTTTATTTTGCTCTTAGAATGTTTTTCTTGAATACATACCCCTGTCACCCATGTCATCAGTTCACAATTTTCCACCCCTCTAATCTACAACAGCACCTCCACTAAACTCTTCTAAATTCTAAATTCCTGGCATTTTATCCAAAGGAAGCTTCTCTTAAACAAAGCAACACTGATATGTTTAGATGTTATGCAAATCTTTAAGAACATATGCAAAGCAAATACACTAAATGCCACTTGTTTCTGGTTACTTCGGTCACAGCATTTTAGAACTCCCAACAAAGCATCTGAGTAGCAAATGTTGTTTACAAGACTGAAATCACCAATAAACCCATGAGAGACAAAAGACTTTTGCAAAAGCAATATTTAGTTGCTGTTGTAAAATAAAAGTCCATGTCCCCCCCTTCAGAGACCCATGGCAGGAGAGCAGGGGTACAGTAACCAATTGATAACTTTTTGCTGGTGTCACATATATGAGGGGTGTTTCTCTTTAGCTCCAAATAGTCCACAGAAAAGAGCAGAAGGTCCTTAACAGGGCAGAGGCTGCCTAGCAGAGGCTCAGTTGACTCAAGCAGTTTCGGGATTACAAAACAATTCCAACAGCTGCAGTGGGAAAACCCCTGAATCCAAATCACGTAATCAGTGAGAAAGACACCCTCAAGAATCCTTATGGCAACCGTGCTGGATACTCCAATAATTTTAGTGAGCACGAACATGAGACAAGTTATATAAAAACAGGGTCTAATTCCTTCCTGATTCATTAATGTATTAAATTATGTCAGGCATGGACAAGTTGTTCATAAATCTGTGGGAAACTGGTGCAAGGAGTAAGGGGGGAGGGGGAAGAGAGAAAAATTATACCTGTTCCAAGAGAAAGGACAGGAAAAAAAACAGAAAAAAAAAATGTATATGTCTGAGGCCAGACTATTGTTTTAAGTAGTTCTTTGTAGTAGGATCATTTTGTTCCTCATTAACCCAAGTGACATGAAACAGAAAGAACAGTGAACACCACAGCTCCTTCTTCACATGCTCAGTGGCTGCTGAGGGCCACTGGGACCACTGCCTTTCCCGGTGAAGTGCTTCTGCTGACATCAGGCAGGAGACACTGGAAGGACTGCAACCTGCAGAAAGGAAAAAGCTCTTTCCTCTTTTTTCCTCCCTTGCATAGCCATGCAGAACTGAAAGGCAGAAAAAGCGCTTGGATAAATGATTTTATTATGCAGGATACAAGAATAGGAAAGGGCTGAGTAAACACATGCAAAGAATAAAATTCCAAAGCTTGGTGTCATTAAGAGGCCCAGACTCCCCACTTCATGTGTCTGTATATCATTTCCTTTTCAACAGAGGCTAAAGTCAGTACTGTGACTGTCAATATAGGAAACTGGAACAGTCACATTACTGGGCAATTGTTTGCAGCAGCAGAGCTTTGTCACAGAGGCAGTAGACTTCATGGAAGAAACCTCCCAGAACTTTTAAGAGTTTGCCAGTTGGCTAACACTGCAACATTGGGTTCACAGAACTGTATTTACATGCAGAAAGAAGGAAGGTTTTAAGAGTGCAGGATAAAGGTGTGTTTATTTTGTACCTGATTTCTACCATACAAAAGACTTTGTGTTACTTGCGTAGTCATACAATAGTCTGGAAGGTAATAGAAAACTCCTGAATAGAAGGAAAGAGAATAGCATTGGAACAGGAAAGCAATCAACGATTCAAGTGAAATACAAAGGAAGCACTGTGAAGGCCTGGTCTGTAACCTTGACAAAGTTTTACATCATCTATATTTGATGTAAACTTCATGATTTATCTGTCCTCTGAAATGAAATGGCTTCAGTAATGTTACTTTGAAAAAGGAAGTGTGTAAGAAAGGGGAAGGGGTGTTTCCAAACTCAGTGGTAAGATATGCCTTTTCTTTTGTCTTTCATTAATATGTAGTGTGAAGTCTACAAAGACATTGAATGTGCCTCTGGGTTTCCCATTCTGAAGACAGAAATGTGATCACATAAGATTTGTCCATTCAGCCTGTTAAACCTGGTTCAAAACCATCTAGGACACAAGTTCACTTTCAAAATTGCAGGCCCCCAACACAATCTCAATCCAACAGAATGTTCTGTCTGCATCTAATAAAGTTTTTTTGTATATGTACATACACTGATAATAGCGGCAGCTTTTGCTGTGGCACCGCTTCCTCTGTACATGCATTGACTGAAACCACAAGTAAGACAGAAGAGAGGAAAGTGAGCTGTGTGATGGAAAGGAAAACCAAGTTCAGTTAAAAATCTCTTCTATGATTTTTTTCACACAGAGATTGCCACAGTTCTTGCTTTCGTACTTTGTAAAATACTTGATTATCTTCTAATTATTCATTTGCTGAACTCTGAAGATTAATGATTAAAAAATCATTTTTAACAGGTTAGCATTTACTTCCCCTGTGAGCTGCTAGAGAGAGTGTGAGGAGAGAGGACGTAAGTGCTGTAGGGTGCCCAGCAGAAATTATGTCGGCACGGGATCTGATTTCCAGCCTGTTGAAGTCTGACCTTATTTCTGCTAGACTTATGATTTTCTGAATAGAAATCTGGCAGTCCATTTGGCAGTGAATGGGAGATGGAAAAGTTGGTTCTGAGCCAAAATCAACTTCTAGATCAACTAAACATGCTGTGCAACACCGTCTGGGGATATTGTTCAATCTATTGTAAATACGAACACCTACAGAGTTCCTCTCAGAGCTGGGATTTCAAAAACAACTGGCCAACTCCAGTTAAAGAAGTGAGACAGAAGCCCTGCTTTCTTGGTTCAACAAGAGCAATTGCTCATTAGTGCCGAAAACAGGACTCGCATCTCACTGCCTGTTACATGACTCTTGACTCTCACTCTTTGCTGCCCTGCTTTGGCACATTTTCCAGAATGAGCAGAAACATTTGTCCTGTAGCTCTTTCAGCTTTAAAGTCACTGCAGGAGCAATAAGGAGATCTGCTCTTTCATTTGTTTTGTTCATAGAAAAGTACCTTTTTCTTTTACTTATGCCTATGATGACCGTGAGTTTTGCTTTGTGCTTCAGTGAATATCTAGCCTGAATCTGTCTCATTTGCTGAGTACTTCAGGCTTAAAGTAAACCCCTAGGGGGCCATGTTGTGTGGGGCTCCTGTATTCAGTCTGCAGAATCGAATCTTTCTTCTTAAGACAAGATTTGTGGAAAAATCAGAGCTTGCAATACATGTACTTTTCCACTTTGCAGAGATAACAGCATGCAGCTGCTAGCATGTTCCTACCTGGAAACACTGTATTACTTGGAGAATAGCGAAGAAAGGAAGAACAAGAAGAGCAATACCTATGGCTTGTTTGTCTCAAAGACATGTCCTGCCGTTTATATTCCCATATTTTATATGATGGGGCAGGGGAATCTCCGGGGCATGACAAAAATGTCTCTTGCCCCTGTCTGAATTTTCTTCATGGAAACCAGGGCACAAGAAGAGCATCAGTAGATGATTCAGTCTTATTCCAGCATGAAGCTGATCCACATCCAGACTCAAGAGCTACAGTCTTAGAATATCTAGGTGTACAATCCTTCCTCATCAAGGAAAATCCCATTATGACATCTCTTCTGAATCTAGTACCAGATGCTTTTTGAAAGAAGAATCATCTGAGGAAAAGACAACTTGAAACTGATAAAATTTCATTCACATTAAATATTTTAATATAACTATTTGCAGAAAATCTCATGATTTATATCACTTGTGGAAATGCATAGACTCAACCATCATGTTTTGTTTCTTACTATAGATAGAATTAATAATGTCTATAATGCAGAAAGCAATGGCTATGTTTATTACAAAACACAGTCCCTTTCCTGAAGTGGTGTCTTACAGGTAAGAAGCTACAAATTCATTTTTGCATTTAGACTGGAAATAAAGATTCTTAAAAATTTACAGTAGTGCAGCTGTTTCTCAGGTTTCATCCCAAGAGTCTGGGACATGCCCACTGAAGCACACAGCTGCAGTGGCTGGAGATATTACCGCACCCACTGCTGTCTCCTCTGTCTCTTTGCTTGAGACCGCTAAAGGCAAAATATCTGCCCGCAGCTCAGCCACTGTGTTTCATAGTTTTCACACAAATTGACCTTTGTGGGTAGTTTAACCTCATGTGTGAACAGCAGCAGCAGCGACTTGAGTATGATCCTGCTACTGCTGCTCAAGGGTAGATGTACAAGGAAATCAGTTGAGACAGCAGTAGCTGAAAGCACTGAAAGCAGGGTGAAGGTGGAAGACCACTGGGCAAAGAGCTATGTGGACACAAGAAACAAACACCCACCCCTGGTTGTGCACTATCATTGCTCCGCAGACCTATTGGAGGAATTGCCTGTGTGAGGCCCCGTAACTGGCTTCAGCTTCAGAGGACAAAGGTTAGCCATGATCTGATATTTAAACAGCTTAAGCTTAAAGATAAGTTGTAACTAAAGTGGCTTAAGGAGACCTTGTACAGGAACCTCCATAAAGAGATCTGAGAGAGAGAAAATAGGGGGAAAGTTCTGCAAAAGGATGTCTATCCACACAGCACTAAACCTCACTAGGAACAAATTTTGGTAGAATGAAAGAAATGGGGCTACTAGCTTTTGGTGATGTGAAGCATTACAGATTTACAGTATTTCTGGTTAGCTAGCAAACGTTTTATTAAGGACTATGGTAAGGGAAAGCCCTATGACAAATGGAATATTAAAAATGCAGAATAACGGTTCTGCAAAGGAAGAAATTATTTTTCAAGTTTTTGTTGGGTTTTTTTTTTAATTCTTCATCAAATGATTGAATCAGCTTGATTGTTCATATACTCCTGGAATAGTTTAGTCTGGAAGGAACGTCTGCAGCAGGCCCACACTCAGAGCAAAGCCAAATTTAAAATTGGATCCAACCTGCAAATTAGACCAGGTTGCTCAGCTATTACTAATGGCTAACAAATATGAAAAGAAATTTTTAAAACAGTTGTTTTCCAAGCGGCAGGTTTCTCATTCTTTAAATACAAATAATAAATATTCACTACGCATCTCATTTTATTTCACAGGAGAATGAAGAGACCAGACTTTATGCACCTGATATTACTATGAGTTTGACCTTACAAAAGAAGAGAGTCCTGTAAGGACTAGGTCAGAAGGGCAGTGCACACACCCACCCTAACTTTAAAGCACAGTGAGCACAAGACATCTTATATTGAGGTAACTTGCAGTGTGCAGCTCTGCCTGGGATAGACCTCGGCAAGTGTCTCTCACAGCACAGCTAAAGCACCTCTTCGTGGGATGACTAACAGCATTAGGCAAACTGAGGTAAAAATATGGCTTCTTTAACATTTAATTAAAGGTCTTAAATAAAAAAAAATATAGAAAAATGTTTTAAATAAAAAAAACAGTCCTATACCACACAGAGAAGCAAGAAGAGACCTGCCTCAGCAACTTTGCTTAAGCATCTTAGACTGCATCTGTACTGTTTTCTCTGAGATCACTATGCAAATAGAAACTCATTCTGTGTAGCTTATGCTCTCGGTTAGTAGGTCAAAAAGTCAATAAAAAAAGGCCTGTTACAAATATCTGGTGTTTGACTGCAAGCTTCATTGAATTCACTGGGACCCTTAAGAGGAAAAATACTGTTCAGCGTTATGCAGACCACAGGCACACCTGTCCAAGTCTGGGGACTAGTGGAGAAAAATAAAGCTTGAGAAGTCATGCTTCCATGGCTGACTGACAACAAGAGTGTACAATAAGATATTTACAGCCTCAGTGTATCAAAGCAGGTTTGGCACTCTTTGTGTCATCTTACTTTTAGACCAGTATTTCCATCTCAGAAATAAAAATTATTATTCTTATTAGGCCAGTATTTGAAAACAAAATACTTCAAATAAAAAACAAATTTAAAAGCATATCTGTGTAAGAATAATTGTATTGCTGGATGAAACACTTTTTTTTTTTTTACTTTATTTCTTGCCAGTCTGAAATATTTAGCAACAAGCTCTAGTTCTAATCTCTCTACCTCTCTGAGAGCTGCTGATAATGGGCAATATTTCTGGTTCTCCAGCTGAAATTAAGAGTGTTATTCTTCCCAAAAGAAAGGGAAACATCTGTGTTTGTATCATGTTATGTTAACCACCTAGCAGCTGGATCACAGCACTAGAAACAGAGCCTAGCAACTCTAAAGGACTCAAGAGAGTTAGTGCCCAGAGAGCATAAAATACTGACAAGAGTTGGTTACCTAGCCATCTCAGGCTGCCTTCAAAAATACCAGGCTTTTAGGGGTGATTCTCCTGGCATCAAAATACATGTGGTATGTTATGATAAATCAGCTTTAGAGGCAGATCTGAGGAATTAGATACACCTAAATTATATAGCAGGGGCCGAAACCATAATGTCAAAACTTCAGTCTTTTTTTGTCAAACACAGGTATATTTAAGTTTGCTCCCAGAGGACTATTTAGCTCCTTTCTCCAACAAGTCTTAGGTTTCTGGACACACAGGCTCTGAAAAATCTTCCTGGGAAGGTTTAAGGAATGCTCTGTTAGTCCTCTCCTATGGAACCCACCCGTCTGAAGGATGCCTGGCTGCAGAAAGAAGTGGTTAAGCCATGGCACGTGTTACATCCTGAAAGAAGGGCAGTAACATCCGGCACAAGGGAGGTAACAGCTTAAATCACAGCAGCTCTTTTCTTCACCGCACATGGCTTGGAAGCTGGAGGTTTACGAAGACCACACCTACTCCAGCCAAGACAACCTGGAAGATTACTAGTAACTTTATGCTTTGGTAGTCCTGAATGAGTCTAGTTTGATGGCTCATAAGGCAGAGTGCGAGCACTGATGATCATCCTGATGCTTTGATGCTTTCTCATATGTCAGCAAGGTTCACTAGGCCCTTGAAAAGTAGCTTGATGTTTAAACTGCTCATGTTTCTGCTTTCTAATGTTTAATTTCCTGTAACTGTGACCTTAACGGTGATTTTTAACCTATATTTTAGCATTATTTTAATCATTTTCATCTATGAATTACCTGTCTCTCATCTCAGTTTTCACAGAATTCTTGGACAGTTATTTCTGAAGGAATATATACATTTCAATGGCCTTAAATTAAACTGTGGTTTAGAATAATACACAGAAGCTTGCTGGCACAGTCCACTGTGCCAAATTAAGTAACAAAAAGTTTGGGTTTTTTTTTATTTAGTCATTGGCTGACAGAGTTCTGAAAATCCCTTGTAAACTATCAGCAGAATGACCTCTATAATGTAGTTTTGTTTTCAAGTAGCTTCCAGGTTAAATAAAAAAATCCCTATGCCTGCTCCCTGAAAGCACTCTCAGAACAGAAAGCTCCTCCCTATAGCTGCAAAGCTACATTCTGCACAGTCCTTGTCCTAGAAGCAGTTTATTCCTCCTTGAGCGAGCAACTACCAGGTACACAGTTCTGCCTCTCCTGCAGCAGGATTTACACCCACAGTGGAAATAGATGTAAATGGCCCTCAGATACACATCTGGAGGGATCTCGCCTGCTGTCTGCATGTCGGGAAGTATGAGGGTGTCCAGGCTAAATGCATGGCTATGTCAATATCCAAAATTACGCGCTATGTCATAGTAGTGACTTCACGTGAAACTAAACCTTGGCTTTTGATAAAGCAGCAGGGAACATGCAGTTTCATTGTCTGTTAAGAAGGGAAGGCATTTCAAGGCAATGCCTTTGAGATTTTTTTGACTTGCTTTTTCACTCTCATTAATGATTAGACTGAACCAAAGTGCCATAATTCTATTTCCTATGTCTTCCTCCCCTTGTAAATTTAAAAAAAAATCCCACATTTTATAGGTCTGCCAACTACAGAAAACTGTGTATTTATTTGTGCACTTGGGAATTTTACACACTATAACAACACAGAATTGTGCAGTGGCTGGCAGGAAATTATGGCAATATTTCTAAAACACACATTGAGATATTATTAGAAAGAGATATAGGGCACACTTTTGCTTTGATGCTAAACATAAATTAGACCCCAAATTATTTCTGCTGCTAATAATTTTGCTAATTATTTTTACATTCAAGCATTTACTAATTTTGCTTTCACTACACACAAAAAAAAATATATTATTCAGCATCATATAAGTTTGAATAAAAGTATGCAATATATGTGTTCTTTTCCCAGAACTACTGATATGCAGTCAGTATGTGAGATAGGTTGGCTCAAGCATATCCATTTGCTTCTTCCTTGGAATGTGCCACAGGGTCAGGCAGTGCACAAAGGAAAGTAGTTTGTGGGTGGGATTTAACATTTGTAAACCCAGTGCACTCATCTGTCTGCATTTCTCTCATGTTTTAAATGTTTGTCATACCTATTGCAGCAACACTCAGCAGCCCCAGACACACACCAGGACCAAGTGCTGTACCTGCACAAACCAAGCAGTGACCCTTGTTTCAAAGACTAAGTCTAGAGCTTGTCTTCCAAGTAAAAATTTGCTTGCTTTCTTTCACCCCCACCCACCCCAGTGTTAAATCTCAGTAGTTCAGCTAACAGTTCCAGGGAGGTCTATTTTCAGGATACTTCAGCAGCTTGGACTTTATTATTCTAGGCCCATCTTATATTAGATCAAATCAACACAGAGCTGTGAGAGAATTGATCCAGTTTCATAAAACTAGCCAGTACACAGTACCATTTCTAGTAACAGTCCCACACAATGCCATTGCACAGCCAGTGGATACTCACTTGCTCATCCCAAAATACCCCAAAGATTCAAGGAGTTATTTGCTACAAATGTCAAGAAAACGAGTTAGCCTCCGTGTGCATTAGGGAAGGTAGTCTTTACCAAAGAGCACAAGAGAAAAACTAGCTTATTTGACATCAGATAGCTTTCAATCACTTCAGAAAATCACAAGGACAGTATCAGGACAAAGATAAACATGAACATTTTTCAACACCTTAGCTGTTTTTCCAATTGTGACATTTCCAAATGTGGCAATACTACAGTGCTGCCATCTAAAATCCTTCGCACAGACTGCCTGACTGAGAACGCTGCTCTGTTGGGCTTTGTCATAGAGTAAAAACAAAACCTAGACACTCTAAAGCAACTTTCTCTCCATTAGAAAGTATTGCTGGTTAGGCTCTAGGCCAGATGACAAAACATGGTACAAATGCTCTTTGTCACATAGACAATTGCCTGCTAACATTCAAATCCACTCTTCTAGCTTTTCATATTTATGTTATTCTCTTGGGTCTTTGCCTACATAGATATCATTTAAGATCAGATCACACAGTTATGACAAGCAGGGCACTTCAGCCCCATCCAGTAATTGAACCTTTGACACAATTTCTGAACACTTCAAAACACAGAAGAAAAAGAAGACAAAGGAGACCAAAGCAAGGCTGGAACTCACTGGATATTCTTTGGGTAAAGGAACAGTAAAACAGTTGCCAGTACTTAAAACTATGTTCAGAAATGTCTGAGGGTTGTTCTCCAGATAGCATTTTGATTACATTTAAGAGTAAGTACTACTTGCCAGGTACAAAATCTCCATTGTCCTCTGAAATCAAACTCATCTCCTGTCTCTATATCCAAGACTGACTTAAATTGTCCAGCCACCCAACAGCACAGGTCTTCCATCCTTCCATGTTCCTTTGAAATAGGGCTCCTCTTTCCCTGATCAAATGGGAACTATGGATCCAGACTTTTTTTTCCTCCCCAGAATATTCATTCATAATATTGACATTAAAAATACCTAATTTATAAATGTGACTCTTCACTAACCAGTCTAAATAACTAAATAAATGTTAGAATATATTTTTATTGGAACATCTATATATGGATACATCTCATTATAATTCAAACATTATCATCTATTTAAAAGGTAGATTTAATAATCAGAAATAATGCACTAAGTATAATGGAAACTACTGAGAATTTAATCAAGCACTGATAAGGATGAGTTTTCCAGTATGGAAACTACTGAGAATTTAATCAAGCACTGATAAGGATGAGTTTTCCAGTATGGACTCCCAGTCCATGAAATGTCTGTTTTTCTTAGTACACAGTATTAGCTCTTAGAGAAACACATAAACTCCCTAGCTTCCCCAAAGCATAAGCAGATGGGTGAAATAATAGTGAAACACTTTGACGTAGCTCATCTCTGTGTGATTTAAAATGAACAACAGACTGCATTTTTCATGTCAGTGAAGATTTGGTTAGGACTTTGGTTCGGTCTGTGGTTACTTTCTGATATCTTTTCTAAATAATTCTTTCATTCTTCACTCAGGACGTGAATATTATGTACATTCTTATACTAGATATAAATTGTAGAACCTATCCATGGAATATGTATTTACATCTACGCCCAAAGACATCATATTTTCCACTGAAGATGCAGAACATCTTCTAACGGCTTTTTGGTAAATGGAAAACTTGACCAGTTTAAGAGGAGTGCCACTGTCATGCGAAAGGGGCACACATTTCTTACAGGGTCTGGCAGAATACCCATAAACTCCTGTTTACAATCTGGTCTTTTTCCACTTTAAAAGAACAGAGAGAAAATATATACACAGAATATCAGATTTAGAAGTCTCTTGGTGAGTGTATAAAGATATATATATCTCCACTTATTTATGAATACATGGTTGCACAAGCTCTACAGAGTACCATAATCAACTGCAGAGTCGAGAAACATTTCAAATTAATAAACACCAGAAGATTTATTGTTCACTAGTATTTAATTAAAAACTGTATTATTGTTGCATTAATTGCTGTGAACCTTTCATAGTAAGCTATATAGAGCTTATTGGGAACATGTGGTATAGATATGTGACAATAATTTGTATGAATTATTCTCTTAGTTCTCTTCAAGTCTCATTCTCTTTTAATCTTGATGCCACAACAAAGGCTACTTTGAGAAAAAGATTGTATATCAGCACAAGTATTATTTATTACAATTGACTCAGGGAAAGGAAAACTGTAGAGAACTTGTGGGTCTAAGAATATTTTGCAGAATACAGAACTGTCAAGTGAGATGATAGCTATTAATTAAATATAATTGAACTCACACTGTAATTTTAATACTTACCCAGTAATAATTAAAATCTAAGTACTAATAAAGCAATCAAAAAATATTTTCTCATTTTCCATAATTATGGAAATAGTTCCAACCTCAGATCTACCAGCAATAGGAATTTTCCATACACTTCCAACAAGCACAACTTATTATCCTAACAAACTTATCAGTTTGAAATTACTTAGGTTAAGCCTTGCAAACATTTGTGGAAGTAAAAATAAATAAGCCTTTAAACTTTTTTTATGAAACAAGATTGCTGAAAAACAAGAAAAAAGCCCAAAGGGCCCAAAGCACAGGCAGACTGAGCAAGCACTTAAACTGTGTGCACAAACCACTGGCTAGTGGCAGTGCATGTCCTTGAAAAACACAGGAATGGCAATAAGAGCAGCAATGATGTTCAAGGGAAGCTGGTGGTCTAAGAAGTGGTGAGAAAAGTAGAACTGGGCTGGGTGAGAATGGTGAGAAAATAAATGGTCTTTTACTCTTTGATTCCTGATGTGTTCAGTCAAATGTGAGATTGCCCATCTTTTGCACCCTAAGAGGGACTGTATAAAAGAAATACCTGCTATTATCACTATTGACTTATCTTCATAACCAACACAGAAGCCGTAAATAAGGTCATATAGTTAAATGAAAAGTTCTATGAAACCAGATTGTAGCCTCATTACAAGCAAGACTGGTTCCCTCTGTATTTGCAGCTCACAGATGGCTGATTTAGCTATTGAAGAAAGAGTCAAGCCTCAATTAAACTTCTCTTAGGGCTGAGTTATAGGATTTATCTATTCTTCCCAGAGACGTGCTTTTCCAAAACTTCAAAGGACCTAAATTACATCTGCGAACTCAACAACCTCTTTGAAACCAGCTGAAATCAACAACACTCAAAACTGACTTGAGCACACCCACACACAGTGTGAATTTTTAACACATCTTTCTTTGACCTTCTAAACTTGGTAAGGCTTGAGTTTTTCTGGCTGCAGTAAAGCATCAGAAATATGTTAGATAAGGTGAAAATTTACAAGAGGATTAAAAAATAACCTTTTTTTTTTTTTATGGTTTCTCACAATTTCTGGAGTCCAATTTTTGCACACTAGCCATGAACATTATTGCAGTCATGTCACTCGCTTCCTTCTGTCCTATCATCTTTGATTTTCCACCCTCTGCAGTGTATCTATCTTATTCACTCTCAAGAATATTCATATGCTTCTGCCAAATTAGGTTATAAGTATTACTGCTTAGATTACTGACTGCTGAAATCTGGCAAACATTACACAGGGACAAACAAGCCTTTTACCTGAGTATGGCAGCTTTTAGATGCTTTTGCACACCAGAGAAAACATTTCTTCAAGCACTTGTACACGACCCCTTTCCCCCATGTCCCTTCTTCACCGGACAGATCCCATGCACTGCCTTCCTTTCGCTGCCTCCCAAAGACTCAACTTGTAGATCCTCCAAGCTGGCATCTAACACTTGAGAAAGTTGAGGCAACTTGCATGTGTGACCAGTGCTTATTGCATTAAGCATAAACATACCACTGCTACTTTGAGCTCTCTGACTGCTACTTTGTGCTTGTTGTATCCAGCTCTTCTTTCTTTATCTTTAGATTGGAAAGTGTTTCAGGCAGGCACTTTCTTTTCTTCTCTTTGCCTGTACATTGTTTAGCTCAGTAAGACTAAGTATGTGAATGAGTTTTCCACTGCTACCTCAATATAAAATTATAATATTTGTTCCTTGCAATTTCAGATCTTGTCTACTCTGAACACAGGCAAGTAGCAATTAGCCTAAATATATGGACCAGCAGTAGTTCTTTCCTTACAGAACTGTATACAATCACCAGCTGTAAAACATGTATGATATCCAACCATCCACTTAATTTGTTTCTTACTTCGTAGCTCACTGTGGCAGCAAATGGCTTTGGTACAGTTATTAACTATAAACTAATATGCTAAATATGTAAGACTTGTCATCTTTGTCATCTGAGCTATTCTGCAGCCATACAAGCAAACCAAAATATAAACAAACATGTAGGCAATGGCTACCTAATTTAGGAAGCACCCAGGCTTTCTCAAACTGCAGGGAGTCATGTAACATCCACTTTTTGCCCTGTAAGGAATGCTCCCCTGGCTGGCAAACTCCAAACCACACCACATGGTTCAGCAGCAGCTGCTGTTGTGAGGCTTTCCCAGGCAAAATCCCCCAAATCTCTTCCCACTAGTTTAGCCATGTCCCTGCATGTTTCTGCATCTGCCAAGAAGTTCAGTGCCACAGTCCTGACTAGCATGAGTCAAAAACCCCCAAGCTTTTTCTTTTCTTTTAATACATTTTTTTCTCTTCAGTGACTGAAAGATTTAAAAGAATAAAAACTTCTTTTTCAAACAGAAATATTTTAGCTTGAGTTACTGGTGAATTTCCACTTTTTTCCTTAAAAAACCCCAAACCTTAAAAGACAATGAAATAAATAATTCTCATGGGTCTATGATCTACACAAATCAGAAATTGCCTACACTTTAGCCAAGACTGAATCTGCACTTTGCTAGGTGTAAGGAGTACAGTGGGAAGAAAATACTTATATCTTTTGTCAGCTACATAAGGAAATCAAAGACAAGATGGCCAAATTACCTGCCTTCTGCAATGAACTTTACTGAGTATAAGTATATTCCCACAGAAGCTGTCGAATGTATAAAAGTCAGCACTTTCTGAATTAAAAAGGTTTCTGTGGGGAAAAAAAAAAAAAATATTCAGCTGTTTCTTCTCTGCTGCCCCCCCAAACCAACAAATGAACAAACAGAACACTATAATGGATTACTTAAATTGCCAGATCTAGACATTTTGGGACTTAATGAGCAGTAGACAGTGAGATCCTTCATGGGAGAAGAGTAACCTGTTATCAAATCTAAGACATATATATAGGTTGAACCAGAAGTCGTCCTTTTATAGAATCCATAGGAAGTTAGACTTAGAGTCTGGTTTAAGTAGAAGATAATTAGTTATCTGATTTGTTAAGTAGCATTCTCTGTTTTGAGATCTGCTTTTCTCCAAAATATTTTAATTCATATAAATAATTATTTGGTCTATAAATTCCACCTGATCATGAAGTAGCAGCTGCTTCATCTCTAGAATCAAAAACAGTCTTGCTGGGCATAGCCTCATTTTCCATGATATCAATGGCTGGTGCACAGTCTGGTATAATACTGATCTCAGGTGATTTCATGTCAGGAAAAATGTGTTGATTAGAGGCTTCAAAGACAAAGCACTAAAGACACACCAGTAGGAGTGTATTACAGTCACTGATGCATGGTTTCTGGACAAAAACCCAATGAATAGGGTATTTGCCAATAATGTTTGCATGCCTTGCCTCTTTACTCCTTGTGAGGGCTGAGAAAAACTGCAGTCCTTATACAGAAAAACATAGGAATTGCTCAAGGCAAGAGTACAGTGATTACTGGTCTCTCAGCAGCAGCAGTACAGTACAGTGAGACCAACCTAAAACTCTTCCCCTGCTCTAGCCAGTGGAAGAGAACATTTCTACTCTTGGCGTTTCACCTATTTCACGATGTTTCTTGTTCCTGCTGTGTTCTGGACAAAGACATTGACTTTTGTGAGTCATTCTTGATTCTCTATTTTTTAGGAAGAAAGAAAAAATGGAATAACTGTTAAATCAAGCAAGTCCTAGTAAGCACCTGTACTTCAGTTACTAATCCTGTTACATAAGGCAGGTTTGCTTGGCATATAAACAAGTTAAGAACACACCTGATCGAATGCCTGCAATCACCTAACAGCTGTTATGAAGGTTATAAGCAAGATAAAGGCAGCAAGCATCAAATTTTAAAAGAAGCCTCTAAATAGCCTTTGTTCTTTTGTACTTGTAGTTAACAGTGGACATCAGTAGAGTTACTTTAAAATAGGTTTTCCAAAGCAGTCTGTAATTCATTATCAATTTGTTTCTAAATTCATGGTTTTCAATATGCATGACCCACTCTTTGGAGATGTGTAAGTGACACTGTGACTTTAAAAATTAGTGACCTAACATCAGCAGAGAGGCACCTGAGGACAGATGACACTTTTCACAAGGGCAGCCTTGAAATGGGACATCAGGTTTCTGCTCTTTGCCCTTACCATTCTGCAGCACCAATCTCTGTGATCAGAGTTACTTGAATCAGACATAGAGAGTCATCTTTAACTATCTGTTATGAACTCGTGTGTAGTAACATGCCAGCATTTGCTAGGATACCCTAATAAGTAGATCTCTAACCCTTTCCCACAGAAGTCAGCTACTGACTTCAACTAGGACAGAGACAGAACCTACATACCAGAAAACGCGCTCCGCAAGGGCAGCCCTAACCAAGAGCTAAGTTTGTTTTGAAGCTAAATAGAAGGTTTTGGTAAGTGCAGATGACAACTTAATGCCTAACAAAACCTATGTCCATTCCATGACAGCCCTCCTGAATGACACATTCAAAGGAGACTGCATCATAAACATAGTAATTTTCTCCCTCCTCTCTTTAAACATGTATAGGGCTAGGCACTTACAAATGCACACGTACACATGCCATGACAAAAGACTATGTTTTTAGGTCTCATGCAAAGAGATATTAAGAACACTATTTCACTGTGTCCCTTGGGACAAAAATACCTGGACTGGTAGGTACTTCTGATCTGCACAAGGAATCACATTCTACATTCTCTCACCTGTACCATTGATTTAAATGGTAGATCAATCCAGTAAAAAAGAAAATGAGCCAAGAGATGGCAGAGAAAATTACTTCATAGATGAGAAGAAACAACAATATCTAGAAATCCCTTCTGAGCAATTTTATACTTTGCGACAGCATAAAGCAAGAATCATAAACCTGGTTTATATACAGAGGATTGAAATCTAACCTGCAGACCATCCTTCATGGAAACATTTCTGTAGAGGGTTTTCTGCAGTAGCAAACAGCAGATTTTCCTACACTGTCCAGTTAATAAATTTAGTGAGGAAATCACACTAGCAGTGGAGATGCAACTTGCAAAGTTCACTGCTCCTCAACTTGAAAGGAGATATGATTGTCTTTAAAAAAAAAAAAAAAAAAAAAACCAAATTGCTCCTGAGATTGCTACTCTATTAGCAAGAACATCAAAAATTGAGTTAGGGCCAATGTTTGGTATGTACTGTAATTTTGAAAAATTGTCTATATATAATTATATACGTGGTTATTCTTGGCACCTAAGGTCTGTTGAGAGCATGGCCTCTTTTGGACAGTTATTTATTAACTGGAAGCTCTGGCCAATACAGATAAACACAACCGAAGTTTCTTTAAACACACAGGTCCCCAAAGCATTCACCGTGCAAGGAGGTTTCAGCTCTACACAGGCACAGCAGCTTCCCATATATTTTCACAAAGGCCATGTAGAACTGCAATGAGCAGAGCTCAATGCAGAACCTGTCCTGCACGAACAGCTCATTACTCACGTTGTACTCTCCTGTGCTTGCACAAACAGGCAAAATGAGACAACAATTTACATGGGAAATCAGAGAAGTACTCTGCGCTCAGAACCTATTAAACCTGTGTAAAGACTAGAAGCACTGCTGTAATATTAAAGTTGCCACGATTCTACCCTGCACTGGTGGGGGTAAGATGTTTAGAGGCACTCTGCTTTTTCTATGAGGCAGATACCACTACAAGTTATGCTGTTTGTATATTTAGATCCTACGCATGTGCTTCTTTTTGTGTTTTAGCTTTAGGAACCAACTAGCAGCTGTAGAAGCCTTTAGTAAGAACTTTACTGAATACCAGTCATGCTTATTTCACAGCTGTGCTTCCAAATCCTGTGTTACTCTCAGAAGGCAGTTGGGCTTTATTCATGCTGTTGCAGATGACAATCCTTTCAAGGGACAGCTCTCACTGCTGAGGCACAGCTTCTCTCTTTGGACCACTTTCCTATTTCATGACTGTGAGAGCATATGAAAGACTAAGAGAAAATCAGCAGAACAATACAGACTTTCCCTCATTCCTTTTTAGGTCATTAGAAAATGGTGTAATTACTCCAAGAGGAGCATAGTTGATACCATAATAAAATAATGGATTTTATACATCTAACACCACAATTTCCTCACAGAATGGATCCATTTCCAGCTGAGGGACAGATATTTACACTGTTTATAAAAGCACACAGAATTATGAGAAACATTAGTCCTAACGTTACATTCACTATTTAAATTACTGAAAGTATAACCACAGTGCATGCATAGCATTCTGCATCCTGTGACATGTTGCAAACTGCGTAGATGTTTAAAGAGACTGTTGAATTTGTCATTTCTCCTACCCCAAAGAATTGAATTGCATTGGAAGTTGAATGAATTGGTTTGTATCCTTAATTAAATTCTTTCATTAAAGACATATTGAAATTAAGTCAGTCCATTACACAAACAGTATAAAGCGATCTACATGGAGTAACTTCAACATTATTTCTAACCATGGTTACAACTACTCGACTTAAATTAAAATAACAACAACAACACTGCACTTTCTTATGGTAAGAAGACACAAGTCTGTGTGCACAGTACAACAGCATCCTGGTGAACCCCTGGAGAAACACTACCACCATCATTTACCACAGGAGGAAAACCCTCTAGCAGTAAAAAAATCCCTTTCTCACAACCCTGAGAGGGAGAAATGGTTGTCTGGCTTTTCAGAAACTACTAAAAGTCCTGAGCAAATTACTATTCATAGTCCTGAGCAAATTATTATTCATTAACAAGAAAAAGAAAAGTTGAATTGGGACCAATGTTTGGTATGTACTATATTTTAAAAAATACTGATAAGAAAATCCTGGTGAAGTGTCTAATGATGCTGAAAGTTCTTAAGAATGTTTATTCCTTTTTTTTCTTGAACTGTATGTTCTGGTCCCCATGCATAGGTGTGGGTTTTAAAAATTTATACAAGGCTTTGATTTGCAAATACAGTTATTACCCTGTAGTCACCAAACCCCGGAATCCTAAATATGCAAACAACATGAATATCGATGTATTGATAACAGTAGTGAATGCTTATTTCTCCAGAAGAATATGCTGAGCTTCCCAGGAAAGGATGCTTGAAAGGTCCTAAGAAAAGAACTTAGATGAGTTAAAGTGGTTCTTATGGATAGGGTTTGGATTGGTTGTTTTGATCATTTTGATCTTTTTTTAATTAATTTATTTGGATAGAAATGTTAACAACATTATCACACTTCAAGACACTGTAAGATTAAGTTCTCCTCACAAAGCCTTCTTTCCAAAGATAATCTAGTAAAAAGCTGACTAATTTCCTAGAGAAATCTTAAAAACAAAACCATTGTGAAAGACAGATTTTTTCAATAGTCAAATATCTTTGTACCAATCCTTACATACAGCTCTTCAGTTTGTACATGTTGATGCAGCTCCCAAGCCCATGGAACTTCAGCTGGAGACCTGGCAAACATTTATCTCAGGTTTGAAAAACTGATGTCAGGGAAAATGATGGTCAATCTCTCCCTACTGCTCATGGTTGAACTTCAGACAGACAATCTGCAATTAATGTTTTTCAAAGACTGAAGGGAGGGGAGATGAGTCCAGTAGTGGGAAAGGGAAGCCCAAACTGAAACACAAAGCTTCACTTCCTGGGGAGGAAAGGTCTTGAAGTAAAGGAGCAGCAGAATAAAAAAGTAAACAGATAAAAGAGATAATTCTCTCACATGGAGTAAAATCCTGCAAGCATGTTCTCATTTATTTTACTAGAGTAGTTTATGAGTAAAAGCAAGACAGCAAGCCAACTTTGCAAAGACTTTCTGGTGTAACAGGGTTTTACTGAGCATTACAGCTTTTCAAGCACTCTTCAACACCTCAGTCTAATCTCCTTTTGAATGCACCCAAACAAATCCCAAGGGCTTTTCTGGCACCCCAGTCTGCGGAGCAGTTCAAGCCAGGGTGAGTGCTGCCCCAGCTGCGAGGACGGGTCCTGCCCACCCTCCATGCACTAACACATGCGGCCACCCACCCCTCCCTCCCACTCCCGACCCACGCTGAGCTGTATCAGGGAACTGAATCAGAACTTCTGGAAAATTATGTCTGACTAGTAATAATTTCAGGACCAGTTTCCCAATCTGGTTCACTGCAGAGCCATGGAAATTGCTGTACTGGCATAAGGAAGGAGGAAATAAGCAGTCAGGAAGAGCAGAACTATCTTTTTTAGCAGCAGTCCCAGCTTAAACTGGCTGGGATGTTCTAACAGTAGCCCGTTCTTCCCCTTTCTCTTTTTTTGAAAAAAGGTCAGTGCTCAGATAGCCTCTCACAGCCCTGAGCAAACCAGGGCAGACTGTTAGGTATGATGTGCTTCTAATGGATTTTCTTGCCCCAAAAAGCTGCTACTGTTGCTACTAACACTATCCCTAGAACAGTCCAGGCTCCAGGAAGATCTGCTTGTTTTAAACACATGATGGTTCGCAGACTACATGACATGCCAGTCTACAAAACTGTTAAGTAAAAGTCTTCGTATTTGCCACAACATCTGTAGACTGTATTCTACCTAGAAATTAGCCTTCTTCATATGACTATCTTGTTTAAATTGTGGCATGATGTAGCAGACACTTCCTAGCTAAATGGTACCATTAAATGAAACTGCATGAGCCCTTGCCCCAAAACTCTTGTTTATTGTCCAGACATGTAAAGGACAGAGGAAAGAAGGGGGTACAGGAATAGTTGGGGGGGAATAAATTTTTAAAAGGCCCCACAAAAACCCACATAAAATAATCTGCTAAACTAAGACTAAATTTAAGATTCTAGTCTACTAGGGATCTGCTTTCACCTTTAGGTTCAAAAATAACTTTAATAATCCATCCTTAGTTAGATTCCTCTGAAATAGTCTACAAAAACCATAAACTGAAAGACACTGGAACAGTATCTCTTCCCCCCTTTGCTTACAGACTCAGAAAACCTGAACAAATTAATTTCAATATGGTTGTTAAAAAAAACCCAAACCAACAAAAAGCCCCCACAAATATCACAAAGATTGGAGTTCATCTGGGTTTTATGTCAAATGTATATCTGAATTTTATTAGTCATTTGTTTATTTCCCCAGCATTTTAGTAGGAAAAGAATAGCATAATGTAATACTGTGACATTATAGCATTAGGTGCCATATTTAAATCAGGTTTATCCCATGAGATTAACAAAGGGCATATTACAAAACACTATGAAGTCCAAGTCTAAATATGAATAAAAATTCAATGATTTGTCCGTGATCCTATACAGAATGAAAGCACAGTACAACAGCATCACTTTAAAGCTTCAGATTATATTACTGTGGCTCAGTTCCAAAAAAAGTTGAAACAGAGAAGATACTGTGCAACCAGAATAAATCTTTACTAAATTTTCACATCATTATAACAACATTTTCACAAGAGTACAAATTAGATTTGGTTAGATATATTTCAATACTGGTTCCCTTTACTCATACACTGATCAGATGGAGAAAACAATGAAATTTCTACATTTTGCAAACACCTACCACGTTATTAGTCAGCAGTAGCACACTGACTTGGTTGCCTGGGGAACACTTATGGGCTGCCATGCTTTTGAGGGATTTTTGTTTGCTTGCTTTATGTATATTTGCTGCCTAGTTACCCCTTTGAAAGTTTTGTGCAATTCACGAATGGTCAGGCATTTTTTCAAAAAGATGCTCCTGAGGTAGTCACATACATGAGCTAGAGAGGGAAAAAGGGCAGCACAGGCAAGGTGGGGTGTCTGCCAGTCACACAGTACTGAGGCTATTTCCCTGTGAAATTTACGTTTCAAACAACATGATATGTTCATTCATTGGATAAATTGCCTTAAAATAACACCTATCCAGCTGTGAACTGTACATTTTGTACATCTCTGTACTGCTACTCATTAAAAATGTACATTGTTTTGTGTTTCCCAAGTACTGGCTTTTGTTAATCATTCTCGGGAGAACTCACAGTAGATTCAACTTTTACTAGATGTCTGGGGAAACAAAATATTCTGTCCATAGTTCTCTTTTCTTAGTTGTCCAGAACTATAGAAAACAATGATTCTATTAAACTGTTGCAAGAATAGGTACAAAAGCTAAATAGGTTCTTACATAAATTCTCAGTTCCTCTGAGTTCAAACAACCTACACCAGTTTATGACATTTGAGAATCTGAAACATAAATTCCAATCACTATTTTCAAATAGTAGTGAACCAGAAAGAGTGTGAGAATTTTGAGTTCAAAGCACAAAGTCCTGCAATTATGAAACTCAATGTATTTGTATATGCACATTTATGCAGATGGGCTATGGATTATTAGGCTTCTGAAGTAATATGAGCGAGGAATTTACTTCAAGATTGCAAATTCTCTGTGGTGTTTCTCACTTTCCTTGGAACACATCTAGAACAAATTTAATCATTGTGTATTTGTATCATTAAGCTAACCTTTTCGTTTTGCTCCACCAATGAAAACCTAGGCTCGTTCAACCAAAGAAAATAGCATTATCAAGGTGTACACCTGTGTAAACATAATTCAGCCTTTCATGCTCCTATGCCAAGATTTTTCTGTTGTAATAATTGAGTGATGATCTTTGTTTCTTTATAACTACTCTAAAGGCTGTTGTAAAATGTATTTCTGAAGTAAGTAGCAGCACAAGCTGGGTCTGGGGATTGACCGCCAGTATGATAGACTTAATTACTTCTGGTGAATCGAAAGGAAACAATAGCATATAATTGAATTTTAAGAACAAAGGATGCTAATGCTCCAATTCTCTATTATGTTTGTGCCTTTATAAATCTAGATTTCACAACATGATTAAAGAGAATCTAAAATATGAAGGAGCACAGCTTATTATACAAGCACATTTTGTCTGTACTTGAACTAAATGGCAGCCTTTGATCTGCTTAATGACAAATCACTTTTAACCGAGAACAAAGAAGTCTAACTGTAATTACCACTTGGACATTGGTGATTTGTTTTAGTAGCTCCTGTCAAAGAATAAAAAATAAATAAATGGAGCAGCTACAGCCACTTGCAAGGTGCTTATGTACTTAAAGTCTGTTGAGTTTTTAAAAGTCACTTCAGGTACTGCAGATAAATGTCCCTTTTTCTGATTCCCACCAAATAACAAGGAAGTTTGTATAAAATTTATTTGTGAACCAGCAGATTTAATCAACGCTGAATGTTCAGCTATTCTTCAGAAACCAATAAAAGCTAACAAATCAAGATTTTTACTGACATGAAAACAGTACTTTTTCTGGATTATTTCCCCTTATACATTTTAGAGTTTGGGGATACGTGATCTAAAATAAAGTACCAGACTTGAGGACTATGGAAGAAGTTGACTTTCTAGTAGACTTCTTTTGGATAATTGAAGAGTAAAAAGGATGAATATCAAGGTGACTAAACTTCCCTAACATTGCTGATAATGTTCTATAGGACACTGTCAAGTTAGGTTAAGTAACCATATCTTTTCCTAACTGCTAAAAATGATTGCTGCTAACTGCTAACAGACTGCTGCTAAAATGATTGCAGCATTAGCTCAGACATTATATTGTGCTGCAACTGGTTGGGAGGGAGTTAATTTTCTTCACTGCCTCCTGTATGGTGCCATGTTTTAGATTTGTGACAAAAACAGCGTTGACAACACACCAATGTTTTAGCTATGGCTGAACAGTGCTTACATAGCATCAACACCTTCCCTGTTTTTTCACTGTGTAGGCTGGGGGTGGGCAAGAGGTTAGGAGAGGGACAGCCGGAACAGCTGACCCCAACTGACTGAAGATATACTACATACCATATAATGTCAAGTTCAGCAATAAAACTAGGAGGGAGTTTTTCCAAAGTAACTGTTTCCTGGGGACTAGCTGGGCATCACTCAACTGGTAGGAGGTGGTGATTGCCTTTGCATCACTTGGTGCTTTCTTTTTTTCCCTTCACTTATTAAATTACTTTTATCTTGACCTATGAGCTTTTGTTGCTTTTGCTTTTCTAATTGTCTCCCCTATCCCACTGCAGGGTGGGGGCTTAGCTGTCAACCAGGGTCAATTCACAACATATATTCATGAACTACAAATATACAGTGTACAAAGGACCTAGGATAAAATATTAAATGTGACCAAGCAGGGGATATTTGATCTTTAGATACTGGCCAGTAGAAGGGTCAATGTTAAACATCAGTAATATAGCAGGAGAGCAGCTTTTTAACTTTCTTCTCCAGAAGAAAAACCATGAATCTTTAATCAAACTAGCCTTGTTGTCTTGAAGAATTACTGTAATTGGAAGTACTCTGAAGTGTTTCCAAATGTGTACACTGAATTGTGAGAGAGAAAAATTAATACATAGTGCCTGATAGAATAAACATTGCACAATATATGAAGATGACTACAGAAGTCTAGGAAGGTGTCTCAACCATTTATAAACTTTTTGCCATGAAGCCATACTAAGATGCTATACAAAGCACTTTTATTATATCAATCTTCAGTATCTTCCCTCTATGCCAGCCAGCCATGCAGATTTTTCTCTGCCTTGTAAGCCTTTGAAGCTTGACTGCTGAGTGAAGTAAATCCAAGCTTCTTATTTTTCCCATTTTCCAATGCCAAAATGCATTTCTGTCAGAAAACTAGAAAAGCCTTCTGATTTTATTCTGCTCAAGTCTGCTACTTTCATTTTAGTCTTTCCTATGACTGATATATAGCAGAAAAACAAAGATAGTTCTAATACAGTCTATTAAAAGCAATATCCCAAAAAAAAGAATCCTTTCCATGGAATACTTCAAAGAAGTAGCACCACTGCTATCTTGTGGAGAACATGAAGTTTATAGAAGATGAGGATGCATCTTCCCTGAACATATTTGAGTAAATTCTTTTAAGCGTACTACTTCTGGTCAACAGCATCAGCAGCACCACTGAAGAAATGGAAAAAGAGAACTGCTGATTCAAAGGGTTGTATTCCTCTTGCCTAACATTTACCACACAAAAGCTTGCCATCTAGTCTATGCTAGTCACATCATCTCCCTCTATTGTCAGTGGAAGACAATATAATTTTCTGGAGATGATTTCAATATCCCTATTTAAGACCACTGTAGAATGAAGCCTAACACCCTCTTTCCAATGATGGAGAAGGCTGTCACTCTCCACTGACCAGAGAAGAATCTTATGTCTGACTGTCTAAAAAATGGATGTGTTTTTTGGGTTTTGTTTTATTTGGGATGAATCATACTCAAAATCCACAAAGCTCCTGGCGGTCCATACATGTCCCTGAAATTGCAGGACTGGGATCATAATATAATCTACCAAGCATTTTTCTTCATTTGCTCGACTCACTTGTTTGCCAAGACATTCACTTTATACCTACATCCTGTAGTCACCACACACAGGTATATTTTGGCCAACAGGATGCTCAGCAAACTAATCCATTGGGTTCTCCTGATGTAGGGCTCTGGGCTCAGGAGGTGTCCTTCAGCTGAGCAGACTCTAGTACTCTTTTTTTGCACCTTTGTCACACTTCCTTATCTTTTTAAGAGAGGGGACCTTGCAGTTGCTGAAGGCAATTTCAGGAACAATGCATATCCCTGGCACCACTTCCCAATCTTTCAAACAGCTTTTACTCATTGTTTCTTAAGTACCAAGTTCCTGCTGCACTCTTAGATCACCTACTCCCATGGTCCAGTAACAGTGATAGCAAACAGATGCTTATGTTTGATGAAAGGTACTGAGAACTGGCCCATCCTTTAGCTAGTACCATAAATACAAACACACAAGAGAAAAATGCCAACATACATTTCCTGGCCTCCTCATTCTTGAGAGCTCTCAGTGGCCACGTCAGAATCTGCTACGGATCCTCCAGGATCTTACATTTTATCTTCTCACTTGCCTCTGGCTCTCTGTCTAAAACAGTGGATTTCTTTCTCTGTCTCCCATTTTACAAGCTGAAAGATGCTTCTTTGTGGACAGTGCTAACTGATCTTAATGACCAAGTCAGTACTATGTACGGATGAATCTATTAAAGCATTTAAAATATATCCTTGCACCTTCTATATGTGGAAAGGAGAAATAAATGGAAAGAGGAATACTGGCTTGTTTAGGTAAAATGTTGTAAAAGACAACCACGTCATTTTTTTTAAGTTTACAACAAAGAGTAGCATATGGCAATGTACATTGGTCATCATGGATATTAATCCATGGAGACTAGATTGGATGGGACTGGAAAGGAAAATGAGAAAATACACAGGAAAAAATATATCTACAAAAAAGCGAAATCCAAAAGAAGTCTGGACATAGAACAAGATCTGGAATCACATGCTTTCTCAAAGGACTCCCTCTGGAATCCTACATCATATCTCTCTTTCTCATCCTTTTCTTTCTCCTGCAGAATCAGTAGCAGCACTTCCACTTCCCAAGCTTGTCTGCAGGTGTGCAAAATTCCCTGGATACTACTGTAGGGCTCCAGTTTTGTTTCCAAAACATAGGATCTCTGACTACTATCACTGCTTGCTCTCTGATTCCACACAGAAGGCCTGTCAGTTTGAGAGCATTTTGAGCTGGAGGTTACAGAAAAGTAGGGCAATGTTTTCTAATGAGATACTAGAATTAGCAGAAGGCTCTTCTGAATGCAAAAGGCACAGCATGAGCTGAGCTACTTTCAGAAGTCTGCCCCTCTTTCAGCTTTACAGCTTGTGTGTAATGTCTGTTCCACTTTGGGAAGCCTCTGTGTTGCCATGGGCAAACTGACATTTAAGTAGAGAGTTCATTCAAGACTCCAGGTAATCATTCTCATGTGCATTTACCTCCACCCTCCCACAGAATACCTGTGTCGCTCATTTTGTATGAGAGCAGTTAGGTGACGGACCACATCCTTTCCTAGTATTTCAATTGTGTTTTCTGTACATTTGCTCGAGCTAGTCACCACTTCATTTGAAACTTCATTCAGTCTTCTCCCACTCCTGTAGAATTAAGTAACTTCAGGATCTACTTCCTGTACCAGGTCATCACAGAAGATCACCACCCAAACCCTCCTGTCCCATGGAAGCACATGGCAAAAATCTTGGCTCCCCAGCCCTGTTCATCCATCACAATGGCTCGTTCCATGCAGTTGAGCCAGTAAGCCATAAAATTCAGGTGTATCATTCTCCAGAACAGTGCAGATTATCTGTTCCTAAGAGATAGCCAAGTATCAGACTATGTTCAAAATGTTGGCTTGGTTCTGGGATGTGGCCTGCTTCTGCAGTACTTTGCTGCCTAAAATCCAGTTGAGTTTTAAGTAAATGATAAACCAAGTGTTTTGTTTTTTCTCTTTAACTATCCTCCCATTCAATTAGTTGAGATCATAAGAAGTTTTTAATCTCTCTAATCTGACTGTGCTTTTAAGAAAAAGTGTGATTAAGTCCAAGAACATGCCTTCAAGAGTAAGAGGAGATGGACTGGAGATGGAATGGCAGCTATAGAGTCATAGAAATCAACAGGTATTAGAAGCATCTATCCCATCCTTAGCTTTATATAGGTGCTGTGCATAGGTGTTTCTCCTATCCGCTACTTTCTACACAAAATGCATTTCACAATGACTTTGATTTCACATTAAAGCATTCTAATCCACGAGGAGAATCTATTTGCCTGAAGGTATGAGGGAAAGTAAAAGAGAGGCAATACTGTCAAAACTTGCACAGTCCTGCTAATGCACAGGGAAAATCCAGCTGTCTCTTTTCCAGTGACAAAGTTATGGATAGTCTAAAACTGCCCCAGGCAATAAATTTACTGTATACTGTACCACTACATGTTAGAAAACTCATTTTGAGTTAAGAAGATGAAAATAAATCAGTTTTGTAAGCTTGGTATAACAAAATATTTTCCTTTCAAAAAACATAGTTTAACAGTGCAGCTTGAAAACCAATGCAACGCCAAGTTCTAGATTAAAAAACAACCAATTATAATACAAACACAGCCTGTCAAGAGTATTTATCATAAATAGGGCAACTTGAGAGCTTTTCATGTTTCAGACTGTAGTTTCAGCATGCCTTTGATTTTCAAACCAGAATAGTCATCCTAAGAGATTTCAGAAATAAATCCATTTAAAGACAGAAGAGTACATGTGCAGGTGTCATGGCAACCCCACCAAGGCAGTGCAGATATTGGCACTGCTTTTACTGAAGTGTTTCATTTTCCTTCAGATCAATGAAATGTCTACTAAATGCTTTTTACTTCATCAAACTAAATTTAGACAAATGCAACTGTTGTCAACAATGCACTGTAAGAAGCCTTTCCAGCAGGTCCTTTTGGATCCTTTTGTAGATCTCCAAAGCAAGTTTGTTGCCTGACTTAGATGACATGTCATCAGGTTAAAAAACAAAAAACAACAAAAAAACCAAACACAACAAAGCACACCAAACAAGCAAACAAAAAGCCAACAACCAGAAGTTCAGTTAATAGTTAAAAATGGTGCATATCCATACTGGGTCCATTGTGCTCCATAATCAATAGCACAGCACTGGTCTTCACCAAAGGGCATTCATCTGTTCTTCTGATGGATGCCCAAAATCTGTATATGTTTGAAAGCGTTGGGTGACACCAGTCAGCCAGTAGCTGCACTCAGAGCACTGAGTGATCATGTAACACCCCGTGGTCGGTGACCCCTTCCTTCCGCAGAGTTCAGGGTGCAAATATATGCATGCAATTGCACTTTTCTCAGAATGAATTTCTGATCTACTTCATACTAAAAAGCACATTTTTAGAGAAAGATAATATGCTTATGTTTGACAGATAAAGTTTAGTAACACAACATAAATTATCAGTGCAGACAAGGAAAGCTCCATCATGGAGCACACAGATTTTTACAGTCTCCGAAATTTCACCCTTCCTTCAGACTTCCACAATCTTTAAAAAGCACCTGCTTATCAGCACATACTCTGCAGCATACTCTAAGGGCTCTCTCTGATACAGCACAAAAAAGATAATTTTGTTACAGGAACTATTCATTATGAATTCACAGCGCCAGATAAAATCTGCAGGGACAATTTGCAAGTGAGATGCTTACTAAATGTGGTTACAATTTTTTTTGTCTTCCCTGAAGACTTACTACAGCTAAATGCATCTCTGTCACTTACTCATTTCTGAGAGATCAAAAGGTGAGCAGAAAATCCTGCTTTCCACTTCGCAGAGTGGCTATCATATGCATATACTGCACTTCCTTCATCTGAGAAACATCTTGTCAATGCAGACATTTCACATGCATGATAGTTAAATTGGACAACATTCAGTTCTGTGGGACAGAAAGGGGAATGCTTCTCCACATTATGGAAGAAATCAAACATTGGGTCAAAGCTACAAAGAATATGATGGTTTGCTTCCTTTTCATTTGCCACCATAATTACTTGTATCTAAAATTTAACAGAAACATGAAAAGCCCCATAAGTGCACACTTGGTGTTAAACATTTATATCTGCACTAAATATTTCACAATAAATATTTTAATGCAGTGCAAAGCTAAACACATTCCTGTAGCCTTATTTTGAACATTTTTCTGTATTTCATGGGCAGAAATCAATGCCACACTTTTCGCAGGTTCACTAATGTTAGCTCTCAACTCATCTGCAACTTAGAAGGTTCTCTCTACAATCTGTGGTCACTATTATGCAAAGTTAAAATAGGGTGTTTCTGGAGTTCAATGTACAGACATTAGTACACAGCCATACCAGTATGTCTGTACGTGTGTTCCAGTACAAAGAATTACAAAGCAGTCAATCAACTCAAGAAGTTTGAGAAATGTATACAAAGCAAAACCGAAAGTTTAGCCCATTAAAAAAACATTATTGCTCATTCACCATGTTGTATTTTTCAGTAAATAGCCCCCATTCCCCAAAACACAAGTTCAAGAGAAAAAACTGCTGCCAGTTATTTCAAAGGAATTTTTTTCAGTAAGGCCCAGATTGTTCCAAATCACTAAACTGAAGATAATGCACAAACCCCACAACAAAGTTTTACAATTTAATTTTACATGCAATATTTTTCTCTGCCTATGTCAGAGTAGTAACCAAAATGCTGCCTTTTTATTTCTGCATCTTTCCCCATGTGAGAATAAGACTCTACATCACAAGAATGAGTAAGGGCTGAATAATATTATCCAAAATCCAGCTGCCATATGAATAGAAACAAAATAGTCATTACTAAAACACCATGGCATTTAGTTATTTATAGACTCCATTCAGACATCACCACTAGTAAGACAGCACATGCTACAAAGCACTTTTTGAATAGCCTTTCAGAGTACTTGAGAGACTTATTTTACAAGCCTGGACCACCATCCAGAGAAGAGTCGTGTATATAAGGGTAGAAGTAAAATACAACAGACAAACACATACACTTGAAGAAATAAAGGACATCTAATCACTTTTCATATAAAAGGGGTGTTGAAATGTTTTCCTGTAATGCTGACATTCACTCTGACAGCCCTTCGCATAGAAGACCTATTACCCTCAGAGATGTAGCATTTTTGAAACATGTGCTACTATTTTTTAAGAGACCACTTGAAGAAAAAGAAAACTGCTTATCTCCAGCTGGCATACCCAATTCATTGTATGTGTTTTTCTGGCAGTAAAGACTACAAGACAAACTTCACTAAGAAGTATCACTTTCCCTTTTTGACCTGACCAATTAATGTTTTCAGTGTGGTCCTGCCTTCAGGGCAAACTGATGAAATAATGACTTTGCAAATAAGTGGATCTGTTCAAAAAAGAACATGTGAAATCCTGTTTCCACAGATGAAAGGAAGAATCAGGCAACAGGGAGTTATGACCAGCGATGTCCAAAAGCTTCTTTTAGGCTGTTCTTGGTCCAAAACCTTCTCCTCTCATTGCTTTTTTCAAGGAGTGAGAAAAGACAGAGACTCCCAGGCAAGCACAGCACAGCATCACCTCCCTGGAAGCAGATCTGCCTGCACAGCCAAAGTAGCCTGCGCCACATTGCACCATTACTCTTCCTTTGCTCCGGGTCTCTCATAATGCTCTTTTTTCCTTTCTCCTCCTGGTGCACACACAAACTTGCCTACACAAGCCAGTAGCCAGAGGCCACTATACAAAAGGTAATTTGGGCTCCCAAACAAACTCACATCTGTGCTTCAGCTTCAGAAGTGCTGTCCATATACTCTGCTTCACAGGCAGTAAGCCATGCTCCTGACCGGCCAATGCACAGGTCTCCTGCTCTGACAGGTCGACAGGCAAGAGAGGCCATGGGGCAAAGGGCCTGCAAGCAAAGATCTTCTTTCTGATAGAAGTGGAGAGATTATTTCCTACCATTTGTCCTGGAAGACACAATGTTCCCCAAAAGTGGGGAAGGAATCAGTGACACAGCAATTTCGGCCAGAGGCAGAGATCTGTGGTGACAAGTTATAACAAGGTAATGGGGCAACGTGAATGATGACTTCATCTGCCAGGCAGCTCTGTTGTCAGTGTGCTACCAAGGCAGTGGCCACCTGCCAGACCTAAAGGTGCTTTGCCTCATAAACACACCAAGATCCTGGGAAAGCAATATTTGATACAGTGGTTTTTTCCACCTAGATTTTTACATGCAAAAGAAGCTGTGACTTCACCTTGGCTGTTTGTGTCACTTCTGTTGTCTACAATGAGATAGATACATAAACATCTGAAGACAGGAACTGACACAGCAGCAACAGCTGTAGCACCTCTGTTCAGAGATTAAATGAGGACAGAGAATAATCACTGGTGTTTGACTCTTCCCCCATTTTTCTGCTTTTGGGACAAAGCTCCATATTGGGTGAGTAGACTGTGTACACAACAGCAGTGGTGATAATAGTGAAATGAGGACTGTAGGATCATTTCATAAGAATGATACTGTGCTCTACAACTACCTAGTTCATGAGCCACACATGAAGAAGTTTATTAGGGTACCCCCCCTTTCATTCTTTCTCTCAGATGCATGTTTGTATACACTGCACTTCCACATTTACAATCCACCAACAGCCATTACACATGCGTCTTAACCAGTGTATCAAAAACCATCAGTAAAGGTCAAGAGAGAAAACACCATCACTTTTTTTTTTTTTTTTAATTTTCTCAATACCTTTTAAAACATTTTTATGTAATATGAGATCAGACTTTGACCTAACTTTCACATCCTTGGTTGATACTCGGATTAGCAATGCTGTCTGATGTATAATATATGCCATCAGATTGGGTGTGGGGACTTTACTATTTTCAGGACAGAATCACTGATGAGACATTATTCACCCAATAATTTTTCACTCTTATTGGCCAGGCTGCCTCACAGCACTGTCCATTTGTGTCCTTAAACTCAACATTCACTGTGTGAGATTTCAATTTCATTTCTGCACCTCATACATATTGCTCATGTGATTTCTTTATGTTCCACATAAATATTAGTCAATGGGGCTATCAGCCACAGGTATTATTTGATGTTATAGTATTGCACAAGTCTAGTATATACATGACATCTAGAACAGTGCTAATAACATCACTGTCAAAATGAAAGCTGAATGTGGTATCAACTCTGCACATTTTTTAAGATCCTCTGCCTTCCTACAGATAAAAATTTCTAAATTGGAGACACTACAAAGAGTTTAAAGGCCAAGTCTTTGTCTTTCCAGTCATTAGATGCATTCCTGAAATGACTGTAAAATTAGAGGTTCTATAAAAAACAAATGTTATTCTACACTATTGTTTCCAAAGGAAATATGTAGTGATATAAATTAAACATGAAATGCAAAACATTGCTATGAGGCTACTGAGTCAGAACTAGAAATGCAGATAATTGATGAGAATATCTGTCTTTGCATATTCACCTCTCTCTCCAGTAGAAGCCATTAATCTGTAAATGTGTATGAAAAGGACACACAAGTCAGCACACAAAGAGCCTGTACTAAGGACACTAGATAAATTAAGGACACCTCATGTGTCAGCATGAGTAACCCATTTTATACTTCTTATCTCTCCAGGCCACTTCTGCACAGTCCTCTTTCTGCTCCTGTTACAGGGACAACCAGGGATTCCTGGGACAGAGGAAAAGGAGAATCCCAGCCTCTATTCCAAACCATTTCAGCATTTTCTAAGTGTACATTAAGACATCTTAGGTTTTGATTAACCTATAAAACATTTGGTCTTGTAGATAGATATGCTTAAATGCCACAAAGGGGGAAAATCATAATTATGAATTGAGTCTTGTTAAGGCATCTTGTCTTGCTTCTGGCAGCAAGTTCTCAGTCTTTTCTTTCCCACAGTGTTTAGAGTGAGGAGGAGATATATCTGTACTTTGAAGCTAAACAAGGTTTTTTAACAAGACTAATTCTGATTGTAAAAATAAATAGTAAAGTGAAGGAATGACAATATCTAAGGGTTCTTACTTATCATCTCCCCTAAGGTCTTCAAACACTTCAAAAACGTAGTAGACTCTGTTACACCTTAAAACATGCTTTGTAAGGAACGTTTCCAAGCAGCTCATGGGTAGCTGGATATTTGAAATTCCTTAGCTCTTCCCCATACCAAACATAATTTTACCAGGTAAAACAGTTTCAGTATAAAAAATGTAACTCAAGCCAAAACTTTTTTCTAAGATCCAAGTCTTTGTGTCTAATTAAAATGGGCTGTGTCTCTTCACCGAAGGGCTAGGCTGCACTTCACACACTTGGAGTGAAATACATCACTCAGTTCTTTTAGTTCCTTCCAGGACCCTCACCTGGATTTTGAGGAAATCTATCTACATTTTTATTCGTGGTTGCAGTCAGGAAGCTCTGCACTGCGAAACCAGTGTGTTTCCTCAAGCTGCAAAAGCTGTGCAGCTTGATGACTGCATACATTGTCACTTCCTCTTCTCTTCCTTCTCAACCACCTTATGGACTTCCAGGTGACTATTTGCAGGCTCTGGTGTCACATCCCTTCCACAAGAAAACCCGGAAAGCTTCATATGTAACTAGTTCTCTTACTGAATTTCTCCTGTCTGAAAAGGAACTATATCTCCTGCCTCCGGCTACACAACTCCAGCAACCACATCCCACACAGAGAAACCTTTGAGACAGTACTACCCTGACTTACACATTGGAAATTTAAGGCACAAACAATGAGGTTGACTGAAGATGTCTTTGTCTTAACTGCTCTTCAGTAAGCTTTTCAATGAAAAAAGTTTTGAAAAAAGTGTATGATATTTGTAATATTTTGTCTGAAATACTTCAAGTTTATAAGTTTTTCATGAGTTTGAAAGTTTACATTAAAATATCATGAAAACCAGACTGTGTTTGGGTTTTCTGGTTGAAAATTTCCACGAGAAAAAATAAAGTCAAATTAACCTTATATACAGATCAACTAATGATAAAGGAAAACTACAGCAGAGCTGAAGGGCATTCCTGCAGTTTGACTTTAACTTGATCATAAGATCATCCCAACGTAATCCTTCAGACATACTAATAAATATATAACTTATCTGGGAATAATGCAGTAATATTTACTACCCTGAAAACAGGAAAGGCATTTCACTGCTGAAAAAAAAATAGTAAAGGTGTGGGGGTCTTATGTACTCCAAATCACATTTAAAATCTATTTACTCAGATGTATGTGAAAATAATATCTGTTTTCCAGAAATATCTTGTCTCTGATGGAGGATCTTGCTCTCTTTTATTTCTGTTCTCACTCCACAAAAGACTTCATAAGAGCACAGATTTCCTTTAGTTAATATTAAAAAAAAAAATCTCTAAAAATTCCATGGGTATGAGAGCTGATTTCAAGAGCTAAAAGATCCTTAAGCAGGAACTTATACTCAACAGAAAACACAGCTGCAAAGTTTACATCTCGTAGGACTATAGACAGCAGCTGTGTTTAAACCATCAGCCAGCAACTGCCCAGAAAGGCAGCTCCAGCTCTTTGAGAACTGCATTAAAATCTTTTTGGTAAAAGCCTATTCCTGAGCTGCCTTTCAGTCATCACCTCCCGCTACCCAAACTACATTTCAGTAATAATCACTCCAAAACTTGTAGCTCAAAAGGATTTGCCCTCATCAGGGAACAGTGACTGAGCAAATTCTGAGCCAGCAAGTGCCAGCTAAGGGGTGAGCTTTCACTAGCCAGCTCGGGCAATTGTACAGTTTGCAGCCACTGAAGGGGAAAGCACTTCCCCTTACAAAGCTCTCCCCACTCATTCCTCACACTCCCTCTGCGTCCTTCGCATCCGTTCTGCTGTTTTCAGATTTCATTTGTGAATTAAATCAATTTGCTAACCTAGCAGGAAAGTAACCCAGCAAAAACAACTGGGTAGTTTTTTATAGAGCTATTGAGTTGAATGGCTTCACAAAGCACAGTGCAAGTGCCAGAGCCGCGAGGGAAGAGGGGGGCATGGGGGTCAACCTGCAGGAAAACGCAAGAGAAGAGGTGGAGAAACACATCCCCCTCACAATAGAAATGCTACACTGGATCAGCTCAGTTGCTCCTGAAACAGCAACCTAAACCTAACACTATACCTAACCCTAACAGATTTTTTTCCTCCGCAAATAAATACAGGGTAACGCTCACAATTCACATGTAGTTAGTCAAGGCAAACTTTCTTATATGCTGTCAGATCACTATAAATGGGAAATATACATTGTTTATTATGAGAGATCCAATTTAGCAGTTTCTAATTACTCAAAAGTTAATGGGCTTAATGGCTAATTTCCTTTGCAAGACTTCCACTGACTTCAGTTAAATTAGGACCAAAGTCTGGAACTTTACCATTGTATTGTCATTACTTAGTCTTAGATGCACGCCTACAAACATAAAAATACCACCAGTATCTGATATCGAGAAACATCTTTATGCAAATAAAGCATTGTTTTGATATGCATTGCTAGCATATTCCTATTTCTTCTGTTATTCTTGATTCAGGCATTATCCCTGGTGGGTTTGAGCAAATGAAAACATAAAGCCACTTGCACTAGAACACTTGTCAACTCAGTTTTGCATGAAGCATGGCCACAGAATAATGAATTAGAATATTCTGGCTTTGATGCCAGGGAAAAATGAAATTAAACTTTCACTTATAGGTGTATTTGTATTACAAATAAATACAATACTGCCATGAAACATTTAAGAGCAATGAGCTAGGACATAAATGAAGTGGGAATACTGCAGTACTTTTACAGTCAGTAATTAGTAATGAGAAGCACACAGAGCTTGCAAAACAGCTACATATTTTTTTCTTATCTCACTGAAAGTCACAGTCACAAAACTATTATAAAAATATTAGTAGAATTAGAGTTTTGATGCACTCTCTAAAGCCATTTTCTTTGATGAAAGCTTTATCAAAATTAGGGGGTTTTTCAGCAACCTTTAACTATTCCTTCCTTTTACACTGCCAAAATCATGGGTATAGATCAAGTCACATTGACAAAAAGAACAGGAGAAATCTATATTTTAAAAAGCAGGTCATTCTTATTTCTTTTTCCTTTGGGTTATGTTACTGAACAGCACTGCCGTGCCTACTGTCCAAGAATACAATCTGTACTAGTTTCTTGGCTTTGTTAGTCTGTGTGGCTTACACTAGCACAACCTTCACTGACATTTCCTGAATTTAAATACAGGCAAACTAGAAAGATACACTTCAGAAGTTCCCATGAGCAAATTAAAGTAGAACATGCTACTTCATATTTCAGATATCTCTCAAAAAAATGCATTACATAAATGAACAATGCCTAACACCCACCAAAACTCCAGCTAGGGTAGAATTGTGCAAACGAGATTGCTCACAGAGTATTGGAGTATGCTGAATAGAAGTAATTTTGCCTTTATAGTACCACAATTTTAGCTCATCATAGCTTTGCAACAGGTTTTCCTGATTAATGAGGAAGTTCCTGAAATCCAGCTTCATCATACATATTTATTCACTCAATGTTTAGCAAACACACCCACAACACGGAGCACATGACAAGGCTGCAGAGCACTCTGGTCACAGCCAAGGCTCAAGCTGTGACGCGAGGGCTAGGCTGGCATAAAAGGAGGTGCTGCTGAAAGCTCCTCTGCTTCGTCTCTGATGGGATGTGCCCTCCTGTCACTTCCCTTCCATTAAATTAAGACCCCCTGAATATGCAAGGTAAATCATTTAAGCAGAAAATTAACCTTGCTGGGGAAAAAAAAAAAAAAAAAGAAAAGAAAAGAAAAAGGTGTCTTCTCTTTGATTATGCAGTGAGCTGGCTAACCCTGAAGACAACAATCTGCAAGATTTGCGGATCCATGGACGGTTGGTCACCTGTCACAGGGAAGGATAAGCAGACTGGCTCTTTCCAGTGCCACCTTCCCATTAGATCAACTTAAATGTAAGGTCACACTGCATATATGGTGCAGTTTCATTCAAGTCCTTTTTGCTAGGGGATGAACAAAGACCAGGGAACCCTGGCAGCTGAGGTGTGCATGGGACTTGTGACTCATTTGATACTGAAGGCAGAAGCTGTGCTGTGCCTGAGGAAGGGAAGCAGACAAGTCTTATGGCTGGGGTGATTGAACGACCTTCTCTAGATTCAGGTTCTGTCCCATTCATCTCGCTCATGTGTAATAAGAAAGAGGTCATTAAGGCAACTCCTCAAATGTGGTCACCAATCATGCACACCCCATTGTTTAGGTGCTTGGCTTGAGTGACTGATGTGATAAGTAAAGCTGCAAAATTTTTCAACAGGATATATCTTCCACCGAAAAATCCTAATCCAGTGAGACAGAGCCATCAGTGGTACTTCCCCCCCCAGCCTGTGCAGGTGCATAGCCCACTCCCAGCCCCTGCCTGCGCTCGCCCCCAGAGCTGCAGCCTTGTCCCACCAGCTGTGGATCCCAGCTCAGATGCCCCTTCCTCAGCACCCATCTTGCAGATCAGTAGCACCCAGTGTCCCTCTGAGGTGGGGATGCCCATACCTCGCCAAGCACCAACACCAAACTACACATTGCCGTGTCTTTTGCACAGGAGTTGTCCAGAAACTGAAAGTCTGATTTCACTGTCAGGCTACTGCAGGCTTTTGACAGGCTAATTTCTCAGGAAACCTTCGCACAAAAAGCAGTAACACAGTCATTAATTATTCCTTCAGCCTTTCTTAAGTGATATCCTTAAGAGATCCGTCAGATACTCTCAATGTACTTGACCAAGCATGCAAATATATCAGCTGAGCCCTCCTGAGCCTACTCTTGACCATTCTCTTGGAAAGCACATTTCTGAGGTCACAGTACACTGATTATCCATAGTAGGAAAAAGGAAAGGGTGAATTATTCAGAGACTTTATTTAATGTACTAAGATCTTTAGTGGCCATTAACTGAGAAGGTTATTTTTTAGTTTATTCATGAATATGGCTGTAACTTAAGGGGTCATCCATCCAAATAATCTATGCATACTATGGCCAAAATTTATAAATACATACCAGAAAATAATTCCAGCACAATTAACTAGCTGCATCTTCTAATATAAAGCAAGCCAACAAGTCAGAAAAATGAGAAGTATATTTCCAGGGATTTTTTGGAGCTGCATGAGTGACACCTTCAATAAAAGATTGTTGTCAGCATTGTGTTCCTATAAAGTCCCAATTATACTTTAAATTTATTGGTTTTTCCAGATTTAATATAACTATTTTCTGCTTTTAGCTTCTGTTTTAAATTATAATCCCAATCAGGTAAATCATGCTGGTTACATGCATATACACTCTATGAGAAGAAAGAAAAAAGTGACTAAAATTAAGAATTTGTGGAAGCCTAGAAACATCTCTCTTCTCCCTTACATTTACGAGAAAAGCACTTCTGGAATGGGAAAGGATGCTATTTTAGACTTGGCCAGTTCTGGATTCAGGAGAAGTGGGTGCTGGTTTAAAGCCAGGGCTGGTTTCCCCTCTTGAGCTCCTAGGATGTTTGTTAAGCATGTTTGTGTGTATGTTTAGGGCAAATAGATCAAGCTTGTTGTAATATGAATTACTCAAATTATTGGTGTGATACTTAAAATGGATTATGAAAATAGCTATATTTAGTCTGCAGCTCTAAACGCTACATGCTTTCCTCACCATAGTAACATAAATGTCTTTCAAATGAAGAGAGGATAGGAAGGAGCTTGAATTCTTGTACTGCAGAGACTAAGAAAGTCCAGGGGGGAGGGAAAGTGCTCACTGCACAAGCTGATGAACTTCAGAGAGCAAATAAGAAAAAAACATATATCTATTTGCACTTATTCTGTTTAATGTTTTGCCAATATAGTGTTACAAACTTGTAGAAGCCTATAATAGAAAGAGTGAATACTCAATGAAAAAATGAAAATGTCTCGTTTTTTCCAACCTAAGTTAAATAGGCGAGTTATGGAAATCCATTCCATGGTATCCCAACAACCACAGCTAAGGAATGTTTCTTTTTCTGTATTTCACCCTTCATAGAGAGCAATTTAGTTATTCTATAAATGGAAGTGGGAAAAAAAATAAACTAGAACTTCAGTACATCATGGCCACTTGATGATGGACAGCTGGCAGAATATTTGGTACTAGAACACAAGATTCTGTTCAACTGAGTAAAGGTAAAATAATGAAAAATAGATCCTTCATGGCTGCCAAAATAAAAGCTGCAGCTGGAACAAAAGTATGATGAAGTTAGTGGCCTTTCAGTGCTGTGATCAGGTAGCATAAGTTACATCCTGCTGGCTTTCATTTACAGGTTTTATATACAGACAGTCAAGACCCAGGAAGGGGAATTTTACAACCTAGACTCAAAGTTAACATTTATACTGTATCATTAGTGACCAGGCCAGGAACAAAGTCAATGCCCAGTACTTTGCCTACAGTGGCTCTGCCTGGCCACAGAGTTAAGGTATAGGCAGCCTGCAGTCAGCGCACAGTAGCCTTGCTGCACAAAGGCAACACCAGGCAACCCCTTCTGCCCTCCTACGAGCAGAGGGCAATGCTGCCAGGCAGGGACTATTCCGTCCCTTCTGCTCAGAAGGATATGCAGGATACACGGAGGTGCTCAGGCTGCTGGTAAAACCTAGTTCACAACTGTGACCTGCTGTGCACCAGTGCTTGCTCTGAGCCTGTATGTGTGCATGGGCTTACAGACATATCGCATGGTTGCTAAGAGAGATCAGATAGTCAGTTCAACTGCAGACACCCTGTGTAGTCATCTAAAATTTAGAGTTGAAATCCATGCAGAGTGACTTTAAACTTGCCTTTGAAATGCAGTATTGATCTAGCTGATAGCTTTCATTTAGTGGTAGTACTTTAAGAGAAAATAAAAGTTAATTGTCTTATTTCACATGCTTCATAATTTCAATCAGTAACTCCAGACTGGCTACATAAAATTAAAAATACAAAACAAAACCAAACCACAAAGAAACCTAGGAGAACACACATCTACTAACTACTGCTTTGGAGGAATGTGGTGGAGCTGGTCATCCATGTTTGGCACTAGATCCACACTCTCAACTCAAAGCAGCATGACTCCATGTGGCCTAAGAGGGGATTATAGTGTCTCACAGTATTGTATGCTATTATTATGGGATATACTATGAGTATGTAAAGAATTGGATCATGACCACATTACGCACCCACTCCTGATGATTCTTTGTTTACCTGTAGATTATCAGCAGTTGTGATCCCAAACTCTTTCCAATATATGTGTAGATCCTTCATGGAGTTCTCTGTACAGTCCACATCTCTAATATTTATTGTAGTGGTAAGTAGCAGAGACAAGAGTGGTGAATTCAATATATCAGGTACTTCAGCTGTACAGATTCCAATTATTTCACCATCAATTCATTAATACTGCAGGACTAAAAATACCTTGCAGGATCAGAGTTTTTCCTTGGTGTAGTGTTATCCTCAATAAGCAAAAGAAAATAATTGTGAGGTACAATATGGTGAACAGTCATTTAAAACTATGCAATAATGCAATATCATCCATTTTGCAAGATTTTGTGATTGAAAGGGAAATAGGACTAGGAAACAGCTTTAGAAGAAGAGAAAACTCAACAATCTATTACTTTTTACTGAATTTCCTGTTAATGTTACTAAGGCAATAAGGAAAGATACCTTATTCTTAAGTATAAGTCCTTTGAAAATAGGCCTACAAATACTTTTGTTTTTCCTTTTGATTTCACTGCGTTGTAAGCAAATCCAGGCTTGAAAATGCCAGGCATCAGGACAGTCTGTGTAGGTGTTTAGATTGCTGTAGAACTGGTCTAATTAAAAATAAATACACAAATAAAATAAATGCACCTCACAACACTGCTTTAGAATAGCCCTTTTCTAGGACAGAGCTTTAGGTGCCCTGCCCCACTCTCATCCTTACACAGAGCTGCGGAGGGGTAACCTAGACTTCCAGAAATGGCAATTTTCCCTTTCTGTGGCAATGTGTCTGTGGTGTGAAGTCTGCCCCACTAATCCTATGCCCCTCATTCAAAGATTGCAAGGTTTTTTTAAAAAAAATAATTTTTTTTTTAAAATCTCTCCTCTTAGCTGAAATATGGCTATTTGCAAGCCCATTTTACAGAGTACCTCTGCAGCAGTCTCAGACCATTCCAGTTTCTGCTACAAGCAGCACACTTGTGGTTTGAGAACCTGGGCACTGTTTCATGCCCTTCTCTTAGTCACAGAACTGACACAAGGAGTTGAAACTGATGTACAACGCTTCCTGAGCAGCTGGTGCTCATCCCTTGTGCAAATCTGTCTTGATAGTTAGCTGATACTAGCAAACCAAGTTGAAAAACTTGTGTTAGGATTCTTTATTATAGCTGTACATGCTACAGAGTCTCTAGAGAATAAAGCAATCACTGTGTACATATCCATTTAACATACTAACGTTGGAAGAAACCTGTATTTTGCAAATACACTTTAACTGGATTGTGTATGTACTGTACGCCACATATGTTCATGTTCTGTTCTTGCCAGGAAAAGTAAACCACAGAAATCCATGCAAGCATAAAAACTCATTTCAGAACTGCCCTGCATCATTTAAATGGTACAGACTATAAGGTTTTTTTAAAGATAATCACTTTCAGTGACTGATTATAGTTTTCATAATAATTCAAAATACTGTTTCTACCCAATCTAAGCACTTCTTGGAGAGACAAATTTCCAGAAATTAACTCCGATTGTCCTTCCTTGATAAATTACTCTCAACCTCAGGTTTGCGTTTTTTGCCGTTGTACTCTACAGATGTTTTATCATTCTTATTTCTGATCAAGGCTGGACCGTTTGGGAATTAAATTTGGTTTTCAAACACTGCAAAACTTAACATTTAGGAAATCTATACTCTTGTTCACCAAACCACCAAATCAGCTCTATTTCTCAATTTTACTAAGTACAGCTGGCTTGAGAAACAATTCCTAAATTTAGACTACAAGTAGATTGCTTGAGAAATAATTAAGTATTGTTACATGGTTCAAAAAAAAAAAAAAAAAAAGGCTGTCAAAGACTCATCCCACTCTGAGTAGGGGTGTGGGTAATTACATACTCATTTCAAAGTAACTGAGTTTGATCAGTCACTGCAATATAAGCATCCTGGAACAAAAGTGATCTGTCTCAACTAAGAGTAATAGCAAAAAAACAAGACCTCAGCATTCTGGTTAACGCTTCAGCCGTTGGAAGACTGGATTCAGTGTTCAACGTACCTTTATCTGGTAAACTAAATTTCCATTTCCCTCCATTTAAGGTAAGCAGCTCAGGTCAATATAGAATTGTCATAGTTTTTCTGTGGGATTTCACAGAATTAAACATGGATACATACTTTGTATAGCATTGCAAGTCACAGTTCTCAGGTACATATAAACTTATGTACACAGAGCAGATCTGACACAAAGCAGAAGTACAAATTCCATAAAAGAATATAATAAAATCTACCTGTGCACATTCAGTTGGTGTATTTGGACTTCTGCCTGGCTGTAACCCAGTCATGTATCTAGAAATTCCAGCCAATGTACAAAATTCCTCTGCCTGAGCAAAAAATCACGGCCGAGAATGAGCAGAGTACAAGGATAACTATAGCATATGGTTATCCCTACATCAGTAGGAGTATGAACACATATTTTTATAAAACAAAGATCTGAGGTTTGGCCTCTTATAGAGTAAAAAACTATTTGGTTATGATGTTTAAAAATATTTAGCTCTATTACTGCTCATGGCAGCGTATTCCACATACTAACAGTATGCTATGTGGAACAGGCTTGATATCTAAAAACTACTTTATCCTGAGAGTTAAATCAGCACATTTAGCAAAACTGCCTCAAAATTTTCCCATTTTTGAGTTAGTGTAGATTTAAGAAGATGGGATCATCTTCTAGAATAGCATAACGAGCATAAAAGAAAAATAGGATTGCATTTATGCGGGGGGGAAATATGAAGCCCATCTAGAAAGACTGACACTTCTGTGAACACATCTACTAGGACAATCTCTCCTTTCACAGGCTGTAGAATCTGTGTTAGTGTGAAACATGATGAAATGAAAAACATGGATGTGAAATCAAAGAAAATTTTAGTACAAGGTCACAAAATGTATCAAACATCACTATGTTTTGACACAAAAGGTAGAATTTCTCTGAAATCCACAGTTGTCTTTTTAAATACACCCGTCAAATAGTGCTTAAAAAAATACAAGTGCTCTCATTCAAACTGGAATAAGTCCAGAAAATACAGCAAGAAGCAAACTACCTCCTGTGCAAATATAGATATCCTGCATTATTTTTCATTTAAGCTCCTCCACATTCCCAGTCCTTGTTGTTACCCATATGTTTTTCCTATAGTATTATTTTTCATATTAAAAAGCAACTAGATTATTCACATCAGACACACATTTCTGGGCCTTTCACCCAAACTACCTAATATACTCATTTCAGGTGGGGACTGTCAGATGGTGGGGAAATAATGAGTCTTCCCAGGAAAGGAGTGGATCTAAAGGGGTACACAGGAATACTGCACAGAAGATTTCTCCCACACAGTTGCTGAAGGGCAGGCATAGCCTCAGTCTGCCCCCATGGTATAACCGTACAGCCCTGGATGAACACCCCTGGAAGGGTGAGCTGAATGAATTTAAATCTGTTATTTCGTAGGGCACAAACTTAATGAAATTCTTACTGATTTAAACAAAGGAAAAATATTTATATGCTTACAGTTTTGTGAAGGGAGCAAAAGGCAGAAGGAGACCAGAAAATTTAAGTATCGTGCAGGAATAATGAAGGTAACTATAATAAACCTAATTTTTAATCCAGAATTGACCAAGGTTAAGCATAACATTTTTTAATTGGATTATTTTGCTGTTTGGCTGATTCCTTGGTCCATTCACTTCACATCCTCATAAACAGTTGAACTGACACAAATTCAGGGATGCTGTGCAGGTGGCAACACATGGCTAAAGGTTATGGGTGAGGGAGATTCTCGGTGTGCGCAGGACTTCCTTAAGAAAAGTTGTATCATTAAAATGAATGCATACATCTTCAAACACTGCTTATTGCTCCTTTCTGCAGCTCAGGAAAGGGAGTGGCATTTCACAGATGGAATAGCTTGCTGCCAACCAAACTGTGTGATCTCGCTCTCCCCCTGCCCCTGTCCCTGGTGATGCAGCCCCACTGTTTTCAGTACCTTGGAGATAGTTTAGCTCACTAACCTGGCAGAAGACTAAGTAGCAAGAATGACAGATCTGTGTTTGATCAGGGCAGCTGGCATTTAAAATCTCACCCTGAGTGTTGATTTCTGAAACACTTGCAAAAATCTAGTAGTTGGTCCAGGTACCATTCAAAAAAATCAAAGGAGAAGCAGATTTTTCACACTGGCATTCCGGCTTCCACATAGTCTCTGAGATATTTATGTGGAATTATAGGTCCCTCACCTTGCACTATCAAGTTTGATGATTGCATGCAACCAATGAGAGGGGCTATAGCCAGGGAGCAAGCTCTGCTCTACCCAGGGTTTGTATCCATGCCTCTCCACTGGGTGCCAAGGACACGCTCTCCTTCTCTCTATGTTCCCTGGGGAGGAGTGGAGCAGCCTCCTCCCCAACTGCCTTCCTTGGACTAAGCTGCCTTCCTCTCCCTCTCCTCCCCATGCTGAAGGAATTCAGTGTTTCACTCACACAGGAAAAAAAAAAAAGTAGTGAGAGCAGCCAAAGAAACTGGTTTAATGGATTCACCAGTTATCCAAAAAGAAATTAAAAGACTGGAAAGGTTAAAACTGTATGACAAGGGTGGTTTTTTCTGTTTCAATCACTTTATGTTAGATCGGGAGTTCTGCAGGTGACTTGCTGTACCAGCTTGGGCAGATGGGCCACTTAGTTTACCCCACAACAACATGGGATCATGATGCTAAATTCAAATTTGTACACAGTGCGCTGAGATCTCAGCGCCATCAAAGAAGTGGAAAAGCACAAGTATTCTAGTATTAGACTGATTTAAAACCCAGCAATGCAAAATGCTGGCAGGCAATTTCAAATGCCTCCAATTGTAAAACCTCTACAGCAGCTGTCGAAAAGTATAAAGGAAAAGCATGCAGCTAAATTTTATCATCTGAGGTGGGGGTAAGTGCTGTCACAGAGAGAACATGGTGTGAGAACAAGAATGCTAATAAGCATGCCAACTAGTAAAGGCCAAATGCAGAATGGATTTTTTTTCCCAAGTCTGGGAAGTGATTTTGCCAGTTTTTTAAACATTTTAAATAACGTGAGGAGCTTTGGCACTTGCAGAATATCAGAAGTCTGAAGAGTGAGAAAATATTTTCCTTTCTTAAAGGACAAACCTGCACAGAGGTGAAGGAAAGTCCTTTAATCCAGTTGCTCTGTGATGATCTCAGGAGAGCCTAAGGCCGCCGTTCCATTTCAATAAGCAGGCAAGTTGGGTCAGATGCCCTACCTGTTTCTGAAATGTTACCTGCCCTTGTGTAACCTCTAATTATAAGTTTCAGTGAGAGTCTTTATAAACTACATTGCAACTGGGTCTGTTTATGCATTGTAAGATTTTAAATGGTTCAGGAACTCTGATACATATGCATTCTTCTTTTGTCTTTCCCAAATTTCTCTTCCTGGCCCTACCTCAATTCAAGCAGGATCAATCCTTAAGAACTGGTTCATTCTATGGGGTACTAAAGCCAGGAGAAACATGAGTTGGAAGAATTTAAGAAGGTAACTAATAAAAGAAATTAGAATTATACAAGTGATTAGAGCAGAGTAAACCTGGGGTCCTCCTACATGATATTAAGAAGCAATCCACCTCCTTAGAACTGGACATCCAGTTCCTGACCATTTCACTGCAAGCTGGATATCGCTCTGCTCATCTAGCTTCACTTTACCATGCAACATTGTCACCTAGTTACTCAACAATGCAATGCAAGAGCAGTATGATTTGATGCAAGATTTCTGCAATCTAGTTCAAAAGGACAAAGGTTTGTAGGACTTCTCCACCTGACAGCCTCCCTTTCACAGCCACCAGAAGTTTTGAAAATGAAGCAGCTCTGTGTTGAGTAAAAACAAGCTAAACACCAAACATTGCATTTATTATTCAAGGGAACAAAGTTACGGGTTTTACCCCCAAAAAAGCAAATTTTCATCAACACAATGTCAAAGTAGTACCTTGTGATTGCAGCTGTTGAATGCAAGATACTCTTGAAAGGTACAGAAAAATAACGCAATAAAGTCAGAGCCTGCAAAACCCTGTCAGCTCTTTGAGCTACTGAGACTGAAAGACTTTATTGGGACAAAGGATGTTTCAAAACACCCTTTTGTAACTGAATATTCAGGTCTAATTTGAGGCTTCAAGCAGTACTTACATTTGGTTTGACACTTGTTTCTTACACATGTTCCTCAGATGGAGGACTGCCAAAATATGCTTATTATTCGAATTATAAACAAATGGTTGTGCTTGGGGAACAATAGGTCTGACACTGGGAAACTTCATGCACTCCCAGGTATGTGTACCATGCTTGAGAGTTCTTACATGCTCATCTCTTTCTGTGCTTTCCCTATTAATAGCATTAAAACAAAAGCTAATCACAGCACACCCACTCCGCTAGAAGGTAGCACCTCACAGCTGGTGACACAACGACAGTAATTAGAATGGTTTTGGTAATGTTTTGAAGGCCAGCCAAATTTGTGTGTCTCTTCTAGTCATTCCAGTGAAAGCAAAACAAGTTCAAAGCATTCACTTCACTCTCCAGAAAAACAAATACTTCAGACTATTAACTGAGCAGACTATTAACTAAGAATTACCAGGAGAAATATTTAAATTCACATATATATGTGTACAGATATTTGTGTGTGTACGTGTGTGCATCGACCTATATAGATGTACATATATATATGTATACACACATAAATTGCCCTTTCAGACAACAAACAAAAGACTGAGACAAAAAGTTTGTGACCAAAGACAGCGGTTGGCAAACACACAAAAGGGATAATGAGCAGCATTCATTTCTCCAGTCTCCTGTCCTGCAGGCACCTGTGGAAGGTGAAGAATTAATCTAAAGTGTTTGTTAAATTCAAAATAAAGGCCTAGAGAAAGGGCGTTGACTGGAAAGAAAGAAAGGAGTTGTAGGAAAAAAAAGACACTTTGGACTGGAAAAAGGGAGTCATAATGAGAAACAGAAATAGTTCAATATCTAAGAAGAGGCAAAAACTAGAGCAGGAGTAATATAATGAATTACATATGAATACAGTGTGGCCTGAAAGCAAAAGATTATCTTTAAAGGAGGGAGAAAACACAGAATGTTTTCCAAACTGCTTCCAGTGCTGGGGTGCTAACCACCAAACCCAGTGTGTGAAGTACCCCATCGTTTTCAAATAGAGCACATAAACAAAGCACCTCTAGAGTTAAATCATGGAAAAGAATACATGCCAAAAAACATAACCCAATGATGCTCTATGTACAATTGATGAAACAATGGGAGTTCTCATTAATGCATGCACAAGAAAACCCAAACATACCCAAAAAAACCCCAACATAAATTTAGGAACTCAGTTTGGATCTAACCTTTCCAAACATTTTGTGCAAAAGGCAAAATAGCACAAAACAAAACCAAACAAAAAGGCCATTCCCAGGAAAAACAGCAGCCCAGCAGTTAAGAGACATGCTTAGCTTGTGGTAGACAATTTTAATTTCCCAGTCTGCAAGACATGTCCTGACATGCCAGCAGGCAGTACTCTCACCTTTCAGCTATGGGCTTTCCACTCTTTATCTCCTTCCTACCCCAAATTCCAAACAATATTTTGTCAGATTTTATCCCTTTCAAAGAAATACTTGTCTTTGACCAATTCACATGTGTCAAACCCAGCATAACTTTAACCAGAGAATTTCTAACAAGCTCTTATGACAAAATAAACACAATGACAACGATGAGGGAGATATTAAGAGACTCAGAAAACAGCTAATAGTCCAACTTTTATTAACTCTAGTTAATTACACATCTTCCCTTTGAAAATCTCACCTTTGGGGCATACTGCTTTTACTTTTCTTTTACTTCCTTTCTGTTTTTCTCACTTGCCTAGACTTTTTTATGTCTCCAATTGTTTTAAATTGTCCTTTTCAACTTTCATTAATATTCTCAGTTCTCCTTCCCCTCTTTACTCTTCTACTATACTCACCAATTTTTATTTTCATGTTGCATGTTCTTGAGTTGTTTACTGTATTTTCTTCCTTCCCCCAGATCTACATTTCTCTCCTATTTATTTCCTTCACTAACTTCAATTGGGAGACTTGGGACAGATCACCTATCCCACATTACCTCTTAAGCAGATAGAGTAGTTTTATTGAGGAATAAGTAGCTTTTTCTTTCTTATACTTTTGAGAAAAAAGCAGATGTATGAGTAAATGGAAATATGGATAACGTAACATCCAGCTAACGTACACAGTCTGTCCATGTCTTTGACTACAGAGCTAAGTATTTGTTTTCTTTTGTACTTCATGTCTCTTTTAAACTGATTGCCATTTATTTTCTGATTAAAAAATGCTGCTTTGGGTTGATATATTTTTAAGGTCAATCCATAAACTAGAAGATATTAGAAATGTTTCACTTACCTTTTGTGGTACCTTTTTTTCACCTTTAAATATTAAAGTGGAAATTCAACTAGGTATTATATAGATGCAATTCACAACAATCAGTATTTTCAAATCTGGGCAGCCAAATCTGCACTGAGACACTTGGTGCCTGGTCTGAAGGTATCTTAAGGTCTTATATGTACAGCTAAACTAGAAGCGCCAAGTACAGCACATCTAAAAGTTGGGCATAGTCAATATAAGACTGTGATGTATTTGTGCATATGGCGGGGTTTTTGATAGCAATGGAGTGGGCTACAGTGATGGCCCCTGTGAGAAGCTTCTGGAAGCTCCCCTCGCTCCATGTCGGACCTGCCACTACCCCAAGGCCAAGCCAACTGGCAACAGTGGCTGCGCCTCTGCAATAATGTATTTAAGAAGGGGAGCCTGGGAGGAGGCGTGGGAGTTGTGAGGTTGACTTGAGAGGAGAACACCTATGTCAACACCAAGGTTAGTGGAAGAAAGGAGGAGGAGGAGGCGGGAGAGGTGCGCCACTGCAGACTCCTCTCAGCCTATGGTGAGATGGCAGGGCCACCCCCCTCCTGCCCATGGACGTCCACAGTGGAGCAGATGCCAACCTGCAGCCCATGAAGGACCCCACACTGAAGCAGATGGCTGCATCTGAAGAAGGCTGGGACTCTGGGAAGAAGCAGCCCCGCTGTTGTAGTTCAACGCTGGGTGCGTTGCAATACGTGGGGGTGACCCACACCAGAGCATCTTAGGAAGAGTTGCAGCCCATGAGAAGGACTCACACCACAGAAAGTTTGTGAAGGACTGTCTCCTGTGAGAGGGACACCACAATGGATCAAAGGAAGAATGTGAGGAGTCCACCCCCCGAGGAGGAAGAAGCAGTAGGACTGACCATAACCCTATTCTGTGTCCCTGTGCCACTCTGGGGGAGGAGGTAGTGAAATCAGGAGCAAAACTGAGCCCAGGAAGAAGGGAGGGGCAGGGTGAAGGTATTTTTAAGATGTGGTAATGCTTCTCCCTGTCCTACTCTATCTGTTAAGTGTTGTTGTTGCTACTGTCAGAATTAAACTGATGTTCTTTTTTCTTCCCCTAACAAGTCTGTCTTTTACCCTTGACCGTAATTGGTGAGCCATCCCTCCCTATCCTTATCTCAATTTGCAAGCCTTTTGCTTTATTTTCTCCTTCCTGTTCCTGAGGGGGAAGGGGTGAGTGAGCAGCTGAGTGGTGCTCATTTGTCCTCTGGGCTCAAACCACATCAGAGACATAAATGCACCACTGCTGTGGAAATGTGAGCTGGCTGTGTTGACCCTCGACAGGGAAGCACTGAGGACAGCAGTACTTGGATGCAGAAAGTAACACACTCAATGAACTTACCAACTCTTTTAACTTCCCCAGAGATTTGAGATTCCTGCACCACCCCTCTGTAGCAAGGTCTCTGCATATTTTTCTCATATTTGAAAATCTCTGCTTACCTATTTCCAGACGCTTGGGCAGGAATTGTCTAATTTGTTCCAATTTGGTTCTTGATCAGAAAAGAGTGCTCAGCCCTCTGTCCTACACTAGGCTTATAGGCTTCTGGGAGGTACTCACAGTAAGGAACTATGAGTGGGATTCTTGTAGAAGCTGAGTAATATCTGGCCCTCAATATGGAAGGCTTTGGAAAGTAAAATGAGAGACATTTCTTGTCCTGGAGTCTACATTGATACTAAAAATGCAAAAGGACAGAGGGAAAAGATCAGCTCAGTTACTACTTATCATCATATAAGTCTATCTAAAGGCCAGCAGAAGGCGTTAGGTTTCCAAATACTTTAGATCCCGCTGTTCTGCCACAAATTAAACAAACACCAGCAGACTTCCCTTTTTTCTTCCTGGGAGCTCTGCAGTGCCAGAGCTTCACAGAGGATGCACTTCATCCCTTCACAAAAATGATGGGCTTTATATATTACCTGTGACTTGCTGCTTTATCCTTGACCCTTGATTTTTCATCAAAAAGACACTATTTCTTATAGTGGAGCAAGTGAAAAGCCCAGAATTTGTTAAATCAGATATGGACAGGTTTCTGATTTCTAGCATATAGTAATAAACAACCATCACAGATTAAGTACAGTAAGGAAAAGACAGCCACGAGTCAACTTCTATTCTCTGGGAAAGCCCTGGGGCCTTTTATCAAGGAGATGGTTTGTATCCTTGGCATTACCTACTGCATAAAGCAGGTTCTTTCTATAAATTTTTGATAGCTGTATAACTGCTGCTAATTTCTAGTGTATTATTCAGTTTCCTCCTCTTATATCTCTAGTAGCTTACACATATAAATTTATATATTTAAGTTGTCTCCTATTTTGCCTTTATACTGGGTTGATTTAAGGCAGAAAACATATTTTCAGTGTCAGAAGGTGCAATAAATTATGATGAAGCCAGCAATTTATGTAAAGGTAAAGATTACTCTTCCATGGAACAAAACAAATTTGCAGAATAACATCCCAAACCATAGTATTTAAATAGTGTGTTCAGAAGAATCTTCATCCCAACAAATCACAGACCACAGCTAGTCCTTAGAATATCTTTGGTTTAAATGAGAGCACCAAGAACAAACAGATAAATATAATTTCCTATATGATGCAGTTCTGACACTTTAAAAAAAGAACATTTCAGAAATCAGACTGTACACTCTACCAGCTTCATTACTAACTTGCAATTTTTGCTCCTCAATCTGCTCTGGAATTAATAATTATGCTGCACAACACAGCTTTTTTTTTTTTTTCAGTTGTTGTTTTGCTACATGCTCTTGCTCTGCAGAATAAACACAGGATCAGCAAAGCTTATACATTGATTTCTATGATGACAGATTACTAACAATGATAGATTTTTAATGATGTGTCAGCAAGTGTATGAAATTGTGGTTGTGAGGTAGCAACTGCCAAAAGAAGCTGCTATGAATGTTATATAGAAAAGATATATCATAGTTTCACTTTTGTCGCTGACAGCTGATTCTGATGGTGTACATTTTATATAAGGAAATTCTTCCTTTCCCTGAATGAGGTCAGATGACAACTCAGAGATCTGCTCTGTTTTAATCTGTGAGTAACATATTTTAAGGATGTGAACAGAAACTTCCTTTTTCTTTTTTTGCCCCTAGAACTATAGCAATTAACAAAAAATACAGATTTATAAGGGACTTTGGTATGTATTATGAAGAGAGTAAAGCATGGACTCCTACATCAAAAAAAGAGTGGAAATTAATTTTTGTAAGTGGACTAATTTGTATGTTTAATACACAAAAATGCCACAAAGTTATTGTTTGTTATAAATAAAACAGTAGAGTGGCTAGAAACACATTGCAGCATCTTCTTACTCTTTAGAACAAAAAAAAATAACATGACAGATGCAATACATGCTGGTCAACAACAAAGATTTCCCTCAGCCATGAAAAACTACACCAGCTGTCTCTCTACTCCAATTTTACATGTAGTTTGCATGCTATCCTAAAACTACCAGGCAACAGTCCCATATATGCCACACTGATTTACCTATCAGGTTATTTGGCTTATGCCATTTGCACAAAGAGGCAACAGACACATTTCTCCACAATACATGGAAAAATGGTTCATAGAGAGCACAATTACTGAAACAACAGAAATCATGTTATGCCTCACAGTCTTCGCATCACACACAGAGAGGCAAGGAGGTGGAGGAGTACTGGGTATGTGACACTTTTCACTACACTCGCTTGCCTTCCTCTCATTGCTGTCAGTGCATTAGCACTCTGTAAGGTGACCCTTGTTCCTAAAATAAGGTAACACTGAAGTAGAGCACGGAGGTTATTGCCATCTTTTAGGTATGCTCCAGGACTTCTCTATAGCAAGGATGTAAATATAGTGCCAATTAACAGCTAATATGCAGTCTTGATACAAGCATATAGGATTTCTAAAAACTGTCTTCCATACTAATAAAATTTATCTCAGCTTAGAACAGAGAGAAAATGTCCCTCGCTGCACTGCAGGTGACAGCTAGTTTATCTATTCATGTGAAGGGTGTGGATGATACCTTTCATGTGCTGGTAGCTTAAATGCAGAAACTTCAAGCAGAGTCTTACATGACCATCCAGTGCATTTTTGAGTCATTTGTTTGCTTCAGGAATTAATCATCTTGATCCAAGAGCTGATCCACAGCACATTGCATGTCTGAACTGAATGTCTTCTCCACTGATTGTGCCGTAACGAGGACATCAGAAGTTGCAACCATTGTTCAATTATTGCCACAGCAGTACAGGAGTTTTAGTCACATTAAGGCCATTAAAACTAATGCAGCTAAGTGGCCTGTACTGCTTTAGAAAGCTCCATCACTAGCAAATTAGCGCTTGCCCTCTTTGGGCATATGTAATCTTTTCAAAGCTCTGTCCTCTCTCAGGTAGTTCAGCCATTCTGTGAAGGGGCCTACTTTTCACTACAGCTGCTAAATCTTGAATTTAAAGACTAAATACACTTCTCAGAGGTTTTAATTAAAAAGATTTCTGAAGTGCAAGATGCATTTCTCAAGATGCACTTGAAACCTAACAAGCGAGATTTTAATCTCCTCACCTATAGTAATCACTTCACAGCAGGGGTACTAATGAAGGCAGCAAGGAGGTATTGAGATTGATTTCAGTTTCTGCTGCTACAAAGGGTTTGGCCAAAGAAAAACCCTGAGACTCCAAACACATCAGTGGACTTGTCTGAGGACACAAATCTCATTAGCAAAAGAAACCATGCAAGTCCCTCAAAGAACTGGATCTTTTCTGTTTAGTTTAGCTGAATTCTTATCCCAAAACATCTAAAACATTGCCATTTCTAACATGTGTCTTATCAGTTCATTCTAAGCCAATACAACAAAGCTGTCTTTAAATAAAGCATATAACCAGAAGCTTTCAGTTCTATCCTGTACCAATGCATTATCTGCAGTGTAATGCAGAGAAGAAACTTGTGAGAAAAACACACACACACACACACTTAACATCTTGGTAGCCTGTGGCTGTTCTGAAACTTTTGGATTGAAATTCCTCCTCCATAAATCCACAGCCATTGTGATATCTACTGGGGAAGGAGAAGTTGCTGCTTTCTAACTCAAAGAGCATACGTTTCAGAACATTCTTTCAGATCATCACCTGGACATCTGCTCTGAAAAGGCAAAACGACTCTTAAATCAAAAGGTATCTAACTCAGAATAATCCTGGCTGATAGCATGTGCATACAAGCCTCTTACTCTAGGCATGTAGCAATCTTGATCAGAGTTTATACTTTGAGAAGCAGGGACCACCAATCCATTGTGCCATACCGGAGACCTCAGGAGACAGCACAGACACAGAAGCCCATATACTCAAATATGGCATGGCAAAGCACTTCAAAGCCAAATTTTTATTGCTTGTTGATTAAGGCTCTAGGCAATGCTATTTAAATACTGCATATATTTTTAAAAATACAGGGCCTTGTTTCAGAAAAGAGTATGAGCATCGTCTCTTCACTACCTGTACAGTACAAGTACCTGCTGAAATGAAGGGTCAAAACTATGCACTAGCATCTCAAAGGAACAGAGGAACATTTTTTGTTTGTTTTGTTTATTAATAGGTCAAATATGTGGAGGAGGATCAGTCCAGAAAACATCCACTTCTAGTTTTAACAGTTTGTGTGTTCAAATATATGTGTAGCATTCCCCTTGTATTCCCACTTCCTTTGCAGTAATCTTTAATAGCAGATGTCTCTAGTAAGCTCTGTGGTAAGCATAGACAAGAGCAACAAAGCCCAGAATGAGAAATAATTAAATTCCAGCCATAAAATCTTCAACGCTCTTCCTCTACAAGGGAGCAGCTAGTCCTGTGAATTAACAATTTTATTCATAGAAAAAGCCCTTAGTAATCAAACTACCAGACAAATTGTGTTCAGTGTTGGGTATCATTAACACCAGTAATTTACTGGGGGAAAAAGCGCCAACAAAAGAGCAAAAAACAGATAACCAACAAGATCGACCAATATTTAACTAATGTTCTTATTGCATGTATCCAGCTCTGCATTTATTTATTCTCATATATAATGAGCTAAAGAATTACCAGTCATGTCACATCAAATGTAAAGAAAAGATCTGTACAAAGACAAGCAAAAATGGCAGAACCCTTTTCAGAGATCATCCAGATAGCATAGATATTCTCTTCTGGTTCTATTTCATGATATATTTTTGGAGAAAATTTACAAATAAATTTATTATTGTTTAGAATCATCCATTTCTTAACAAAAGTCTTCATACTCATCAGTGATGGCAATATTACATGGTTATATATTAAATATTTAAATGTGATTTAATAAATGGCTGACAAGTTATATAACACTATTTCAATAGCCAACAGATTTCTATAACACATTTTATTGCAAGTGAGCACGAATTACATTTCTTTCCTTTTCATTTCCAGCTCTGTGAGTCTTTCTGTAGCACCAGATGATGCTGGGTCTACTGTACGGAGACTACTGTAGGCAACTGGCTTGCATCTTTACATCTGTATTTACTGAGATAATGTTCTCTTAATGCCTGTTTTTTTGTGTTCCTTTGTGTTTTATTTATAAAGTAGGACTCAGAATTGTAACAAAACCTCAAAAAGTTTGGTTCACAAAGTTCATTTATCAACATCATTAACCTGTGATAAAAAGTTAAGCTGATAAAGCATTTTTATCAAAATTGTCAAATTCACTCACTGGAACTGATTTTTTTTTTTTTTCTCAGGAGACCAAACTTTCTCAGAAGAAAATATACTGGTAGCAGTTTTCAGTCTCTCTCCCTTCACCAAGTTTTTTATGAAGACATTTAAAAGCTTTCAACCTTATCCTGGGTGATGAAACAGGAAAACTGCAATCACAAAGTACTTTGCAGACTCACAAACCACTTCCTGCCCAGCTCCTCTGATGCATTTTGAATAGAGAAAATAAAAATACAAAAAACTGAAAAGAGCCATTATCACACAGTTCCCATTTGCAACAGGGACACAGAGTTAAGTAGGGGTGCAGATACACCCACATTTGTTACTCAAATCAGTAGTGCACTATAGAAACAGATCTCCCAATCATACCCACTTCCTGCATTTTCTTTTGCATTGCAAAACCATCTCATGAATTGGGTTTCTTTCTGACAAAATAAACTGTAAGATGCTTTCCAGGAGGACACCCAATATGCTCCATCCTCTACTAGATGTTCAGCCTAAGGGAGCAGGCTAGACCTACCCTAAAGCAAACCATAAAAAAATATGCATTTTGTGGACATGCATTCCTCACAACCAACTGGTCTGCTGTACAGATCTACACTTGATGTACCAAGCTAACTTCTAACATGAGTATAGACTAGACATAGCCTAAATGGTAGGAGTTTTCTCCTGAAAATAGCCTGTAATAGAAACATTGGCAACTGTACAGTCCCTAAACACCTTTAGAAGCATTTTAAACAAAGAATCAACTCTGGGGGACTTAATCTAAAGAACAGTGCTGACTGTTATCCAAAGTCAAAAATCGCTATATGCTTATGGAACAGCACTAATATGCTGATCAAATCCTCACGATCAAAGTCAGTTTAACTTCTATTAAATTTAAACCTAGAGACATGATACACATGCAGAAACCTAGAGGTGTATCCCTAAAATTTCTCCTGGGGAGCAAACTACCCTCACGTATACAATGCTTTAAGTTGCTTTTCTGCCCTTATTCAATTAAATCATAGTAAACAGAATTAAGAAAAAACTGATAGTACAGATAGTGTGTTTCTTACCTCCTCTTGACACATTATTCTGATGGAAAAACTCCTAATATCATCTGTTAACAAAAAACCACTGCAGCTGCTCCTTTTTAAAATAGTAAGGTTTTCATATATCATACTGGTGATTCAATAAATAATATTCTAATCTTGCAAGATATCACATCCTATCTGTCACACGTGCATATCTGTATAGTTTTATAAATATATGTATTTGCATATATGCTTATTTGAGATAATCTCATATACCAGAGCTAGAAATCACCATGTCTTCCAGCAAACGTAAAGCCTAAGAAGATCTAAGAGTATATTTACAAAGACCAACACAAACAGATATAGGCATATTCTTCTGATGCTCCATGCTGGCCGGACACCAGCCAACATGGTACAAAAGCTGTTAGCAAAGTTCTATAATCAAACCAGCAACCCCTGGGAAAAGCTAACAACCTCCAAGAGTCAAGGTTTAACATTTCAGGGTGTAACATTTGTGCACTAACATAGGCACAGAGGGCTTCCAGGCTTGGGACAGCCCATTCCTATCCTCGCCTGGCCCTATGCATATATTCTAAAGCAACAATTTACAAGTCGTTAAAGTAAGGAGCAACAAAGTTTCAGTAAAATGTTGCTCTATCTCCCACATGCTGTAAGTATACATATAGCCGAATCTCAGTGCACTGAACAGTTGAAATACAAGATTACACCCAGAAAACGCTACAAATCCTGTCCAATTGCTAAAGATCTACCTTTTTTAATTAGAATTGTAGAATCATAGAATAGTTTGGGATGGAAGAGACCTTTAAAAGTCATGCAGTCCAACCTCCCTGCAATGAACAGGGATATCTTCAATTAGATCACGTTGCTCAGAGCCCTGTCCAGCCTGACCTTGAGTATTTCCAGGGATGGGGCATCTACCACCTTTCTGGGCAACCTGTTGTTCCAGTTACATAATTATTTGTAATAAAAGGTATATCAGGTAGAGCTGGTTAAAATACGTTCTGAGATTCACAGCAATATTTCTGAAAAAAAGGGTTTTTTTAAAAAAAAAAAAAAAATCAGATCTAAATTTTAAACAAATTAAATTCTTATAGGTTGAAGACTTGCTAACTTAAATCTCTCACCCCCAGAGAACAGAAAATTAATAATATATGTTTCCCTCACTACTTCGCCAACATAAATTTTTCTGTGCTGGAGAAACATCTCTAGGAAACAAAAAGATCATGTGACCTTCAGGCTGTTAATTTGATATTTCAAAAGAACAAAGCAAATCAAAAAATTATAAACTATCACACACTTTGTTTTCCTTATTTTTCCCCTCTCACTTGCATTATGCACCAATGACTGCGTGTCTGGGCACTTACTGAATCCCAGGCCAAATTCAGATAAACTTGATCTCATATAAATTTGAAGGAGTATTTCCATTTACAGTCCAAAGCAGCTGACACCATGTTATGCTGCTATAAGGACATCTAGATATGTGAGACATTAGGAAGTGTTTGTGACTGCTGTGCTACCTTCTTAGGGAAAATCCTGTAATTAAATCAGTATCTAAGCTTCCTTTTGCTTCATTGAACACATTTTGGACTTGGGAATCTGTGGAGATGAAACCATTTTTGAATGATGTAACATCCTTGTAGAAAACTCGTTGTGCTCTAGCATTTTCTCTACATTTTAGCTGGAACACTGTTCTTAAGAATTTTTCCTTTAAAGGTCCTTGAAGAAATCCTGTATGATATATCATGTAATTTGTTGTCAGCGTGAATGTCTATGCAAACAACTGACACCAGGGACATGCATAAATTATCCATGTCTTGCCTCCTGGCCTCTAGTGTAAAAAGGACCATGGGATGCAGACTTTGGCATTAGCAATTTTGTTCAAAAGTAGCCTCACATTACCTAGGTAAACTCTTAATCCTAAAGAAATAGTTTCTAGGCTTGAGTCTCTAGTATTGGTTAGAAGCAGTTAGAACATCTATGAAACAGAATTGCCATCAGCCACTAAAGAAACCCAAAGATCCTTTTAAAGATATACACACTAAAGGTCTGTGCAGACGAAGACACTTTGCCCCAGACACTGTACTTCAAGTGAAGCCGTACTGTTTGAAGCAGTATTGACAGTAATAGCTTCACGTTCCACAATTGAGGCAGTGCTGATACATTAACTACCTGACTATTTTTATAAGGTCAAGCAGTCTCACTAAGTAACCATCAAGTTAAGAAGTGCCTTTCATGATGTACAAAATGAGCTGTCATGATTTTTTCCCCTACATTTGGCCATAATAATCTTAATTTCCAACTGAGAAAAGCACCTACTTATATTTGAACCTGTCCTTCTTCAGCAGTATGATAAAGAAATATTTTTAAAAACAACTTTCATATTTCTATGAAGAGTAAAGACTCTTTAAAGGTTAGCATAGGAATAATGGCCATGGTGTTTTGTGCTCACAGGAAAAAAAAAAAAAGCAATTATGTTTAATTAGTTTGATGAGTAATGCTTACCTAAATTAATGGTGCCATCTAAAGTTCAGCTCACTCAATCTGTCCCAATTTGTGTGGCAATTACTTGTTCTGTGGACAGATAGCACCAGGTCTTGACCTTTATCAATTAGAGCAGTGGTACAATGGTTCCCTAGATTATTGCCTGCTGAATGGCATAATATGCATGTGCAGGTAATAAAAACACTGTTAAATACAATTTCATGAGCACTAAGGCATAAACAGAAGATGGGCCTGATTCACCAGTGTTTGGCATCTTGCTGTAATGAGAGTATAAAAGGCAGCATTTCAGAAGCCCTCTAATGTGCCCAAAGATCTTGACTGAAATTGGAGCCGAGCTAAGAGGACATCAGGTGATTTAGACGTGCATCTCTGAGACATAAGCTGTGGCCTTAGAAGAGAAAGTCCCACCTAAAGTGATTTCTTACATTGGAGTTTTACTACTTTCAGATTTATTTTTTAAAGTAAATAAATAAAAGAGCCCTCTCATCTGCTTTTTTTTGTTTTCAATTCTGAAATCATTCAAATAAAGTCTCTGGTACATCTTTACAATAAAATGAACCTTACTGGTGCCACAGATATTTCAAAATCGTTTTCAAGAATTTTTCACTTACTAAGAAAGGAAAAGCTGTTTGAAGCCTATAACTTATTAAAATAAATATTTGGACTACTTCTTGATCAAGAAAATGAGATGCTAATGTTGCAAGGTAACTTTCATTTAACTTATAAATGGCTCCACTGAACCTCTCCTTTGTTAGCAAAAAACAATGTGGTGTAAGCACTTGTATCCCATGGCAGGCATAGTTATTCATCTCCACTCAACACTGTGGTTTCAACAAGCCATCAGTATTGCAGGATATGTCATGGTCTGAAATAGCTGGCAAGTTACCTTTAGAAAATAGATGTTATTTCATCAGCCCCCTTGCCATGTATAACATGTTTTCTGGGGAGTCTACCTATTAAAATCAGTGTGACAACTTGTAGTCCAGCAATGGTCTTGATTAGTAGGACTATGATTGGCAGAATTTTGCATGTTCAAAACCAAGAAAGTTCACAGAACTAAACAGAACATTTTTTGGAAGACAAAATTTTTAGGATAAACTATTTCTTTTATTTTCATTTTCCTGACAAGATAGAATACCAGAAACCCAATGGTATGCCAACTACCATGAGATTTGTAGCCAATTTTCAGTACAAAACTAGTTTGTTCATCTAAGCTACAGATAAGCAAGCCAAACATTTGGTTGTTTATCTGAACAATAATATATCATATCTTTTGAGATTCCCTTCAAATTATTTCACTAAAAGAAAGCAGAAAAGAATAAAGATATTTAATCTCCTCCTGTCAATAGACAAGTTTGTCTATGTGCTTGGCTTTCATCCAAACATAGTATCCCAAAGTATTTCACAAACAACAATTAATATATTTGCTTTGTTTCTACACTATTTTCATTAAAATTATGAAGTCAAGGGTTAGCCGACATGCTTGCATACGACATTAGTGGTAAAATGAATGCAGAGAAAAGAATCCAGCTTATCTAAGAGTGAACCTTATACCTAACACTAGTTCTCTGGAGCAGAAGCTGAGAAAGGTCTGCAGTTTTTTCTGTAAAGATATTTATTGAGGCATTAATGAAAATAAGTTTATTAAACTTATGGTTGGTTTCTCAAGGATTACATTGTGACATATGGGAAAATTCACAGGAAAATAAATCAGTCCCTTTGATCATCAGATATAGAAATTAAGGCATTTAGAAAGATAAGGAAGCAAAGCATCTCCATTAGCATCAGTATAATGTTATTTATATACTCTGAAATATTTGTGGGGTTTGGGTTTTTTTTTTTCATTGTTGGGTTTGTTGGGGTTTTTTTCCCCTTAAACAAAGGTCCCTGAAAGTAGTTTTCAGGATGCAGGCACTATCCTTGCTTTTCAGTTATTAACGATATAGGCTTGAATAGGCTGCAAGATCACTAATGCTGTAATTCAATCATACTGTGATCCAAAGGCATCTTATTTTTCTCATTTCTCTGAGAGATTTTAATATTATTAAAACATTTCAGGCAAATTCCAGTTTTATTAACCTTTCTTTCTCCTGTTGCACGTAGCCACATACTGTAACAAATGCATTGCTATATGCCTATCTTAGATTAGCAGCTACACACACCACAGCTTCAGTAGTCTTTGGATGCCACAAAATAAATGTTATGCCTTCACTACAGTCCCAAGTGTGACTGTAGCAACAAGAGAAAGAATTTGATTCGACTAGCACCAGCATCAGACCACAGACTTCACTACGCACTGCCTGTATTCATAGCCAGGGTCCTGGGTCCTGGTAGCATGCACCAATGCTTTTGCTGCTGTAAATGTGCTCCCAACATAAAGGAAGCTCAAAAGCAGAAGTCTGGCGTCACGCTGTGCAGTGTAACATACCACCACCACTGAAAAGTACCATTCCTCCTGTCTCTTCCCACCTTTCTCTCCTCCACCACTTACCCTGTATCACCTCATCAGGCAATCTTTGAAAACCAGTTTGTTTGCTGCCTTTATTAAAAAGGTAGAAAACTTCACAGGAAAAAGAAAAAAAACCAAAACAACAACAACAAAAAAAAGCCACAAAAAAACCACAACCACCAAACTGGGTATTTTGCTGCTCTTTTGCTGAGTTAAAGCAGATCAAAGGAGGATCTGGAAATCTTTAGGGAGGCAAGTTATTGGGACCAACAGAGCTAAGAATCAGGGAGAGGAACAGGAGGAACATCGTGGAATGGGAACTCTCTGAGAAAAATAGCTGAAACATCTAAGCAAAATATTCTCCATTACGTTTTTCATGGAGAACATAGAGGTACATGAGTTTTATGGTATTATTTCAAGTGATGCATAATCAGGATGACAGTGTCCATAACAACTAAAATCAGTATAATGATTTCTTGGAGGTTATATTTTTTTTTTATAGCTCAGCTAGGTTTGTTCAAACAGCCATTACCTGTGTCTGGACAGAGTTTCATGTAAGCCTTGGTTATTTATGATTTGTAAATGGAAAACATATAAAACTCAGCGATTCCTAAGATTTTGACCACAAATCCAGGGGAACTGAAATATTCAAAACAATTCCAGATTAATTTAATCCAAGTATCATGAAATGGGACAAGACCACAATTGAAGCCTGACTGTATAACTTACATCCAAATGCGGCATTACATCTCTCAGAGGGAACCTCTCGATAACTCTATGTATCCAAGGATACTGGATAATTTTACGCCACTCATTAATATTTTCAGCATTTTCCTAAATCTAAGATGTATCTTAAGTAACTGACAGTATCAGAAATAAAGTTTTATTCTGCTAAAAAAGCACATTTTCCGAGAATGTGCAAATATGGATAAATACTGTTTACACTTACTAAGCAGAGATGGCCCGAGAACCTTTCTTCCCAATGTATTTTATTCTGGTATTTTAAAGTTTTAGTTATATTTCAAAACTCACAATACTGAAAATGAAAACAGTACCTCATATTTCTCTGAGCTGTGAGTTCTAGTTTTAAGCAAATGCCCAGAAAAAACTTTTTTTATTTGAAGCTTGTTCTCTGTAAAGTATGAGTGTGGGTAACTATACTGCCCATATAGCAAGTCTTTCTTTTCTTGGAATTTTATACTTCATATACCTTCATTCACAGCCTGAATCAGTGACTTCAAAAAGCATGGAGAAATCCTAAAAGAATTCCACTTCTTCCCAGCTGGACATAACTTCTAAAAACACAAGTAACAAAAAACAGATTAAATACCTGAACACAAACAAGACAATGTGCTTTACTCAGAAATCAGACACATCAGTAAGTCCTAACCCTATATGAATCATATGATATATAATGATTAGTAATTTATTATTGGGACTGGACAAATGCAGTGGAATAAATTATTTTGTCTAATAGAAGTGGGTTTCATTCTGTACTTAAGCAAAGGCACAAGGGGTCTTAACAATAACAAAAAAATGCAGTCTTGAGAAAGAATCAGGACATGAAGGAGTAAAAGAGTGGCAAATCAAAGCTCCATGTAAAATACATCCATTTGCTCTCTGAAGAATAATAAGGTCACAAAATATATTTGAAAAACTAAGGTTAGTCCAAACAAGAGCACAGATGAAATAAGTATCACTATCCTGAAAGTCACATAACAAAACATGATTATTTCTTTTTTAAGTTTCAACTTTCATTTTTCTTCACTAGAGCTAGTGCTGTCATCATCTGTGCAATGTCCATGAAGGTTTCCCTTGGAACAGGACTGAAGGATTCGCTTGCAGGACGACTCGGCTGTAGCCCGACATGATTATCTCTTTGCCTCTCCTTTTTTGTCATCTCCTCACTACAACCTGAACTATTCAGGCTAAGAACTAGGTCTTTGCCACTAACAAGACTTCTAGTCGCTTCAAAAGGCTTTGAGCTGGATCTTCATGGAATCCAGATCTATGGACCAACTCAGCAGTGCTACAGGCTTGGGGAGGAGTGGCTGGAGAGCTGCCAGTCAGAGAGGGACCTGGGGGTGTTGATTGACAGCCGGCTGAACATGAGCCAGCAGTGTGCCCAGGTGGCCAAGAAGGCCAATGGCATCCTGGCTTGCATCAGAAATAGCGTGGCCAGCAGGGACAGGGAAGGGATCTTACCCCTGTACTCGGCACTGGTGAGGCCGCACCTCGATTCCTGTGTTCAGTTTTGGGCCCCTCACTACAAAAAGGACATTGAATTAATCAAGTGTGTCCAAAGAAGGGCAACGAAGCTGGTGAAGGGTCTGGAGCACATGTCGTACGAGGAGCGGCTGAGGGAACTGGGGTTGTTTAGTCTGGAGGAGACTGAGGGGAGACCTCATCACCCTCTACAACTACCTGAAAGGAGGTTGTAGAGAACTGGGGATGAGCCTCTTTAACCAAGTAATAAGTGATAGGACAAGAGGTAATGGCCTCAAGTTGCACCAGGGAAGGTTTAGACTACATATTAGGAAGCATTTCTTTACGGAACGGGTTGTTAGGCATTGGAATGGGCTGCCCAGGGAGGTGGTGGAGTCCCCATCCCTGGAGGTGTTTAAGAGTAGGGTCAACATAGCGCTGAGGGATATGGTGTAGTTGGGAACTGTCAGTGCTAGGTTAATGGTTGGACTGGATGATCTTCAAGGTCTCTTCCAACCTAGATGATTCTGTGATTCTGTGAACTCAGACATGAACAACACCATGGGGAATTATCAACCCACTGAGAAAAGATCCTTCTCCACTGAGTTGGATATCGTGACTATAGAACACATTTATAAAAAGAAACACTGAGCCTCACAATTGCTTTATCCACAATGGTAAAACAACAAATTAGTGGTCACATGCTATAGACTGAGGTACTGTTAATCTTCTCACTTTAGCAAATTTAAACCATTCTGACTACTATTCACATAAAAGTGATTTGATCAAGAATATTAACGAAGAAGTAATTTTAAGTGGACAAATAGAAAGATACCTAAGAACTAGAGAAGCAAAAATTGCTTGTTCTTCTCTGCTAACTTTTACCAAATTCATTATCATGCAGTCTTCAACTATCAACTTCACACCTTGAGGCATATAACATTTCTAGTCACAAGTAGTAGGGTTTTTTTGGTTTTTGTTTTTTTAGTAGTTTTAATGAAGTTCAATGTTTCAGTCACACACCACAGAGCTGGAAAATTATATCACAAAAAAGTTTCAGCTAGCCTCAAAGGAGTAAATTTTTTGTTAATTTCATGAAAGAAAATCTAAAAGTATTTTTTTTCCTATTTAGTGATCTTTTCCTTCACAGTTTTCCTGCTACTACAAATTAACTTCATCTGAACACAGAAAGACAAAAACAGGGTTCTACAATTGTTTCAGCTGAAGAAAATGTTAAATTATAAGGATATCTTGATACAAACTTATTTATTTATAAAATGTAGGAAAAAAAATCTGCTTCCAAAGTTGTAGAAAATAAACTGATATTCTGTTCCTACATCTTTAAGCCAGCTGCCAGATTCATGCCTTCTGTTATTGTAGTACCCGTATAGCACTTCCTTGCAATCTTCATCCAACTTGTTGCAGTTTCCTTTTTGCAATTTCCAGCTCCAACCCAGATTTTTCACCATCGTAGGCCCCAGATAATTCCAAAATGTCTGTTTATCTTCTTTTCAAGTCTTGCAGGCTGCTCAATCTGCTGGTGACAGCATCTACTTTTCCATCTACTTGGTTCTATTTAAGAAATAGGCATAGTAAAGGCAATAACCATATTGTGCTGGGTTTTACCTAATGCAGAAATGACACTTCTATCAATTTGTGTATTTAGTTGAACGACTCACACGGCAGCTCAGCATACTCCCTCCTACAGCATCTCATCTTTCCAGCTAAGTTCTAGTTTCCACAACTTTATTTCAAATACCTTCACCAATTCACCTGTAAGTTTTCATGGGGTTCTTAAATTGAGACAAATACCTGCTCCAGCCTTCCTCTAGAGTACTGCCTCATCTAGTGATGCTATGAAAACAGCAGAAAACACTGAATGGCTCTGGCCAACTTGGTTCTCCTAAAAAATGGCTATGTATATCAGTTCCTCAGTATGCTGGTACTGCTTGCCAAGTGCTCCAAACATCTGAAATTCTTTTCTTTTGATGCCTCCCCTGTGAATAAGTGAGTGTATAAAGATTCCTTAATGTTCTTGAGACAAGATGACCTCACAGGTTAGTCCAAACTTACAAGACCCTTGTTCACCCAACTCCAGCTGTCTATTGACCAAGTCATTTGACATTCCCTAGGCCCCCAAAGGCAGCAGCTCTGCAGGGGAAAGCCTCTTCTTCCTCCTGAAGCTGAGACAGCCCCATACAGTCTTGATATGGTGGTGTAGGTTCAACATGGAGCCAACAAAATAACTCAGCTGGTACAGCTGCATCCTCAAGCAAGGAGAGGTGGGATGCACAGTGTAGACAGCCACATTAAAATCTAAGCCTTTCTACCTTCTTCACTACCTTTAAAGGTAACAGTAGGGCTCAGCCTAAACACATTTCTCATATTTATGTCAATACTACAAAGGTTATTTCCCTGTAGTTATCCCAGATTGAGGCTTTCAACCTGACTGCTCCTACAATACCTGTGTTCAGTGTTTCTGTCTATAGCCTTACATCACTGCATTTTTTCTTTTAGCAAGTATTTTTTGCCTTTTTTTTTTTTTCTCATGGAAAAGATGTGAGCTTTTCCAAGTTCAATTTTTCTATCTCAAATTCCTTTGTATTTCTCCAGAATTACTCTACAGGAAACCTGCCAGGGTTCCTTGCGTATGTGCAAAAAATGAAGATTACTGGAGTAAAGATTATGTTTTCTGATGGCAGATATCCCAGACTCAAGGTGACAGTAGTAATCACATGAAAAATTGTAGCTTTGCTGATCATGTGAAAAGGAACCACATTTGTCATGCTCTCTGCCGATTTCCTCTTCAGGTCTGTACCAAACCCTGGATATGTAGTCATCTTGTTGCTGTCCTCAGAGTCACCAGAAGGAGAGAACATACTAGTTCTCATCCCTTTGATCTTGGTCTGCCAAGACAGTAAACTCACCTCCTAGAATCCATCCAGATATTTCCATCCTCCCGTTGTAGGTGTACAAAGACTGCACAAGTTTGCTACTCTCTAAAAATGCTCAGAAAACATGCTGTAATGCTCTAGATTCAAAATCTGTGTGCAATGGACATAGGACCCTGCATATGGGGAAAGCACAGCCTCTGATTCCTTACAGGATTAACTTTGGACCATCTAATGAAAAGCCCCACATATCAACATTGCTGATCTCTATTTCAGGAAATGACCCCAGCTACTCTCTTTGTGATCACAAAATGTATAGCTGCTCTTCCCCTCTTACAGGAGAGACTTCTTCCATGTCATTTAGATATTTTCTGCACACATTTACATTCTGCTTGCAGGTTACCAGACAGACACTCAGTTCTTACCTTGAGCAAGATTAGTCTCTAAGACATAAGTATTTTTAAGATCATGACACTCTTAGGACAACCAAAAATCATTTTATTTGGTATAATCACTATTTGGTATACTGTTTGAAGCTAACTATTAGCGTAATCCAGATGGGAAAGTTGGAAGATGAAAGGCAAGAAAAAGATCTTAAATGGACGGAGAACAGTTTGGTTTCTGAATACAGAAATAAGAGCATTAGTTAATTATCAAAATTAAATTCAAAATTGCATTCAAAATTAAACATAATCTTCCTGTGAGTAGTCTTAATGTGTTCATGTTTGAATGAAAATCAATGCATACCTCAAGAATAAAAAAAAAACCATGAAATTGACTACAGACAAATGTGAATATCAAATATTGAGACTTTCAACCACTTTTTCATTAGGGTCTCAGCTCCTGAACACATAAGATGATGTGAAAAGCTTAGCTTTTGTTTTCAAGAGATACACACTTAGTTACTTGACTGCAAAGAAAAGACTAAGGATTTGAACTATTAAAGGCTCAGAAACTAGAAAGCAAATAAGAACTCTGAAACTAAGAGTAACAACAACAACAAAAAGTAAAGAAACAAGACAGTTTCACCCTTTGGCAACTATTTCAAGATTTTTTTAATATGTAGTATCAATGATAATGAAGATGATTGCGTGGCTTTCCTATTCCCTAAAAAACTACAAGTAAGGCTATGGTTATCTCTGTATAGAAGACTATGCAAAATACAGAAAGTGTTATAGCACTAATAACATATAGAATAACCTGGAAGAAAAATCTCTGAATTAATTGGAAGTTTCATTAGCTAGGTTGCTTATTCTAAGAATTTATAAAATTATTTTTTAGGAATGATAAAATAAGTGAGTACAAAATGCAGTGAGAGATAACACGGTGATCAGTGAAAACAATTAGTTCCTTCAATGTCTGCCACTCACTGCAACACATGACAACAAGCTGCATCTGCACAGAGCCCTAGCAAAACTCTGAGGTTTACATAGGTCTATTCTAGCTGCAGAATAAGTATAAACATACACTCAGGAGAAAAAAAAATTGCTTAAATCAAGATGAAACTGAAAAGATGTCACTCTGAAACGTGACAGTGGACCGCTCTGATTTACCATCTTCTGACATGACGGTTTCTTTCACGTGTGGTTTTGTGCCTTTAGAAACATTCCTATTATCAGATTTCGCCATTTTTTATCATTTGACATTTAAGATTCAGACAGCTGTGCCAATTAAGTACTGCCTGTAATTATGTTCATACTGTATTGACCAGCACAAGAAATGTCACTGACCTGGCCAATACCTCTAAAAGGTCTACCAGTTCAAATTCACCCAGGAAAATGTAATAAATGGGAGCACTAACCCCTTTGGGATATTTTGTGGCATTATATCTCTATTTATGCTCAACTTCCAAAGGAGTTATACTTTTTTCTTTATTGCATTAATCGAATCTGTTGAACCAAATTGTTTGGAACTAGGTAAATTATGCCACATTGTTTATTCAGACAGAATCTAGTTTATTTCTGATACATCCACACTATATTTCACATCCCTAACTGGATTTACTCGAGTTTCAATATGGAAAGCCTGGTTCTTTTAGTCTCAGTTTCCTGTTGGGGTTATACCCAAGTGAATGATGTTATAACACAGATGACCTATGACCAGATAACTCAACAGTGTTTTTTTGCCTTTCCCGCCCCGCCAAACACATTCAGTCCTAGTCAGAACAGACATCCTGGATCACAGGCAACTGTCAGGCTTACAGGGATTATACACCCCAACTACTTGTTTGAATTAGACTCATGATTAGGCCATATATTAGAACACTTACTGCATATGAACATTTTATCTACAACTTTTAATTGCTTGCACTAAGGCTTCCTTACATGAAAATTTTGTTTGAACCCCATAAAGACAACCTTCACAACATAACAGATTATAAAGCTTGCCTCAAGATACAGATCACAAGTGATAGCGTCCTGTCTTCTACACCCAACATTTGAGTAAACTGGGACACCACAGAGAAAGAGTTCAAGCAGATTAATTGCAACAGATAAGAGGCAACTATGAGACTAAGCTGAATCGCCAAGACTCTACAAACACACAAAAAGGCTGACCTGGTAAAAATAGGCCTTATTCTCCTTTTGCATGGCTGACTACACTGGAGTTACCCTGATTTACAGAGTAGTTGCACAAGTCTAAAACTGTTGCCAGTTAGATCAGAATCTGGCCAAATGCCTACAAATGCAGTAGCTTCAGATGCTGGCTTAAATTGAAACGACAGATGTACTATCACATGGCGATCAGGAAATTTGTTCTGCTTTCTTTCCCAAATTGCTACTGACCCCAGCCATATCCTTATGTCAATAAGGAGGTGTGAAAACAGGAATCTGGGGAAAGAGTAGACTATTAAACAGCTTCAAAATGTCTTTTAAAATTGGGTTTGTTCCAGCAAGACTTAAATATCTGGTAGCCTTGCTTTAATACTATTTTTATGTTGCTAAAAGCAGTTACCTAAAAATCCTGGGCTCTTTCAGCTGGCAGCTTCCTCTGTCTTTTATTTTAATCATATAAAAACTAAATAGAAATCTTTTCAGAAAGAAAAGAAAGCTGAATGCACTGTAAATAACTGACCCATTTCAGGCTTTCTCTTCCATTGTGACTAATTCCATCTTCTGAGATAAATGGAGAAAAGATTGACTAAATCAGAGAAGCTTTTTAAGTTAATGGGCTTTTATGACAGTTACCATGTATTGGTGTTTCTGTAATGGAAGGGGTTCAGGACAGCACTGAAAGTAGCCTGCTTCTTTCCCAGATGATCTAACTCATTGACCCCACTGGCAGAGCAACTAGAGCAAAGCAAGGTACACCCTTCCAAAACATGGCCCTTTGTTGGTAAGAGTAAATGCACAACTTAGTGAAAAGGAAGGGTTTATAAACCTTGAGACCAGGACTATAGCAGAACAGCTTTGCCAGTGGTAATGTTGTATAACTCCAAGCATCTCAGTGTGAATACAGCTAATACCAGAAACCTGCAGCCTGGCACAGGTTGCTCTGTATGGTGGTTAATCCTGCCTTTTCGAGGCTTCTTTCCTAGGCAACAAACCATACCCACAAACAGCAGTTCTGAGAAAATTGTTTTACCTGCCCCAGGTTCTTTCATCTGAAGTAACCATATTTGTCAGAGATTTTGTCCTTAAATATTCCTGACTAACATTCCCATAGCCAGAAATCTTTGTTTTCTATAACAAAGACAGGTCTTGAATGGTCCACGGTCATTGCTGGGCTGCAAGCAAGCTAGAGAAATTGAAAATTTTTAAGCATTGTTTGTACTACATAGATAAGACACCTTGGAGTATAGGCATGAACGTGTCTCAGCTGAAATACATAAATCAAATAAACAAGGTTAGGTACACCTTTGCATGCTCCATGAAGAGCCATTGCCAATGGCTCCCTATTGAGCTTCTACTACTGCTTGAAGGGCACTTACAGATGACAACAAAGTCAAACTGGGTGGTGGTAAGCAAGCTAAACATGGGTAAGAGCCACAAGCTGCACATTAAGACACTAGGAAAAACTTTAAAAACATGAAAAAAAAAACCCACACCAAAAAAACACCACAACCAAAAAACCTACAAGAGCCATGCAGCACCGGGGCAGGTTACCCAGGGTACCCAGAGGGACTGCAAAATCCCCATCCTTGGCAGTTTTTAAAATTGGAGATAGTGATGGCAATAATCCTTCTGTGAGGGAAAGGCTGGGCTTTGAGACATCCCTTCTAGCGACCTCTGCTGTGATTCTGGGAAAGCAGAGTGCTGGGTAGCATGGTTCAAAGATGGTTAAAATGCTTTATTAACGTGTTGTCAGAGCCAGGCAAAGCAAGGAGGAGCAAGCCACCCCTGAGCTGGACAGGCAATGGCAGTGCTTCCACTAAGCCAGGGAAAGGTAGACTCCAGGGGAGGTATGGTGCATCACAAGAGTGTAATAAAAGAGGGGTAGTGAGACCTGAACTAGTGAGGCAAAGTAAAAAAACAGTGGCAGGTAGAAAGGGTTAGGCTTAATGAGATGAGGAGCATAATGAATTTTTTCAGGTCCACTTGAAAAAGGAGTGAAATACACAAAGCTGTTACAGAGATACAGTATATTGACCAGTATAAAAGCTGCCTTATAAAATGTGTTCCTGGATGGAAGATTTGTTTAGTACCATCTGCAAGGCAGGAACCATTGGCTAGAACAGCTACATGTAACACCTTGCTTTCCAGAGTTATGGCTTAAGTAGACAAAATATTTCCCAAGACAAATAGATAAAAGATCATTTTATGAGTTTAATACCACCGCTATGGTAGCTATGAGTCTCATTCAGAGGGACTTTTTATATTTTTAATATTCTAAGTTATAAGCTAGGAATATTAAAGAAAAAAGTAGAATATCCTTTACCTGTTTAAACTGTTCCTACATAAGGCCTGTTTCAGGTAATAAAATAACTAATGATAGCCACCTAAACCAATCATTTTCTTTAGAGAAGTCAAGGCTTCTTGGAGTTAGTTCTCTGTCCCCGTCTTGCTGCATATCATGGAGGTATCATGCTTACCTCACTGTTTAAACAGAGATCAACAACTAATCGCCTTTTCAGTGTTAAGCCAAGATCCCCTTCTTCATTTCAACAAATTTATACTATATCACCCAGACTGAGTAATCTAACACAAGTGTGACAGGACTTTTGAGATTCAGTCTAGCATCAAGTGATCTTCTGATGACACAAAGCGGTCACATCAGCCAGCATAGATGTGATTTAGATTTGTGAATGCTCCATTAGGTTGTCCATATTTCCTAACCATCTCTTCCAGACACACTGGCAACTGCCTTACAGCAGACAGAGAGCACAGAACACCCTCAGGGACAATTGTACTGGAAAATACTAGACCTCTCACTCGACCTCAGTGATTGTAAACAAGAGATAGATGTCACTCCACCGAAATGAGACTGCTGTAAGAAACAGTGGAGTTGGATCCAATCCAGGGTGCTTTACAGTCAATAATACGAGCTGATTTTTTGTATTGCATGAACTTTTTTGTCTCATACACTGTTACTAGCCTATGACATACTAAATATTATTATTTAAGAAAATGAAGAACAATAAGCAAAGCAGAGGTCCATCCTAACAGAACGGGATGTACTGTGCTGAACTTCCTGCATACAGGGAACGGGAAAGAAAAAAAAAAAAGAGGGGGGATGATTTCCAGCTAATTGTTTATGTTCTAGTCTTTGGCAGCTATGCCAATAAAAGCACTGAATAATGATCCTAAAAGGACCAAAACAAGAGAAATTACATGTTCAGCAATTCTTTGCTATTTGAAATCCAGTAGTGTGTTTTATTTGCTTTTCAGCTGTACTTTGGTGTGGCCTTTCAAAAGGAAATAATCCTGTGAACAAAATATCTGGACGAGAAACAAAAGGGCTGCCAAGTCTGATCCACAGGTGATGAATACTTGGCCAGCAACCAAACTTAGGCTAAATTAAAGACAATTAAAACAGGCAAAATTGTCCATCTGCTTGTACAGTTAATATAGACAGAGTGTAAAAAGGTACTAATAATCTCTGAAGAGAAAACCTTACACTACATGCTGAAGACCAAATGTCCAGCAAAAACCTCTGCTATACAAAACAAGCCAAAGCAAGAAATTTGGAAACAAAGGAATTCTAGCACAACACTACTATGAAGAACTCCCTAATGTTTTCATGTTTAGTAGCAATAAAAAATAGACAAATTGTTCAGATCCGTGTGAACTACAGAATTTGATCCTCAGATCAACATCTTTTACATTTTAACTGTAGCAGCTAAAGGGATAGCTAAGAAACTCTTAGAAATATAAATCAACCTGAGACTAGAGTGTGTACTGAAATAATGCGTGTGAGCATCTTCCAAGTCCTACACGTGGCATGCATAAATGCAACTCCATAAAAAGAAGCTATGTATCAAGGAGGGATATGAATAATAAAACACCATAACCACTTAACTATGACATTTTATATAACAGAGATTCAATCTCTGTCAAAAATCTAGCACAGTTAGAATCAATTTGGGTTTGGTTTTTTTTTTCTTTCCTAGTTGTCACCCACATGCATACCAACTTGCTCTTCCAATTAGCCAATAGCTAGATAGCTGCGTTCGTTAATGGCAAGTGGGACACCCAAATTCAATTTCTTGCCTTAACTCAAATCCACAGAGCTAGACCCTTGGTCTGCATTTTACTCTATAGCTGAATCTCTTACAGTTTTCCATTGTCCATAATTAATCCATGTGTCCCATGCTGTGTGTTCATACTCCCCGCTTTGCCCTGCACCCATAGCACACTGGTTCAGGAAATCAAAGCAAAAGACCGTTTATTTCTTGCAGGTATTATAGGTCTTTGTTGAGTGAGATGCTTGAACTGGTCCACAGTGGGGTCAGCTAAGTGCTAGTGCTGGAACAAGGGAAGCAGCTGAGCACATGGCATAGCAGGAATGAGCAGGGGAGCAAGACTGCCTCTTTCAGCAGCAGCCTGTGTTTACGTTTTCTTAGCACTATCCTAAATCTATATCTTCAGTTTCATAATTATTTTAAATGAGTGGGTTGTGGGGTTTTGTGGGTTGATGCCAAAAACAGTGGTTCCACCCTTGCTCTCTTGGCTGTTCATACCTTTGCTTACCCCCTTCCCTCCTGCCAGCACTAGCATTCAGGCAGCCATGCAATGAGCCACATTTGGAAACTCACTCTTGGGTTTGGTTACTTTTTCTTTATAAAGACAGAAAGAATGGAAATACTTTTCAGATACTCAGGAATTTTCAAGAAGTGATGTTATTACTTTCTCTTGCAAAAAAGAGATGTACATTTTTAGTATATACTCAGTGCCTCACTAGTGAATATTCATAGCTTCAAGCACATTCTGATCACTTTTAGAAAAGCTATTTTTTTGTGTTTTAAAATATTTGTAATGGCTGCTTTTTTTTTTTTTTTCCTCCTTCCCTTTCCCCCCTTCCCCTATATGGGAGGTACTAATTTGACCCTGGGCAAACACCACAGGATGAAAATACGTTACCACCTCCAAAAGGATCACTGATATGAACTGGAGAGTTTATCCTGCCAAGTGCCTACAGACACCTTAAATCACTCCTAATGTCAATGAAAGTTCAAAACACCAAACTTGATGCAGGAACAGGACTCCTGCAACCTGGATCCAGCTGTAGAAAAAAAGTGTCAACAAAAAAACAGCCACAGCTAAGATATTTCATTTTGTGTCATAAAATGATTAAATGGAGATGGATTAATCTCTCTAAGGAAAGGACCTTTTAGCAGGCATGTTTAGTTTGGTCTCCCACAGTTGCTGAGCAGACTGCATCAGCTCTCTGCTTACTGAATTGAGTGCTACTCCAATCTGAATCATGCTCCATAACACAACAGGACCCACACTCAGTGTAACATTTCCAGACAGCAGCACCATGGGTTTGGGCAATCCAGACCTAAGCTCCTCAAAACCACCTGTAACCCACAGGTGCTTTAGTTCTTGATCTTCATCAACTCTTCCTCTAAAACTCAGAAGAAAGTAGGCAGAAGAAATGAAAGGGGAAGAACTGCACTTGTTCCCCAAGTAACCAGCCCAAAGGTGGTAGCAAGTATTTCATTAGACACGATTGACATTTTATACCCGTTTAGAAAAATATCCTGAAACAGAGTAGCAAAGAGTGCTCAATATGAATGGCAATTCATTTATATTTCACAGATGTCACTCATTTCACTAAAAAAACAAAAGATAACTCAGGTATCTTTTCTCTGGTTACATCCACAAGCTGTAGCTACTCATCAGAGATTAAGGTAAAATCAGTTAAAGGACAGTAGTAAGACAAATAATGGGAAAAGAGAATTTTAGGAAGTTTATGTTTCTGGAAAATCCACCATCTGAGTTCAAAGTTTAAATACACTTCCTCTGATGCCCAGCTCTAGCAGAGACAGATACATTTCTTGGATCATTTTAGAAGATTTGTACTGAATCTCTGGAAAAGATTTCCAATAAACATTTTACTTTATCAAGAGCTCTCACAGCACAAAAGGCATAACTTTTGACTCTACTAATCAAGAACACATGTTTAAAATGTACTTTTCCTGATAAAGGGGTTGGTTCTGAGAAATGCAGTACTCACAGAGACCAAGCACAGAAAGCAGCAAGCATACAACACGCCTTTGTTTCCTGAAAGACAGACAATTTAGAATATTACCCATCCCTCGGGCTGCCTATTAACCCTAATTTTTGAGAAGAGTGAGGTTCTCATCTGTGGATATGCTCCAGGGGGAAAAGGGCAAGGTTGGCTGGGTTTTTCTAAGTTTTTTCTAAATGCACCTATCTTCATGCACACAACTAGCTCACCAGAGGGTTTAATGCATCCCTTAACCTCAGAAGGTCTGGACTTACACACAGCCAGCTGCTTCTGAACTCTGTCTCTCCAGCTCAAAGCTGTTTGTACCAGTGAAAATGCAGAACAAACACGCCAATCATATCCTTATCAGTTCTAGCCCTCACAACTGTGCATCGTTCATTTTTATTGCTGAAGAGTTTGTGCCTTTTTTTTTTTTTTAAGCCACACTAATTAACAGAATCCAATGAAGTACATCATAAGATTTCTCCAGCAGAAACCCAAGGGCTACTATTTCAACTAGAAAGCAATTTTATAAGCAGAGTTATTATTGGTAGGAAGAGATTAGCTTGCCTTCAGTACCACTGGAGTGCTGATAGCCAGAGGTACATGCACAGTGAGCACACAAGCATGGTATAAGAAACCAGCCAGGATTGCAAATAAGACTTTGCTGCCAGTGAGGAACTGGAGGAATCGAAGCACGAGGAAGAGCCAATTTAAGATGCCTTCCTGTCTCAGCATTGCTCAATTTAACTGCCTCAAAGGGCCAAGTTCCTTCAAGTACCCCCATCAACAGCATTAAACTTACTTCAAATCTCACCAGAAACTTTCTGCCCTCAAACTTGAGTACACAACTGTTTTTTATTTTGCTCAATAGCTATAAAAGCAGGTGCCTATGTTTTACATAAAAACTGCTGTTTAAAGAAAAAAAAAAAGGTACCCTGCTTGCAATATATTCTTGTAGCAAACAAAGGCCTAGGTGAGCTTCTCAATTGCTGGCAAATTTTAACACTACACATTCAGACAATAAAAATAATTCAGTGCTGGAATTAACCCAATATTTGAAACTTTTCTGCTTTTCTTTTCCACAGAAAGGCCGATGATTAACTGGAAAAAAAAAAAAAAAGTGAAAAGTGAAGCTCAAAACCAATAAACATTTAATCACACATGAACTGTTTTACATCCTCTCCACCACAGAACCTGCAAGAACGCTGCCAGTGAAGGAAAAGAACAATGTGCCAAGAAGAAATAGCAGGTTTTTGCCCTGAGAGTTGTCCAGTATAGCACCACTTGGTGAGACTATATCTCAAGTTATGTTTAATTTTTACATTGTGTTGAATTTTGGACCCCCAGAATTATTAAATGCTCCTTGAAGTCTATTCCGTCAGGCCTTAAATTGATAATCATAATCTGAAGCATTAACTAGAAGGGAAGAATGTTATGATGGAGAATGGCTTCGGACTTTCTCCAGAGTATATCATTTGCTGGGGGGAGTAGGAAAAACAGGACATGTGTTTGGATCTCTGTTTGCAACTTGTCACATCGCTGTAATGCTGTCTTCATTGGCAGCCCACAGCTATCAGCTAGGCTGTGACCTGCAGCACTGCAGAAGCCACGCAGATGCTCTCCTTCCCCCTCTGTTAAACTTCCCCAGGAGAAGTAACATCTTCCACTGCTATAGGTAAACACCCATCAGAGAGTGAGTCTGAGAGACCCCTACTAAAATAATCACGTCATGTTATGAAGCAGCTGATGGAAAGACAGAAACTGTTAGAGATTAAGATAGGACTAACGAGTATTTGTTGCTTCTCTGTAGGCTTCAGATGAAACCACGCTGATCAAGGAAACTCCCTCCCCACCCTCCACTACCTAATAGCGTCTTACCTCAAACACGTCAGCTAACAAAGCTCCATGTCAATCTAAAATGCTTTCATAACCATGATCTGGCCAAAGCTTTAACCTGCTTTTACTTTTGCAGTGGGAACAGGGACAGCTAAAGAGCCTGTGAACAATCTCAGACAAGCCTTTTCCGAGTGAGGGGATAAAAGATTGTGCTAACTCACTGTGAAACCCCAAAGACTGCATTTGAACAGTTTAACTTGAAGGCCAAGCCAGTCTGTAGAGTTAGGCAAAAAGCAGACTACCTAATATTGCTGAACAAGGCTTAAAATCCAAACTCATAGAAAGCACTTTCTTTTTCCCCAAAGTATGTGAATTCTGTGAACACACTTTGAATTGTTCACATTAATTTGCTATTTACCAAACTGGTCAAACACCATTTGAATACATAATTTTGGAAAATGTTAATGAGTTATACAATTATTAGAGCTACAGCTGGTCAAATATTAGTCCCCAGTGAAAACAGAAGACATTCAGTTGATGTAAACTGGCTTAGCTCCCTTCAAACACTTGAAGCAACACTGATTTATCCAAGACAGGAATCCTTGTAGAGTGCAGACTTATTTACAAGCCTTCTGCTGTTTCAATCTTTTTCCTTAAGCCAGTGTTTTAATAATGACAGACATGTTTCAGCTAGTACATTATTCACCAAATATTCATCATTAATATTATTGTTTATATTAGCTACTGAATGACCACAAGAGAGAAGCAGTTTTGTTCTATTTCCTGATGGGATTACTTCCAAGTTCAAAAAGCTTTCAGGAATAGAACTTGAATAATTTTAGTCCAAGCATTTGTGCTTGTATAGGTTTGTGCAAATACTTGCATGCTGAGGGATACTGACCAGAATTTTCAGAACCAGTTTTATTGACAAAGCTTTATTAAATAACAAATTCTACTGAGAACTAATCTGATCACTATGATTACTCATGGAAGAAATTCAATTTTCATAAAATATATTGCTAGTCTTTCTGCAGCAACTACCAGATGCTATTTGTAAGACAGAGACTGAATTATAGACAGGAAAGAAATTAAACCCATGAAGCAAGAGATAATAGGTGATCCTTCTATGATCTCCTTATTTTTTTCTGTCTAAAGCTGAAATTAAGCATTAGTCAGTTATTTTTGTCCTAGGGCATCATATAGCAGTTACACAATACTGGACTGAACAAGTCTAACATCTCAAGGCTGCGGAAAGATGGATGTCCTCCCTCCACATCATCTTCCCCTCATTTCCAGCTGCAAGTTCCCATGGTCTCCCTTGAACCTGCACTGGGACAAATACACCTAGCCATACAACAGACTGTTTCAACTCATTAGTCCGGTGAAAAAAAAACATGAAAAAAACCCCAACGTTAACAGTTTTTTGTTGAAGTAGTGAATTTAAGCACCAACCACTCTGGTGAGCACCAGAGCAAGGGCAAAGCAGAGCAAGACAACAGGTCCCTGAGGCTGGGAGCAAGGCACAGACAGAAAAAAGGGGAAGAAGCAAGGACAAGCTTATAGTGATAGCCACCGCACTGACTTAACATGGGTATCGCCTCCCCATTCTATCAGAAAGGAGTACAGTCTTTTTGTCTATGCATACACTGTCAGTAGCTGTGGTGCATGCACCTTCTATACAGTCACCCTAGCAAATATTAAATAGATGCTCACTTACAAGACGTTTCCAGGAGATACACTTCTAAAATATTTATTGAGACACCCATGCTCATCCAACAAAAGCTTTTTGTATGGTGCCCTGTTTGCATGACAGGTGGGAAAGTAATCTGCTAGAGTAGAAATTACACTGGAAATAAGGCTACCTCTTTCAGTTAAAATTAGTTATGCTTCAGTGTTTCTAGTGCCCCTTTGATATAGGAGTACGTGCAAGATCCTTATATACATCAAGAGCTATAACGCAGGTGTTACCTAGACTAGCCAAGTATTTTTCCCATCTCTCCACTTCCATAGCCAAGAGAAACATTTGTCAAAGCATCATTGTTTTGCTTGTTTTCAAGCAGAGCAAAACTAGGTTCTCTTCACTCTGGGAGTCACATTTACTTAAAATCATTCTCTTGCACCTGAAAAGCCTTTTGAAATAAACATTCTCAATGCTCAAATTGTCCAGGGGGCACAAAACTGAGGAACAGATTGAGTGCAGCATGGAAGTCTAGAAGACACAACAGCAGATGACTTCTTTTTGTTCTTAAATTTGCCCTATGAAGCAGTAAATTACTTAGAACAGAGGTACCAACCACCCGCATAAGCCCAGTGTACACCATTTCTATAGAAAATAAACAGCCAAGAGGAGTCAGATGAGAGAAGAGGAATCATGAGTCAAACCCTCAACAACCTAAGTCTACATAGTACTGTCATTTTCAGCTTTGCCATATGGTTTACCTTAGCTGACGTTCAAATTTTGCTGGTCTATAGCAGCAGTTTTACATGCAATTCCAGGGTCAGAGGCCCAGCTGGAGCTGCCCCCTCTGCTCCTCCCCACCCTGTACCACAGCATTTAAACCCTTGACTGTCTGGCAGAACCACTTATGAGGCCACAATACACATCAGGTGATGTTTATTGATCCACTACCAATTGCATCAGGACAACTGATAGAGAAACATGCTTCAGGGTTAGGAATCCAACAGTTAGGATTGACCAGGAGCGTGCTTAAACTATTTTTGTCATCTAAGCTGTTACATGAAATTGCAGCCTGCAGTGAGGATGTACATTTCTACTGCCATATACCTTTCTTAATGACTTAGGCCTGTCCAAAGCTGTTGCAATATGTTACTGTTATGACCAACATGAGAATGCTCCTGGTTTACAACAAATTTCGAATTATCTTTTGCTTTCTCACAAAAGCATTTCACAAAAGCTTTCAGATGATCTCACAAAATGGAAGTGCCTTAGAGGATCTATTTTTCAGAACAAAACAGATTTGTCTTCAAATCTCTGAGGTGTCATTTTTACACCTGTACAACATGGGTAAAATATTTTAGGGACAATTGGCCCTCCTTGCTCTTTCTAAAGTAGTTTTACTGATATGACAGTGCTTCCCATTGAGCTCACATGTCAATAAAATGCCAGACAGAGTTTCTTTTCCAAATGGATTGTGATCTTCTGGGGCAGGGGGGGAGCGGTAGAAGGTAGTCAACTTCAATATTTTCCAGTGGGATTACACTGGGAAATTTTTCCTCTAGCACTGGTAGAGCCTGAGAGCATTTCTGAGGCACAGCACGTACTCCCTTGGGTATTACACCACTACAGTGTGCTCCCAGTTTCATTAAAATAACTCCACCCTGTTCCAGCAAAACAGAGCTACAGCTGATCCTGAAAGTACCACAAACAAATTCCTTAGCACTGATCACATCAGGAGAGACCTATTACTTTATAACAACTCAGTCTGAAGTACATACTTATGACACAATGTTTGGTTCTTCCTCCTTGTAATGAGAGAAACAATTGTCTGCATTATTTACAGTTTAAAGATAGGGCTTAATAGTTCTGCCACTGTTAAAGGTTGGTTATTGCTTTCTTCAACATCTTAACGGTGTGGGAAGGTGACTAGCACTTGATAAACAGACATCTGATAGATGCCAGGTGAGGAGCCTGGAAAAGGTGAACCTGGGTTTCCTTAATTAAAAGAGATGCTACTCAGCACAGAAAGCCTTGAAGCTTGAGGGTTGCTATTAGACCTGTATATTGTTAAAACAGAGGATCTTCATGGTCAACAGTTCAGTCTTTTAAGTGTTCATTGCGTTTATCTAGAAAGTCTCATTCTGGATTTCATTTGACAAACTGCCACTATTTATCAGGTTATTCTTGTCACTGATGTAGCAAAATAATGTATGAAGGGATTTTAAATTGTGTCTGATCTCCCTCCAGCTAGCTGTAGTCCCTACAAGTTAGGGAACAGCAGTATGGAAGTACTCAAGGCAGAAAATAAATGTAGTTTAATAACAAGATTATAAAAAACTTATCTTGGAGAGCCTTTAAAATTAGTCTGTCTGTGGAAGTGCAGCATATCTAGAGGAAATTTGGAGAAAGTACAATTCTACTTGTATTAATCAAGGGGACTAGGAAAAGTGGAATTTTGGTGGTTTAGAAGAGTCTAGAAAAACATATTAACAGAATAAGTATAAAGATTTTAAAAACACCAGTCTGAATTTTAAACTGAAAAATGTGAGAATGACTTGTAGCGTACCAAATTTGTAACTATATTTCTTTAAATTAAGCTAGATACATAGCTGTCATCTTAATCTGAAAAGTACTTCTAAAAAGGCCTTTAGAGTTATCAGACTAAATCAGATAAAGAATTTAGGTTAAAAAGAAACACTTAAAATCCAAAGCTGTAATTCAGACCATAACCCAACCCAGCCACAGCCTGACTGTGTTCGGTTTCTGTGTGTGGTGGGGGATTTTTGGTAGTGGTGGAGGCGGCTACAGTGGTGGCCCCCTGTCAGAAGCTTCTCAAAGCTCCCCCGGCTCCATGTCGGACCTGCCTTTACACCAAGGCTGAGCCAATTAGTGACAGTGGCACCTCTACAATAACATATTTAAGAAGGGAAACCTGGGAGGAGGAGAGGGAGTTGTGAGGAGAACACCTATGCGAACACCAAGGTTAGTGGAAGAAGGGATAAGGAGGAAGTGGGGGAGGTGCGCCAGAGTAGAGACTCCCTTGCAGCCCATGGTGAGAAGGCAGGGCTGCCCCTGTCACCCATGGAGGTCCCTCATGGAACAGATGCCAACCTGCAACCCATGGAGGACCCCACACCAGAGCAGGTGACTGTGCCCAAAGAAGGCTGGGACTCTGTGGAAAGAAGGAGCCCCACTGTTGTCATTCAGCACTGGGAGCACTGCAACACATGGGGGTGACCCACACCAGAGCATCTTGGGAAGAGTTGCATCCCCTGGGAAGGATTTATATCAGAGAAATTTCACAGAAGTCTGTGTCCTGTGAGAGGGACACCATGCCAGAGCAGGGGAAGAATGCAAGGAGTCCTTCCCCTGAGGAGGAAGGACCAGCAGGACTGACCATACCCCCCCATTCCCTGTCCCCTGTGTCACTGGACAGGGAGAAGGTAGAGAAATCAGGAGCAAAACTGAGCCCAGGAAGAAGGGATGGGTGGAGGAAGGTGTTTTTAAGATGTGGTAATACTTCTCCCTATCCTACTCTGTCTGTTAAGTGGTGTTAGTGTCAGAATTAAACCGATGTTCTTTTTTCTTCCCCTAATGAGCCCGTCTTTTGCCCTTGACTGTAATGGGTGAATCACCCCTTCCTATCCTTACCTCGATTCCTGAGCCTTTTGCTTTATTTTCTCCTTCCCATTCCTGAGGGGGAGGGGCTGAGTGAACAGCTGTGTGGTGCTCAGTTGCCAACTGGGCAGGACACTGACATCACCAGGTGCCCCATGCGTTGCCCTTGCCCATGTGCAAGACTGAGACTTGGCTGAGCTGCCAAGTACCAGGCTCCCACCCAGGCTGCACAGGGTCTACAGCTCCTCCACATAAACTCCCAAGCCACCTGGCCCAGTAGGTAATCTCAGAGCACATTTATGTCTTTTTTGACAGATTCAAGTTTCCCTCAGAAAAGAAAAAAAAAAAAAAAAAAAGAGAAGTTGTAGATGCTTTATTTAGGGAACTTTGAGGTTGTTGTATGTGACATATTAAGTCAGGAACTTGCACCCCAGCTGAAAGATAATCAGAGAAGCTAACACCCATGTACCCATTTTTCAGAATGCTTTTGTAACAAAGATTGTTTTCTAACAGGCCTGGTGAAGCTATCCTCTCATTCAGAAAAAGAAATAAATGCAAGGTGCATGGGAGCAAGAGGAGCAGACTAATTCTGTAAGTTGTCATCAGACACTCATGCAGAAGGGAGGCTCCCGGCCAACCTTCATTCCTAGAAGAGTATATGCATCTTGCATGGTTTTCAGAGTCACTGGATAAAATGACTGAGACATCCTTGAAAAATTAATTTCCTAATTTTCAGGTCAAGATTAGCCAGAAGTGCATTCCTTTCTTGGATTTCCAGAGAAGGAAGGGCAAGGGGACTATAGACCCCTTCAGCTCCTGGACACTTATTCCCAGCCACATGACACAGTCATCATCATCCAACTCTTGTATAAGGAAGTTTAATGGAAAGAAGTTACAAACTAAAACAGTACATGACATATCTCTAAGGACTCCCAGATCCAGCTGTCACATAGTGACCCTTGCAAGGCTGTTCAGCAATCCTTGATCATAAATATTTCCAACAAGGTAGAACAAAACTTGCTCAGCTTACAGTTCTTACCCCTACATATGGTACATAAGGATACATACAATACTTATGAAGCATGAAGACACAGTTGTAATTGTTTTAATAGAATAACTTGAATTATTTAAACTCTTTTTTGCTTCTTATTTATGGCAAAAAAAAGTGAGATAGTATCTTTTTTCCTCTCGTTGTTAATATTTCATGATAGAAAACTTAAATATTTATGCATATTGGGAAAAGTAGAAGTTATCTTCCTTCAAAATGGTCTAGCTTCAGAAGAACAGCACCGTCTTTATTAGTCACTTCTAAAACAAACTAGATGAAATACTTTCTTTTTACTGCAAAATCTGCTCTTGCCTTATTTCCACCAGCAGATATAAGACCAAAGGATTAAAAATTCAGCCTAAGTTATTTCCCAGACCTTTGGTTCAGAGGGGTTTTCTAAGTATAAAATTTTGATTGCTCCTTTTTTTAATCATGAAATCAATTTATTCAGGTTTCTGAGCAAAATTAAGTACTAATCAAAAGAATCATACCATTAAAAGAGAGGTACAGAAACACTGCCACTGGTTTTCTTAATCTTGACCACAGAAACCCTTTCAAATACATGCAAACTAAAGATTTTTCTATTGTTGGTTAATAACAGTCTGTACACCACATATCCCAATGCAAAACATTAGTAGAGCTTTAAGTACTGTGAAAAGAAGAATAAAGAGAAGGATCAAGTTTTCACCTGTATCTTGCCAGATAGCAGCAGCCCGTGCTGCTGTGGTGTGATTCTAAGAGTCTAATCATGTTATTCACGAACAGATAAGTGCATTACTCAAGCAGGTGGTCTTTCCCTGAAGTTTGGAAGGAGAACACCACCTTCAAATTGAAAGACTTTAGCAGAATTTAGATTGTAGGGTCCCAGGCTGTCACCTTGAAACCTCAGCCTGAGTAGACATGTAGGCATGGCTGCATTCAGAATTTCCTCTTCTTCAGCATTACATGTTGGTGACTTTTAAGTAGTTCAACACTGGTGACTTTAGACAACTGCCTGGTCCACACACCAGCTATTTACAGCCTTCTGAGATATCTAGAGATGCCACAAACAAACCCTTGCTAAACCTTGCTGTCACAGTTAAAAATAATTTTCCTCCCGTCTTCCCCCTTGCACACCCTATTTATTCTACATCTCTGCCAAAAGGTTGCCTTCCCAAAGCAACGTCTGCAGACAGAAATGTCCACTACAGCCACAACGTTGTATGGTCTGACACAGCATGGCTCCAGCTCCTTTTTTTAGGCAGGTTTAGCTGGGCCAGCTAACGGGGATATCTCCCACTGCCCAACACATCCCCCTACAACAGCTTTTGCCTTGTAACAGGGAAGCTGCAGAGGATGTGTATCCACACCTCAGCTACCAGAGTCTGCAGATTTTAGCAGAATGAAGTAGGACAGTTCAGAAGCAATTCTCCCTTCCAACCTTTTGTATGCAGATAGGGCAGACCCTGTTTAGCAGCAAGCAGGTAAGTCTTCCTGCAAGCATGAGTCAGAACCATTATGAGTCTAAGCTACGAGACCAGCTTATGATCTGAGGTAGCTTTGGTGTGGGTACATATTGCCTTTTCCAGCTCTGATATGGAGACTAGAAACTCCTACAGAAGGACAGAACAGACAGCTGCAGGTAGTAACTTTTTAAACTGCCACAGCACATTCTTCAAAATCATTTGTGGCACCCTTTGTCTCCTATATATCAATCCTAGGCACATGGTACATAATGCTCTGGATTGCATTCAAGAGAAGACACATCTAAAACTCAGTTACTATAGCAGCAAATGTATTGCTTCTTTTCAACTTCAGTCGATTGTGGAAGCAGTACAGTCCAGAATCCAGCATCATTAATACAACTCAAGTTGGAATTTTATTCTTGCCATGCCATGACACCCCTAACATTTCAGGTTTGCACATGCAAAGACCAAAGGCCTACACCCTATGTTGGCTTACCTGAGTCAGATTGAAATCAGCTCAGGGCACTGATGCTTTAAGACCTTACTACTATGAGAACGGGCAAGCCACCCTCCCTGATGCCAATTCAAACTCATAACTAGCCTTCATCTGTATCAGCAAGCAGATTCAACTCAGAGCTGTCTGTACTATCACTACTACTGGCTCAAAAGAAAGAATAGGACTGTCTTAAAATTTTTCTTGATGGGAGAAGGGACCTCTGGTACAGAGGAGTACTGACTTCCATCAATGTTAGCCAAGCATAGAATCACACCAGCAAGCACCAGCAACACTTCAACTATAGCAGCATTCACATGGAAACCTAGATAAAAAAAACTTCCTGGAAGCTAAAGATGTTTTATGTTGTCACATCTCTATTTCTTAAGCTAGTTTACCTACTTCCAGGCTAGCTCAGGTGTATTAGAACAAGCTACAGACACTCTTCTAACTACAATATGGGTTGTGGAAGTGTGAAAAAAGGCACAGTGAACTAGATGGAGTTCCAATGCCATAACCCAGGTTAGAGATCCTACATCACCTGAAACAATATATAAAAACAAACAAACAAAACAAACAACCACCCCTCTTATAGTTCAGGGCAGGTACTGTTCAGAAGTTATTTTAATTCCCAAGGGTTGTTGGTTTGGGTTTTTTTTAGAGCGCTACAGATTCTTCATAAATCTCTTCATTATATTCTGCCATTTCATACAAAGCAGATAGACATATTGTGTTAATGTCTGGTTCAGGCTTTACCAAGAATCAGACAGGGAATAGAGATCAGAACTGACACTCCTGTTTGGTGAATCTGTTCCACATAACATGATGTTAATTACATTCTAGCCAAATTACATTTTTCATCTGCAGTCAGAGATCAAGTCTCAACTATTCCCCCTTCCCCAGGTTTGTCTGGGTTTTTTTATAATCCTGAACAGTATACCTGGAGATGGTAGATGGATTGTAAATGCCATGGCATTTACCTTTTTTATCAGGGGAAGCATTAGTAAGGTATGAACAGCCTGTGAACACTTTAGTATCTCTTCAGACCAGAACTAGAGCTCTAGTCACATAGCTACTGAACTCAACATCAAAACTTTGTACATCACAGCTTGAATTCTAAGGTATTTGGTTTTGAGGGAGCAGGATTCCCAAGAGCTTGGAAAGGAGACTTTTTACAGGCAAATTTTCTTTTGTCAGTTTCTCCATAATAGAAATCCTGTATTCAGCCTCACATCAAGGTGAAAAATAAACGTTAATACCTTTGTGAATAACAGGAAGATGGGAACTTCACTACTTCAGCTGTATGAGTTAACGTTTGTGTATTAAGAGATCATTTTTTAAATACATTTTATTTCAGAGTTGTCTCTTGATGAATTTTAATGTTTGGGTGTTTTTTTTAAATTTTTCATTAGGTGATTTCTAAAGGATGGCTATGGTAATGAAAAGCACAGGTCTAGTTCTGAGTAGAAACTCCATAACAGCACAAAACCTGATTTGAATGGAGTTACACAGGAACTTTTCTAAATCAAGTTCTTTGTACAGAAATATTACTTATAAAACACCTACTCTAATAATGGACCCTACCTTTTCAGGCATCATATTTTCTATATGTGAACAAGTGATTAATCCAGTTCAGTCACCTATGTTTCAGCCCTGAAGTATCCTTAGCTAAAGGTTTGTTTCTATATAGTCTTTTTCATGCAGCAGTTCTTGCCAACCACTTGAAAGTGTGTACCTTTAAAAATAATCCAGACATAGATAGGTCTACACAACCTTAAACAAGTGCACTATCAGGTGAAAAATGTGCAATTTGACATGAGATGCCTGAGAGGTTTTCCATGTCTTCACCATAAATTGCTGATAAATTCCCTTTTTGTTACAGACTTTACTGAGCGGGTAGCTTGGCAGGTCTGAACACATGAATCAAAGTACAGAAAATCTTGGTATAAACTGTGCCTGGGATGTGCCAATTCCCACAATGTCTCTCCTAATTGCATTTTTACCCCAACTGATTTGCCTGCAATTAACAGTTCTGCCTCCCCTGTCTTTGACACTGATTTAATCCCTCAAGAAGACAGATTGTTGCAAAAATTGCTCTTGGCTGGAAGGATAAAGACTGGAGTGCCCTCAAAAAAGGGCAGGGAGAAGAATTCCTTCCTCTGGCTTTTCAGTAGTGTAATAATACATTTGTGCTCATATCTTTATAGAAATGAAAGCCAGGGACTTCCCTGGTGGGTAGCTGTTATCAGTCAGATACTATCATTTCCCCCCAGACACCTCATCTCAGATCTACATAGATAACATGCGTTAGTCATTTAGTACAGCCTCATTTACATAAAGCACAATGCATTACATTGACTGCAAGGTCTTGGCTATCTTAGAGCTAACGTAGACAAAGCCATGTTCACATGGAGTTTGGCTGGAAAGAGTTCCTTTAATAAAATAGCTTTGAATATTTCCAATTATAAAATTTCAGCTTTCCATAACCTTTACCAAGATGTATTGATGCCAGGTGCGATTAATCCATAACAAAAGGGCACAAATGGCAAAAAGAAAATTTAATAGCTCTGTCACAAGCAGCTTCATTCCTCTTCCTGCAAACACAATAGAAATCACATCCCAATTTCCATATAGCGAAGACAAGTTAATTTCCTCCCACAGTGTGTTATTCTGGACAGTGGTGCTGCAACGTATGTTGAGGTAGAGCAGAGAGAAGGAAAAAAAAAAAATCTAAGTACAGCCCTTGAACAAATAACTATTAGTTCAGTCTTATCATTGTTTCTTCTATCTTACTTCTATTCAACATCCACAAACACAAGAAAAAACAAAAGTAGCACCTCAGTGTGTTTTGCATCTGATATTCATGATAAGACCAATACAATAGCCTCATCTTGAAGCCTTAATGGAAGGGAGATCCTCCAAGCCCCTCCAGCCCAGCTTGCAGTTTACATTCAACCCACAGTTCCCAAATGCAGGCTTTCATCCTGCCTCAGACAACCTGCGGTTGGGGATCATCGTTCAGGAAAACCTCCTGGAGAGCTGCAAAAAGTAGAAGTTATTCCCATGTCCAACATTAAACAAGCCTGTGAATCTTTAGAAGGTGAGCAAAGAATGGCCTTTTACAGGTCCACAACAGGGCAGGTATGAAATCTGAACAGGGTTATACATGAATAGCAAACTCCCTAGTTAGCAGGAACGTGTCCCTCAGAGGATGGAGTGGGGTCACCCACCTCTGTTTCAGTCGTAAGAGCAAACCATTTTATATGTAACTCAACTCCATAAACGGTTGCCCTTTCCACTAATAAAACTCCATCCTCAATGTCTCCCACATGCACCTGTGGTTGCTTCACTTGCTACACTTAGTTCTGCATTAAAAAAATAATAAAAAGCAGTTTCGATAAGTGATCTCCAAGCCCATGTTATTTGTGTAATGAGCAGGGATCAGGCAAGAACCAGGATTAGTAACTAACCAGATCAGACACAGTGGGAGTCAGCCCTCCCACTCCACAGCAGGCCAAAGATAGGAGATACTTATTTAATGAGGTTGGCAGCAACTGCTACAATAGGGTGGGAAAAATATAATCGCTCACAGCGCACCAACTTTAAAAGCAGACACCCTAGGGTAAACATGCAGACAAGGAACCTTTTTCAACTTTGTGTAGTCCCTGATTTTGATCCCAGGACAGCCTGCTCCTTCTGCCCATCTCCATTTACGTGCACTGCTGTGGCTACCTCCTCCCTCCCACACCAGTGGTGAGGTGCTGACAGTGCTGATGGACACCTTCCAGCTATACCTGGCTAAAACGGTCTCATGTTTCTTTGTTGTACATTGCTATGCTGGTCACATTTTTATGAAGGGCACTGCCTGTAACTCCTTATCACAGCATTTAGATGAGAAGAAAATTGCCCTGAAAGGACTATTTATCTCACCAGACCTGGAGCACACATACAGACAACAGTAGAGAGGAAAGCCTCCATGCTAGGGCTGAGCTCTCGGGCCTTAGAGAAGTTTTGTTGCAATACCTTCGCCCTCCCACAATGAGCTGAAAAGCCAACCCGCTCACTAACAGCCTAACAGCTCAGAGCTGCCATCCCATGCTGGCTGTGGGGCACTGGGTGAAGCACTCATGTTTAAGGCCGCTCTGGTGCTCTTACATGCAAGATGCAAGTCCAGATGCCTCCCTGCTACAGCTGGTATGGATGGGAATGCTGCAGGGCACCCATCTGACAGCAGTCTCAGCGTTGGAAACAGAAGGGAAGAAGCAGAGCCTGGATGGATCACTTGGTACCAGCCCACACCAGGAAAAGTGTCAGAGCTGGACTGTCCCACCAGAAGGCAACAAACTCAGAATTACTCCCAGATACAGACAGTACCTGTCCCAAGGATCTCAGCAGCTCATTAAGCTGAGGTAGAACCACGACTGCCATGTCCAAGAAAATGTTTACTACCACCATTATACCATCCCTGGCTGGCTCATCATCCAGAGTGATGGACATTCTCCACAGAGAGGAAGGTGACCTTCCTCAGCCTGATCTTGCTGTTGGTGGTGTTCTTATAAATGAAAGGTAGCCCTGGAAACTGCTGTGAATTTATGGTGCTACATGGTAGAATAAAATAGCCACCCACTCCCAACAGTTTGCTATCTGATCTACACAGCACATGCAGGGCGGGTGAGTGGGAGGCAACTTAACATGTCTATATTCACACACGCACAAGGAACCGCTCAGAGATCAGCTCTGCCTGGGGACTGACAGGGAAGCAGAGGTGGCAAAACTCCAGAGGAGCAGTCCTCAGCTGCACTCCCTGGAGAAACAGGGTTAGATGCACCTCCCAGACTCCAGGCTGCTCTTGAGGAACTGGGTCAGCCCCAGCCACATGTTAAAGCAGTTTCTAGAGATGCACAAGTCCAGTCAATAGACATCTGGTCAAGGCCATCAAGGCTGCCCACGAGTATGCGAACCCAAAGCTCTGCAGCCTCTCCCCATCCCACCCCTGCAGCAAGGGAGTGGGAAGAGACCTGGGGAGCAGAACACTTTTTTCCTTAAAGCAAGGGTTTTCCCAAAACTTTCATACACTAAAGTGTCCAGAAAAAAGAGGCCAGAACAAAGGTCTTCAGTGAAACTTCTACAATGGAGGTAAGTTTAGAAGAAGCCGCAAAGTTGGCTTTCACACATTCTGTCCAACACTACGTTTCCCTCCACATAGGTTCTGTTGCTTTCAAAGACCAAAAGCAGAAATTTCACAGTGATACCAACCCACAGCATTAGCGCTTACAGCACCTTTTTATTTCAACATCCTCCACTGGATAGCCTTCCTCTGAAAAATCTATGCTTTACTACCTCAATAGTACTATATTCTATTCAAGTTCAGTTGTAAAAATACTTGGAATTTGAAAGTAAAACCCATACAAGTAAGGATCCAAAATTACACAGCCATCCCAAAACAGAGATTAGTATTGCTTTCTTTACATTTTTCCTCACTATTCTAATGAATGTAACTAAGCAGCTCATATTTTGATGGTGAAAAAACAAAATTTTATTTTGTTGTACTTGTGGGGTTAAAAAAGTAATATTTTTAGTTAATATTAGGTCTGTTTTAACTCAGCTCCCCACTCTGCAAATGCAGATCTGCTTTCAGGATTCCTTAATTTGTTCTAGTAAACATCAATGTAGTCAAAAATCCTCTGTTAAGGCCAAAAGTAGCAATTTAAGTGCTACATAGGGCTCTTTGCAGGAAAGGATATTGAAGTGGTAAATTTCTGGATTTTTACTTTCTCAGTTAAGAATCTGGAAACTAAGTCACACGAAACTAAGTCACACGTTATCGCACTACTGAGCCTCTTAACAGTGACTGGAAGACTGGCTCAGGTTAAAAGCCACGGACAAGATAAAAGCTACATCTGTTAGTAGATGACCTGCCCGGGGCAGACAATCCTTTATAAACTCCATGACTTCTTTGGAGGTTTTAGATGGGAGCAACAGGGCACTAATCAGTCACCTGGTATTGACATTAAAACTTCAAGAGGAACAAAGAAAATAACCAAATTTAACATCCTTTTTATATGCAAAGTACGGTAAATTGGGAGATTGCCGAAGTGTCCCAGTCGGAATTATTTTTCTTCTTTCAATGCTGGCTTCCTTGCTTTGCTGCTCAGTACAGTATGTTCCATCTTCCACTTTTTTTTAGAAGGCACATAGGAACTTCAGAAAAACAGCACATGCTCGCAGAGAAAAATCTTGCAGGACTGGCAGATACTTGTGATTTCTGAGTATCAGTGGGGTTTTCTAACTACAAATTGTTCAGATGTTGTGGGCTTGACAGAATCTATTCCAAGCTTGTTGTTTCCCTGCTCTTTTTCACAGATTTAGAGTCACTGATGAATGCTATGTGTACCAGCCCAGATGCTCTGTTCTAGTTATAAAACAGTTTTAGTCAGCTAACTGGATAAGACAGCTTAAAATAGTACAGCCCTTTATTCTTTATCAGCTTAACATTTTCCAGTACGCAACACTAAACTCCGAGAAGTACAAACCAGCTTGCTTATAATTTACATACATTTTCTGGGGCATTGTTTGATGTTGTTTTAATATTGGATTGAAAGAAAATAGGATTTAACTCTTTGCATTGTCATTCTAACTAGTGACCAAAGATCTCCACTCACTGAGCACTTTTCTATTATAGCAATTATTCACAAATTAACAGACCGTTTGCAAGGATTTTGCCTTTGAGTTATAGAAAAGACCCTGTTCTGGGATTTGTGCCTTGTGTCCTGAAGCCAAATCTATTTTCTAGACTCTCTCTAGACACTGGAAAGAGTCTTACTATTTGGCCTTTGTCAACTTTTAGATTAAAAGACCAAGCTTTCCCTTATTCCTCAGCTGCACAGCTGACAGTGTTATGCTGCCATTACCAAGACTATTTATCTGAACCTCTAAGATCAGGAGGCAGAGATCAAAACCTTCTCCAGTTCTAATCATTGCAGAAAGAAGTATCAAATGGCACTTATTTTAAGACCAAAATAATTTTGACATGTTGAATCTCTCAAATCCCTAGTGGCACCATGCCTTTTGGCAAAGCTTGCGACACTAGTCATGCCAATAAAGCAGTTTGAATTGAACTGCTTTTTTGCCCAATCCCACTAAAACCATAGTAATTGGTTCAGACATAGAGACTCAGCTGCCTCAATGAGCGCTAAAGCTACCAGCCAATCTTGACAATGTTTTTTTCAAGCCTGGCAAAATGAAACGTAAAGCAAATGTTCCTTTTCACGTCACTGGCCTGAAAGGTTTATGTACTTCCAACCTGCCTGATTTTCCATGCACGTTCACATCCCAGGACATGTTGACCAGTTTCAACCAAACATGCCAGGAGAGAAAGGTGTTTAGTTCCTACACTTTTAAAGAAAAAGAAAGAAAAAACTGATTAGCCCCTAACCGAAGGGGGCTGTACAAGTACAACCCAGAAATTCTTATAGAAGGAAGACAAACATCTCAAAGACAGAAGAAGATTCCCTCAAAGCTCAAACCGCTTTAGATGTCAGAAAATCCATCAAGAAACACAAACGTTAAGAAACCACCGTTCAACAGCCAGATCCTTTATCCCATGTAACTACTTGGCTTAACAACAGTTGAGGTTTTTTTCCTCTTTATAGAAAGGATTTTCCAGCTCTAGGAGGGAATGGATATTGGTGTGCAGCTCAACTTCTTGTAAAAGTACACATTCTCCTTAGGCAATTGGGAAGCACTCGCTGTCAGAAGTGTTATATCAGAACCTGCCATTTTGTGACTCACTCAACACATCTGTCTAGATATAGCTGTCATTTTTATCAAAACCAAATATTAACACAACAAGTAATAATTACTCCCTACACCAGTTTCAAGTACTGTGTAAAAATGTGTCACCTTCTTCAGGTTTTTCATTATTCTGTATTATCACAGCACCAGTCACATCACATCTGAACCTCCAAAGCCAGGGACAAGACCTTGGTAGTCTTTTAATATTGAAACAGTGACAGTACTTTGGCTGCCACGTGTGACCCCTATGAGAAATACAAATGCAGGTTTTTTTCACCAGTCCTTTCCAGTAGCAGTTTCATGTTTCAAGGAAATAATGAAATAAGCTTTATTCTACTGAATATTGAATTCTGTTGAAGTGAATTATTTAAGTATATGAACAGAAGCTAAGGAGATGAGCAGGCTAGACAAAAAAACTCTTCGGCATTTCCCCCAATTCAGAATCCCTTTGTTATCAATATTGTTTATAAAAAAGATTGAGGATCTCTCTAGTTGGTGATTCCCTCCTCCCTACCCTCTATTCCTCCAGCAGGACTCCTCTAATCCACTTGGGAGCAGCAATCATACAGAGGAGAGTCAAACTGATAAAGCTGTCCTTCCCTTCTCCTCGCCATCATTCTTTTTTCCTCTTGCTGACCCAGCATCTCACACATTATCCAAGCCTGCCGTGTAAATGAGCAATTAATTCAATCTAATATTTTAGCATCCTGATGACACATCCTGTTTCCTTGCTGAATTCTCAATCCTCCAGGACTTATTCTCCAGTTCTGCAGTAATCCATCTGAGGATAGACAATCTGCATTTAAAAGAGATATTAAAAAAAGAATAAACCACTTAAAAACAAATTAATTCTTCATCTTATGTTACATACTAGAAGGAAACAAGAGAACTATGAATTCAGAAGAAGTATGAACTATTATTCCCTTTTACAAGCCTGCTTTGATGCTATTCTAAACAAAGGAAACAAGATACTTCCAGTTGTCCCTTATTTGGAGCTGCTCTGTAATTTATTTCTTAGGGAAACCTCTGGAGGGTTGAAGACTCTAGGGATTCTGCAGGTGCATTGAACTGCAGTGCTGCACATTTCTAACCTTTAGAAATGCATTCGGTTATGCTACCAAAATCTTTTCTCCCTGTATCTGCATAAAGTTGAACAGCATTTTAGTAACTGAAGGGTTTCTAATGTAGCTTTGATCTCTTACAAGTGTCAGACATACGGATTTCCCCTGGCAAAACTCCTAATGACGTACTAGTCTTACCGTAACCAGATAGGAAAGCAGAATAATTTCCCTTATGTAGACAGGAATGTGCAGTATATACCACAACCTGGATTTTGATCTCATTTACATCTCACTTATTCACTGACTGCAGTAAACTTGGTATAACTAGGGTAATGCTTTTGTGAGAGCATGTCTGCAGTCCACTCAAACTACAGCAAAGTATAATTCTGAATCGAAAGGCAGACCTACTATCAAGAATGATTATAAATATCTTTTTATATAGATATGGAGACAGCAAGTAGCTGTTTTTTATTCAAAAATACTTATATTCTAGTCATATACATGGTATTCCTGACAGCTGAACCAGTCTGAAAGCTGGCTACTATCAGGGTCTGATGCAGTCATAAACACTGCTATCATGCTCCAGTAGCCTCTTGGTTTCCAGCATACATCTTAAGTAGCTGACCTGAAAAACAAACAAAAAAACCAAAACAAGCAAACAGAAAAAACCCACACCCTCAAAGAAAAAATTTTGTTCCAGATTTACAACTTTAAAAAGTTTGTCTAACCTCCCTGAAAGACGTTAACAGAGGTTCTTGAGTTACTGCTAATGTAGAGAGCACACTGTGTGAAGGGGGCCTGTACCATCAGGATTCAGTGAGGCATGCATAGGGCAGTAAGTATTTTTGTGGTTTTAAGCATTTGTCCTCAAATTAGTCAAAAAACACACAATGCAGTTGCACATGGTTTCACACTGTCCATTTTACAGAACCCCATTCCTTTAACTACCATTCCTCATGTTTAGAGAACAGGGGGGCACAGGGAGATGGAAAAGTCCTTGACTGAAAGAGCATTATTTGTGAAGTGCTTACTCTGTAGCAAGTAGCTTAGAAGGACATAAAACACAATCTGAAACAGAGGGGAGGAAAGACGTTGAAAAACCTTATCTCAACACTTGTGGGATAGGTGAGTAAAAAAAATTACTAGTCCTAGAGAATCTTGATGTATCCACTGTTCTGTACCATTCCCAACCTTAAAAGCAGGAGCATGATCCTACCCCATTCAAGCTTACAGTTTAGCCTTTGGGACACTGCGTTTTAAGAAATTAACATGGGCTGATACAGCACCCAGAATCTGAACTCATGATTCCTGTGTGAAAGCTGGCTGTGTTCTTCTCTGTTAGGCACATGCTTATAGAAAAACAAAACAAACAAAACCAACAAAACAAAAACCAAAACAGACTGAAAATAGGAGGTCAGGCTACAGCTACCTGCTTGACAGCCACTACAAGGGCCAAAGGAGAAGTTTCCTGCAAGGAACAGGCTTAGACTCATTATGGTTTTTTTGGCTTTCTTCATAGCATCAACACAATACACTTGGATGCCAAAGAACAACACAGTCCAAGGTTTATTGCAGTTGGGGCATATAAGGCACAGTAAATAGAATTAGTGGTGAGCCTTGGCTACTCTCCATCATCTGATTAAGAAAAATAAGACCAAAAGGAAATAACTAGCGGACCAGTTCAGAATTTGAAGGCCAGGGTACAATGAGCCTTGGAAAGGTAGAAGAGACTTATGCTTCTTCCTACAAGAGTCTAACATCATCAGTTCTAAGAGCAGCTGGGACTTGTTAGCACCATACTTCCAGTTAGAAGAGCAGTATAGCTGACCAGCACCTGAGATGCAGTATGGAGGCAGCTGTGAAGTCTGTCTGCGTGTGTTCAGAAAAGGCTGAATGTCAAATCTGCAAAGGAAACCTGAAGCACTTAGAAAAATGATGACATGGCAGGATATGCAGAGCACAGAGTAAGAAATAGAATTTATTCTCCTTCTCAGTGTGTTCTTTCTCCAGTGCAGCCTCATTCCCCTGTAACAGATGGCATATCAAGCATGTGCTGGGTGAGCTTTGTTAACGTTTAACATTTTGGAAACTGATTTCCTTTAAGCTAGACGTTCATGGAGTTATGTGTGACAGTTGTAGTGAGTGAAAGCTGCAAGGATCCCTTTCTGAGCTGCTCATACCTTACAAAGAAAACACTCTCCTACTGAGGAAGGCTTAAGAGGAAATTGAGAATGGGGGGAGCCAAGGATGGAAGCTAATGCAAGTAGCTGTCCCAAAAGCTCCAGGGGGAAAAAAACCCAACAACGCCATAGCCATGAATAAAAGCAAGAATATATAAGCAAAGAAGCCTACAGGAGGTTGCAGGCTATAGAACTTGATATAGAGAAGCATCTACAGCGTAGTTAAAGCCTTCGGTTAGAGCAGAGGGAGACCCTCCACACTTCCATAGAATTACCCAATTGTGGTAAAAAACCAAAACAGTATGGAAAGCACTTTTTGATGGAAATAAAGTAGTTTTCTTGTAAGAGATAAAGATGTTAGAGAGGTCCTCACAAGGCAGGGTTATGGGTCTAAGCCAAGAAAAGGATAAACAGACACTTACCTTTCAAGTCCATGCTCGTCTTAGAAGACAGTGACTCTCTGAGCTGTCTGCAATCTTGAACAGCCAGAGGGAAGCAGGAGAGTAGACCAGAGGAAGCCCAGTAATACATAAACTGAAACTAACCATGGAGAGTAGCTGAGATTAATATAAAGTTGGACTGGATTAGATCAACTAATATGAACCTGCCTCTTACTGCTTGTTAAAATAAGAGTGAAAACTCCTTCTGATGCTGTGCATCAGAAACAAGCTTCAATTTCACAGCTTCATTAACCAAACATCACATTTTCAGGTATTTTTATTTTCATTTTTATGCAGCTATTATTTAAATATATGGTATAAAAGACAAAAGGTCTTACATTAAATCACGGTTTATTCATTCCAGTGAAGATGTTGCATTATGTAAATGGTACCTTTTGAAGTTGGAACAGAAATTGCTGTGAGGCTCTTCTGGGATCCATTCTGATTTCCTAGATATTTGCTCTATTTCTATACGTGACTGATGGAATTGCACTGAAATAAGGGTTTCTTTGTTGATGTCGGTACAAAAGGGAGAAAACCAGCAAGTAACAGAAGAGCAATGCAACAAAAGGTTCTAAATCAGGCACTTCAAAGAGCATGGGCTGGATTCAGATAACTTATTTCAGCACTGCAAAGGTGCACAGACCAACAGGGTGACTCAAAGAACTTAAGCTAGGAATTTATGTTTCCCCTACAGTCAGCAGAAAGAAATGGATGCCTCTGAAGAACAACTCTAAGCATTTAACTGAGGCAGCTTTGACTTCAAACACAGTTGAAATTAAACTAGGATAGGGAATCAATGTAGGTCACAGGCTATTCTATTAAGTAATCAAAACACAGGCGTACATTGAAACTCAGTATATGGGCATGGAGCACCACCTATATTCTCTAGTGGACATCCCAAAAGTCAAAGCACAAAATATTAAGAAAAGGTGCTAGGTCATCCTCTTGACTTGATGTCATTACCACAAGAAGCGGCTGACATAGCTAGAGGCTCAGGACTTGTCTGCAACACAGAACTGAATACCTGTGGGGACACCACAAAAATCAGACCCAAGGGTGGTCCTTACAGATGTGCCATGTAGAGGGGCAGGTGTTTCAACAGTATGACCACAGTCCCACAACCCTCCACCTGGAAGAGTACATAACCCACAACCCAGCACCTCCCAGACATGATCTGAAAGAATGACTCCAAACCAGAGCTAGGAAATTAATTTGGCAGATTGAAGCAAGCACTTGCCAAAGCTGTGGAAGTGTTTTCCCAATGGCAACAGCACATCTTACAAGAGGAGCATCTATCACCGAGAGTTTCCCTGCTCCCAGTTGGACTGGCTGGCTGAACAGCAATAGCTGCTCTGCTGGGGATGCTACCCCTTGACATGATTTAAAAAAAAAATGGCTTAGTCTTGCAGCATAGATGACACTGATCTGCTGTTACTGACTTTACTGAGCCCTTCTGACCTTCCAAGGAGAAAACAAATGTGGCACAGTCCCAGGAAACCCCATTTGAACACTCTCAGGGAGCTGCTGTTTTGATTTGTACCAGTGCTCCAGTACAATAGGCATGATGAGACCTTTGTCTTCAGAAACAAATTAAGAAGGCTTTTACCCCACAGTTTCCTTTCCATCCCCTCAGGAACAAGCATGAGACTGACATGGATGAGGAAACACACAGTGGCCCTGGCAGTGACAGAATAAGGGAGTGTTAAATCCTAGTTCAAATACTGCTATTTTTGACTGATTACGTGACAAACACAAAAGAGAATCTCAGCACTGCACACAATAAACCTATGAAACTTGGCAGGTTTCTTTGACACGTCTGGGAAGCAGCCTGCTGCCACAGTGATTTTGCTCCTCCCTCAAATTGACATGGCTGGGAAGGAAAAAAGATTCTGAAATACAAACAGAGATCAGGGACCATTTGCAAGGGGATTTAACAAAAAATCTGCTCTTTAGGCAGAACAAATGTGATTGTTTTCAGTGGGAAAAAAAGAAAAAGATCAAAGTCCAGCAAAAACTTCTTTTTAAATTAGCAGTAAGAATACTAAATGTAGAATTGCTCTGTATTCGCTTCTGAAGGTCTATTTATAAGAGTATTTGCAGTGTGACCAGCATTTTCTTTCTCCTAAGACGATCCCCACTGCTGGTGCCTCAGGAACAGCTCAAGGAGTGAAAAAAGTGGGAGAATGTCAGGTGCCTGCTAGACTTTAGCCCCAAACCTCGTGTAAACCTTTTTGGCTCATCTCCACAAAGATGACAGTAAAGTGCTCAGAGTGGACTATACTAGCACTAGTGGAGATGTATAGGTGCTGACAGCGAGGGGAAAAAGGATGTCTTGCAGCATGGAGGCAAGGCAACTGTATTTTAGACACCCTTTTTAGCATGAATCAAAATATGATGGGCAAGATATGGAAATCAGAAGAGGGCTGAGAGTAGTCAGATCCAGAAATCCGTTAATTTGTTTTCACGTCATTCTTTTTTGATTAACAATCTTTCAATGCATTTAAAATTATTCTTCGGATCAAGATACAGTTCAGTGAGTTTGAAAAGCACTATTTTTACGTCATTATCATGAAGAACCATGACCTATGACTTCTACATATGTAACATTTCATGTGCACGTTAAAAAACCCTCTTAATTGGAGGCAGTCATTTAAACACTGATTTTCTATAGTGCCTCGTGATAATTATTCTGATGCCAACACTTTAAAGAGGAAGGTCAAAAGTCAGAAGCCAGTCACATGTTATCAAGAATGTCCTCTAGAGACATAGTCTGCCGAGAGTCTTACTCTAATCCTTCCAAGGTATTCCTTAATACTAACAAATCTGCAGCTAACCCTCTGCAGGAAACTCCTGTACAGGATGTAATGCCTACCCAAGTTTATTGCAGAAAAGGCAGAATTAAAAAAAAAGAAAAAAGATTTTGCTGCTTTCATACCATGAGATTTTATCATTTCTATGCAATCTCTATGAGCATCATTCAACTTTGGATTTCAGATTTTTCTTTTAGTCAACTTCCAAACTGTACTTTCCCAATACAAAATGAAATAACATTTAGCCTGTGACCTTCAGCCACAGACACTCCTGGAACAGACAGCATAATATCAGTGTTGCACAGCAAGATTGAAGCACACTGGCTGTATCACGTGTGTGGCTCTCAAGGAAGCTTCCCACACACAGAATGAAGCAATGAACAAATCCCCTCCACCCCCTGGCTTTTTTTTACTCTGGAACATCAAATAAATCCCTGGGGAAAAAAAAAAAAAGAAAAACACAACATATAAGTGATCATCAGACAATATTTTAATTTGTTCTCAATTCTGAGAGCGCAATGCAAAAAACCTGAAAGATATAAAGGCCATCAAGAATTGCTCAAATGTAGCTGTATCTACTCACTTTAATAAACCAAATCTGTGGGATTATTCAAATAAGTAAGACTATAGAACAAAATTATATACTAGAAGAGAAAAACAGAGAGAAAGAGGATTTTATTGTGAGTTATCATGGTAAGAAAATGTCACACTTTAAAGGCAATCATAAACAAAATATAGAAGTAGGGTAAAAAATTGTTTTCAGTCTAATTAAAGCAAGCCCCATCCCTGTGCTGTAGTTAGATTTCTTCTGTCACTACCTTTGCAAACAAGTAGCATATTGTTCAGATGAACAGATGGGAAAGTCAACATGGACTGTCTCTCAGTCACCACTGTAGCTAGATGACTGTCCCAAGACATGGCAGAATTAAAAAAGGATGGGCTGCTTGCTTCCTGCTCTTACTGCACTGGTGAATATTAGAGCAAGCCCCAAATACTGAAGAGCTTAACAGTTCTTTTCTATCTTCTGCTTTCTTATACACATTTTTAATTAGGCAAAGAGGACTAATACAAATCAAATCAAATTATGACTATTAAACTATGTCTCTTGGGGAAAATTTTCAGCATGTTTAGCAGGGAATCAGACAGACTTCTCCTTTAGCAGTGATGAGAGTTTTGCTCCCGCTTCCTCTGCATTACAGTTATAACAGCCCCTTCTCCAGTCAACCCCTACAAGTTCCATCATTTCTTTATATGAGTTTAGATTGGGCCCGTTAAGCACTAGGAAACATGCATATTACTCATTTATAACTGCAGGCAGACATGGGCAGGGACCCAGGGAGATTCCAGAAAGATGTTTTATTGTGAAAACAAGGAAGCAGAAGGTGTACCAGAGCTGTTATTGAAAATAATCTCTTTTTCTTTGCTGTATAACATTTTTTGGTGTTGAAGAGGATATCTTTGCAAAATTTCACCATTGCCAGATAAGTAGGATGGCCCAGAATAAAGCACAGATATACAAATAGCACAGGTCCTCTCTTGGAGGGGCTCAGGAAGGCATCCTGCCTCTCTGGCAGACCAGACATCACCATGCTGCTCCCCAGGGTACTCCCCTCCCTCCACAGCTCCTCCAGGCTAAACCAGGCAGAGCATGAAATTACCCCATCAGTGGTGGTACTGATAAACTCAGGACATTAAAGCTCTCCATCAGAACCAAGGGCTCACCATGTACACCCACATGACACCAGTGTTAAGTGGAAGGAGGTTACTACAATGCCCTCATTTCTCATTGTAAAACCACTTTCTGCTGTAGGAAGAATGGGAAGTGGTCATTCAGTTGTATTTTTTTGTACTACACACAATTCATTACAGAAGAAAAACAACTGCCAAAACTGCATTTTTGTTTATCCTGGCTCCATAAATGACAAGATCATCAGTGAGTAGTTTTGCTGGATGTTGCTTTTGCCCTTTTGACTCACTTTTCCTTCTTTGATTTTGAAAGAACTAGAAAATAGGGAAATGAAAAGTTGACACATGTTCCTCTTTCCCTCTTGAGCTTAGGAAAGGCTTAAAAAACTTTTTAGATATCATGATCAAGCAAAAGCATTTATGAAAACACACATGGTTTTGAAACACTACATTGAATTTATTTGCATTTCTGATGAATTTTTACTACATGCTATCTAAAGTTAGTTTGCCTTTTAGAATTTAGTAAGACAACTAGCAGAAGTATTTTAGAAAAAAGATAGTTTTATCCATATGGAATTGAAAATTACTTATAGAAAGGACATTTCCTATTGTTATAGAATTTCCCAGGTAGAATTCATTTTCTGCTTTTTGTAGCTATCAAAAAAGGATATTAAAACAGAATTTTTTTTTCACATCTAATGTTTCTCTGTAAGAAAATAGACTTTTTTTATTTAAACTTGTATACTGCGTAAATAAATAACAGTTCAGAAACACGTCCCTATAAGCAGGCAAGAACTGAAGTGATAGCTTAGTGTAACAACTCCACATGCAATGCAGAAATCATTTATGTGATTAGAAAGAATTGAACCCCAGAAGGAATAAAAAAATTGTAAAACTTGGAACCTGAACACACAGCCTGAGGTATTCAACTGTCTGCTTTGCTGGAAACTAAAAGTAAACAAATGAACATAACGCATAGCAGCTTTTACTAGTACCTCTTCATAAAGAATACTTTCCTTCCAAAACCAGCAAGAAACAGAAAGGAGCTGGCAAAAAGATGAAATCCCTTTACACACAGTGTTTATGCTGAAAACACAGGCAATAAAGAGAATGTCAACTGCAGCAGCTCCAACCTTGTTTGTCACTAAATTAACTAGAGAGCCAACAAGGACAATGACTCAACCATTCATGCCTATTAGGCCTGCGGTGAAAGGCTCCATTCACTCACCAGCTGGCATGGTGGAAAGCTATCTAAAGATGTGAACAAGTGCAAGGGGTAGAGGCAGCCTGGCCCCACTGCAATCTGAAACCAAAGCTGCAATTAATTATATATGGAATGCAGCCAGGCACTCCTAGCATTGTAACCAAATGGGACCACACAGAGAAAAGAAAATCCTTTATGCATAACATGCGCTACAGAAAGACAGTTAGGGTTCTTGCAGTAGAAGAGATTTTTTTAAAAATTCTTTACAGCACTATTCCTTTTGACAGGCTATATGAGATTATACCTTAAAACTTCAAGTTTGTAGCTTCAGTTTTATTTCTACTGAAAGGCTTATGTGCCTAACCGTTTATCTATTCTTCTACCACCCAAATCAGCCACTTATAGATCTTTTTTCCTTTCATGTATGCTTTTTGTCCTCACACACTTATAGCAATAATTTTATACTATTCCAGTGCTTGTACCCTAGAGATATTTAAATCTTCTGGATCATCACTCAAACAACTTGCAAATCACAAGTCTAACCTGGGAAGTTCCTGATAGTCTCAACCACACATTGGCACAGTCTACAGAATCCAAGACGCTGTAGGCATGTTTCAGATGAGACCAGCCTCAGACAACTTTCCCTTAGCGTAATTCTCCAAGACTGCACAAACGTTTTTCCTTTGGTGAAAACTGGATGTAAAACATGTTACTCAAAATGACAACAAAAGTGTCTATGGTCAGCCAGAATGATGGAATCCCATCAACATCACCCACATCATGAAAGAAGAATTCCCAAAATTTATCTGAGATGTGTAGTGCTAAACTTGTATCTTCCCATCATGATCATTATTAAACACTATTACAGTACTATTTTGAGTCTGCAACCAAATTAGGACCCCAGGGTGTATTACCCAGCATACATACTAATAGTAAGGTACTGTGGCTGAAGAACTTTGCAATCTAATTCAGAAAAAAAAAAAAAAACACCAAACAAAAACCACACCAAAGAAAAAAAGAAAAAACCCTACATTGTCCATTTCTTTTGCTAAAAAGGTGGACATACTGGCAATCCATGGCAGGGCCAGGAAGCAAAGAAAACTGATCCTAGGCAGGGATTTAACCCCGTATGTACCCTTCTGTATCTTAATCCCTCTTTGCTCATTATTTCTGTAATTAATTTATTTTCTTGATTAATATTGAAAGACTCATTCCAATATACTTATTTAAACATCTAATTCCTATTCAGAGTGTAACACTCTAAAATCAATGGGAAGCTGACGGCTTAAATAGAAGTGGTCTACAGCCTTTGCAGAATGGGGTACAAGTTATACGAGGATGGGATATTACTTCAAGCTTATTTTTTACAGTGCCAGTATATCTTGGATTTCAAGGTACTAAAATACTGAACAATAATTAAACAATTTTTATGATCAATAAAAAACCGTGAAGGCAAAGTGAGGTGTGCTAACAGCACAAGCTGTGAAGATATGCATCTGCTTTATTACAGATTACAGACAACCAATCTTAGAACCCTTCAGAAAGGTAACACTGCAACTGCCATTACTTATTATGAAGGTATGTTAGGCATTCACTGTGCAAAAAACTGTATGATTCAATGCCATGCTGGAAAGCACCAAAAGGCTGAACCAGACCCAGCTCAGTGCTTGCAGTATAGCTCTTCTTTTACTGCCTAGCATACTTCTTGTTGGCAGATGTTATTTTCACGAACTGTCACCATGTATTTTGACTCAGAGGAGAAAGGGACTGATTCAATGTGCATTCATGGATACATACACACCTTAAATATGCAGAGATCCAAATCCCCACATAATACAGCACGTAATAGAGCACCAGTTAGCATCTCTCAGGAACAGTGGGTTTATTAGCAGGAAAATACACTGTCTCTGAGGATGTTCGGAGGGTGGGTGTGTTTGGATGGTTTTGATTTTGTTGTGTGGTTTTATTTATGACTGACCATTCAGGGTCTCCATAAGGCCACAACATGTCAAAAAATCACCTTGAAAAAGAGCAAAGGAAGTTGCAATGACCAGGTCTGGCAGCACCAGCACCCATCCAAGCAGAATAGAAGCCTGGTAGAGGACCTTGCCAATGAGATAGTGCAAATAGTTATGCCGGAGTTCCTCTCTGCTGTCAGTAGCCTCTGTGCAGGTAGGCAAAAATATGACAAGCAGTAGTGGGAGTGCAGAGAAGGGCAGAAGAAAGGGACTCCTTGGGAGCAGAAAGCCCTGAGCCACAGCCGGAGCACAGCTGGCTCAGTACTCAGACAAAAACCATGAGGGGGAAGGAAACACACAGAAGGACCCTTTTGGCAGCAGCCTGAAGATACATCCTCTATACTGTATTGTAAAACTTTATATTTCTCTGACTCTAAGGAGAAGTTCAACACCTCCACAGCATGACTGGGCAGCAAAAGCAGGTTGCCTCTCATCACATAGGGAAAGAGACTCATCCCCAAAGCATGGCTGAGTGCACTAAAAGGAACCCCAGTAAATAGATCTTCTGTTTCACTGGTTTTTATCTCATGCTGGCTATTACAGGGGCAGTCCAGGTTACCCCAACTGTGCAAAATGCCTCTGTTAAAGGTAAGAAAGTGTTATCATCCTTCACAGATGTAAAAAGACTAAGGGCTATATTTTCAACATGATTTCAAAAAAGTAAATAAGCAGCAAGTGGGATTTTCAAATGCCTGTAGGTACTTAAGACTACTGATGATTATGCAAAAAGGGGAAGCAGAGAGGGACAATAGTACTATAAATCCTGGACAACTAATAATTTGAATCAGTTGTGGTGGATTTGAAGCACATGGAAGTGGATCAGCCAGCTGACCACTGTAATCCTCTGCTCAGGGGAGCAAAAGCAACATTTCAACCATATAAGTATATATACACACATATAAACTGACACGCACCCACCCAATCCCTTTCAGTCCTATTAAATTGGACAACCTACAATATAACACGAAAAACACTTTGACACCAGTTGTCCAGTGATTTGGGGGGTGGAGGAACAAAAGACCCAAACAAACAAAAAACCCCACATACAACACAAACATTTCATTCTAAAAATTAAAAATTGTCTCATTCAGGTGGACTGACCACTGGAGCTTAGAAACCAGAAACTCCCACGTTCTGCTTTAGAATTTAAACTCTCATTAAAGTCAAACATCAGGTATGGGTATCATGGGCGAGTGTGGCCCAATCCAATCTCTTGCCTTAAGTGAAGAAGCCAGGAAACCCACAAGCAGCTGAACACAATGCCAGTGTGGGACTCCAGTGTACCACTGGAATTTATATCAATGACCAAACTGAAGAGTAAGCGTGACTGTGCAAGGCAAGTATGATAGAGATAGGGGGGTCAGGGGGAGGAAGGGAGGCAAGTCACTGGAACCAAACAGCAATCTCAGACAGCTTTCAGGTGCTTGAAGACATCATAGTTTGGCTGCAAAAGTCCCATTTATATTGGATTCTAGTTGCTGGAATGCAAAATTAACCGTTGTATCCAATAGTCCTATTTTTCACACTGGATGTGAAGCTGAATCTGAAGCACTGCAGTCCAGGGTCATTTATACTGCTGAGAGACCTGGTCTACAGCAGAAGGCCTCTCTAGGCAATTCTGTAACATTTTTAATTGGTTCTAATTTACTGTTATTTAATCATTTCCATTATCCAGAGACAAAGAACACGCAAAATTTGTGAACATTGAAAGAAAAAAAAAAATGAATAGGCTGTTCTACTTTGATAGTACACTTTAAAGTATTCTGTCTGACCTACTGTTGACAGTAATCCTTCCTCTAGTTTTCACAAAAATGGCTTTCTTTGTAATCAGAGCAAGAAAAGTCTGTAATCACTTCACAGCAACCCTGTTCACACAGGATTTGCTTTTCTTGTGCCCCACAGAAGTTACTTGGGGAGCACAAAAAGTTGTGAATGTCTCAGGATGCAAAGTCCCCGGCTCCCATGGAGGGGACTGTGCTCCCACCCAGGCACCAGCTTCACATCTGCACATTGCTGCAGCGGTGACTTACTGGCATTTACGAGGCCGGTACAACCAACCCTGAATAATGTGTTTATAATATCTAAAGAAGAAGAAAAGAAGTGCTAATGAGAAATCAGCTCATTGTCATCTCATTTTTTCCACATATTCAGTTATTTGTCATTTGCTTATGTCTTCTGACTGACAAGATTCATGCCAGCTGCCAGCTGAATGGGAGCTTTCCAGCGTCGCCTAAATAGACTGTTTGTCTTCATTAGTGCTTTGTACAAATTCATTCAGCAAGGACTTTCAGACTGTCATTAAGCAGGTCCAGTCTTTCAAGTTTTGCTGCTGCAGTCCAAGATGGTTTGCTTTAGCACACTTTCCCCTGCTTTTGTTAGTTTGGCATAGGAGAACCGGTTTCTAACACCCCAAGTTATTTCTTTTGTTGTGTCCCATCACTGCGGTTTTGAAGCATACTTTCACACTGCACTACAAGGGCAGAGGGAAAAACGTACACACGCTACATATTTGGGGTAATAGACTTCATTGTATTGTATAGTTGCTTTCCACTTTTCTTGCATAAAACAATTTAATAATGAATCCATATCAACTAGATGATTGAACACCAAGTAAGAGAGATACCTAGCCTGACCTCTGATTTATATGCATTGGTAGACTGATGGGATAAAACTATAGTAAGTGGATAAAAATGGCACATAACCTCAGTAGCAGAAGTTGAATGAAAGTTATTTTTAAAGTGGGGGCAAGATTATCGTTGTATTTCAAAACAAATGTCCTTGTCCTCCAGCATGCTTGGGAAAGGTCATGCAAAGCTGGCTTTAGATGCAAAACACTGATATTCAAGAGAAGCAGTAGCTGTATTCTCTGTGGTTCTAATAATTCAAATAAAAGCTTTTTTAAAAAAAAAAGTTCTCAACAGCAATAGCAGATCCTTCTTCTACTTGTTCTCCTTCCAAGATCTGATCCCTTACTCCTACCTATAAGCATGGTCCTCTTGGCATCAAGCTTTTGCCTACAATTTACCACCTTCTCAGACTATTCATCATAGGGAATATATTCTAACCATAGGATATATGCTATGCATTTCTCTTTCAGGTGTTGCTCTTCAAAAGAGTCTGTCTTCACCACAGTTCCAAAGCACTACCAAGAGAACACAGTCCTTCAGGACATGGCCACAATCTGCTATTGTGCTATACACCTACACGAGGCACCAGGGGTTCGCAAGGGAACCATACAAGAGCTGCTGGAAGATTATTGCCAGCAATATAAAAAAAAAAAAGTAACAAAAGTAACAAGCCTTGCTACCCCTAATATAAAAATGTAGGACTAGGTCATTGAGTCCTATCTCCCTTTGTCAGAGACAAACACACCATATAGATAGAACAACTATTATCTTAAAATAAGTTAGGGTTATCCACTATATTCTAATACATTTATTATAGGAATCTATTGGAGGAATGCTCTAGGGTAACTTGTAGCTTGGACACCAACTCATGATCAGTCCTTGAATTCAGCCTTAAATGTCTTCATGCTAATATTATGAACCCTATGATATCCAGAGTTTGTTGGGGAGTGAAAATTTATTTTCAGAATATCTACAAGAACATTTCAGCCTTCGTTTGGCTTTGATCTAAAAATAATTACTTCTGGCTTTATTACTTTATAGTTGAGAAGTTTGAAAGTATCAAAGCAAGCTCAAAGTCAGGGGTAAACAGAAAAAGAATACAGATATGCTAGGACATATTTTTGAGAATGGTCTGCATAAATGAAATTTCATTGATAAAGAGGATAATGCTCTAAACATTTCTGTAACTTATTGTCACTTTAAAGAATAGAAAATTCAGTAGAAATAAAAAAAGAATTTAAGAGAGTCTTCTAGAAGATAAACACCAACAAGTTCTCTGGAGAAAAAGGGAAATATAGAGATCATTCTTAATAAATGACAACATTTACTGGCAAAGGTAGATTTCCAGAAGAACAAAAGCATTCCAAGATTTCTCATAAACTGTCTTCTAAAAAAAATTTTTAAATGTTTAGAAGTTTTTTTATTGGATTTTCAGAGCACAGTCTTGTTGTTAACAGTATTCTCTCTCTTTAAAGTGCACCAAATTAATACATTTATCAACAACAAAGCCTTCTACAAGTAAAAGACTGAGAACAGGTTTCAACAGGAGTCTCTACGTGTGTAAATCTCCATATACATTAACATATGCATCCAAAAGCTCTGGATAGATGTCTTCAATGCTAACTAAAATGCCTCATTAGCATTTTCTTTCAAATCACTTAGCCTAATTTAATAATTCTTCTGCATTTGATTTACTGCATGTCAGATACAATTGCACTTCTGAAAAGCAAAAACAAAAGTAACATCTTGTCAATGGAGGAGATAAAATATGTACGCACTGAATGAACTAAAGTTCTTTAGAAAAACAGCAGTATCAACAGATTATGTCTGTGAAAATTAAAGCTATGTCAATATATTTATTTTTTGCAATTCATCCATTTTTTGTTCTGGTGAAAGGCTTTGAGTAAAAAGCAGAGCATTTTATTTAACTGCAGGACAACTTCAACATGGATGGCAGCAATGCAAGCTTCTATGCATTTCCTAAACTGCTGTCTACTCTTTGAGAGACTGCTCTGGAAGTCAATTTTCCATATTATTCATTTGGTGGATGAGCTAATTTTAGAAATACCACACTTTTTTTTTTTTTATTCATATCAGTTTCAAATCCCTTTATTTCATCATCAGAAGGCATGAGCAGTGAAAGCATGAACCTCCTGTTGCTATTCAGCATAGCAGGCCAGCCATGTCAACCCTTCACTGTTTTAGTCCCATGCTAGATGAAGTTGCCACATGCTGGTTTCTTTAAAGATCACCAGTCCTTTTCTACTAGAAACAAATTGCATCTGCAGAATTCAGGTTTCACTACGTAACCAAAACCACTGTGTAACCAAAACCCAAGAAACCTTAAGATTATTAAGTGCTGCAGTGTTATCACAGCACATAAAATCATGAAAGAAACAGGAACCACTTTCTTCAGTCACAAAGGAAGGTCATGCTTTCTCTCAGAAGAGATCATGTATTGTGCCATCGTCTGAGTCTCAGACCCGTCTCTTCTGGGAGAAAACACAGTCATAGGAGGATGTCTGCACACATCAGGACTTTCCAGTAAAAAGAAATTGATTATTCATCAGAGAAATGCAAAGCCTGAAAAGTTCTGATTGGGACTCATTTTGTTCATCAATTTGGGAGGTTTTGACAACTTAGGTAATGGAAAGAGTCCACATATTCATACCATATTTACAAAAACATACATCTGGTCTTGGACTGTAAAATGGATGCACCACTTCTACCATATAACCTGAAGAATGAAAAACCTCTGTATAGAAGACTCCAGGTACTACCTACAAAGAAAATCACAGGCCACGAAAAACTCTGCTCTCAATTTAGTTCCTCTGGGCACAAACACTGTATTACTGGAACAGTAGATTCCCCCCCCCCCCCTAGTCTTTGATGTCATAAACACTTTTTGCCCCCACCAGGAAGTAAAGAACAATCCATTAGTTTTTACCTTATTTTGTTAAAGTTAGGAGAAGAAGATTCTCAAAGCAGAAGAGCATAAAGGTCCTTCATGCTTTCTAATTGTCTTTTCATACTGTCTTGGTATTGTCTCATAGATTGATATTATATGTTAATTAGTAGAATATGCATGAAACAAAAATGCAAATGCTTCTTTTACTTATTCTTTTTCAATATCCTCATTTAACAGGACAAACAATAGTAAGGTATATTTCCAGAAAGAAAATTATTTGCTGGCTGTTAAAGAATATCAGGTTTTACCATTCATTACTTATTCTTTATCTCTTGGACTGATTTTCTTTTCCCCTTTTACCACAAAAAGTACAATTTAGGAACTGTTTTCTTGTTTACAAAAGTATTTATAATACATCTACTCTCCCATTATGTTTCTCCATGAATTTAAGTCCTCAGGAGAATTTCCATACTGATACTCCAAGGACTGAGTCTTCGTTGTAATATGTTGTAAGTTCATTCCGATTTTTATCAGCTTCAAGAAATAATTAACAATTATACACTTCTCTGTTCCCTGTTAGCTAAAAAATAGCTTCTAAACATGCAAACAAAGCCCACACCTGAATCTAAGACATGAAGTTTACTGTTCTGGCCACAGTAAAAGGGATGTTAATAGACACAAGCTAACACCCAGTATATCCTCCTGTCCTAAGTAGGATAAAGCACATGAGGCCTGACAGGCACCCAATTCTTTAATTTAAAAGAAAAAGACTGTGGGACTGAGCAGCAGGAAACAGGGAGGAAATGGAGAAGTTGAAAAATTCTAAGTGTCTTGAAATACATAGGTTACTGTCATCTGTTTGCTATTTCTGATGTGAATAGAAAAAGGAGGGACTAACCACTGCAAAAAAACATAAGATTTGACATCTACATGCAGGTATAGTACACCTTTAGAATAGTTTGCCCAAGAAGGATGTGGAATTTGTATCCTCCAAGATTTCAAAGAACACAAACAATAACCATGCTTCTGTGAGATTTAAACAGAACTATAGCTTCCACAGGTTGTTACTTTCTTTGAAGTCAATGAGAAAATTTGAATGTGAAAGTAAGTATCCTTAAGTCAATAGTCTCTATTCTAAACCTAATGCCCAGAGCAGGATAAAACAGAGAATCAGCAGTCCAAAATATTTAAAACATAAAAAACACCCCAAAACTGTTACCATTTACTTACATGAACATATTGCAATTTGTTTTAGCAGAAGAGGAGAGAAAAAAAAAATCAGCAGCTTTATTACTAATTTAATAATTTCCAATTATTTTATTTTTCAGAAGTCATACATTCAGAAGAGTAGAACCGCTGGCCTCATGCCCCAGTGATGATGGCAAAAAAACACAGAAAATCCACTCAAAAATACTGAGGTAATTGTTTCAGGAAGAGAATATTCGCTTACAAGAAAATTACAAGGTTTTTAGAGCTGAAGCCAAAGACATCAGTTAAACTCTTATAAGAACACTTCCAAAGCCTAAGCTGACATGAATAAGCCATTGATCAAACAGCTCACAAGCCACAGAAGCAAAATGCTCTCTACAACCAGCATAAGGACTCTTTAAAAAAATCAATTTGGTTCCCAATAAGGTTAAAATTATCTAAAAACATTTTAACACGGATAGGCAAACCAGGAGAACAAGAGTTAAAAACCCACCCCCAATTATTTCAGTAAATAGATTTGACCAAAACTGTGTGATGAAACAAAACCTCTGGAAGTCCCAGCAGAAAAAAGGGTGTCAGAAGGAAAGGGTCAACATTCAGGACCTGGGAAAACTTGATACCAGAACAAATAGTGGTAGCAGGCTTAGTAACCTCAAAATTTCAGTGCTTGCATTTTTCCCCTCCACAGTTCTATAACTGTACAGACTCCTCCGTGAGAAGATAGAGAGTAAATGGGTCTAGAAAATATGGGTTATTTTTCCCCTTATCTACGCATGATATTATCCATCATTTGCACCCAGACAACGATGTCCTGGAGCATCCTGTCATGATATTTCAAACAATACTAAGGCTATATTTATGTGAACAATTTGAAAAATAAGTTTTGTTGACTTTCACTGCTCAACTGGAAGATGACCAGGAGCACACTGCACTGACTAAAACTTCTAAGAACTCATTAACCCTATGATTAAAAGGAAAGCATAAAAAATACAGTTGCTACTGCTCCTAACTTCTTACGGTATTTACTGGGTTGCACTTTGCAATGGCTAGAAGGTTTGATAAGGGCAGTATATAAAACTGTCAGCTCATCTTTAGCTACTTCGCTCCAATGTTATGAGTTACCATACTTCTGATATAGCACATATTGTCCCAGTCAGCCTATATTTATTATATAACCACAAGTAAATGCTTCAGCAGAAGAGTATTAATTACGTTGTATGTTAATGAATCTGAACATGCTTTTCCAAACAGTATTTCCAACAATTGTTCTTCATAGGTTTTTTTTTTCCCCACTCCTTATGTGAATGCCATTTTGCCCAGTGTAATGCCAAGCCATTCTAGTTGCCAGCAACAGCTGCACTCGCAGCACCATCCTCCAAGCAAAAACAGCTTTATAAACGATGCTGCTTTCTCACTGCTATCTGTGGTAGAAGAGTTACGATAAACTGTGGGCGAAACTCCACTTTCCACAGAAATAAAAGCTCCAAAGCCCTGACAGCGTTTAGTACGACACTGTCTGACCTTACCCATCCGAAACCTGCATCTTCCATGCTACAGTATGCTGGGCCATCAACTGAGTCTTCAGACAAGGTTTCTGCAGCCATACTTCGGCATAGTTGTCAGGTGCTGTTATATATCTAATGTCCAAAACCTAATAACACATCTAACAATTTGAAGAATTAACTTCATTAACCAGTTGTGATTGCCAGCAGAGATATACATTAGGAAGCAGGGTAATGCAGAGGAGTCCCCAAGGGAGTAGACACTATGGACTCTTTCCTAACACAATGAGTGCAGTCAATACCTTGAGCACTTTACTGGGTGGTATCTGCACATCAGGAAGTTGGGAGCAGTTTCATAGCTTTTCTGTGATCTGTTGCTCCGTACCAGCATGCCTATCTGAGCAGTTACTCAGTGTAAGAACCTTCATCTGCCCTCTCCTTCAGTGTGCAGGTCATTTTCTTGCAGGCAGGCAGGATTATTTAGCTATTATGTGTGGCAAGATGATTGAAAGCCTAGGAGACCTACTTTTAGCAGGTCAGCCCCAGTGTTGCAAGGGGTGCCCATAGGGATTCACATGCAAATAGCTTTAGAAATGACTGATGGGGATGAAGGGGGGAAGGGAGGAATTGCTGTTGACATGGCAAGGTCCCACATATCCATGAGAATAAAGACAGCATAAGAATTATACACATTTAGACCTCAGCATTATTCATACCCATCACCTCTCACTATTGTAGAAAAGCTAACCACAATCAGTGATTCAGCAATGCTGGCCCTCTACGCAGAGGCTCTCCTGCTGAATGCAAATGCAACAAACAATGAGTAATTTCAGTTCAGCTTTGTGCTTATTCTCCTTGGGAGAGAAACTGGCTGTTCCACTCACACAGCATAAATGAAATATTTTCTTCAGTTCAACACTGAAGAGTGCAACCAAAATTCTTAAATTATTCTGCTCTCACTACAGCTGTTGTTCACAGCTACAGTGACACAGGGATGAACAAGCAAGAGATGCTGTTTTGAAGAGACAGCCACTTAAAGAACATCATTTCAGCCAATTTTCTGTACTTACAGCAGATATCGCTTGGAATCTGTTGAAGTGTATCGTTAACAAATGTTAAAACTTTATGATAAAGCCTGACCACAGATATGGTGGGGGATTTCCTGGCTTTCTGGCTGAGTTAATAAATATCTGTGGTGGGAGAAAGCAAACATGTTTGCTGCTGAATGCCCATAAGCACAGGACATTGGAACAGCAGAACAAAAGGCAAGGAGTGGTGGGGGATCCTAAAGTAGAGATAATATTTACACTTTTTCTACAGCAGTATTTGATTAAATAATCCACACAGGTAACATTATCAATCATTTGAAGTCTTTAGAAAGAGACCTCTAGTGTTAAGTAAAACACTCCTGCCCTATCTCAGCCAGGAGAACTGAGATGGCTGTAGGAAATACAGGATGACATTTTCGAGATGATCATAATGGTCTGACTGGTGTTCATACCTCTGAGCCCCTCCTGCATCCCACAGAAAAGTACTTTTGTTTGTTTACCTTTATGCAGGAGTCTAAAAGCTGTTAAGGAATTTAGTTTCCCTTTAGCATTTTGCAGCCTCTCCCTCTGCCTTCTTGATTGAGCAGCTGATCACGTTAAACCAGAGGGACACAACAGTAAAATTCAACTTTGGGAGGGGTGCAGGAAAACCAAGTGAGAAGTATGCAAGAGGGCTCTGGAAAGGACGGAGTGAAATTAAATAGCATTTGGATATCCAGAATGGAAGCTGTAAGTATATTATAATTACGCTCTAAGTGTAGATCTCCAGTTCACAGCTCTAATAAAACTTCATCAAAACTCTGATCTGTTAAACCCCATTTCTACTGCAACAAAATTTCATATAGAAAATTTAGAAGAGAACAACAGAAGTGGTGGAAAAAACCCAACTGCCATATTTGATTAGAAAAAAAAGAAAATGCCAGAGGCAGATATATCATCAGTTTTCAAACTAAAAGAATACAGCAAGCAATTATTTTTCATGGCCGCTAGGAACAGAAAAACAAGAACTTTAGCTTCATTTGCAATAACTAACAGTCAGCTTAAACACTGGAGGAAATTCTGAAGACACTGAGAAAGAGTTGAAACTCAAAGTTAGACTAACTAGGGAGACTGGGAAGTCATTGCTGAAGGTTTTCAAGAGCAGACACTAGCAGAACACGTGTTAGGGAGGGCTGAGTACACTTGACCTCACATCAGCACAGATTAACTTGTCCCTGAGATTCCCCCCAGCCCACAGCTCCAGACTTTGTATAAGGACAGAGAATAGAAACTGTTTTATCTGAAGAACAAAGCAAGTTTCAGTTCTTCCTTTTTCTTCAAGGGAACACAATATGCCTGTCTCTGCAATCAAGATATCTTTTAAAGTAGTCGCCAAACTGTTTCCAACATTATTGCTGAAGAGAATGGAAATTTCTGCTATGATTTTAAGTCATATTCTCTACTAGATACTCCTACTCAAAGAACTTCAGTGCACACTCATATTGTAAACTTTTTCACAAAAACTGAAGAGGAACCTTGGGAAGGCATCAAGTAGTTTCTAAGTAAGGTCTATCTCATTTACAAGCTCTGAAAAAAATAAATTAATTTCAGTCTTGCTCCATTGTATATTAGGGTTAGCCCAAGCAAAACTAGAGCTGCCCTAGAACTGGAGCTTTTTCTCTGAGGAGGTAAAGATAAGAGCTAAACTTGGGGGGACCACCCCCCAAAAAAAAATTAAATAGTCAGCTTTCTTTCATGAAGTTAATCATATCCCTACAGGCTATTAAAAAACAAAACAACAAAAACCAAAACCAACAAAACAATTCCTCCTGCAAACAGCAAGGAAGGAGAAACAGATATAATTTATATTACCCTGACCAACTGTGTTTGGGAGGGAAGTGTTCAGGCCCAGAGTTAAGATAAACAGTCTTTATCTTGAGGTCATTATTTGTAGGCAGAAAAAGGTATCTAAGTCAGCCCCTTTCTCTCTCTTTTACACACTGCATTTTGAAATTACACACACCCTTTGGCCTATGTAGAGAGGTATCCTGTGGACCTCTGTCAGTACTTGCATAGCATTTCCAATTGCTACTCCATTCCCAAAATGCATTTTTTATCTCACCCAAACCAGACCTTTCAATTACCCTTCCAAACAGGACTTGAGATCAAGCACACCTCAAGTTATTCATCAAAACTTTCATATTCCTTGATGTTTATATCAGCATCACCAAGAACATCTGCTTTTCCTTCTTCGTTGTTGCAAGCATAGTTCCCAGTGCTTTGCTGAATAACAAGTCAAGTGCTGCCTGTCGGTTTTGTGCTTTTTCCTGCTGTTTTCTTTCTGCCTTGACCTCCTGCCCTGCCACTCACAGCTGATGTGCATTTCTTTTGTAATTTTGTCTCTGGGACACCTTCTTTGCCCATGTTAGAAGTCAGCCCTTCCAAAAGGGTCTCTCACCTTCCATGTCCTACTACAACTTCAGTCCAGCCCCATGCCTTTCCCACCACTGGCACAAAGTGTGCCAAACCTACGCATGTCCAAAAAGTCACAACAATCCACTTGTGCTTACACCTTTATATTAGATACACACTTTATGTATATTACATATGCAAACCTTTATAATTTAACTTCTTTTCCTTGGTTTCTAGTCATTTAAGAAGTTCTAGAGTAATATTTTTTAGGATCCTCTCTGCAATGATGGAAAGAGGAGGATTTTTTTTAAAAAAAAAAGCAACACACACATGAACACCCCATCCACCTCCAAGATTCCTAGCTTCTAATCTTTGTGTTTTAAGAAATTTATTAGCTTTAAAGATTTTTTTTTTTTTTTAGCTGAGATAAATCACCTAAGCTTACTATAATACTAAAACATTTGTGGTTTATATGGTAAGCCACCTTCTGTGCCAAAATAGGCTGCTACACTGATGTAAAAACATGGCCCTGCTAGGCAGAAGATACACTCTGTGATTTGTTTTCAGTTTGGCAAGCACCAGGGAAGTCATTACTCTGACAGGGACAGATCTACTCTGACCCAAATGGCATCACCTGTTCTAGCCTTAGAAAACAGAGAGGCCAGTGACCTGGTAGGAAGAATGCTAAAACAAGTGTCATGAATAATTAACTGATCAAGAAACTTACAGCAGGGAAATAAATAACGTTGAATATACACTCAAAATATCTAGTTTCCATATGAAGGAGAACATTCAACCTCTTAATCAAGAGCCCCTTTTAACAAAGGGAAGTTTTAGGATGAATCATTTATACTTCTCACAAGTATTCTCAAAAACTTTGTAGTTCAATAAGGGGGGGGGGGGGGGAATTAAGAGTTATCCATTAGAAATAGGGAAAGTATTACTTTTTTATTTCTGCTCACCTCTCTCTACCCCAATTCTGTTGTCAATACTCAGAATATGTAAGGTTTTTATTTTTAACCTTAAGCCTCAGGTGGTGAGGGATGCTTGCAGAGTGACAGCAAACAGCACCGCATTCCTAGGGGAGCGGCCACCTCTCCTAACAGGGCTCTGGATCAGTCAGTACCTAGCTCTGTAATTAATAGGGAAAAGAGAGGTGAAAGACTATCCCTTCCATCTGAGCCAGTCTAGGAACTGGTAACTCACGATGCCTGCACTGAGTGAGGGTTTCTGTTGACAGGTATTAGCCAGGAACTTCTTGGCACGCAGGCATGACTGCAAGGAGCGTGCCTGAACTCGAACAGAGGATTGCCAACGGTAAACTGGCAATTCAGGATTCATTTATTTACATCTACACCTCTCTGGAAGCAAATAAAAGATCACTACTTCAGTGAACACTGCTTCACTTGAAATCAGCAGACCCTCTTTATGCAAAGAGGCTTGCAAGGCCACACAGCAAAAATAAGAGAGAGAATCCACATTCCTTTACTGTGCCAGCAAAGATTACAAATAAAAGACAAAAACACCCAAAACCAGAATAACAGTTGGATGGTCTTCTGAGTCTGAACTGCTGCCAGTTACTACATTTGGAATTAAATAGGCAGAGTTTCACCTAGGCACTATGCAAACTGCACTCAATTTCACACATCTTATGTGAGACCTCAGCACCACGGCCCCTTGCGCTTGACGCTTTACTTCTAACAGTGATCCAGATGCCTGAAGGAGCTAGTATGGCCAAAATACTGTTTCTGATCATTTAAAAGAAAGCACCTTTTGAACAGAGCTGACAAGGGCAAGGCTTAAAACCCTGCTTCTGAAATAAAGCTCTGTTGCATTTCTGGCATGGGGTACAACAACAAGCTGTGGGATTCTGCTTTGGTCCCAGCCTTGGTGCATGAGGCAGTCAGCCCCAGCCCACCCTGCCGCACTTTGTGTGGGGTTGTTTTCACCCAACATGCAAGCTCTAACGATTCTGCAGTAAGTTGAGGAATGTACAGTATTTTCCTTTAAGTACCAGCTACTACACAGGGTGGGGAAAAAACCCCACCAATCCCCTGACACAAATTTCAGGTTTACTGCCCAGGATACAAGTTCGGGAGGTGCACTGAAACAATGCAAAGGTCTCTGGTTTCCAACAGTACAATTACAAGACAAAAGCCAAGCCTTGTGCTAATTATACATTCACCTGACTCAGGAAGCTGGAGCTTTAAGGACAAAATCCAAACAGCTTGTGACTCAGTGGTACAAGCATCTACCTCCTGCCCAGCACGAGAGCCAGCCTTTGTCGGCACCCTGTGCTTTAATGGTTTCTCCATATTAAACATCAAAATATTCTGCTCGTGAACCATAAGGGGAAAGCCTAACCTAAGCCAATGCCATAAAAATGAAAAGACACGTTTGCCAGGCAAATGGTGTTTGCCCAGTGCTAGGCTGTTTCTTTCTGTGGGTTTTACAGTATCTTGTTCTTAAACTTCAAAAACATTATTTCTCTTAGCTGAGAACAGCATCTAGCAAGAATGATAAGACCTCATGCAGGAGATAAATAGCTCTTCTGACAGGCCAACTAACATGAAAACAAGTAATAAATTAGCTGCAAAATGGAGTCCCTTTGGATGCAGTGCCTGAGCACATTTGCTTTGTAATTTATTTTGCTAATACATACAGAATTATTCAGCCTTTGAGACTAAGTGAGGTTATTTGTTTGCAACTGACTTCTCATTATACCTGTCTTGATTTTTTTTTCATAAAATAAAGATCCTGAGGTCTTAATTCATTAATCCTCACTCAAGTATCTCATGGCAGCAATCTGGAAAGCACAGTCAGGTACAGAGTCCATGGATCGCGTGTCAATGCTTGGAATGTGAGAAAGCACAGGGCAGCTCAGACTGCACATTTTCATGAAATCCATAACTCTGTTTCTTTGGATATGAGGAAAAGGAAATTGATTTCTTTGGTCACAGTTCCTCTATATTCTCTATATTCTCCCATGTCCTTGAGCTGCAGAGAAGGGGGCGGGAGGGGGAAATGGGGATTTAAAAAAAAAAAAAAAAAATGCTCCAAGCTACCACTGCAGCACCTTAATAAAAGTGAATAAAGCAATATAAGCCAAATAGAAAATAAACACAATTCAATGAAGTCTGCAAAAACTTTTCAGTTTGAACCTCAGGAATTTGTTTGTTTGCATTCATATTTTATAAATAGTTGTCAGAGTAAGTTTGCCAATGGGGACATTCAGAGTAAATTAAAAGCAAACATTGAAGATCATGAATGAGAAGCAAATTTTGATGCAGTAAACATAGTATGTATAGGATTTCTTGTAGCTACCTAATCCAAAACTGAAGTCACAGACTACGTGAACAGCCCTGCTAAAAAGGACAATGAAGAAGTGAAGCGTTTTTCAGCAATATTATCTAACACTGAACACTTTTGACCAGCTACTCATGTGATTTATGTATCTGATCATCACAGCTCAGCTTTCAAATATCAAAGACTTTCAGCTCATTCCTAGTGAAGCAGCAGCAGACCAAGGCCTCTTCTATAAAGTCAGAGAAAATACCTTTGAGAATAGATGATCCTTTTCTGGACAGCTGCTCAGAGAGCTATCTCAAAGAAGCCCCATACTTCAAGGCTTGCAGCCTGGGCTTCATGCAGCCAGAAGCAGATCAAAACCAGTAACACCAACAGGACTCTTGGAGGCAATGGTTACTGTTGTCTGGGGCCAGGGCAACCACAGGAGCATTTTTAAGAACCAGGTGTGAGAAATGCAAGACAGAAGTAGAAATGAAGTGCTGCAGCACAGCCCTGCTCAGGTCCTCCAGCCAGGATTTTCATCTGTATATCCCTTCCCACCCCCCTCTCTCTTTCCCTGTGTAAGAAACAGACAGAAGGATGAGGCATGCAAGCTCTCTCCTCAGTGCAGGGATTGCTACAAGAGGTAGCATGCTGTCGGGCAGCTCCAGCACAGGGCAGACAGAAAGGGAATGAGATACTGGGGCCACATCAGGAAGCTTTCACAATTTCGCTATCCACAAGAATGCAATCCACAGAGCACTTCAGTCACACCAGCACTTCTCACCACCACCAATTCATCAGTAGGATGTTTGCCTGAAACACAGGGAAAGGCTTTCAGCAAAACCCCACTGGAAAAGCACTATCAGCAGGGGCCACACATCAGGAGCATGCTGACCTCCAACCTTTCAGTACTGTTATCCTGACCCTATGGTCCTACTTGGGCAAGTTAACAAAAATGTCTTGATGTAGCTCTCAAAAAAAAAAAAAGTATTACTTGTTTGTAACTTTTTAAAAAATAAGCAGCTTCCTATCAGTATTAAATTGAACACAAGTTTCTATGGTGAGGGCTGCTTTGAAAAAAAAAAAAAAACCCAAATTCTTTATCAAAAGAAAACATTTTTCAGGCACGCCCAAAAACATTGCAGGGAAAAAAAAACCCCTACTTGCCTCCACAAATATTGCAGGAAGTTGAACTCAAAAACAGAAAACATAGCTCTGTGAAGAGAAGGGTGTGGATTAGAGATACCCATGGCCGTTATAAATTGCAAGTAGGTGAGATTATTATTCAGCCTCTTGAGGTTTCCAGGTAGCGGAAAACTACTGAAGCTATGCAAATCATTTTGGAGCTGCCCTTGGTATAAATTTATCTTTGTTGTAGCACTGCCATGTTCCAGCTTCTAATTCCATTCAGCTCTATTAATAAGTTCTCTGCAGAGACCTTGACTTTCCATAGAAAATTAACCAAAACGTACTATGTATTCATACACTTGGTAGCATGTATGCTTATGTAAAATAACACATGCTGAGATCCTGCAAAAAAATAGGAAGTGAGTTTGGAAATAGACAGGAGAATCCCCATGTTTCTGTGTTGCAGACAGTTTGAGACAGATTTAGAATGAAGGATAAAATGTTCGCTACAGTACAATTTTATATATATCCACTGAATTGGTGTGTTTGTTCATTTTGCTCATTGAAATATCTCACAAAATTGGTCTTTCAGAAACTACAAGCACTGTCATTGACATTCACAAAAAACCCCCCACCAACCACCCCCCCACCTTCTGCAGAAAACCAAACACCTTCACCCTCCATGTTTTAGGAAAATCCAGACCTGTTGAATAAAAGTTTTCCAGTATAAGAGAATGTGAAATTACCAGGTACAGCTACATTGTGGTTTAACCCCAACCGGCAACTAAGCACCACACAGCTGCTCACTCGCTCATTCCCCCCCCCCAGCAGGATGTCAGGAAAAACAACTGGAAGGGTAAAAGTGAGAAAACTCATAGGCTGAGATAAGAACAGTTAAATAATTGAAATAAAATAATGATAATAAGTTGTAATGAAAATAACAAAGAGAGAAAAATAAAACCTAAGAAAGACAAATGATGAAAACAATTGCTCACCACAAACCAACCGATGCCCAGACAGTGCCCAAGCAGTGGCCCTCCTGCCAACCTTCCCCCCAGTTTTATTGCTGAGCATGTCATCATATGGTATGGAATATCATTTTGGTCAGTTGGGGTCAGCTGTCCCAGCTGTGTCCCCTTCCAAATCCATGTACACCCCCAGACTCCTTGCTGGCAAGGTCATATGACGAACAGAAAAGGCCCTGAATCTGTGTAAGCACTGCTCAGAAATAATTAAAACATCCCTGTGTTACCAACACTGTTTCCAGAACTAATCCAAGATATAGCACACACTAGCTACTATGAAGAAAGCTAACTCTACCCCAGCCAAAACTGGCACAAACTATCCAACATTAACTAAGACAGCTGGGTCTCAAGGACAATCTCTATATATCTCACCTCATAGACTCATTCTTGCATTTTTCATGAAACTGCCTCCCTCTGCACATATAAACACACCAAAGCAGTCAACATTCAAGTTATATCAACTGCCAAGGATTCAACTATCTGTACTTTCCCTAATTTTACTTTTTTAGTTACTATACCAACAAAGCAGACATGTAACCAAAAAAAAGACACAAAACCCCCTTTGACCTTCAAGCTATCCTTTGAATTTGACATTGGAGAACACACTCTGCAAGCAGGTGGGGACTTTGGCTGACACATGCTTACCCCAAATAGACCATCTTCAGTCATAAGGAACACCTGCTTCACACCTGCATCAAGTGGGAGGCAATGCCCTTAGGAAAGTAAATTGGGCAACACAGGAAAGTAAAAAAGGAACCCATGAGCAGAGGTTTACATTAAGAGCAATGATTTTTCCTCCAGAGCTGCAGGGAGTGTCACCACAGTCTTTGTATTTTCCCCTAGTTATCTGCTATCAGCTACTGTCCGTCTCAAAAATACATAGGAGAAATGCAAGCAGACATTCTTATAATAAGTCCTCACACAAAACAGAGAGGCACCTTGAGAGCAAGGATCAAACACAGAGAAAAACAGATGGTGTGTGGGGTGGAAAGCCTGAGGGTCACAGCTTTCAGAGCAGGCAACTTGAGAAAAATGAAGAAAGAAAATAGGAAGAAAGAAGAAAATACCTGATCATTATTCAACAGCACTAAACAGCAGCCAACACTTTCTGAAGGCATCCAGGGGACCACCAACACTCCCCAGGAGTGATGAGTGCTGCCCCAAGCCAGCAGACCCGAGATCTGAACAGCTACTTGTGCACTGATAGAGATGTCTGGAGCTCCCTCCCTGCTTGTAAGCAATTAACAAAACAAAAACGTTTAATGGCAACAGTCTGCATCTGGAAATGCTTTACCTGATCATCACCCTCAACCTGTGGCACTGAGCCATACAGCTGAGTCTTTGGGAGGAAAGCATGCATCACTTTCCACATAAATACCCATTGTCTGCTTTATGGAGGTAGACCACCATTTTTAGGGTTCTCTCCTCATGTCTACTCTTCACTCCAGTGAAACTGAGATAACATTTATTATACCCGTAACTCTATAGAAAACTTATTTTGCAATACTCTAACCTCCCTTTTGGGCATATTTTCCACTGCTGGACACCTATATCCCATTGCTAGAGAAGAGTACGTTGTCACAACTGATAGATACGGAGTTTGACCTTCCCTTCTTACCCACTTACTATTTCATTCTTTGGAGTGAACCTTTAAAAAAAAAAAAGATATCACACTCTTGTTGTATACCACACTGTTTACAGTACCCCAAGCAACAAGCAGCTCATGTTGAATTTATGACAGTGTAATTGGCTGTAGTTTCAAATTTGTGAGGATAAGTAACCTAGCTATAACTTAATAGCAGCTGCAGGAAAGCAGTCACACTGACTAGGAATCACCCTTCTCAAACTAAATCCTACTCAGACAACTGACTGTAAATAGCTGTCCCTTGATTTTGTTTTTGATGAAAAATTGAGAGCTGCTAATCTGTAGAGTAAATCTCCACAATTTCACTTTTCAAAGACACAAGATTTTGCTAAGTTTGAACTCCAGAGTTCTTCCTCCCTATCTCCTCCTAGCAGGAACAGGTTTGAGTATGTGTCTGCACAACTCCCCGGCATATTAATAGCTGGCAGGGATGGGTTCAAGAGCAGGGTGTATTTGTGACCAAATAACCAAGACACAGATTTATACTTCATTTTTTTTTGTGCTTACACCTCCCACAGATGCATTTTGCTATCATGGCAAGGTGGGTGTATCCTTATTTTATTAAGCATTAAGAGATAACAAGATCCTTAGTTGGGCATAATTGATGCAGTTCTGAAGATAATCTTGACTCTGCACGAACACTGTCAGGCTAAAGCTGTTTTTTAAAAAAAAAAATCATAAAGTAATGGTAAATGTCTGGTCTAGCCCCTCTTAAAGTCAGGGAAAGTCCCTTGCTCACATCAGTTATTTTAGAAATAGTTCCTACTGTGAAGACAGCAACCAGAGTACAGCAAGGGTTTAATTGTACGATCTAAGTTCAACTGACTTTGACACAAGTTTAAATAAGTTTTCTTGTCATAAACACTACACAAACCAGTTGTTAGAGAACATCTGCCCAGATTTGCAATTCCATGATGCTGGAGTCCTGCTACAATCTGTACAGCAGCACAACACAGAAGAAAGCGCAGCATCATGCTTCCAACTACGTGCTCTCAGACAGGCTTTCCAGAGCATGGTTTACTGCTGCTATCTTGCATAATATACTTCTGGAATGGAGCCAGTGCTGCAACCTGATGTAGATTTTTATTAACACACAGATCTCAAATGAGAATCGAGTGAAACAAAGTTAACTGGTTTTGTTACTGATTAGAATTTAGGAAACAGATTATGAGATCAAACTAAGTTATTAGGTCTTGGGGTTTTTTATTTTTTAATATCAGATGCTAGACAGTCAAAAAATTTATGATTGGAGATGCTGAAGAGTATCTGGCATCAAACAAAATAAAAGAACAAATAAAATTTCCCAACTTTGGAGCCATTATACTATCAGTGAAGAGACTTTTTAGCTGCTCAAGCAGATAAGAGGTTAGAGAAACTCTTATTTATGAAACTGCAAACATAGTTTTTACTCTATAATTTTTCACAGTACTGATTAATGCAGAAAATCAATTCCCAGATGCTTTAAATTTTTGTTGGAAGTATCTGGACTCAGTTCATTGGGGTATCCGAGACATCTACCTAAGGCTGTATGTTTAATCAGACTCTATGGGACCTATACCCTCCTGAAACAGCTGTTAGAGGCAAAGCAGGAATCACTGAAATGCCTGGTGCTGCTTGAATTATCATATGTTATTAGGCAAATGAACTGAGGACTTTCAGGCAAGATTATCTGGAGAGGAAAAAAAAAATACAAAAAAACCCTGCCCCACAGAACAAACAACTTTTCTGCAATAGAGCAGATTCTTTCCCTAGTAGTTCCACAGCTGACTGAAATATATTCCTACAAAATGGACTGTTTCTTTTTATATAGATTTTATTCTTTCACAGCTGCTTTCAAGGTTGTAATCAGGATTTCTAAGTTTATCAAGTCATAGCTCAAAAGCCTGACACGTACCAGATGCAGAGGATACAGTACAGTTACATACAGACTCCTCATGGTGAATTTTGGTACCTAAAGTTTTTACCTCTCCGACTTTCACAGCCTCAGACATTCACATTTTTTAACACATCCTACAGCGTTAGACCTAGCCTGCAGTTTGGCACTGGTGAGGAAACAACATACACCCTATGCCTGATATGTAACAAATTAGCTAATATTGTGACTATTTATACAAGATTGTGTACCTGCTAGTATATGTGCTAGCATTCAGACCATGAATATGCTAATCTACTTCAAATTCAATTACTTAGTGACTTTGCAAATTACTGCAGTGCTTATCAGCCATTAACACTTCCTTATTCTTGCTTTAACATCTGCGTCATAGCTTATAAAATAGCAAGTTGAGCCAGTGAAAGTGAGAGTCACATAGGGTTGCAAAAGTCCCGTGGGACTACTTGTTAAGACTTCGGTCTCCATCCCAAAGCCTAGTTTGGTCAGCTTTAAGAGATCCCTTGAACATTTGAAATACCACAGGGGCTTTCCTAATTAACCCTTGGTTATACGATTATACACAATAAGCACCTGAAGGCTGCATTTCTCTTAATTCAGACACCTTCAGGGAGACCCAAACTCCACTTCTTTCTTCCTGGAGCTGCTGGCAGATACTAGATAATGACTTCTCATCAGGCTCTTCTAGGACCTGCCAAGAGTGAACTGCTACTTTGCTATCCTAACAGGTTTCTCACAACAGCACAATGCATCCGCAGGGCCAAGGGAGAAATGAAAAGAACTAGAAAGGACAGTTTATGAAGTGTTCTGTTTGTTTTTTTGGTTGGGGCTTTTTTTGTTGGTTTGGGGTTTTTTTTTTTTCAGAAGAAGGTAACATCCCTCACTTTACTATCAATGCCTTCATGAGAACAGAATGCATAGGAAATAAAGAGTCCTGGAGCTATCTGTGCCACAGACTAAAGCCAGCTAATTAAACCTGATAGACACTTAGATCTGCAATATATACCCTCTAAACATACTGTCTGGTAGGATTTTACTTACTGCATTTGCAGCCTTTTTTGGCTGAAAGCTGTCCTGGCTAAAAAGAAAAAAAGTGCGGAAGAGGCTCTGGTTACAGCTGAAGACAAGGAGACACTACTGATGGCCTCTAGAACAAGATGCCATCCCCAACCTTAATGAGCAGTGTCTCAATGAGACAAAGCCAGCAGCCAGAGAAACCTGACAATATTTCAGATACAAATAGCTCTGCTCCTTGCTAAGAAAAACCTCCTAACTAAAGACAAAGCCTCAGTTTTACTGGAAGTTAATCAAAGATGTTTAGAGTTGCCGGACAGAAGGAAAAGTTACTTTTCTTGTCAAGATTAGAAAAAGCATTGTTACAACCAAGGTCAATCATTAGGGTGGTAAAACAGCAGCAATACCATGAACTTGGAGATATCACTGCATGAAACCCAGTCAAAACTCATTCTCTCTCACTGGAGTAATGCCCAATAGAAGAATTGGGTTGTATATCAGCAGCAGGAGCAGCTGGAAGCAATGAGGTACATTCCTAACAAGAATACTTTACATCAATTAAACACCTTTCATCCAAAGCATCTTACAAAAGGAAAAATGAATTACCCTCATTTTACACAGGAGGACTGAGGAATGCACACTTGGTGTAACTCACTTGGATGTCAGACAGGTATCTGTTTGCACTGCATACTGAAGGCTTCTGCCAAGCAGATGAAAGTTTTTCAGTTCATGTGCCATGATGGAAAAAAGAAATGTCTGTGTGAGCATGTTAGGACAGCAGCAAGCCCAGCTTAGCAGAAAAAGCCTTTCAACATGACTTCATAGCCTCAGGCATGGCACTACCTCAGCTAACATGGTCATCTGGTTTTAAAGCAAAACGTATAGGCAGATACATGCTCATATCTGTCCAATCTCTGACGCAGAAGCAAAGAGATTTACAAGCCTGACTCTGTAGAAATTAATGAGAGCTTGGCTACTAACTCCACTAAAGCTAGATGTTTACCACAGAGCTCTGACTTGTATTAGCACTACTCAAAGTCGCTTTCTAGTATAACATGCAATGGGTAGAGAAATCTCCCAGTGCACAGCCTAGACCACACCAGAGCCCAAGAATAACTTGGGTGTCAGCCCTCTAACATAAAAAATTGGAAGTGGCAAGGGTTCATCTCAGTTTTGTCCAAGACCCAACAAATTTGCACTTGCACTGTCATGCTAGCAAGGCTGTTTTAACTTAGAAAGCCAACTGGTGCTAAAATGAGAAAACTCACTCAGAATGCCAAGTGCAGAGCAAGTTTACTGAGGAAACACAATGTACTCTAAGAGAAGAACTTTCTGAGAGAAACTCCTGGGTAATTATCAAGGGAGGTAGATGTTCTTCTGGTCAGGAAACCCAGCCCATTATAAAAAAAACCTCCACTCAACATAATAAAAGCCTATTGTTGAAAGGCACTGTATAAAAATAAAATTAAAGCATCAGGTCACGGGGTGGGAGGAGTGGCTACACCACCTGGTCCCTACTAGGAATGCTATTTCCTAAGAATTTGCAACTACCTACCCCAATGGAAGACGACATTCAGATGAACTGCCCTTTATTTGATGACATTCTGATACAGTCTGAAGAATTCAAATTAATTTCTTCCTACGCCTCCCTTCACATCATCAACATATGTTTTTGTTGCATTGGACTGTATCACAAAAGTATTCAATCAAAAAAAACAACTGATCAAAGAGTAGCTGTGCATAAGGTTTTTGGCATCAGTGCTCGACTGATGTGTACTGACTCCAGGGAAGAGCTCAAAGCTGCTCTAATGCAATTTACAAACAAGAATATGGTGCTAGTTATCCTGTTGTGTGAAGAGGCTGCGCTCATAAAAAGAATAATGTTATCTGAGAGAGAAGTATGGTGACACAGCACAAAACTAACGTGCACAAACAGACATTGTTTCTTGCAAGAACTTTCAGCTAAACTGCAGCAACATGACATATATGTCCCTACTGGATCCACAATATTTTTGAGCCATACTTAGCTTCCCCAGCTACAAACACGAACAAAATATTTCTGTCCCAATAAAAGGGGGAATTAGATTATTATTTACCTGCAGAATCCTCCATACCCAGTTAGATACAGACTGCAAAAACAAGCCCACATTTTTAGGAGGCAAAGACACTATGCACTACTGCTGCACTGTATCCTTGCCAAGGAGAGTGTTTATGATTCAGAGGGTGACAAAGCTTTTGTGTCTGAGCGCCGTGTGCATTTCAGGATGTGTGCTATTTGGAACGGCACACTTCAGAGCAGTTCAGAGATGCCATGGTCCATGCTGTCACCCTGAGTCACCTTGACATTTCTGAGATTATGCATCATTGATATGATAGCCTCAGGGCTATAAACCTTCTTTTTAATACATTATTAATGATAATGGCTGTTACAGACTGACTGCATAGTCCTAACACCTCCTTTTCCTCTGAGAAATCTACCCAAGACTATTGTGTGCACTTCACACAATAATATCCTGCAGGTCTAGATTAGGGTTTTCAAGATCACAGAAGACTTGCAAGAGACTCAAGTGTCTCAGTGTCTGCACAGGAAAGTATAGTTCAGATCCCCAGTCCACTCCTTGCTCTATGAACCAAAGGACATGGGAACTACAAAGGCACCAGTAGCATTATGTATCATCTAATACAGATCTTGGATGCAAGTTGGAAACAATGGTTTCAGTTAGCCCCACAGTTAAGTTGCACCTGATGGTTGTAGGGAAAAATCTAGGTAACATACCTATTCTACATATAGATAAAAATGTTTGCCTAGCTCTCAAATTGTACACAGAACTGAAGAGTAACATTAATAGACTATAAAGGAGATTACACTGGAGACAGCCTTCAGTGTATCAGGCACACCTTAGCTAGGTAAAAATTAAAAAAAAAAAAAAAAATTGAAAAAATCTGTCTGAAGACTCCTTCCAGAGCTGTGGGAGGTTTCCAGGAGCAGAAATTGCATGCAGCTGTAGAGCTTCATGTTCCTGGTACCAAGAAAGAGCTCTGAACATGGCATCTGCTTTTTCCACCTACCTCCTATTGGCTTAAAGTCTGTCCTTCAACAGTTGTGTCCACCCAAGGAGCACAGGGCCACGTAGTTTATCCCAGAAATTTAATGAGCTGCCTGGTGTTGTACCCACACACCACACCCTAATCCTACTGGTGAAAAACACTTATAAAATACCCTCTCCCCCTCTGTAATAAAAATGACAGTATTGCTGTTTACGCTTATAAGGCTTTTTTAGCCCATCACAATTTCCTCAGCTTCTCTGTTCTTAAGGAAGAAACCTTCTCAGAAGAGCAGTAGCTAAATTCCTACTGCTTGCATGCGCTTTGCTTATTTGTGGGCAGTGATACAAGTCTGTTTGATGTGGAACCTCCTCTTTTTTTACCTGCTTAATTACATACAGGAGTACAGCTGGGTTTGGGTTTTTTGGGGGGTTTGGATTTTTGTGTTGTTGTGGTGCTTTGGTTTGATTTTTTTGTGGTGTTTTTTTTTTAAAAAAACTGTCCTAAATAAAGGTCAGAAATTTCATATACACTCCTTTTTCTCAGTGGGTTAGGCCAGCCTACGTGTTACGAGCAGAAGTGCCTGGCTGCAAGTCTTCCATTATCTCTTGAAAGTCAGCGCTATATGAATATTAAACAACATTACATGGATATTCATCTCATGCTCTGATAACATTGTTATCTCCCAAGCTCTTGGCTGCAGAAACAGGCAGCTCATACTCCCGCTCAGCTTTGCACATCAAAGGAAAAGCGACAATGGCATGGCTTTGAAAAATGCCTCAAACTGGCCAAAGTACAGAACTCATTGGCAGAGCAAGCACTGTGTTTATCAGGCAGGCGGGTGTGGCCCAGGCACAGGGCGAGAGCCCAGCCACGAAGGCAGTTGTCAGAAACATCCCTCCACGGCTCTGACTCAGCGGAAAGCAGCGTGAAAGGAAACACGCTCTTCTGATTTCCAAACCCCACCAAAGCCATGCACTCACTCCTCAATGCTGTCATAGCAAAAGAGGAAAGGGGCTCCTCCCGTACAGGGAGAGGGGAAACAAAAAAAAAAAAAAGGAAAAAGTTTAGACAAGATCGGGGAGAAGGAGGGAAAAAAAAAACCACCACCGTATGGCATCAATGCACTTGACGCTTTCTTTGACCTCATGCTGACGCTTGACTTGTACAATTCGGGAGGAGTGAAGGGAGCCACATGCCTTCCCTCCCCCAGCAGGGCCACAGCAATCCAGTGCTGGCACTGGGAACCACTCTGCCTCCGTGCTCTCAGCAGCTGTATGACACAGGGGTCAAGGGGGGGGGGGGGGGGGGGGGGGAGGGCCAGCCACATAACACACACAAAACCAACAAATATACATGTGTGCATATTTGCATATGCATGTATACACATCATTAGAAAATTGCTTTTGAAGAGCTCTGAGCCACCCCTACCATGTGCTTATTCCTGCAGTATGTTTTAAAACAGCTGCCAGAGTTCAGGAACACGAGGTCAAAATATTTCCACCTTCTCCTATGTTATTCCAGAAAGTCTCATTTCACTTTTAGACAGCTTTTCAGATGTTCAGCTATGTTTTCTCTACACTAAAGTATGGTATTTTTGATATATGTTATGCAGGCGGACACAGAGGCATGACTTTGCAGGGAATGAAAAAAAAACAGGATCATGAAATGAGAGCAACATAACCACACATTTCCTTCTGCCTGCATTTGTTTTGCTCAGCAGAACACCACTTCTCAGGTCCAGCTAATCAGCATTCATCAGTAAAACAAGGTATCAGGGAGCAGCAAGAGCCCTAGAAGTGTTTATCTTACTCTTCTCTGAATCATGAAGCTTTTCAGTGCGTATTTTCACAAGACAAGAGGATTGTTCATGAGTATCTTGTAGATCAGCAGTGTGACTTTGCAGTGATTGTTGAAAAGCAGAAAGGACAATAGACATGCAGCATCTCTCAGGAGCCTCTAGCCATTCACTATCTATCTCATTCTAGACATTTGTGATTTTTTTTTGTCCCATAGCAAAAAGAAAGGCCTGTTAATAGGCACCTAGAGAATATGGAAGGATTTTTGTAATGCTATAAATAGCCAGAGAGGTTCTCTGTCCAGCAAAAGCAGGCCTGTGCTTATACCCAGAGAATGTAGACAGAGGAAGATAATGGTTTGTTTTGTTTAAGATGGAATGACTTTGGCATAGAACAGTTGTATTGTTACCAATTTTTATACAGTTAAATACAACAATAAAATCCTAAGTGTATATTTCAAGACAGTTACAACACAGACTTAAAGACATCTGAAATAGAGCTTGTATATGCAATCACCAGCATAAATATGCAGACAGACTCAAAGTGACTGTAACACTGACGGAGGGTTTTTTTATTTGCTTATTTTTGCTGGTGCACACCACTGTACGTACAGTAGTACTCTGAACCTTGTATTCATACAATAATCTTGCAGAGCTGGGTTGCAGCTGCACATTACAGATATTTGCACTACAGTAATGTTACCTACTTTGGAAGTCTGCTCCTGCGTAATGCCCAGCTTCCTTTCCTCCAAACTGCTCTCATTTTCATCCATTCACCCATCCACAACTGCCTGGCACAATTTGAATTATCCTCCCCATTCTTTTTTTTTTTTAATTTGGAATAGGCCTTGTCAAGTCCACTCCTAAATCTTCCTGTTCATTTTGTTTCAGAGTCATATTTGAAGTGGTTTAATTTAAACAAAAGAAAACCCAGGAGTTACAGGTAAGTTGTTTTGGGGTAACACTTATGAAGTCTGCGACAAGGAGTTACAGCTCAGCTAACAGCACACGTCACCACGTGAACTATGACATCTTCCTGAAAGGAAGGGGACACACAGTACTCTCACTGCAACCCCAGCACTTCCTGCCATAGCCTCAGTTTGAGATTCAGTCAGACTGGCCCTTAAACATGCTGCAGGCTTATAAAGAATGGTTGCCATAATACTGCAGTACAACACTCTAGAGAAGGAATGAAAAAGACCACCAATCTCCCTGCCACGCCCCAACCAAACAAAAAGTCTGTGGCCAGAAACAGCCCATAATGAAATACAGTTCAATAATCCCCCCCCCAAACTGCTGGTGTTGCAAGACAGCATCTGCTCTCTGGTGCAGTGCCTGCGTGCCCCACTGGGGATTAGCTAAATCCATGGGGCTGTGCAAGCCTCCTGCCTCCCAGCCCAACCCTAGGCACTCAGAGATCAGGTGCCCTCTATCCCCCTTCACTTCCACCCACCAAGCCACACCTGCTGATTTCTTCCAGCACAGCGTCATCTGACCAACATAATAATGCTTTATATTAGCCCCGAAATTATAAATTTATGTTTAGACTTGATTCCTTAAATCCATTTTATACCAGACCATATTTTTCAGAGGGGTTCCACCAAGATGGAGAAGAGACCTAAATAGAAGAGAGGAAAAATAAAAATATATATACATGCACTTACTATTTTCCAAGATGGCATCCCTGTTAAAAACAGGAATGTAAGCTATACCTTGCCTTGATATGTGTGTACTCATGGGTGTGTGTAGTTTTTGAAATACATGTTCAGGAATATATACCCCGATTAGCTAGAGCACCTCTAGTTAGAGAGCTATGTCAACCAACTTCACTGGGGTCAGGCTGGTTAGTTTTGCAGGGAGACAAGGCACGTGAGTTGAGGAATAGCATCAGGCCAATGTAGCTATGCTGTTTGTCACTGAAGCTAACGTGGCTTGTGCTGTGCTATATGGACATATCAGCCACCTCAGAGCCAAATAAGGACTCTGACCACTCTGAAGAGTGGATACACCCATGTGTTTGCACAGAATTCCTGTTCGCAGATTGATGAGGGCAAAGTACGTGCAGGTAGTTAAATTCTCTACAGAAAAGCTTTGGAATCCATCAGGATTTTCCACAGAGGTTGTAAATTGTAGAGGGTACTTGATAAAAATAAGTAAAATAAAATCACATGCCTAAGAAAAAATCTTTAACCTCATATGGTTAGTTAGATGGATTAGTGTGCATTAAATCTTAATCTGCAATGGCTTAAAGCAGTCATTGTTTATACATACACATGCACACACAGCCCCCACCACCATTCAAATCCATTTCCCACTATTCAGAAGTACAATGATAGATAAGACAATGTTTTGGCTTTGTTAAACTAGCTTAGATGCCACCGTGAAAAATAAAAAGGTAGGAAAAAGAATAAGCAAAAACCAAATGTTGGTGGCATCTAAGGCCAAAATGTGATCTAGAATTAAAAAAAAAAAAAAAAAGAAAAAAGCTCTCGGAAATGAATTTTCTATTTGAGAAGTCTTTAACCAAGCATTCCTTTGGTTTTGACAGGTTATGGGGTTGAGCCTTGAATTACACCTTCCCTATGTAATGCATCAACAAAAATTTGTCCTCTTACTCTAGGGTTTCTAGTTTCTCACTCCTACTAGGGATGACAAACCAGGTCACCACCCATGACTAAAAGCAGCACGGAAGATGACAGACATAATATGCCCCTGGCTAGAACTTGCCATAAATTGAAGTAACAGACAACTAAAGCTGGGTACATGCCAACATTTAATAAAAGTGTTGCTTCAACAGTGGAAAGTACAAAGCTAAACTAACATGACTTCTTAACAACAAATAAAGTCATGCACTACCACTCTAGCTCATATGACATGGGTAAAGTTCACATGAACTTTTACAGTGGTCTCCATCCATTCCACACTGGAGTAATATCACTTTGAAGGCAGGTTAATCATAGCAGGATGTGACAAGATTTAAAAAAAAAAAAGGACAGAAGACAACTGTGTGAGCATAAAAGCAGTTTAAGCCAAACACCACCCACCTACACATTGCAAAAGACCTGTGTAGACAAGAACTCATGGAACCAGACCTCAGAGAGAAATCCAGGCCAGTTTAGAACAAGTCTGACTCCATACATTTATTTTAGGTCCAAACTAACAGTGGTCACTATGTTGTGGGTGACCTGTTCATTACTGCATGCCATTTATAGCTCACTATTTTTCAGAATTAATGTGAAATGGGAAGACTCTCCCACAGGCCCAGTAGCCATCTGGTGCTCTTGCTGTACTTCATGAAAAATTCATTGCCATTTTATCATAGTAGGTTATTTCAGAGATTGTAGTGATTTATGTTTTATAAGCAGAATATTTTCTTCACTTTTGATGTTTGCAAATCTGCTTCAGCATCACAGTTCAACAGATTATGTTCTTTCTGGCTTCATCCTGTGGATTTCTAGCAGCCTTGAAGGCAGAGCAGCTGAAAAAAAAACAGTTTTAGTAATAGCTTTATAAAATGGACGTCACAGAGTAGACTGTTTTCCCAAGCTAAATAAAGCAAAAATCATCAGTGCCAGTGAAACATGTCCAGACATTAAAAGCCACATTACAGCTCCAAACTCTCATGTAGCCTTTCAACTCTGACAGAGTTATCTGTCAAGTAACACACATCTTCATTTGACGTTCATTCTAGCCCAGAGAAATTTTACATTTCTGTCATGTTCTACTCACAGGAGATTCTGCACCCAGAAATGTTTCAGCAAGCTGTGCAGAGACCAAAAGGAAGTTAGTGGGTTAAGGAGTGCACAGGCTAAACTCCTCCTCGTGAGTGCTGGAGGAAGCATCAGCAGTGCAGCAAGTGACTGGACTTGTAACCAGTCATCAGAAGCTTGGCTATAACACCTACCCTGATGCCATCCTGTACCACACCGATATGAGCTGCCTATGCTGTAGATTTTGACTTGGAGCAATTAAAGTTTACCTGATTTTTCTTTCCCCTGCTTCAGGATAATATGAATAAGGCCAAAAGAATTCAGGTAATATAGCCAGGCAATTCCTTTAATCAGAACAAGAGTGCTTGTGAGAGTTGGCAACACCTGAAGAGTGGGTGTAGAATAGGTCCCCAACAATTCAATACACAACAGGCTGCAATAGGAAGGAGCTACTAAAATTGAGAAGGAAGTGAGTAAATATTCATAAGTTCTCATCAAAACTAAGAGCACCTTTAGCAGTCCCTTTTCATATTTGCAAGTACTTTATCAGCCCATACAAGACTTCAGTCTCAAGCTCTGCAAGTTACCTCAACCATGGGTATTCATATATGCTGGTTAGGTACTTTTTTTTTCCCCCCCAAGTCTTAAAAAAAAAAAAAAAATATTGCCTTTACCCAAGCAAAATCCCAAGGCAGCTATTTTACTTTTTTAGTTAAAAAAACCTAAACAAGTTATATGATGGCCCTGAATGAGTTGATGAGATCTCAGAGAAGCATGCAGGAAGTAGAAGGATGAAGGGAAACAGGAACATTGCCTGGGTATATAGGGATGGTCCTAGGGAGGCTGAAGCTCCCCTGGAGCCAAAATTAGTAAAAAATGTAAGAGGCAGCAACATGGGCTTCTCCTGGTACAGAGCTGGCAACAGAAATTTTAAAGAAAACATGGTGCTGTTGCTGAATGGGCTGGTGGACTTGGTGGCAACAGAAGCAGAAAAGGCTGATAAGGTTTGCTCTCAAGCCTTTTTGGTCCCTCTACCTAACGGAAGAGTCTGGGAGAGCAGACTGAATATCCAAAAGGAGTTACCAAGAAGTGGCACTCAACTGACCTGATCTCCTTCTATGAAGAGAAGGGCGACCATGAACAAAGGAGGAGCAGTGGATAACATTTACCTTGAATCTAACAAAGCTTTCAACAGTCTCCCTCAGTATCCTGATCAGCCAAGCCATAGAGGTGTGGGCTGGATGGGTGGCATATAAAGGAAGTAGAGAACTGTGTGGACCATTAGGCAGAAAGGGTCAGTCATCAAAAGCCCTTGGCTCCCTTGGAGGAGGGGGAATCCAAAAGGATGACCAAATACCAGACCAGGCTGGCCGCAGAGGTTGTAGAATCTCAATCCTTGAGATATTCACAAATTGACTGGGCAAGGCTCTGCGCAACTGTACCCAACTTCAGGGCTGGCCCTGCTTTGAGCAGGGAGTTCGACTCCTGCAAGAGTTTGATTCAATTATCTTAAGTGCCAAGACCCAGGCTATTCTCAAGTACAACCTCACATGAAGTTTCTTTCACCTAAAGAAGGGAAGAAATATCTTGAAGTAGGATTTTCAGAAGCACTCTGTTCCCCCTACTTTCCATTTATTTTTAAGATGGAAAATTCCAGTCGCTTAGAGATTCTGAGCAGAATCCACAAACAGGCAGAAGAGATTATAAACTGCCAAGTTTAAAAGAGTAAACTATGCAAACTGCAGAACAGCTTGAACTTTTAGCTTTCCTGCATTATATATGTCTGCATGGTCAGGCTCTAGTTGCTTTGTTAAGCAAGCTTCACAGGAAATACCTATACACCTAAATAAACAGTAATAGCGGGAGAGGCAAGAGCCCTCCTACCCTGTCATTTCAGTAAGATCACCTCAAGATAGGCTTAGAGCCACTCACTTGCAAGCCAGTCAGTCAAACAAATCCTTAAAGTTTCAAGGAGCAGAGAAGAGACTTTCTGCTTTCAGAACAGTTCTTTCCTACTTAGGACAGAAAGAGACCATGGCCTCTCTTCACCTATAGCCATCTTCACACAGTATCATTATTACCAACTGCTATGGCACAAGGCAGGTGACTGTTTATAGTTATTGCTTTAAACTGATGATAAATCATTTCCCGGGGGAGAGAGTGGAGCCACTGCACCTGCATGAATTCTCAGACTAACACCTCTTTCCAAAATCAGCAGGATTAGCATTCAGCTAACAGAAGTGAGAATAATCCCCTACTTCCTTCCAGTATGCTCTCTGGAACTGTCTTACCCATTCCAGTCAACAAGGGACAAAAACCATGAATAGAGAGGCTTCAGCATGGTTTCCTAAAGCATTTTAAGTTTACAGTTCAAAAAACAAAACAAAAAAAAAAATCACTATAATAGTCAAAGCACAGTATTCCTGTTGGGATGGGTCTAATTTAGATGACAGTACTGGGAAGTTTCAGAAGCCAGAGTTGCCCCCATGTTTTGTTTCATTACCAGTATGCTATAGTTGCATCCCAGTTCTGAAGGTGCTGGTCTTACACGAGGCCACATAAGTACACCAGCATCTGATCACTACTCTCTTAAGTTCCTCCCACTTTCTATCATCCTGTATTCCTCTCTTTTCTATTCATCTCATTTAAATTACAAGGCTGAGTATTGACATTTTGGTCTGTGTTTGCATAGCCCTTTGCACAATGATGTACAGGTCCATAAGTAAGTCTTAAGCACAGTGTTTGCACAAAATAGACCAGTTAGATTCTACTAACTGGAAGAGTACTGCTCCCATTACAAGTTCTAACATACTTTCTTCAATGCTTCAGTTGCTCTAGTTTCTTGTATAGCAAGGGTAATCCAACTGCTGTCCCAATTGTAAGAACAAAGTCACCAGCAATATAACATGAATTTGCAATAAAGGAATATTCCCACACTCTAGAACTGAACTCCTCTCTCCAAAAAAGGTAAACAGGCTGGCTTGGAAAAAATTAAGCAGTTCAGTCAGTGGCAAATCAAGGATAAGAGATTTCAGAGTCAAAAATCCCTTCCAAGGAAAACTAGTCTTAGCCTTTGCTAACCTGAGAGTCCTTCTGTTTAACTGTCTCCATCAGCATCAACCATGGTTGCTCATCAGTATTCCCAGTGCTCAGCAAGTTTGGTTAATAGCCTGAAGCCCCATCTGTGATAGGCAGCATTTACTTAACAAGGAGATATCCCACAGGCTTCAGTGGGATTGCTTATTGCTGCTCATGCTATAGCAGGCCTCACTTTGTACTGATGGAAAGGAAGGAGATAGAATCTGGTACTCCTCAGCTTACATTAGAGAGTCTTTCTGCTAAGAAGAAACAGAAAAAGAATATGAGTCAACACCCACTGAAATCAGTGGAAAGTCTCCATCCTTTTCTACCCACTTTTTTCCCCTCCTCTCCCCATTTCAAATTCAAAGCTTGATCCAAGCACTGCAAGTAAGTAAAAGACATGTTTTACTTTCAGCTGCATCTATTGAACCAGACCCAGCACTTCAGTTTAGTTCATTTTGGCTTCTTCAGTTTAGTTCATTTTGTTTTCCCAACCACAGCAAGATGACAATCAGTTTAATAGTTTTTATTGCTTGCTGTATGTAGATATTTCAGACACCTAGCTCATTTTTAAAAAGCGTTCTTCAAACAACACCCCTTGTACATACACAATTTGTTCATAATATATTTCTGAGTTTGCTGCAAGAAAGCATCTTCCAGTGCAATAAATTTAAACTTTCACTTTTAAAGGATCATAGCTAAATTGAGACTGTTCACAAAAGGATAAATATAGTTTTTAAGATAAACACATTCTTACTAGAACATTCAATTACAGTGTTACTGTAGTAACAGTAGTACATACTTGTACCTCATCACAGCTAAGAAAAAAATAAGAGGCTGACTGTCAGGCAAGTACTGAAGCAAAGTTCTTGGATCACACCCAAAAAGAAGTGGTCACATCAGCTGAGGTGGCATCAAGCAGCGTGACTGATATTTCAGTAACTCACTTTGGTTTTCATTAAGCAAGGAATGCTGATTCACATACTCTAGCTGTCAGGTTTAGCCAGCTAAGCTGCTACAGAATCATTTCCTCAACCTAAAACTGCCCATGCACACAGTACTGGACACCATTAGTAGTCATTTGCATGAGGCAGAGCAAGTAGGAGTCCAAGGCTCCTATTGCAAGGAGTCTAAAGCCTACTGCACTTTGAGATGTACAGAAAAGACAGATTGTCTCAGAAGCCAATTTAAGTTCAGCAGCAAAGAGACAATATACTTTTACCTGTTCATCTGAATGAAACAGTAACCAAAATTAAGTATTTTAAGTGCACTGACCAAGGAAGTGTGCGAAGCCCACAGTTTTCCTAAAATCCAGCTGCATTACCTAGTTTCATTCAGGCTCCTTACTGGCCCCACTTGGCTTTGAAACATGCAGCACTTGGCCCTTGTAGAAAAGATCTGGGCTATTACAGCTGCCTGAGACAGTTCTGTGATACTGCTGAAAGGACTTTGCCTCTGCCATGCCCTGGAATGGGCTATAAAGTATATAGTAATGAGGGAGGTGGCCACCCTTTCCTCCCAGGTGTGCCAAAGCCACCCCAAGAGCATTCCAGAGAGTGATAATAGACTTGGTCAACAAATGAGGCTTGGAGACAAGCCCCAAGTCCACTGTACACAGCCAGGGAGGCAAGTGGTCACAGGAGAGCAGTAACATCAAGACAGTACCAGCTCAAGGGAGCAAAGCTTTGTAGTCACCATGGCAGATGACAGGTTAAGGATATTGGAACGGAAAGGGCTGACTTCTTAGGCAGTGGCAAAGACTTCTCCATACATGCAAATGGCTATAGCTGTGCTAACAGATTCACCAGCATTGGCCCCATACGCCTTCACAAACTGTAGGATGGAAAGAGACTTCCATATAAGCATTTTGTTTCAAGCAGAAGTGACAAACATTCCTTTGAAATTAAACTTTTCTAACTGTTTATCACTGTTAGTTTATATGATCAGATTCGGTAAGATGAGAAAGACCCACTAAGATCGCAGACATGCCCAAGATAGACTAGTAAAACTGGAAGGTCTTCCCTTATCTGCAACTTCGTGTTATCAGCAAAAGCATTTGTTGTGGTATAATGCTTTAACTTCACTTACCTCACCAGCATAATTATACCAGCACAAGCATTTATTCTGGTGTGATCAAGTTTACAACACCGGTACATGTAACAACACTGCCAAGGTGTCATCCTGCATCAATGCTTTGCCAGGTAAAGTTTCAAAGATGGACGCATGAAGCCCAGCACGTAAGAGGAGAAATAACAGATACAGAGATACAACTACATCCTTGTTGGATCTGCCCTTTTAATACCCCCTATCCCCCACGAAAGGATGATTGCTGCAGAAAAGATTACAGAAAGAACAGGCGTATGAAATACTAGCAGTGCAATGGTAAGACTAACAGCTGGGGACAGCAACCAGAGAAGTCTCCCACGAGAAGGGGCGAGGGAAATATTCCCAAAGGCAGTGCTGATCCCTTACATTTGATCTTATCCCCATATCACAATCTACACGTTTTTTGGCAAGATGACAAGTAGATGGAGAACAAGTTAACTTCTCTATCAGTGGGATGGTTTGGCATGGTACAAGAGGCACGTATCCTTACAACTACAAAGTCAGAAGGCTTAGCAGAACCACCCTGTTTACCTAACGAAGTGACGTAAGCCACACAACCACGCAAGCATAACCTTTGTTCTTTCCTCCAGCTATCCCTGTTTTTCCTCAATGCCCTCCCACTAATTTCAAGTCTAGTAAAGTAGTCGGTAAACCCTAAAGTGGGTACTGCATCTTTTTAATGTCCAAGTATGGTCTGAGTAGGCACCAAGTATGTACCTAATCACTATAAACCTGAATATAATTGTTGGCGAATAGAATGTTCCTAGAAATTCCAGTTATATACGTATATATTTTACCATTAATAAATTCTGCTTTAGGAAGTTGAGTGCTTTGAAGAAATGATCGTGATTCACAAAGTATATGTGAACATCTCTTTATACTAAGGAGTTCCCAAACAATTAACAGATGGTGTTATACTATCATAACTTCAATTCTTTATAGCGATGTACATAAAAATGGTGAGGCCCGCTATTGATGTGCTTAAGACATGCTACTCACGTGTGTAACAAGATTATGGCATCTATTAATCAATTCTATTGTGGATAAATTCCTGATTTATGAAGTTCGTCAGAAAAAAAAATACCTAATACAATAGCTGACTAAGTGGAACATCGCTCAACTGAACTGTAAGATATTTGCCTGTACATCACAAGACAGGCAATTAGGATAAAGAAAATCATACCAGTTTTTATTATTATATTTGAAGTCTCAGCAGGCTTGCTTTCAGGTTTCTGGCCTGATGCAAGCAGCACCACAAGAGGCAAGGGGGTGAGCCCCAAGTTGGGGTCTGGCTGGGTAGGGGAAGGAGGGATGCTGTGGGCTGCAGGCAGTTCCCCTGGCTGGCAACACTGCCAGGGAGGCTGGGGAACCTGCAGCATCAGACAGGGACAGCCCAAGCTCCTAGTGCTGTCACAACAAGGTGTTAATTTAGAAGGGAGTGAAGAAGAGGCTGAAACTTCCGTAAGTACATACACACACACCTTTAAACCCTAATAAATCTACACACAGGAAGCTAGATGATGGTTTACCATGAAAGAGGGAGCTCCTCTGCGTAAGTTCCAGTTTACGTAGTCGGAGATGCCTCAGCAGCGAGTCATCAGTACCCATGGGTCAGAGGCGACCAGCAACACAGACGGATGCTCTCTGCCAGAGCACCTCCTCATGTTGTAGGGAGGGCACCCAAACTGTTCAAGGCACTTTGCAGAAAGTGGCACCTTATAGACAGCTATATGGCCTGTCCAGAAGCCCAGATGCCATACCCTTCCAGTACACAGGCATTTCCCAGCCCCAGGAGCGGCCGCTTGCTGCCCCTCACCTCAGGGACTGCCCAGCCAACAGAGGAAGCAAGGGAATGGTAAGGCTATTGTGCCAGGGGAGATCAATTGCATCCTCCTCCCAAGTGTTATTAGGTAATCTAATAATTAATTTAAGAATTTGACAGACCAACAGTAACCAACTCCACTATTACTGCATCTTTCAAAAAGTTATTTATATCCATCTCAAAAGCAGCTACAGCTCACCTCCTTCTGCAAGGAAAATAAACACTGTCTGATACAACCAAATAACATCTCACTTCAAACATTCAATTCAAAAGCACAATGCAACTGGAAGTAGAAGTGACATTTGTTTCGTTATCATCACGAGCTTCCATACATGTCTAAAATTCTCTAGCCAAGAACTGATCTGACCAAGACGATTTGAGAAGCTGTCAGCAGACAGTATCACTTCAGAAGTTGAATATGAAATTTGAAGACAAAGAATTTCACATCAGAATTTAAAATGCAATATTGCTTAATACTCAAGTCAGGTATTGCATATGTTGAATAGCCCCACGCTAATTGAAGAAACAAAGGTTAAAGATACCATACTTAGGAATTACTTTAGCAAGCACAACATTTCTAAAGGTAGCATATTTTTTCCCCTACAACATTGGTGGGAGGAGCAAGAAGAAGAAAAGGAGAAAGCATAGGTACCATTAAGGTCAAGGCCTGACTTTCTTATGCACCACATCAATAAATAGTCATGCACGCTGAGGTACTGTACTATCACCCTCTGAACAGACAGTTCCTCGTCCTGAGCCTGAGGTCTCCAAGCTTTATTTACCAGCTTTCAGAGGAGCACCAAGTTCTCATCCTTCTGTCCTTGCAAGTTAGGAAAAAAAGAAAAAAAACCCACAACCTTAACACACATACTCACACCCCGCCCCCCCAAAACCAAGCAACCAACCACAACACCAAAACCCCAAGCCAACCAAACCCCAACCCTCCCAAAACAAAACACCACAAAAAACATTTTACAACTCTTTGACAGTCATCACATCTTGTAATTGACCTCACATACTTCCTGGTACCCCAGAAATTATCAAATGTAGTAAGAGTTTTCATCCTCCGATTTCACTCTTTTTGCTTTCTAGATAGTTGTTTTGAAGCTTAAAGCAGGCTTAAAGCATTATAGCCTACAAAATTTCCCTGTTCTGCAGAAACAAGCTTCTATTTTGATCAATAAATCAGAGTGGATCACCATAAGTAAGTATAGTAATTGCATACTTACACAATTTTCAAAACCTTAGAATCATTACTTTGATACTGGAAAAAAAAATACCATCAGTACACTGTACAGTGATATAACAGAAGTGGATGTGTGTTAGAAAATATCAGAACAGCAATCATAAGAAACCTTTACAGATTAAGGCAGACACTTAAGAACTGAGGTTCACCTCTTCTTCATAAAGCAATTTCAACTCTATTTTGGTGATGGCAGGCAGTGAGACCAATGACACCTATTTAGGAATCCTTTCGAGTCTGTAATATTTTTTGCAGCTTTTCAAAACAAACAAAACACTACCATTTTATTGAATTATGTTTTGTACTTGTTAATACTTAACAAACATCAAGGCTTTAATTCATGATCCAGAATTCTTCAGCAACAACAGCACTAGTTTAAGGTATTGCCACCATTCAGCCCCATCTTTTGAATATCTGCATGGCCCCCTCCGTTTGTGCTGGCATATGAGTCCAGCCAGCTGCAGTCTGAACTGATAAACTGGAAGATAACCCAGAGATTTTACTGAAGCCGGATCAGCTCACTGTAAGGGTCATAATACACCTACAGAGGCAACCGTGCCAGCACAACTACAGGATGTAAGGCAACATTTTTACTAAATATTTCATACTATAAAGATACAGCCAAAGAATCTAGCCATTTACATTTTTTTAAATCGTTTAAACTCTTCTGCCTCATCCTATGAGGATATAGGAGTCAGAGATACCAATTTAAAAAACAAAATCCGGCCTTAATATTGGAAAAGAGCTTAATAAGTAAACAAATAGACCATAATCCAAAGGTTGAATAAAAACCCCAACTTACTTTTAAGGATCATTTAAAAAACTGATAAGGAAATTCTAATGCTGGAAATAACACTCTTAAAAGACTTCAAACTTTGGCTACAGGAAAGCCTTTATCCAGACATTTCCTGGAAGAAGCAGCACTCCACTGGATTATGTCACTTTTGCTTCATCACAGTGAAGAAATTTAGAAGTTGTTAATACTTGGAAGCCACAGAAAAGTTTCTAAGAGGAGATGCTGAAGGAGCTTGCCATAACAAGACCAAGCATACACTACAAACCACAGAAAGAGCACTGTATTTTGTCAAAGCACTAGGAGGAGGTGTCAGGTACATACTGCCTGGACCAGGACCTTCCACATGCCTTGGACAGGCAGTGAGGAACAGCAAACCCATCTCCCCTTCTCTTCCAAAGAATCCTGAGGCAATGTCATACCAGCTACAGAGTCCAGGGCTTGCAGAAGAGGAGGCAGCATCCCCCCATGGGGCTGTACTGTGGAAGTGTTTCAGAGCCACAAGATGCAATGGGACCCACTGTTCAGGGCAGGTCTCGGGCTTGGCCCATCTCTGCATTTCCACCAAAGGAAGTGTTTTGCTCCTTACTGATTATCAAAAGAAAAAAAAAAAAATGAAAAAAAGGCTGGGCCCTGCCTGATACCTCCATCTGAACACTTCCCAAAGTGAGAACAATTTATTCTATTTTGCAAACATCCCCAGAGTACGATCTGCATGGAGCTTGTCTCCAGTCCTGCCTACCAAGGCTGTGCAGAAGCATTACACAAGACATCTGTGCTGTTCCCAGCTTGTTGCAGCCCCTCACGTTTGTCAAGCTCTCGAAATGAGTCTGCTGAAGACCAAGTATACAGGCTGGGCTCTTCCACCCCTCCCAAGGTATGACTGCTCTACAGAGGCAGAGGACTTTGAGCCACAGAGCCACCTCCTCAAGCTGCAGCATACCTAGGCTGCACACTGGGTATCTTGGCACAGGACTGCCAGGAGACCTGAGGCCTTGCTGAGGAGAGGGAAGGCAGGAGAGTCTGGTGACACCACTGTTACTGGGATGTACCCTGTGACAGGGCAGCACCTCCAGTCCAGTCACACAGAAACAGGAGTTTCCCCGATAGTCCCCGCTCCCCCAGATTTGCACTCCTTTTCCATGGAGGAGAGCATACACCCATCTGTAACAAAGAGCCTCTCCAAACACCTAGCAGCCCAAGGGTCACCAGAGAAAGTAGCCATATAGGAAACGTAAGAGACATTCACTGCTTTTCCCATGCCAACTCCGGCAAAAGATAGATCATTTCACCAAACCAGCACAAACTGAAACAGCACCATGGTGCACAGAAAAGGTGAGCATCAGCACCTACCACTGCTAGCAATAACACCCCACCACCAGTCCTTCAGAGGGACAGAAATATTACTCTGTTCAACTCTTACCATTATGCAATAGCGTATGTCAGAGTGACTTTAATTACTTTCCCCAGGAAAGATTTTATGAGCAGCATGGCACACTTCAGAGTCCACAGAGGTCAGACAAAGCCTCCACGTGGTCAGGCAGAGGAGGGCAATGTGGATGGCATTGCTCTGCAGGCCCAGAGACACCAATGCTGACAGTTTCTAGCTCTAGACACCACTGACAACTGACTAAAGAACTGCAGCAAAGGGCTCTTCAAACACATGAACAACAAATTAGTCATTAGTCTCCCTATCGAAATATTTCTTAAGAGATCCTATCCCATTTTTACATTCCTTATGAAAGAGTAGCAAGGTTACTGCAATACCCTCAGTGTTCTCTTTGAGTTTTTTAAAGGCAAGAACAAGGGAGAAAATTCAGCAGTGTCCTTGAATACAGGATTATTTGATCCTCATCAGGATTTAAGGGGAGCTTTTCAGAATCACAGTACAGGACACAGATGGAAACCTGTTAGAGTCCAACACCATCGCTGCAGGAGACAGACATCCAAGGTGCAAGAGGGAGTATACAAACTGGATCCTCATTCACAGTAAGCTGCTGTTGACACTTTTTATCCCATAGAACACACACTGTTTGGAGGATTCCCACCACCGAGCTGGGCAAGGCAGACTCCCAGAGCTCAAGCAAGTCTAGAGCTCGTCGAAAGGAGGGTTCTTGGCTGCCAGCACACAAACCCAGGCTTCATGACAAAAGTAACCCAAGACCTACATCGACTCAGCATGCTGAATAAAAGGAGCTCTCCCGTGTTTGCTGCTTAGCTCACCAGCCCTGTTTCAGAGGGCACCCCTAGAGCTTTGCTGCTGAAGGCCACTGAACTGAATGGCTTGATAGGAGTACCACTGTAGTTCACTTGGCACCAAAAAAAAACCCCAAAACACCACAACACCCCAGAACAAAAAATTCAAAAACACGCCCACCAAAAAAAAACCCCACCAAAAACCACACACACCTCACTTTATAAAGTATTACTATTACCAAACAAAACCTGGAGTCATTTGTTTACTGAAGTTCATTTATTAGAAGGAGTTATTAGGGCCAAATAGATATAAGAAAACTTTCTCTAATTAAATTTAAACTTATTGCTTACGAACTAGTGTTTACAACCATGTTCAATAGCTTTTTTTTTGTTTTTAATATAATAGCTTCTAAACATTGTTGTACCTTCTCACAGACTGCATTTTTGAGGATTTGTTTTAAGTCTTTGTTCACACATCTACATTTCAATTTGTAATAATAACTACAGCAGGCTGAGAAAAATCAGTAGCCCAACAACATTACTACACATATTAAAAATGAGATGAACGCTTGTTGGATTCCCATCCCAGGAACAGGGAAAACTCTCCCCTACCTGAAACATCCAAGTGTAGCCTTGTTGATCCTCTAGTTCTCTGCAGGAGTGTACCCCTGCACTACTCCCCTCTTCTTCAGGACTGAAAACTCTGAATCCCAGCAAATTCAGCACTAGTAAGTAGTTGCATTATGTTATGCATTAGTGATTCACTGCCATAGGCCTGAGAATCAACAGGTAAATGCTTTCTACACATATCTGTGGTCAAAGAGAAAAAGCGAGCTGAGAGACACAATACAGCTTTTCAGCAGCAGTCTCAGTTCAGTTTAGATGTCTTCACAATGCCAGTTTAATCCCTTCAATACACAGAGCGAACAGGATGTTTACAGAAGCAGATAACATCAGCTCTGGAGTTTATGTACAGTTATTTTCTCACTAGAGATAACTGATAGGACACCATAGCACCTGGTCTCACATCAGAGATAACAAGCCTTCAGGAGGTACGTTCTTTCACATGATGATATGGTGATTTAGGGGATGCAGATCTCCCAGTAAGTCTGCACAACAGCTTTCTTTTTAAGATCAAGCAAGCACCTCAACAAAAGTCTCACACTTTTCCCAAGACTACAGAAATGCACAATGTGCTCTGTTTAGTCATTCACCGAACACCAAAACTCATAGCACCATGCCTTAAGATCTCTAATTTCTGGGTCTCTTCTTTCCTTTATTACACCTCCCAGTATTTCAGTTTATTTTCCTAAAGAAATAAGTTATATGTAATTTCAGAGCATTAGCTGTAGTGGCTTTTGAACCCTTTAACCAACAAGAAGTTTGACCATGAGAGATACATAAGAAAGTATTAAATTATTAGAGTTTTCACAACACAGGGACAAGGGAGACCCCTTTTCATACTCACTCCTAAATTAAGGTTTTCTCATCAGAAAGGCTATCAGTTATTCATACCTTGTTAGAAGGAAACCTGGAGACATCAAAGCACTTCATAATTCCCTCCGCTTACATAGCTCTTTACTCATATCTTGTTTCTCTGCTCGGGTCACTCCTCGATACCAGCTAGCAAACTTTCTTTTAACAAATCTTTCTCACCCCCTAACCATTTCAGCTTGATTGCTGGTAGCCTTTCTGTAGTCACACGAGAGTGATTGCAACTCTCAACACATGCAGAAGCAGGCACAGGTGTTGCTAGACTCAATTACACTATCAACAAGTAGGTGGGGATTTACTTACATTTTCAAAAAAAGAAATGTAACATTTCATATCTAAAAGCTTTTATAGATGGCAGTTTTGTTGCACAATTCTACAGTCTTATCTCGCTCCCACTGAATTCAATGAAAAGCTACCTTTGCATACACAACTAGTTTGACTGAGCCATAAAACACTGTAAAGAGGAAGTAATTTGGTTTACTGATTTCTCCAGCAAGAATATCTGGACTGTGAAATGTAATGTTCACTGTAAATAAAAGCTTTCACTCCACTTTTTCTTAATATGTATTATTTAATATACTGGTCTTTGTATTTTCCTTCTACAAACAGGGTGGTCATTGACCAGCACCCAGAAGCACTGGGGTGGCTTTGCTAAGGAAAAGCACTGCAAGAGCCTCTCAGCTGCTGCAGATTGACACAGATTTCAAATGGCAGACACCTGCATTTTCTAGCAGAGTAGCTGGCACAGATTTGGGGCTATCATTTAAGATATAAATAATATAGACAGTTGGTGTAAAGGGCAGGTAGTCTATATTTGAGTTAATCAGCTTATACTTTCAGTAGAGCAGAGAGAGAGAAACAAGCCATGCCACAGGGTGATTTATCTGACCTGCCTTAGATACCACTCCTGAGCTAAAGGAACTATACCCTAGACAAACACATTTCTTTCCATGAACCATAAAAACATCTAGAGGTGCCTAAATTGTACAAAAATGCCTAATTGGTAGAAGTCTAATATTAGGTAAACTCATTCCTGACTGTTGTGCCTGTATTATACTAGAAACCCACAGCACTGCTCCTGGGAGGGCATTATAGACATGGTAAACTTTCCTTAGGGAGGTAAATAAGAACAGGAAATCAGGTTGAGGGGGAGGGTAATCTAAACTTGACCCAAAGCACTTGAAGTGAGCAAAAATTTTCCAACACAAAATAAATAATTATGGCCATCTCACTGGAAGTGGAAGTCGCTATTTGAAAGGAAGGAAGGAGAACCTACATAGGGTTTGTGCTCTCTATAAAATTTGCTGGGCAAAGTAAAAGTGAAGAGCGTGCCTAGTCTGAGCAGATTAACGCTCCGTGGTAAGGAAGTGCAAGAGCCGCTTTGTGTGGGCATGTATGCACAGTTAAAATGAATGCAAAGGGAGGGTAAAATATTGCAGATTCAAACAGTTGGATTCTACATCCCCTGTGCAGAGGCTTAAGTGAATCCATAAGGAAAAAGCCATCATTAATACAGGATCCCTGTATTAGTTGTACCTTTAAGAAAAAATGCTCTTCTATGCAAGAAGATACTATGCCCAGGCAACTAGGCCCTTAGTAACCCTTAGGATAATCTAAGGGTTATCTAGATGGGGTGAGCAAACATCAAAAGATTCAGCACTTCTACTGAGACCAGAGACTTCTCCATTTTTTTTTTTTTTTTCAATGGTTCAGAAAACAGCCTGGGAATTTTATAAGCATGGGCTTTTCCACTAGACAGAGAAAACTCTGCATTTGATTTACTTTTACACATCACCACTGCTAAGAAAATGTACTTAAAGAACGAGAGGACTTGAAATTATATATTAAAGAAACTAAGGAAAGACACGTCTATGTTTCTGTTCTCTGTATATAGCCAATCTTACAACTGTTACTGCATAGGAATAGCTCTACTGACAGTGATGAGAGAATTTCACTCTGCGAGTGAGCTCCACAAGTTTGTGTCATGTGTGTAGATCTGATTTACAAATGCTAATGATTGCAACTTTTAACTTAAAAAATTTTCAAAGGTTTCCATTTGGAACTGTGAATTCACTTCACTTCAATAAACAAAATTAATTTTGAGCTAGAAAAGGCAGCAAAATGCAATAAGCTTTTTTTTTGTTTATTTATATTCCCCTCTAATATATATTTTTATTTAATGTGGTAAAAGGCAAAATTAATACTTTGTGCCAAGTTTTAGACAAGTGTGAAATTTCAGGGCTTATTAGGTTATTAAGCTTCTGAAAAAAGGATTTATGTTTATAAAAGAAGTGCTGATGCAACCTGAACTCTGGGCAGTGGTAATGCCACCACAACAGCATGGTTCATATGCAGTGTGAACAGCCCAGATTACCTTATTCTAATAAAATGAAAGATTTAAAACTGAGGAAATTATTTCAAAGAATCGTATTTCTAGTGCTGTCATGTTTGCAGTCACATTTGGGTTTAAATGATGGGAAAACATGAATCTATTTATATATTCTCAAATTACACCCACAAAACAGGATCCCAGAGAAATTCTCACAAACAGGGTTTGCAAGAATGCAACAGAAGTGTGAGTAGGTAGGTGTGTGTGCCTAGACGGATTATGTATGTAATCAACATGTAAAGCTCTGTAATGCTGAAAATAATAAAATGTTGTGAATGTGTAAAGGTGGAAAGTGCATTTTACATGGATAATCTGCCCTAGTTCCTGTTCTTATTTTTGGAAAGCAATCAGCTCTTCGTGAGAACTCAGCACCACGCTGAGCCACCCTGGGGCTTTTCATGGCCCAGCCCTTCACTTTGCATTATCATCTGTTAGCAGCCACATCCTGTGCAGACTGATTCATTACAGCCAAGAAAGGCACCGAGAACAGGAGACCCTCTGAATCCTGAGGTCTGAAATCACTGTAACATACTTCTCTCACTGTACTATATAAAATAAAGCTATCTCTTCAAAGGAATTTCCAGCCATTTTTGTTACTACTCCAAATAAAAGCTTATTTTAAGATGATGTGTTATTTTAACTCAAGATCTTTGCATATCATCTTTACTTGAAAACTTTCATATACCTGATTTGGAAGACCATGTATTCATCCCAATTTAATTCAAACATAAAACCGAATAATTTTGAGTACTTTTGCTTAATAGCTATGGTCAAATGCAAACAAAATTCAGGTACAGATGATCCAGTTTATAAATATTTATTCACCAATGAATATGAAACACATTATTATTTTAAACTGTGGTAATATTTTTTTTCCTGTGAAGCTGGAGTTCATGCAGTCAGAGATAATACAGTATGTTGAACTTGTATTTTTAAACTCTCAAATGCATCACTTCTGAAATGGTACATTTTCCTGATGCCTAACTATTGAACACAAATATGTTACAAGTCAATTGATAAATCCAAATTAGTTATAGTCTATTACTTTCCATTACACTGTATTTCTGTAATATTTTAATACCTCACAGCACTTGTAAGCATGAATTTAAATGTAAGAGCAACTATGAGATTCTTGCTTTACACATAGATGAAGAGATTTCAGGGATAAAATGACCAGCACTCCGTAGCTGGGCTGGACCAATCTTCAGTCTTAAACTTCCAGCTTTCAGCATTAACTCCAGTATTTAAAATCATGTAGTTTGGTGCATTTGTTTTAAAGTTGCGATGTACAGCTGAGTCTATATAAAGAATTTTTCCAAACAGTCCTCTATCGTGATTACAGCAATAGCAGGACATAAGCAACCATTGCATATAAAAGCAAGTTATGATGGAGTGGCAGAGATACAATTGCTGAATCATATAGAAATATGGTTTGCTGGTACCAGTGCTACCATAGCACACAGTAATGCATGTGTATTGATGTGGCAATAGGAGATCTGTCAAAAATCATCAGTGTGGGCTCAGTCCATGAATCCCAGTTGTCTCCAGCATAACTTGACTGATTATAGCTGAATTACAGTGACTTTAAATGTACAGGTCAAATTTCTAAGCTAATTAAAATCAGGGAGGCTAGTATTTCTCAGGTTAGCACAATTCATCTCCTATACAAAATACAGTATAATCAAGAAAAATGGACTATATATCTCTGATTCAAAAAGAAACTCAACAGCTGGAGTTTAAGGGAAATAGTGCTACTAATAATCTGTAGATTGCCATTTTACTGTATCACTTGTAGCACGAACCAAATAGGAATAAATTGTGTTTGCTGAGACATTGATACATTAATCTATGTTTCACAAAGAATCAAGTTTCTTTGAGAAACTAAATTGACCACAGAAACACCTCAAATAGCTAAAAACATACATCATGGATATATAAATGCAGTCTTACTGTGGAGACGTTACGCTTACAGTCTGCAAATGGTTGAAGGCATCTTAGAGATCATCATGCAACTGGTGTCAAAAAAACAGCGGTAGCCCATGCCTACAATGGCATTCAATAATTGTAAGACCAGCAGAGTTCAGCTAATGTTAGAAATAAGAAAATATTTTTAGAAAATTTCCCTCTTTTAGGTTACTAAGTCCGTGTTAAGCCAGCTTTACAAGAAGACTGGTTTTAGCTAACCAAAGTCACTGCAGCAGCGGTGAACACTCTTTCCTGACCCTCTTCACTCACGAACTCATCCTTGTAACACCCGACTCAATGACGTTCCAGTATCAAAACCTGTTAAAGCTTTCAGGACAAATGACATTGGAATGGGAAAGGGATGAAAATGTTATGCTCCAAAGGAAATTATTCTTATTTATCATTCATAAAGTGGTAACATAAGATAAGCAGTTACAGGGTTGGTGGCATCTCTGGACTGTGTGTGGTGTCTGGAGGTATCAGGCTTCACACCTTTACCTCGTGTGACCTAAATTCTACCATTCTGCTATTTTTAGAAGAGACCTTGAAATACAGCAGCCTTTGAGCCAGCCAGGAGCCGTCAGCACATTTAACAAGGCTCAACACCCCTGCTAACCTTCTCCTTTGTCAGTGCACTCCGAGATTAATGCGGCGATTAGGTGGCTTTCTTAAATGAGGTATTGTTTCATTTCAGCAATAGGAAAACTACAGTGCATAAAACAATAAAGATTTTAAACCAATTAAGCAGCCTAAAAGCATATCTATTTCCCTTAAGGCTCAATGTATTTTGAAAAGCTAGGAAGACCCCACAGTTTCAAATCTTCTCTTCCTCCACATACCCCGCAGCCAACAACTGTACTTGACTTTCTCCTTTCTAACTATTCTGTCATCTTTAGCTCTTAATTCTGATTGAACAGCTGTGTAAATATATAATCTTCACAGGTCAGGGATTATCATCTCTTACCTTCCTGAGCTGTTTGCAAGCAGGTATTTAGTCTGGAAGCACTGTCTGGCTTCCCTGCCTGTTTTTTCTCCTTAGATTTTGGGTTTGCCTTTGAATAAATTCAGTATGTGACTACTTGGTGACTGTGCCACTCGCCAGGCCCGGCGGCAAGCAGGCCGGCTGCAGGCAGCGTCCCCCAGCCACCACACGGGTACCTGCAGCCACTCATAGCCAGCACCAATAAAACAGGGCATTGGCAGGGAGAAACTCAAGTCCTTAATTCGCTGCTTGGGATTTTTTTCAGCTAGGTCTTTGAAACTGCGTTTTTGCTTCTTTACAGCTGGTTTAAGAAGCCTGACTAATGCTATGAAGAAAGGCAAGGTTACCAGCTATGTATCAGCCCTTTATTTTGTTCTCAGATAGGTAGGATGGCTGTGGGAGCCCATATGACAACCCCAGGCATAACCCTGCTGCGAAGTCACACCGTGTATTTCCCTTTAGTTTAAAAACACACTCAAGAGTTTATCCACACAGCTCTGCAGTCTTGTACTGCTCCTAAAAATAATCACAGCCTACAGAGCAGCATGAGAGGGGCCGGCCTTCACATACCTATGTCAGTCAGGATTAAAGAAAATAAAAAAATAAATGCTTTCCTTATTCCCCAGAGTAAGCAAACAGAAGACAATGCCCATTCACAGCTCCCCTACACATCCCTTGCAGTACTGACAAGAATTGTTTTTAGCTCAGGGACACGAAGCTACAAGGTTGTAAACTGTGACCCTCTCAAAAGATGAGTCACCCACCAGTAAAGTAACAACACTGATCCAAAAAGCACTGATTCATGCCTAGATTTCTCTCTCAGAAGAAGTTAAAGGAAGACAGCGTTACAAGCACACGTTTGCTAGCCTTCATGCATTGCAATCCACACAGCTGAATCAAGACTGCATGTTAGGGGTGGTGCCCTATATATAGTATATGCAGATTGGCTGTTTTCCACACTCTGCTTTACCAAATCCTTCTTTGCAGCATTAACGCAGTATCTAAATCCTCCTCCCATGCCAAGAATGACACTTACCTCTCAACAAAAAGTTTCAGCCAGACACTAATTAACACCCTGCTGTTTGCAAACAGATGATGATCCAAGATGCAGATAATCCCCCCCAAGAAGGCAGAGCTGCCCTCACGCAGACCTGCTGGGGTCCAGAAGGGCTTAGCTAGCACCCACCCGACCAGACAGCTATCAGCTCCTGGCTGCTCTGTGACTACCGTGTCTCTGGTAATAAACTGCTGCAGGACCAAGTGCTGTGTAAGGTGGTACAGAAGCTCCTCTCTAAATCAGGCTGGGAACTGTGGGCTGTCTGTGGGTACTGCTTTCCACACAAAAAGGATCAATCATGTCTCAATTAAACATGAAAATTTGAAGAGAGAAAGGTTTTACTTACCACCTAGCTGAAAACCATTATTTGTATTTTCTCAAATGTAAATGCCCATTCAGCACAACACAACTTAAAGTGATGTCAAGAACATGAAGAACTCTCACCATCCTACAGTACTTTTTCTAGCTGAAATAGTCATAAGCTAATACACAGCTATGCAGCTAGAAAACAGAGACCAGATCCAGAGGGCTGGTTAACTTTAAATGATTGCATGTGCACAAACAGCTGAGGCAGTGCCATACCAACTTTTGTAAGCTAAGACAACAGCGATAAGGTTACAAGACCTTGTGGCTTGTTCATTTTTAACAGTGCAGCACTGATTTAAATGCACTTCCATACCTCCTTAAAGTAGAAGCAGTTAAAGATATTTAACTTTTCTAGTGCCTTGAAGAACAGTGTAATTTGTAGCCCATTTTAGCAAAAATTATTTTAAAATTTAAGTTGTGCAACTCCAACATTGTAACAAAATTACACCTGCTTATTCAGCTCCTCTCAAGATTTTCTTACACATACCAGTATTTAGGCCAGAACTGTCAATTTATTGTACAGAAGAAAGTGATCCCAGGCTGACAGAACTCTGCCAGCAGAAACTCAGTTGGCTGAGATACCAAATGCTCTACTTGCAATCACCATTTTGTTCACAGTGGAAGACTTTGACATAGTAAGACAGAACACCGTGTCAGAGGTACAGCTACATTTGTATATTTTACTCAGTTACTGTAATATTCCAGCAAAACAGTTCTAGTACAGCTAAAGGTATAGGTTGAATATAAAACTCATCCCCCACTCAAAGTCTTCTACTTCCAAGTCAGTATTAAATATCGCATTGTAACAACAATGACATGTTAGAAAAACTACTCCCCACCCTCTCTCACATCTTCCTTCAGAGTGCTACAGATCGGTCATGTCTTTGTATTTAAAATCATTAAGTTTTTATACACAGAAGACTTTAGAGAGACTGTCACCAGATAAACACTAGCATGTTTAATATGCAGAAAATAGTTGACTTTTTCAAGCAGGATGCCTTCTCAACTGTGCCCAATAGAAGCCTAATGAATATTCAAAATGAAGCAATTATTTGGCATCGTACAGTTTGTTTACTGCGAACGAAGAGCCAGCCTACCAGCTCACCTTCCTCAGCCTAGTAGCCCTGTGCACCTGACAGCAAAGAAAATGTTAGCCAATGTTAGACCAATTACACCCCAAATTCATAGGGCTCAGCATCACTTTTTCTCAAGACTGACTGTCAGTAACCTACATTTTGATGTGCCATCAGTTACATAAACAGACATGAAAAAAAAAATCAGGTTTGAAAGAGAGTATCTAAACTTCTCTCTCAAACTTAGCCATTTCGATTTGCAAGCTAAATGAAGTTTGTCTTGTCTATGTTCGGGTCCTGAAACTAATTAGAAGTTTTCACATTCTACTCACTGCTGTAAAAGCCTAGGAGGAAATTCACCCAAGGTTTAAGTACACGTGAATCCCTCAGACAGCTTCAGACATATGATCCTGAAGATACTAAATTAAGTACCACCTGTGAGTACATGTGATAAATGCCCAACATCGCCTATTAAATATTGCACGTAACACAAAATAGGTTCAGCCATATAAAAGATTTTTCAAATTATGCAAGATCCATCGCTTCAGAAAGGAGTCACTGCAGTTAATATTTCTTCTGTGAATATACAGACATGCCACTGATTTAAAGTTTTTAATGAGATACCTGCAATTTATAACACTGTGACATTTATGAGCCTCACCACATTTATAACTTTGGTTTTCAACAGAAACAGTTCTACTGTTATTAGCATCACGTGCACAGAGGCTGGTAAGAACATACCGCTGCAGTACAAGAAGTCAGACACCTTCTCTCTGCAGGCTTGTTTTGAATTGTTTATTGAGGTTTAAGAAGTCATCCACATTTCTATAAATATAGACATTACTTGAGTAAGTGACTTACAATGTCACCAGTGCAGGTACATATATAACCAACATACAAAAGCTCCACTGGAAGCTACTTCAGTTTATTCAAAAAGGACCAAGATGTCATTAAAAAAAACAGCTGTCACTTTCAGTTATTGAAGACACTAAAGTGCATTTTTGGTTACCTCCCGGACAAACAGCTGCTGGTTAAAAAGTTTGATTTTTTTTTTAATATACCTAAGTTACATTGATTGACATTCATGTTTGTAGCTGTCATCCTCCTGATACATGGCAGCAGGTAAGAAAAGTGTATTACTTTGCTGGTTGAGTAAGAGGAGGAAATAGATTTAGCTTTTTTTTTTTTTTTACTCTTCTTGGGGTTTTTTTGGTTTTTTTTTTTAATCCGGTATTTCCAACAAAAGTTTAAAGAGAATCTAACATTCTGAATTTTTACAGCACCACTAAAGTTAGTCTTAAAAATCCAGGCTCTGTTTTAGCCCTTTTAATTGCTAGCCAAGTATCTAAAGAGTCACTTGAAGCTCTGTACCAGTAAGAAAAACTACCCTCCCTTTTCCGTCAAGCACTATCCTGCCCAGTTAACACTGTTTGCACACTCTGTAAACAAGAACAGCTTAAAGCATAATTAAAGCAGAACACAGGCCCATCTTGAAAATCTTCTTCCCCCCTCCCCCCCCTCAACCCCCAGTAGTGTCAAATGTTTGAGTGTATAAAGCATTATTACATTCCTAACCACAAAATACTTTAAGAGTCACAATAAAAAAAGCATACGTTGAAAGTGACATAGCAATACCACTTTAATAAAATGGGGTACTTCGGGAAGATACAAGATGTGCTCTGCTAATTCTAACTCCATCTTTACTTCATTATAATTTTGTTTTATTGCCAGAAAAGTCACCAGTAGAGCAAAGAATGCTGCACTGGTTAGAACCACAGCAGCCAGAGTTGTTCTTTATAGCTCCTTTACTGCAATTAATTTACTTTTAACTTGATAGTAGGAGGACATAATACTCATAATCCAGAAATAAATTACTAATTTTGAGTAACAGTTTAAACCTGATTAGCACTGTATAATGAGGAATGGCTACTTCTAAAAAATAAAAACCTTACATACCAAAAACATGCTATACGTTGGGAAACCACTTTTTCATGCTCCAGCATGTTGTTTACATTTTTTACTTGTCAAAAAAGTCTTTCTTTTATCATTTGAAGAATCCACAGCACTTGAAATTTCAAGTATTTGAACTGAACAGGATTCAAATTCAAAGTGCCAAATTAAAAAAAAAACTACACATGTAGCCAAGCTTTCATAGAAATCCCCAAACAAGGTAAAAAACAGCCTCTCAAAATAATGGGTTACTAGCTTCATACATGTTTTTAAAGCTGTATAATGTTCACCTAAACACTCCACTTACGAGCATTAAAAGTTTAAAAACACAGAACACCTTCAATGCAAATTGCTTGCAGAGGGCACCCTCAAACATATGAACACAACACTAAGCAGAAAACCCTCATTTTATTTGGCTATTTAGACATCCATGTCACATATACCCACCCATCCATTTCCTGATAGTATTACATCATCTATTAGGGCTTCTGAAATAATGCAGAGCCATAAAACTCAGAAGAGACTAGTTTAAAAAAAAAAAAAAAAAAAAGTTCCGTAACTGCACAGCCTTCCACACGGCAAGGTTGTGCAACTGATTGTTTAACGTAACTAAGCTTAACGGCATCCAAACAAGCAGGCCTGGGTTTGGAAGCTGTCTTATGTCAAATTTTGACCAAGTAACTACTCTAACATAGAAAGGTCAAAATAGAACTCATCTCTTCTTTTTCTGCTGCCTCAACATTTTCCTTCGCTTAATTATCATATCATGTAGTTTCTCCAGTCCCTCTTTGAGTCCATCTCCAATGATTGCACAGGTAGGCTGCAAATGCCAGGGAGTTGAAGAACTCAGCTCGCTCATCGCTAACATTTTCTCAATTTCAGAAAGGGAGAGAGAGTTCCTTAAGTCCTGCTTGTTAGCAATGATAAGGACAGGCACTCCTTGATTTTCAGATATCCTAGTGATCTTATGAAGTTCTGTTTTGGCCTCCTCCATTCTCTCAACATCGACAGAGTCCACCACAAACACAATGCCATCGGTGCACCTTGTGTACGACTTCCACAGCGGCCTCAGCTTCTCCTGGCCGCCTACGTCCCAGAAGTGGAAAGTGACCGTTTTCGAGTTGCCCAGCGTCACTTTGATTTTCTCCGTATTAAATCCTTTAGTGGGGACAGTGTTGACGAACTCATTGAACTGCAGTCTGTAGAGCACCGTCGTCTTTCCAGCGGAGTCCAGTCCCAAGATGACAATGTGGAAACTCTGGAACGAGGGCAGGCTGGAGAGGATCGGCGTCTGGTCCGAGAGTCCATTCCCCATTGCCAGCAGGGGAGGTGACAGCAGGCTGCCACGAGCAGGGGCCGGCTCCCTCGGCGACGCTCGCCGCCGCGCTAGGCTGGGATCCTGCCAACGACACCAGTGGCGTTAGCCCGCAGCTGACCCCCCTCCGCCTCCAACGGGGCTCCGCGGCCACAACACGCCGGCCACCGCAGGCGCCGCCGCCCCGACTGCGGAGGCGGCCGCAGGCAGCGCGACGCGGAACGCCACACGGCCCCCGCCCGGCCCGGCCCGGCCCGGCCCAGCCCAGCCCGGCCCGGCGGGCTCTGCCGCCCCACGACGCGGCGGCGGCCGCGACCGACACTGCAGCTCGCCGGGCACCTGCGCCCCTCACCGCCGCCGCCCCGCCGCCGCCAACCGCCGCCCCTCGCCTACCGCCTGGCCTAGCCCCGCCGGCGGGCACGTCCCTCAGCGCGGGGAGGCGACAGCCGCCCGCCACCCCATGCCCGCGCGCCGCGTCCTCCGCCGCCGCGTCCTCCGTCGGTGCCGCCGCCGCGACTCCCCCGCATCTGGCGGCCAGGCGCCTCCCAGCCCGCGCCTAGCCCCGCGCGCCGCGCCCCCCGCCCCTCATTGGCCCCGCCGCGCGGCGGGGGCGGGGAGAAGGGCGCGCTCCGCCTCGCCTATTGGCCGCCAGCACCAGCCACTCATCGGAGAACCTCATTCTTCTTTTACCGTCCTCAAGCGAACGCCGGGGCCGAGTGCCGCCGGGGAAGGCGCCGCGGCCTCCGCAGCGGCGGGGGCTGCACCGCTCTCCGCCCAACGCCCCACCTGAGCGACCCCGCTCCTCCCCGCGCGGGGCGGAGTCACTGCCTTACGCGGCCCCCTCGGGGAAAGCGGCCGCTCCCGCGCCCCAACGGGCGGGCGGCGCCAGCAGCCTCTCACCCCCTGCGGCGGGCGGGCGGCAGCGCCCCGCAGGCCTTGGCGCCCCGCCCCTTCGCCGAAGGCGCCTGCGCTCATTGGACGTGGGTGCTGTCACTCTAACCACGCCCCCTAGCGGCCTGGGAGACGTCCCGGCGGCGCCTCACACCGCACCTGCGCCACTGCCAGGGCTGCGCAGCCCGCGGAAGGGGGGGGTGGGGTGTGGCGGCCGGCGGTGACGTCCTGCGCCGCCCGCCCGTTCCCGCTGGCAGCGCCCCCGGGGAAGCCTCCCGGGGCGGCAATGGGAGCGCCGCTGTACCTCGCTCTGCTCGCCCGGCCGTTGCGTCATCCGTCCCCAGCCGCCGGCCGCCGCTCCCGCTGTAGCCTAGCAACGGGCTTCAAAGCGGCAGCCGGCGCCCGCCTCCCCCCCGCGGCCGGCTGCCCACGTGACCCCCGCCGCCTGCGCTCGCGCGGCTCCGCCCGGTTCGCCGCAGGGTCGGAGGCTGTTTCCCTGCGGCGGCACCCCCGATCCCCCTTCCTCGCTCCCCGGAGCGGTTCTGGGGGGGCCCGGGTGAAGTGCGCTGCCCGGGGGGCTGGGGTGCCGCAGTGCGGTCGGTGCTGCTGTCAGAGCCTCAGTAAACGGCCGTACAGCTCCTGATCTCTTGGAGTGACGCAGCAAGTATCGCAGGCTCCAGGCCCCCGTCGTGCCTCATCGGCTGTGGAAAAGCCCGTTGGCTGCCTTGTTCCCACCACCTGGGACCTCTGCAGGCCCCGGTACGGGCGAAGTTAGAGGGGAGGGAGACGCTGTGAGCGGGGTTTCTTGCTGTTGTGGCCTAAATAAGAGTGATCCAAGGCCCCAGGCCCGGCTGTATGTTCTCACCGTACTCTTCTTGCCTTTCACTTGTCCCCATGAAACAGGAGACAAACAGTCCCAGAGGAGCTGAGAATAACTGAGTGCGTGAAATCCTCCTCTTAGACTCCTGGCGTAGAGATAGCAGCCGTGCTCACGTCTGAACGAACGTAAATGTCACCTAGTTTAGTTACAAGGAAGGTTTCCCACAGCACAAGGAGATGTTAAGTAATTCTGCATTTTAATATCTAAGCCTGAGGTAAGCAGTGAAGTCTTTCAAAGTCAGAACTGATTAGTAGCATCTAATAAGACATTTTCCTACGTTACTGTTTCCAGAGCATATAGGTTTTAGAGGAGGCCTGGAGGGGTATGTTGTCTCTGATACTCTTGCTGTCTCTCCATCATTCTGCTCTTCCCACTGTGTTTGCCACTGTAGTTTTTATACAGCTGTGGCAAGGTAGATGGCAACTTCTGCCTGCAGTGGATGTACACCAGCTCAGTGTAAAGTACCAATAGTGCACAAAAGGATCAGATATGCTGACTTTAGAGCAGGGCATGCTAGAAAAGTCTTCATCCCTAACCCTTAGTAGAATAAAAATTAAATCTTTCCAATAAAAGCGTGTGTTTAACTGCTGACTAAAGATACTGTGCTACTGAAGTCTACTGTTCCAAGTGTATGTTTTTTCTACTTTGTACTACAATCATCCAAGTCTTTGACCAGCTGGACTCCAGTAAAAGCAAAAAGGTGGCATTTTCAGTATTAACCTTGCATTTTTTTCTAGAGGACTTTCAAATTTCTTGATATGGCTGCTAAAAAGGAGTGATTTTTTTAAGACTATCCTGGCAATCATACCTCTTTTTTTCCCTTTGAAAGCATTTTACTTTATATTTTAAATCACAAAGAATTATGATGTATAAAAGTGAAGTAATTTAATAGAAAAAGGACACTGTATTGCAACAAAAATTCCATAGTGTGCTGTAGGCAAGGTTTCATGTTATTAAAGTGTTGATACCCATTATAGTCCTACTAAAAATAGCAAAATTCTCATTTGCTTACATCTGAGATTAATGTTTCACTGCTTTTATCTTGCTTAGTTATTTACATCCTGATTTTACAGATTACTCTCTTTAGAGGAAGTGGTCTGTTTGTATAGGAAAGTGATTTTACATCTATGGAAAAGCAGGGGTAAGTTACTACCCCTAAGGCCAACCAGTAAGGTTTCTGATTTGGCAGTGTTTTACACTACTTTTGCACAGCATACAATGTAAAAGAAAAACATTTATAGTGGCAGTAAAAGTGGGCCTTGGGTATTTCATGAATGGTTTTTAGTAATTTGAAATTGGTGGAAACCAGATAGAAATACTTTGTTAAGAAAAACTACTAGAGATAATAGATTTATTCATAAAACTTGACAGGCTGAAATAAGTTGACCCTTATCTCCACCTACAAAATTATGTATTCCCTATTTTTAATGGAAAAATAAGCCTATTAGATATTACAGTCTTCTGAACTTTTAATGTCTCATTGTCACCAAGATCTGTTCACACTTTAACACAGCTTTATAATAACATATTTTAAAATTAATTCCACGAGGAGGGATATGGGCCAGCTCCTGCTTTTATTGGAGGTATTTTAATTTTAAGCATAAAATGCGGAAAGATTGCCTTTATCTTTTGCTCTGCTGAAAAACAGTCAATAAGAGATTTTGGTGCCCTTGGAAAGGGATAGACAGAACTGAAGATTTGCTAGAGTATAGCATATCCAACACACTAGGTGGACGATGAATCTCATTTTTTTATGTGTTTCTTTGGAAGAGGAGTTTTATGACATCAGGGAGATCATTTTAAGATTAGAGAAAAATTAACATCTTCAAAAAATGAGCATATCTGTAAATATATACATGAAAATAATCCATACTGTCCAGAAAATGCTTGGAGAAGTAGATTGTTCTACTTCTCTTTCCCTCCCTACACTTAATTTATCTCATCCACCTGTTGTAACTTGCTATAAAGAGAATTATGAACTCTCTGGGGCAGGGACTATTTTTCATTGTAAGTCTTCTTAGTGTTTAGCACCTTGATCTTAATTAATCCCTGTAGGCATTTCTGCAAAACAGCTATTAAATAACAATCCAAGTTGATCAACTCCTCCCATGCACTTCATGCTACTTTAAAAGTCAAACGTGCAGACTGGGCAGGTGTTCCAGGTGTTACGAAGGAAGTAATGGTATCTAAATTAGTGGGAGTGTAAGAAAGCTGACACATTCACCCCCTGATAATTGAAGGTGAGGGTGAAGCAAGGCTTTGATTATCCTGTAGAAGTCCTGAATGAAGGAGGTGTGCAGTAAGAAGTATACTCACTTTCTTTTCAAGTATGTAGCTAAATGGGGAGGGGGGTGGGCTGTAATTAGATGACAGGTGAAAATAACTGCAAGATACATGTATGAGGAAACAGTGGAAAAAAGGCTCAAAGCCATGTGCAGACTTTGTAATGCAAAACAAGGAGGTGCCTAATGTCTGTGTTGGGGTCATTTCACATATTTTTCTGACTTCCTAACTTGTCTATGGCTCTTGAGTTCTTTCTGGCTCATTGTTCCTTAGCTCATGAAAACAGCTGGAACTCAGCTTCTCTGGGCTAAAAACTTTCTCCCTTTCCTTTGATACTGATTTACCAGGCTAAATGGTAATACGTTATTTTCTACATTTGTTTCATACATACAGTCTACATATATTTTCCACACAGAAAAGGTAGCCTGGGACAAACATTTGTGTTTCAAGAAAAAGAAGCAACACCTGCATAACATGCAGCTTCTTCACCATGGTAAAATAGGATTATTTTTTTAATTCCTAAATGGTCCACAGATAATTCTGGTTCAGGGCAGGTTCGGGAGGGCCAGGCTTCCAATGCTGCAGCAAGAAACCATCTCTCATATGGAAATAGCAATTCATGGAAATTAAAAGCTAGCATTTATGAGAGGTTCTCTGTAGCAAGACATTAAATCAGACCTTTCACTTAGTGCTGGTCATTCTAAAGGTAGATTCCATTCAAGTAGACACAATTGTTACACAACCACATCTAGTGACACAGCAGATGAGAAATTCTTTCCAAAGCAGGCAGTGGGCTTGAATTTCCTTGGCCAGATAAGCACAATACTCCTTTTGTTTTGACTAAATACCATCATTCTGTAGAACAGGCTAATGACATTTATTATCCAGGTCAATAGCTAATCACCTTAGCAGTTATTTTTTAATAACACCATGTGTTGTAAAACCAGCTGCATCATGGAGCTGAATTACTTGTAAAACACAAAGAAATGAAGTCATAAGGATGAAATTACTGCAAGGACAATGCACTGCCAGCTACAGGTAGCTGGCACATAGTGACAGGATCCCAACACCTATGTCTTCATGAAAGAGACGTGTTAGCAACCTCACACCACCAATTCTTGCTGCTTGAAGCTTCAAGCAGATTTCTCAATGTGTATGAAAGAAAATCAACTGCATTTCAGTACAATGACATGGCAGACCTAGGCTAGGGTAATATGTATTAATATATGTGTAATAATAATAACATTGTTTATTATTACAGTAACCAACTGTAGCTTGGTTGTACATTCACAAATTGAAGTTACTCCTCTTCAACTATACCCTAGATCTAAGATAAGAGCTAAAAAAGTATTACTTTGAGATGACATTATATGGTTCTAAAAGAACACCAAGTTTCTACATAAAATACTACAGCAATTTTGAGAAACCCCTTGAAAATAAGCAGTAACAGTGAAATTGCTGACAAATTGCAACACATGAAGTTTTGCTCTTAAGACCGTCTCTTAAATTGGCATAGAAAATGTTTTGCACAAAGAAGCCTTTTATCATCTTTGCTATGTCTGATGAGTTCTTTTATGATAACTTACATGCTGCATGAATTATTTTGCTTTGATTATTAAAAAGTAGTCAGTGGTAGAAAATCTATTTCCTCGCAATAAATAACAAAGCTTAGAGCAGTAGGAGGTGGCGTTGTTGTGTGTTACAATTTAAGTTACCACTCTGATTAGACCAGTTAATTAAACCTATTCTCATTTGATGTGTACCTTCACATGAAGTCTTAACATTTACATTTTACTACTTTCATTTTTGTAACTAAACATTATGCCATATAGCAGGCTGACAAACAAAAAGCCTTGTTCTTTGATACTGACAGTCACACTGAGTTGCATCGTCAATGCTGCTTAGGTGTGTTAGCTGAAAAAAGGTGGTACTAGCTCATAAATGTTATTAGTCATACTGAGCAAGTGTTGTCTCAGGGTGACTAAAATTATAATCTCCACCTTCCAAGTTCTGTGAATTTTGGTTGCTTCATCCTCTGATAGGATGGCTGTAATGGCAGTGACTCCAGCTTTGCGGAGCCCAGGGAACGGTCTGACCACTTTCTGTATGTGTGGTTGTGTGAGTAGCTCACCTTCTCCCTGACATCAGGTGGAACAGCAGAAGAGCTGTCCCCGACAGCACCTATGTATTAAGGACTTGTAACACAAAACTCTCTACCATACCAATTGTTCATTTAATAGCAGCATGTAATTAATAAAGGTTAAGCATAGCTCCTATCTTCATATGATACGAAGTTTGTAGTCGCAAAATCCAAACTCAGACATACAACTAGTTATGGGGCAGTTTTAAAGAGTGGAAAAAAGCATTATTGTTGCAGATACCCCTGGTTTCCAGTCTTCTTACCCCTACTTCACTAAGCAGCTGGCACTAAGAAAAATGGCAAAGATGTTTCTTTAATAAATGGAAAAATACCTCCTACCTTCATTCTTCAGTATATGAGGCAAGGCTTCTGCACCATGAGAAGTTCCAAAGTGTTCAATGTGTGATACCACATATGAGTTTTGCAGCCTTGGCTTGCGTATTTTCTTCAGTGGTTTTATACTGACCAAAGACATCTGTATTTATATTCACCACAGCAACAGGTTCCCTGCCACCCACTCCCCCACCCCAAGTTTGTGACACCATTTTTTTTTGTCTAGAACTACTGACACAAGTCAAACACACCCTTTTGCTGAGAATGCTGGGCTACTCAATGCTACTACTTGAAAATCTTGCCAGTTACAGCACTGGTTCCAAGAGCTTTATTTTTTCCCTCAGAAAAGCCATGGGCACTTTAGAGCTTTTTTTTGTGTGCCAGAGTTATTCTAAATAGTTTGAAATTCTAGCAAGCTGAGATTTCAGTATTGGCCACCATTTCCTCACAATGCTTTTTCTGAATGGGTTTGCACAATTTTAAATACCTCACTTTAATACAGTGGAAGCAGTTTGCAAGCAGATTAAAAGTACTACAATTTCAAATACAAGAGCAGCATATGTTTTATTTTGTCCCTGCATAGCTAGATTTAATATGTGAAGGTATTTTCCCCACTCCAGAAAAATAATGAAAATAGTAGTAGTGTGTCAGATACTGCTGTTTGCTTTGCTATATTGCTAGCACGGAGTAATGATGAAGAAAAGAGAAAAATACAATTAAATTTTTGCTTTTCTAAAGAACTTTCTAAATATTGTCTAAGTATTTGACATAAGGGTGCTGAGATTTGCTGGAATTATAAAAGATCGTCTAAACAAACAGGCTTTGAGCCCAGGGTTGACTTGGTAGGAAGGCTTATTTTTTGATTAATTTGTATCTCAGTTGACTGACTGTAGTGGAAAAAGAGATGGAAGTTCTGACTGAGACTTCTGACTAAATGTCTGTGGGATGAAACATTCATTTAAGCCAGTTATTTCATAATAATCCATCCGCTTGCAACAGTTACTTATTTAAAAGCTGTGCTTTGTCCTCCAGGTACTGCATATATCCAAAATGAAGTGCGAGGACAGAAGAAGGATATAGCACTTAGTTCACAGAGTAGGACTTAGCATATGGTTAATGAAATGCTTAAATGACAAGTGCAGTTCACTGAAACTTGTTGTGAGAGAATTTCAAAGACGGTCACAAAAGACAAAGTGCTGAAGCTCCACTAATTTGCAGGGGCCGGGCTGTCCCTGTGGCTGGCAGGGGCAGGGGGCGCGTGCCTGCGTGGTGTATGCACAGCCAGCTCTTGGATGTGTTCTGACCCTTTTGGCAACAGCTGAGTGGAGATAACCATCCGATACACAAGGTCCACTGTAAAAACAAGCAAGCTGTTGATCTGTAATAGCTTCGTGTAAATCAAGTTAAGTGCACACCTTGAAGAGGAAATTCAGTTGCTCATCTCTCCTAAAAAAGGCATAGCAGCAATAGAAAAAGATTTCACAGAGATTACAGTGTATGAAAATAAAATTTTATTGGAGATATGCCTAAACTCCCAGGAGGGCTGTGAAAAGTCTCTGCTTCAGTGTATAATGTTGTAGGTAGTACAGTGATAGTGTCACAGCTCCTTGAGCTTGGCGTTCAGAGGCAACAGCTAATACAAGTCCCTACTGAGACAATGAAATAGAGCACAAGCGATTTGTTTGATCTTCTCCAACCGCTGTTCTGTGATTTATCAGTGCTCCTAATAATAGGAGCTTGCGAGTGCTCCTTATAATTCCTGGTCACCTACAGAACAAATATGTAGGGAACATAGCTATTCTCTTGCTTTCTGGAAGCATCTCTTTCTTAGATGAGTGAAAAGACAGACCTGCTGGCTTCCTAGATACAGGGGGAAGGTCTATTTTTATTTTTTAAAGAAGGCGACAATTTATTATGAATTTTAGTCAGATAACTGAGCTCAAGTGTAGTTGTAATTTATTTAATGAGGTAAACAACACAATATATGCTTTAACTGATAAATTAACTTGGTGTTTTGTAAACCATAGAAAACCGATAAAGTCCACTGAGCATCTGTGCAGTCCACTAGTCTCATCCTCCACAGTGCTTGCTTCACTTCCTACCAGAAATCTTTCCCAGTCACTTCATTCTAGCACTATAGTTGTGAGGCATTTGTGAGTTTTCGAAAACCCTGTCACTGGACAAATCTTTTAGTTTGTCTTTTAGTCAACAGGCATCTGAAGTGCACAGGGGAAAATACTTAATCTGGCCCAGCAAAATAAAACAGAAATTTGCATTCAGAATGGTATACGCCCCAATACATTGCTTGCAAGGAAGAACAGACTTCTGATTGGCTATTTATTTATAAAACAGCAGATTTACTGGGGACTAGAAGTTTTGAGCTAAGACTTATTGGCATTTTCCCCTCTTCCAAGCCAATAGCACTCCAAGGTGTAGCTCACACAAACCATGATGTAGTAGTAGCTGTGTAGGTCTACAGCTTTTCCAGGTGTGTGGCAGTTGCATTCAGCCTCTGAACATGTTTGGGTTTTGACCAAGACATTAAATTCTGTTTTGGAACAGAAGGGTGGAAATCAGCTTTACAGGAGGGCAAATACAAAAGGGTAAATACTCCCTTGCTTTGATTTCTGGTATTAAAAGTAGACTTCTGTCAGCAGAATATGAACTAGAGCTAAGCATTCTAGATTGGATTTTTCTCAAGCCCAAACAGCTGTTTGGCTGCAGATGATAAGAACTACAAAGTTTCAGTGCAGCCAAAGGCATTCTTTCTCCCAGGGTCACAGACCCTTTCACCAGTGAGCCTCAACTGCTGCGTGAAAGTTTCAGTCTCTTACATGAAGACACAATGGGCATCTGATACTTGTGTAAGTACTGGATATTTGTTGCAGTTTCTAAAACTTCAGGAAAAAAAGGGTAATTATTCTTCTCAGTAACAATATTTAAGAGTTTCAGTGAGAAATCTGAGCCTATTATTGAGGGCTATGTGAACATAGCAGAAGGAAAACCAACCCTTATCCTAGGGAGCTCACAAGCTTGTATTATGGTTAGGTGAAAAAAGGAGGAAGAAACAAACCAAAGAAAAGAGGAGGATGAAAGAACAAGGTTTCAGGGAAGACAAACACTGTGTGGGCGAGGAGCAGTAATTTCAGCTCATTGCTCAGCCACAGTTTAGAAATTTTAAGTCTTATCAGCTCACGAGGCCTTCTTTTTAAGTTAATGGTAAATCTCAAAATTACTTCAATGAATGAAAGATTGGGCCTACTGTTTGCTAAAGTTTAGAAGTTAAGTCAATTGAAAATTGATTTGAAAGCTGATCATGAGTGTACTAGGCAGAAAGCTTTCTTTCATGCTCCTAGGTTTCAATTCTTGGATGGAAGCAACAGTAAACTCACTTTGAAGACATTATAAAAGCTGTCTCTGCAAAATAATTTTTGCTTTCATCTCACAAAGAATAGGATTCAAACAAACCACATTGTACATTCCAGTTTCATAATACTGAAAAAGAGTAGAAGTCTTTCAAAGAATCTGGCACCTAACAGCTGTGGTCACTAGAGGTGTAAACTCTACCTATGTGAAAACCTGCCAAAATATTAATTTTTAAATACATACATTTTTAAGCCTTATGTTGACATCACAGCTTTTTGTCAGAATATATGTTTCCCCTGCTCTGGCTCTCATGGCCACACCACACTACTTAGCAGGCTTTAAACAAAGTAAGGAAGGCAGATAAACTTAGGAAGGAACAGATTGTTTAGCTGAGAATTTAATCACGTCACTTAACTCCAGTGAATGGAGACAATGCTGCAAGAGCCAGTAGTTCCGAGTTCTGCAAGGGTAAGCTCTGCAGTTTTCATCTCTTGTTTGAAGGCTGCCTTCTACACCTCCGCCAGGACAGGACACAGAAAGATTAAGGAAGAGTCCGAGCAGGACTTTAGGAAGCGGAAGCAGCAGCCGGATACTATGAACATTTTTTTCCAATTTACTTATTCCATTCAAGGCCTATCTACTGATGGGATATAAAAGGAAAATAAAACAAATAATACCTCTTTCTCCTCATCTGGTATGCAAATCAGCCGATAAGACGAATTTAAAAGGTGACAGAAAACGTTGCTGGGTGTGCACCCACCACCCAACATTACCGGACCTGAGACAATGCTGGAACCTGGGGTGGTGATCCAGATTCTTTGACTCCCTCCCCTCCCTCTTTTTTTTTTATTTCTTACAGATTTATCTACAAGAGACCACATTGCTTATTATCCTTTTCCAAGTTGTTTCTACTGCAAGTAAAACATTTTAACTGGTCATATGCTGTTGTTTCACCTTAATTTAACCCAAGGGGATCACGAAACCTTTACGACACCCTGAGCTCCCAGTTCAGGTCGTAACAGCAAGTAATGGGATAGATATATGATGCATACAGCTCATGAGTACATGCAACCCCAATCTGATTCTTCAAAGGAAGCATCAGAAAGCTTTAAAGAGGACAAATCATTGAATCCCTTCCTCCTATTTTAATGATGGAAGGCCTCTGAAACCATAGGTCATTCTGTGAAAGCTGTTATTAAGTCTTAGAAATCCTACTGCTGAGTCTCACTTCAGAGCCCAGCCCTTTTGTTTAGGGACACTGACATCAGCACAGTCTTTCATCTCAGCATAACTCCAGATAGAGAGACTTTCAGGTGACCACCACTGCACTCCCTTCAAATCACTGATCTTTGAGTCCTTGCTGAGGACTGATTGAAGGCCCAGCAGTTTAGCACATAAAGCATATACCTCCTTCTGTGTTTTTCAGACCTGTGATAATTCAGAGTTGAGATAAAACGATAGCCATTAGCAGTCACCACAGAGTCCCTAACTCCAAGCTTTCACTGTTACAGCACTATGAAATTCCTCCTTTTATGTGAAACTAATAGCAGCAGCCAGCAGACATTTCACGAGTGGAGATACCATTAAAATGCAAACCCAAAGCCTCAAAACGAACAAGATGTTTGGCCATCCTTCCATCTGTAGTCAGCAGGCACATTTTGATCCTCTCAGTTCATATACTTTACCTTGGACAGGCGCCCTCATGCTCAGCCTCTGGCTTGAAGCCATGTCAGAGGATGTCTGTCACCCAGTATAATTCAGTAATGAAAGAAGAAAGATCCAATAAATTATCAACAACCACAGTCCTTGAGTCACCCAGAAAATATCACTTGCCAGAAACAAAATGAGCTGTACTGCAGAGAGGCCTTGTATCTTTAACAACAGCAGCAGCAGAAAAATTTAAGGACCTCACTCGCCAGGTCAAAGTAAAGAGGCACCTGAGGCTTTTGTTATTCCTTTGCAAATACAGCAGAGCCTTGTCTTCCCCTCACACTTACTATCCCCAGAGCAGCTGCTCCTGATCTGGAGAGGAATTTGTATGGACCTGAGGCAGATGCACATATAGTTACGACTTATGGAATGCTCTGACAAAACAACCATGAACTGTACTGCTGGGGTGGTGTATTTTTGCTCATATTGAGTTATATCGTAAAAGCTTTACTTCTCAGCTGAGCTGGTTCCTGCCCTTTCTCTGCTGCCCCAATATTGGTGGAGCTGCACCCATGCTTCAGGAGTCTCAAAAACATCGCACTTGCCTCGTCGTCTGATCTTGCTCTGAGCAAGCTCTGTGCATCTTGGCACTGGCAGCCCTGACAGCTGTCTAGATTATGAGCAGTACCTACAAGATGACAGCATTGAGGAGTGACTTCACTAGGTCAAGCATTGTGCAAACACACGATAAAAGTCAGTGCAGCTTAAATAAACAGGGAAAGGATGGAAAAAATCCACATTTAAAAGGTGGAGAATAGAAGCACCGAAATGCAGTGATTTACTTCAGGTTACACAAGGATGCACAGACCACAGAGAATGCAGGTTACCAGAATCCTTGTTTGCTGCTTTAAATACAGGACAAATTTCCATCACCTTTCCTCACACTGTCTTAAGATGACTTTGAGTTTTGGGAATTCACACATGAGATATTTAGTTAGTGGATGCTGGAGTGCATCTGCAAATGCTAGGATGGGACAGAGTCTGGCAGCAGAAGGTGTGCGAGATACCTGCTGTTGACTGGGACTGTCTAGCAAGAAAGTAGGGGATTGTTTGAGTAGGCTTCTTGTCTGTTGTCCTTGCTGGTAAGACATTTACTGCCACTCCTGTCTCTGCCCTGCTACAACAACTAACTTCTTGCCCAGGTCCAGTAGAGCAGCTGGCTAGGGGTGGGAAGGACAGCAGTCTTTGGCAACAACAAAGATACCTACAGCCCCACTCAACTGGTTAAACAGGGTCTCAGCTGTGCTGCAATGTGTGTTACAGGAAACCTATGACCTTTCCGAGCCACCTCTGTAAAAAATCTAATCCTGGAGGGAAATTTTGTCTTAGGTTCCTCCTAGCAATGATCTATTTTAATCAGGATTGTTGCTGTAGCTGGTTCTTCTGTAGGAAGGACACCAGACAACACAAAGCATGGTGAACTGTCAGGTAAATTATGTTAAAATCACCTGATTGCATTCAGCCTTGATGTTAATATTGCCAACTGCTGTGAAATCACCCTGAGTCACCTCCGTGAAATCTGTTAAAGAACAGTAGGGAGAGCTGTGCTCTTCTAGCAGTGGTCAAGAGACTTTGTTGGAATAATCAAAGCATTATTGCTGCTAAAACAAACCTGCCTATCTCTGGGCCTTGCTGTGGGATGCCATTCAGATTGTCCCAGCCTCGCTGCTTGGTTGCCTGATACATCCCCTAAGAAACATCGCATGTACCTTCACTGGCCCTACTTGCCCCCATCCAGGCAATTTTCTGAGCAAACGATCTATAGTCTACCAAACAATGAAAATTAATGTTTTCACTTGATGCTTTCATTTCATGTGCGTGGAGGCCCATGTTTCACTGCTGACTGATTAAATGTGGTGGTAAAAGGTACAGTCTTGTGGATCTCAGTACATTCATAGCATCCTTTTGAGGAGAGAGCACTTGCAGGACAGAAGTGTGGATGCATTTAGGAAGAAGTTTTGTACAGGATGATTCCCCTTCTATCTGCTCTCCTGGAATAACTCACTTTGCCGTTATTTAGAAGAAAAATAAAAATCAGCTTATGTGCTCTGTTCTGTAGGGACAGATTCATTTTTCCCCTGTAATGCAAATATGCTTTAATGTCAAGAGGAAAATGACATGCAGGGGGAGAAGGGCCAGAACAGTCATCGACTAATTTTATGGCATGGCGAGCCTCCGAATTCCCATTGGTCTGCCCTTCTCTCTCTTCCACCTTGGAAGCTTTAATTGAAGTGAGTGTAGTTTATTGATTTTTAGCATAAAGGTAATGTGTTAATAGTCAGAGAAGGTCAAAGTAACTTTAGGCGAGTCTAGAGAGGATGTAATGAGACATTAAGGACATACAGTGGATTAAGGATCTGATTGTGTTTTCAATGAAATCAGAAGTTCCTTTGACTTTAGCAGCAAAAGTCCTAGCCATAAGAAGGGAAAAGTGTACTATTTCAAATTTATTGTCTTTAAAAAAGAAAAAGCAAGGATTTGGAAAGTCAGCACATTAAAGTATTATCTAACTCTGGTTTTATAATATTTTTTTGCCTTATATACTTGCATTTGGCTCAATTAAGACATAAAGGTACAACTTGAGTGGGATGCTGAGGAAGCAATTGCGTCCTAAAGCAAAGTTTAAAGGTTTTTTTTCAAGCTTTCCTATAGAGAAGTGGACTCTGAAGAGCAGCTTCAGTCCATGGAAAATAATAGGCTTGTTTTGGCTTGCTTTTTTTTTTTTTTAGCCTTTTCAGATCCAGTAAAAATGAAGACTCCAAGAAGATTGCAAAGTTTGTAACAAGAAATGTTCCTGTAGCCTATAGGGATGTCTGAGAGCACCTCCTGCTATAGTCCAGTGAGCAAAATATTTTCTGTACGATTCCTTAGTTCTCCTGTGAGGGGTGGTCCCACAGTCCAACTGTGTACTATTTTCATAATTTTCTTGTTGTTGCAGGTGAAGCCTATGTGAGTCTGAACTGGCAAGAGAACAAACTGTTCAGCTGAATTTAACTACGTTTAACGTGATCATTTACAGCAGATCTGATGCTATATAGCACTATGTGCTATGGTCAAATTACATATTTTGAGCAGTGATTCCAGAGGCTGGCTCCTCTCCTGTGTACAATCTGTAGTTATATTCTAAGATTATGCTATTTTACATAAACTACCAATACTATATAGTATTATGATGTTCTGTTGGCTTTAAGGATTCCTAACATCTTTCTGTTGCAATGAAATTCTATAAAACAAAGATGAAAAATGATGCTGTATTTACAACCAATAGAACATATGAATACTTCTGTTTGTAGCATAATGAAACTGCTAACTCAGGGTCTAATTTTGCCATTACAAATAGAGTGAATGTACTATTACTGTATGATAATAATGCAAGGTATAGCTTATTCTTAACTGAACTTGACTGTACTATATACAACTGCACAATTTTTTCTGTTCTGAAAACAAGGCAGATAGACAACTTAATCTTTATTATTTCCAAGCACTTATAGTCCATCCTGTCTGTCCTCCCTTCCCCTCTCTCTTCAGAGAGAGAAAGAAATACATCTTTGTGTGTACTGCACATGTATATATGAAAAATAAACTTCCTTGCTAGCAAGTAAACCCAAGAACAATGTTGCTAGCAGCTGTTGTTCTTAAAGCCCAGTTGAGAACACTGGTCCGTTATGAGCTCTCAATGCTCTTCTCAACATCAGTCATCAACATGCCAGGACAATGTATTGTAAACCAAAATGCCCAGGCCAGGAGACCACAAAAGCTCCTCTGTCTTGTGAGAGGGAACTGAAAAGAGGCTTTCACAGTGCTGCAGAATATGCTGGCAGGCTGCGCCAGTTCAGAGCCCTCAGTGTTCCAGAAGATATTTATGTACAAGGAGGGCAAATCTTGTCTAATCCTTGGTTAAGAAGCTACTATAACTGTTATTTTTAAAAATGAGAAGAATCATATGTATGTGTCAAAGACAACCATCAGATAATTACAGGCTGCTCAGTGGCTTCATGAAGTGCAGTAGCTGAGGAACTGAAAAGGTCTTTGTGCTCCTTCCAGAAGGAGAAGGACATCTCCTTATCTACTCTCACAAATAAAAAGCAAGACCTATCCTTTAAAAACAAACATACACACCTATTTCCTCCTGTTCTATAAAATAGGCATTTCTATAGTCAATCATTTTTGCAAGCAGAAAGTTAAAAAGCCAGAGTTTGATAACAACAATGGTAGTTTTTTCTTAAAGATGAAATCACAAGCTAATAAGCACCCAGTTCTTTGATTTTGACTTAGGTTTGTAAATTCCAAGTTGTTGGGAAGAGTTAACCCTCCATTGTGTAAAATGGTGCCAAAGTAAAAACAAGTAACTTATTGCATTGTCCATCTAAAAAGGAAGGTACCTGCTGGGTTTTTTAGGAAGTTTTGCTAGACATCAGTGGAAGCACTGAGCAACAGTATGTCAAGAGAGAGGAAGATCAGCTTGGCATGTAGAATACTGGGTTTTGTAATTTTATTTTGAATGCAATTACATTCAGATACAGCCCAGTTATATTAGCAGAGATTTAAACAAATGTTTAAAGCTAACAAACTCCTATAATTAATCTCTTAGCTTCGCAATTCTTTTGTCATTGATATTACGAGCCCAGACTAAATTCACTGTTTCGCATTACCCAGATTCAAAACCACAATCATGATAAAAAAAAAATAGAAAAATGTCTAAAAGTTCACTTTCCAATCTAACTTATAAGGATAATAAAACCATTGAAATGCCTTCATTAAAAAGCCACATTGACATGATTTACAGCTGTACAAACTGTTGTTTAAAACAAGCATTATAAGATAAGTGATCAAAGCAGTGCTAAAGATTTGAAGCAGAATTTTTCCTGCTGCCCTTCTGTAGACTTTTCTGGCTAAATTACAAATAAAAAACACTTTGAAAATGTACTCTTAAATTCACCAGAAGAAAAAAAGCCCAAATAACTGTGTCTGAGAAAAAAGAGAAGGCCATATTCTGTGGTGCATACTCACACTCCAAATTCTCGGGATGTGGACTGCTACTGAAACAAGGGGTTTCCTCGCGCTTGATGTACTTGATATTTGACTAAAACCTGCATAGAAAACGAGTAGAAACACATCATGTGCCTGACAAGCTGAGCAGTCTGCACACTGGAAAAGAAGCGAGTACTGCTCACTAAGGCAATCGAGACAAGCTGTGGCTTAAGTGCAATCTGGTTAAGGCAGAGTATGTGTTTTTGAAGCTGTTACTTCTGCTTCCACTTAAAGGCACTAGTGCACTAGAATGTGTTTAAGAGCTTTGGTTAAAAAGACCTGGTGGAGCCGGATGTGGTCCACAGAGATAAATCTAAAGAAATTCATTACAATGAGCTAGACAGTCTCTCAAAAAAACCTCTGTCGACTTCATATTCTTAGAGCCATTCAGTCCGAAGCTCCAAATATATGTACTAACAAGACAAACATGTTAAGCACACCTTTGTTAAAATATCTATTCCTTTTTTGCCCCTTGCAAGACACAGTTCCCACTCTGGATCAGGCATCATCTGAATTTTTACGTGAGTGTGGCAATATTTTGGCGGAGTAAGTAAATCACGTTCAGTCCTACCCTTGCAACAGATGCAGAATTAGTCCTTTATCAGGCCAAATTCTGCACAATATTACGCTGACCTTAATCTAAAGGAATTTCTGTGGCATTAGTTTGGATTTTTAAGTGAAGGCAGAATTTGGCCCACTTTAGCACATTAAAATAAGCTGATCCACAGCTTCTGTTTGAAGAATCAATAGATTAAACAAAGTATTGGTAGCACTTTCCATATTTACTACACAAAAAGCCCCACTCACCCTATTTGACCAGTTTACAATTATCATTTATCCTTTCCAGTGCTAAGAATTCCTATGTTATTCACAGAAATGTATAAAAGCTTGGGAAAGTGTAACAACAGATGCATCATGTTGCTGTATAAGCTTATGCTTAAAAATACTAGAAAGTAGCTGGGCTTTGATCCTTCTTTGGCTTGAAGCTGGAGCCTTCTTGGATAGATTAGTTCTTCCATTTGTTTGAGTCCCAAGCCAGGAACCAGCCTGTGAATGTCAGGGGTTCGTGTCCCTGCTTCACAATTACAATGGGGGTCCCCTTATCTCTGCCAGAAGGATCTGTTTCAATATAGCGTTTGGCTGAAAACAGAAAGGAAATAAAACATGTAATATATTAGTTCATTCCTTTGGTATAAAAAATACATTAAAAGCCCTAGTGAAAGAACCCAGGGCTACTACAGTACAGTATTCAATTAAATTATTTCAAAGGCAATGAAATGATCAGGTAATTGCTGATTTCTCCCAGCTGCCAGTGAAGGAATTGTCCAGGAGGGTAAAACAGAGGGATTGTTGCTCTGATCAGTTCATTGCCATACAGCTGTGTTTTGGCTTTTGAACAGAAGAAAGAATTTGCTGGTGCTGTGCAGATGCACAAGCTTCATTCTTGTTTTTTCCTATGTGAAAGCCTGTATAGTTTCCCTTGACATTGCAGCGTGACATCAGTACATGTCAGAAGCACAGCTAGGTAAGCCTAGCTGCTCCAGGGAAATATCTGTAAGCATTTTTAACACTAACTTTGTCAGAATGGCATCACACCAGAGATGACACATGATTTTTCAAGGAGGCGCACTTCACGTGAATTGTCTTGATTTGTTCTACAATTGGCACATTCTTCCCCAAATTAACTCAGTGAAATGTGGCAGTGTAAGGACTTGAGGATTTGCTGGCATTCCTTTTACTGTATACATTAGTGTAGGGTGCAGCTCAGTAGGTACCTCCTTTTAAATTCTCTTTTCAGTGCAGTTTCTTTTCATGGAGCTCTTTAAAAAGCTCTGCAGCCTAGTAATGCAATCTTGATTAATTTTACCCTTTCTAAATTTACAGAAAAGAAAGATACAATGAATTTTAAAGCACATCTCAAGGAGAAAATAATCTTCTGCAGGATTAAATCCTAATAAGCTCAGTAACCCTTTTAAACACTGTAAATATAACTAGATTTCTTCTACATCATCTTTTTCACTTCTTTAAGTTAAATATTGGTGCTACTTCACTCAGAATGCTGTCAAATTTATTTGATTTACCAGATTTAATGGATTCCTGTTGCTCAGTTTCATTAGCATCCTTCCCAATCCAGACAAAAACCTGCAAACAGAGAAAACATAGCTCCTATGCTGTTATAAGGATATTGCGTACAGCAGGTAAAGTACAAAATAGTTGATTCCACTAGGAGAAAGAATATACACTATAAAGACTACAGAGATACACAGCTCTCACAAACCACAGCTGATGATATTTTTTTTTCCCTTGAGAGAGACTGTAGTTCTATCCTCTGAAATCTCACCACTCTCTTGACACTGAAAGGCCGAACTTTTGTGCACTCTGAGAAAAGGAACTCTAATTACTTTTTCCATGGATATCTTTTACAATTTGCTGAGGAAATTGCTCTTTAGGGGCAAGTAAAAACACTGAACAGGAGCTGTCTCTGATGTGAGCTCTGCGTGCGCATCAATGCTTGTGCCCTGTGATCAGTGCTACCCAGGGTAACTGCTAGATAACCCACTGAATAACCCAACAATCAGGGCCTCCATCTGCAATCCCCACATTTTTTTTTTCTGTCAAGGATCCTTTGGAAACCAGCTACATGTCCTAGACTTCTTTCCTTCTGACCTGAGTCAGTATATTCCAACTACTTTCCATCCAGCTCTTCCACCCACCTTCTCCCATCACTCCTTCCCACATGGACCTTGGATATTCCTTCTCATTTCCAAAACCCTCAGCTTTTTTTCCTTAAGGGTTAGGCTGAAGAAGTCAAATAAAAGCGTGGGATCCATGGCCTCGTCCCCCTTTCCCTCCAAGGGGAGAGGAAGGGTAGAAAGGATATACTGTGAGAAACAGATGTGCCCTCTGCACCTGCAATAAGTTTGCCTGTCATCCAAAAAGCTCTCAACATTTTCAGTTTTCAGTGAACCTGGGAAAATGATGGAGATTGTTTCTGTCACCCTTCACCCAGTTCTTCTGAAGAAATCTGTGAAAGCATCTATCTAGTGTTTGTCCCCTTCTCTAGTGAGACTTTTTGTAGGTGCTGCTGCCACATGGATTTTGTGGCTTCTGAACACCTTTTATGCAATAACTTTTTTAAAATTAATAAATTTTACTCATAAAGTCAAGAACATTACTGAGAGCCTTTCAGAACACTGCTGGGGCTTATACTCTTGCAGCCTCTATTGGTTTTAATGGGAAGTGCCTGACGTGGTCTCACATTATGCTTGGAAATTCAATCATGTATATTCACACTAGCACATCATATAGCTTAAAAAATATAGCTCCCTCTGGTATAATTTAAAGAAAAAAAAACCTTTTCCATTCTCACAAACATTATTTTTCCTCCCATCTTATGATCTAAGTGGTTAAGAATAAATTATCCTTGTTAACCACAAAAAGCAGTGGTCAAGTACACAGCTTACCTGCTCCCAAGCATCCAGCAACATGACATCATCTTCAGCCAAATCATCCTGAGTGAATTCTCCTGGGACCTCCTCAATCTAAAAAGGATATTATGTGTTGGGTTTTTTTGTTTTTAATGATTTATCAAGATATTCTGATTTTGCACAGATCGAAGATATTTTTAAAGGATAAGTCCAGAAGCTGGTATGGAGCTCCTAAAGGGTCAAGCCCTAAACTGATTTGATGAAGGTGTCAAGGGTGTTTCACTGAAAGGAAGCAAATCACATAAGTGGATGTTCTATGAAATCAGCTCTCAGCTTGTCAGAATTGATAGGATATCCTCAGGAGAGGCAAAGGTTTACACTGTAATTGTGACTACTGTGTTGGGACCAAGGTCTGCCAGAAGAAGGGGACAGGGAAATTTCCACAGAACACCTTGTACCAAGCAAACTAAATCAATCAGCTGATATCAGCGGATATATTCATGCAGCTTACATTCTTTAATAAGGAAAAGAAACTGCTTTGGTTTGCAGTGGGTGAGTTCAGTGATGAAATACACACTCAAGGAAGCTTTCCAGTCACTTGACAATGGGACATTAAAGTTGACTAAGCCATTAAGGATTAGTCCCCAAAGGAAAGGCAGACTGCTTGCTTCTTCCAAGGATGTGCAAGCAGATAGGAAAGCAGTTTAATGTTATTCTGTATGAAAAGGAGAGATAATAATGTAGCTAATGCTCAGCCCTCTACTTTTGAAGAACTGTCAAGGGGTTTGGCTATGCTTGGCCATGTAGGAGTGCTAAAGGGATGGTAAGCTGATGGTGCAAGACATTCCTTTTCCCCACCCTGTGTTATGCTGGTCAGATCACTCTGACCTACCTCTTCTAGCGAGCTCTAATGATGGTGATTCTGTTACTAGAGAAATGCTACAAGAAAGAGGGGATTTCACAGAATTTGGAGGGAATTCAAAACAAAAAACAAAAAGTGTATAGCTCCCAGCAGACTATTATAGAGAGTTTTGTTCCGATTACTGTATTTCACAGGAGTGTTTTAGAAGCTTGCTAGAAGAATACACTTTACTACTTTCTTAAGGTTTTAAAGTCCTTATTAAAGGATTCTATTTGTTTTCTCTCTTTCCAAATGAATGGGCTGTGCCTTAAGGAGACTGCAGAAAAGGTAGCCAACTATGTCCCCTACCTAAAAATTGGCGTATCCTTGCCAAAGAGTGACACAGCATCTTCCTCCCAGAATATGGTAAGTAATTAAGCCTGAATCACAGGCTTCATAGCCAGCACACAGCTCTGGGTATTTCTGCTCAGGAAATAAGTTTTCCTACCTCCCTGAGCACAACCCAATACCTTAGAGGCATAATTACATGCCTTAAATCTCTATGGAAAATTTCAGGCCGCTAGGAATTTTTGGCAAGGGCTTGGAACATTTCTATTCCTCACCACCACTATCAAACACGTAAGGGGCAAAGCACTGACCTGCACTTTCTCAGCAAAATGATAGCAGTCTGGCAATGCTCTGCAAGAACACAATTGCTTTTGACTGGGCAAATGCCTTATCTTTTTGCATCTGCAAGCGTCTAGTCCCAGGCTGGAGCAGGCTCTGCGTGCAAATGTCTGCAGTATTAATTCCTCTGTCCATCCTTTGCATTTGGATTGATTTAAAGCATCAAACCTCAAGCACGACTAACTAAGCCAGATCCCCAAATTCATTTAATGTCTGCTGATTCTCAAAGCAAAATATACCCAAAAATATGTAATTAAAGAGAGAGGAAAGTATCCCTCATATACTCACAATAAATCTGCCAGTCTTATTAGAACAACCATACAGGCGAGGGGGATGATCTTCAGCCTTTGTCAAGAGTTGTGATGAAGTCTGATATTTTTTTTTACCTCCAAGTGCTTTCCAGAATTCCTCTGAAATACATAATATATAATTTATTCAGCAGTGGATTTAACATTTTATGTTTATAGCTTGTTAGATACTGTTTCAAGAATCCCCAAACAAGATCTTCTTTTCTCTTTCAAAGATGGGTTCATTTTCTTACAGCTCTTCCTGCAGTTTGTCAAAATAACCATAAAGAGATCACTCGCAGACCTAGAAAGAGCAATGCACTATGTCTTTCTCCCCTCCTAGGCACTCAGAGTGAAGAAAAGACCACATTCCTCTGCAGCTCCTGCTACCATCCTACAGACTTCCAGGGCATCGCACTGCTTGTGCATCAGCCAATCCTGGATAGATCTTCATGGTGAAATGACAGGTTGGATTTTCAAAGGGAGAGAGTGAGCATATATTTCTGCCTATAAAATATATGATCACAAAAACCATTTAGGCTGCAGTGCTGTGTCTTCTCAGCTGCCTATTAGCAACCACGTGGCCTCATACTAACCTGGTTCCTGGCCTTCATTTATCTTAGCAGTCTGGCATTTAAGAATGCTGGCGATGTATTGAGCCCCTTGTTCCTCTTCTTTGTTTGCTCCTTTTCCTACCCAGGTGTAGCCAGAGCTGTTTGGCAGTTTCAGAACAAAGACATCGTTGGAGTTTAGTGACATTGCGTCAACATCAACCTAGATTGAGAAAGAAACTTTTATTCTTTATGTTTTCAAATACTGTGATCACTATTTTATATTGTTTATATAAAAAGTGTAGGTAGATGTTAATCAGCTATGCTTTTTTTCTTCAATTTTTGCCTAGATTTATACTGATATATGTATGTATGTAGAGAGGAACTTAACTTGAGACAGGGAACTGACTTGAAGGGCAAAATTTAGGACTGCTTGGCAGTAGGAAAGACTATCTCAAAAGGGTTGCTGATTTCTTGTCTATGTCAGCTGACTGTTTGCTACACATTTTCTTACAGTTTCCTCTGAAAGATGTAGATTGGCTGCAGCCAGTTGCAGCATATTCTCTTTGATTTATTAGATGGGTTGGTCACATAAGGCAGTGGATTTGATTTGGAGTGCTGCGTTCCTACCAGATGTAACTACCCAACAAGATTAGTCGGAGAGGCTCGTGGCAGCTACACCATTTCCATGAGGAATAGTTGGTTACTTAGCAGGTGAACTTACCTCCGCAATCCTGGTAATGTTTGCCAGGTTCCTGCGGATTTGGAAGAGTCGTGTGGGTGGAGCAGGTTTCTGACCTTCCTTCTTGGATGTCCCATCCTTGTAGACAATAAGTGGTTTGTTTTTGAACAAGCTCAGTAAATGTGCAGGCTCTTTGCCTTGGCTGACTCGGATCTGTACATACGTAAAGAAATGCAATAAAAAATACAAAAGGACACAGGTAGTTATTTTTGGTCTTTGTTGAATAGCATAGTGGATGTTAGCCAATAATGCTAAGAATGTTAGCAAGAATAAGAAGTGGCAAGCTGAGAAGATCTAAAAATATAGTTCCAGACACATTAAAGTTAGAGCATTTGTGAGGTTTTTTTTGTCAATCATGCTGACACAAAGACAAGATTCAAACTTCTAACATAATGTTTAGCTGATTAAAATGGCTGCTATCTACTGTAATAAGAAAATTACTCTTTTTCAAAAGAACTGTCATTTCATAGAGTTTTATAGAATGATTTAATTCTCCTTAAAAACTGTCTTGGAAGTTTAGGTGCCCTGTATTTCAGCAGAAGAGAGTGGTTATTCATCCTGTTCATTATTTCTATGTGTATTCTACCTGCAAAAGGGTGAAAAAGATGAGCATAAATCGATCTTGCAGAGGGTAACATGGATGACAGAAATGAACTTCCATTACAGATGCAAAAGATGTTCTTGCAATATGAAAAAACACTGAGCTATGAAGAACGACAATTTTTAGCTTAATATATGATAAAAGTTATTTGTGTACAACCATTTGTTCGTCCTTTATAACAATACCACCCGCCAGGGTGGAGGGCTGTGACTCCCTGCCTTTCACTCCTGGGAAGAAAGGGAAAAAGGGATGAGGCATGATGCGTAGCCAGCAGAAGAGGAGAAGCAGAGAGCCTCAGCCCTTTAGCCCTGCCCCAAGGTGAGGCTTGGGGCAGCTGGGAACCGGGGCGGCGAGAGGGGCAGCTGGGGCGGCAGTGGGCGTGGAGGGCAGCAGGAGCAGGTGCTTTTTTGCTTATCTCGCCGCTGGATAGACTGGTACAGGTGCCTGATAAGGACATCCTAGGACACGTTTACTTTTAGGTGCCAAAATGCGGCAGGATTTTACAAATGCCAAAAAAACCCCAACAAACCAGACCCGCCCCGCCCCATCCCCGGAAAAAAAAAAAAAAAAACAACCACCACCCAAAAAAAAACCCCTGCAGAGGAAAACATACTCCTGCAAAACGCACAGGGAAACGGCTTTTTAATAGTCACTTATACTGTAGTGCCATCTAGTGATCACAAAATTGTACATTTAAACCTTCAAATAATGCTAATACAGACGTTAAGCACAGGTAGTCTATTCTAGGTAGCATGTACGTGCCTACAAATGCACACACGCATATATACGTGTGTGTATGTGCATATGCATACATCTATATACACATATCTATATATTCCTAATTCCATTGGAGGCTAAAAGTACTTTTAAGTATCATGTCCAGTGCAGTGAGATGGATCTCCTTCACCTTTAATAAAAAGGCTTTTTAAGCACATTATTATTGCAGGTCTTTGTAGTATATTATTATTGCTGCAGTATTAGTATTGGCCTTAGTTATGAGGCAGGACCATATTGTGCTGAACTCTGTCCAAATATAGAACATGTGTTAGGAATATTTCAAGGAGTAATTACCTAGAAGTGTTCTAATCCTTCCTTAATATAATTTCAATCATAAATCATAACTGATTAATAGCTAAAAGTATGGTCTGCCATCTAAATTAACTGTGCCTTGGTGGGTGGAGGAAGCCCTGTACTTTGGTAATTAAGAAATGGGAAGCACAGAATTATCTCCTACTGCTTAGAAAATCTCTGCCTGTCTGTCCCTAGTCATCTTCCAACTCTAGCCTTTCTGTGAGAAGATGAGACCTCTCACCTCTCCACCGACCTGCCACTCCTCACTAGTGATGAAAAGATAGCACACATTCTAGTCATGCCAGGACTAGCACATTTCGTCACACCTTTTAGCTGTCAGTGTCCTGCGCACTGCCTTGCACACCTCATTTCTGCAAGTGAGGATATATCTCCTGCTTTCACAGAGTTGCAAGCACTACAGGATGGGAAAACCCAAGTTAACCTTCCTCACTACGGCAGGGACAAGCCAGACCCTGCAGCACAGTTCCTGCAGGCTCTCGTCTTCTGGCTGTCATGTGGTTTTCATGTTTCCCAGTTTTGGCCCTCTAAAAGTCAGACATCTTATCTGGGCTAAATATCACAACTTCCTACATAATCAAAAGGAAACAGGGGTGCTCACACAGGTCTATTGCCCTGTCAGACACCTTCTTCAGAGTGAGTTGCCCTGGGAGGATCTTATCCTTTGGTCTCTGCTGACTATGTACAAAGCCTGTAAGGCTAGCAGGACTAAAACCTAATTTTTAGAAAGAAAGTCAAAGGAAAGAAAGAGCAGTTTTAGGTCGTGTTATATCTGTGTTCTTTTGGACATTTACATTCAGAAAGGATGATTCAAATGGGAAATCTCCAGTGACTTTAAAAGGAGCCCATGGTGCTTGGCTCAATACAGACCATGAGCAGTTGATATTCCAGTCTTCAAATGCTACCTCCTCCTTCCAATTCCCACTGACATTTGCATATATTGCATGCTCTCTTGAATTTTATCCGAAAGACACTAACCTGCACAGCCTGACCATTCAATAACCTATCCAGCTGAACAGTCAGAAATGCAGATGCAGTCAGTTCATCTTTTGTAGTATGGGCTCCTTGCCTGAGGAAGACAAGGAGAAAGACAATGGTTAAGTCCAGTTTCAAAATAATCCAGAGTTTATACTGCATGACAAACACACAGTAAACAACCTTGCATTTACACATGGTTCTACTCAACAGGACATAAAGTCAGTATATAATAATATTCACATGCTGCAGTTCTGTGCCAAGCCAGCCAAACATACCATGTGTAGATGATCTGCCCTTTAGGGTAAGTGTAGAGGATAATGTAGCAGTCACCACCGTAGAACTGTCCATATGTCTCAGGTCCCACAGGAACTCTGCCACTGCTTTCCACACGCCAGATCTGCAGAAACAGAAATCACTGGAGAATGCTGAACTTCATTCTGAGACTCTTCAAGAAGAAATTTATTATGTCATCCCTTGAGTGAGCTTTGTTTCTGTTCCCAAGCATTATGGAATAAAACCAGGAAGAATTCTTCATGAAGTAAATAGATACACCCTGCGCCCACTGAATGAATGAATAATGACCATCAACAAGCCATTGCAGTACACTTTTCTTTGTCTTGATGCTTTAATGCCACATGATCAACTCATAACACTATGTTGAACTTCCTTTCTTAACATGTTAAGATGATAATACGATATGAATGGCACAACATTATGATTCATCCTAGAACTATCATATAATTTGGGAGAGGCACACTGTAGTCAGATAACACACTCTTAGGCAGATTTCTTCCTATTTGATTCACTGCAGCCCAGTCCACTTAACAACTGCTCTCCAAAAACATACTGCTAAAATTATACAGCAAAAAATGTTTCAGAAATAAGCTGCTTTGGCTCAAGCCTACAGACCATCAAAAGTATGAGGTTAGAAACCTAGAAAACATACTAATGAGACTGTAGGTATTTATCTTTTTTCTTCCAGAATCCCTGCAGTGGGATATGGATAGATCTAGAAAGACTGTACAGTCATCTTTTTCTCTCTAAATGCAGGCTACCTGAGAGACATACTAGGGACAAAGAAGGTTCCCCTAGAAAGCAGACTGGATAGATACATAAAGACACAAAATGAATTTCTGACTCCAAGGGCAAGTTTTCCCATTCCAAATTTCAAGCTGATGTGAGTTAGAAGATTTTCCTTAGGGTAAGGATCATATTTAAAGCATATCTTTAAGAAGTATTGTGCAGAAGGGGAAATGTTTCTGCTGTTTGATTTCTATTGATGACTGATACAACATCTTTCATAAGCACCAAAAAAACATGACCCAGCATACAGCTGACAAAGAGATTCACTTTCTACATCAAAGCACCTTTTCTGATGGTAGAAGTAATGTAGTGTTACTCTACACAACAGCGTAAATGGCAAAACATAGAGTAGCAGCTTATCCTGTGACAGAATAAGCTAGGTAGGTAGAATACAATTTAATGCAACACAAAAATTACCTCTACTTTCCCTGAACCGTCATCGACCATGTTATGCTGGGCAGCCATTTGTGGAGACTCATGTAACTTGGTAGCATCAAATTCAATCTGCTCAATTTTAGCCACTCTCTCTGTGACATATACTTTGCCAAAGCCATCACTTTGATCTTTATCCTTCCAGTCTTTGAAGAATTGTTTGAAAATTGGTGTTTCACCTCCTTCGGGAAGGACTTGAATCTGAAATGAAGAAAGACACATGAAATGGAAGGAAACAAAACTGACACAGTTACTCAAACAGAAACTTTTCTGAATTACCTGTTAGTGAAACTTATGTCTTATAAGCCCTTAAAAATACTTTTTTTCTGATTTAAAACCAAAGTCTTTAACAGAGCTCATGCTCTCCTGGTATCATCTCATAAACAAATCGCACCTGTGTGTTGGCGGGATAATTCATCTGCTGTATGAATTGTTCAGCATTCTTCATGGCAGCTTTTCTCTCTTGTGGGTTAGCATCTTTGCCTGGTTAAAACAGAAGGGTAACATTACATGGGAAAGGGCAAAGAGCTCACAGATCCTGCAAAAACAAGATGTTCTTGAGCCTCTGCTCTGGCCTTAGTCATGAACAAACATAAATACCAGATATACCACAAGCAATAAGATTCACACAAAATTGAGTGGCCAAAACAGTACCTCAGTGACTTTGAAAACAGTTAAAATAAAATAAAATTAAAAAAAAAAAAAAGGGGGCATTCTTTTTTGCTTAGTCTGTGTGCTTCTATCAAAAAATGCCATTCATAATACATGCTTGGTTCAAGGTACAAGAACATCCTGGCTCTTTTGTCTGAATCCTCCCTTGCTGGGCTGCAATGTGTTAAATAAAGCTGCTGTCCAGAACTGCCTTCACTTCTTCAGGCAGCACGGGTAAAAGAAACTCCCATTTTGTCTGGCTGTGCTGTGCAATTTACCACCACCCTTCCCCATCCATTCCTCCTTGTTCAGCCTTGCTCAGTGTTAGACATCTCTGGAAGTCTCTGTGGGTGATATTGTGTACCAGGTCTGTGCCCCAGGTGGCTGTCAATGATTACACTCCAAAGACTTCTTAGTGTAATAAAATGCTCTGATAAGCTATTCATTGTATTCCATTTTGAATGAAACTATTAGCGAAGTAATTCACACTCCTCAGCTTAGCGGTCTGAAGATTTCCAGCAGAGATGATAACTGCAGCCTCCCAGTGCAAGGGTGAGACACAGCCTAATGGGGTTTTTCCACACATTATTGTTACCAACAGCAGAAGTGGGGATGCACAGAGGAGCACCTAGGGCCTCACTCAGAGGGCCTAAATTGTATATCAATGCCTGATCCTGTTGGCTTTGATTATTCTAGAAGTGATCAGGTGGAGAGTGAAAACCAGGAATCAGGGGTCAGGTAGGCCTTAGGCCATCAGAGCACAGTACTCCCAAAATGCTCTCTTTGAAAGGATGCTTCCCTAACTGCAAACGAAGTATTCCAGAAAAAAGTTTACAATGCTCTCTGGACTGACTCCAGCAGTTTGACAACTGCATCGATTATTTGCTACTGCACATGGTTAAAAAAAATTGCAAATGCCACAGAATAATTAATACACTGAGACCAAAAAAAGAGATATTCAGCACTGGATGCAATGGCAGCACCACAACAATCCAGCTACAAGGTGTCCAGACCTAATACCCCAGCAGTAGTATTCTCCTGGAATATGTTCAGTCAGAGCAACTGCAGACACTCCTACAAGCACTGATGATACACATAGAAATATTCACAAGAAAAAAAGAAGCATCAAAGTATGTGCAAGCTTATGCTTTTAGTTGATATGTGGGACACTCACCTTTCAATTTCACACCTCTGTGGAGCAATGCATGGGAATATAATATCTACCCACCATCAGTCCTTAAGTGTCCAGATTTTGTCCCAGAAGATAGGGATTTGATGGCAATATACAAAACTTGTAGGATTCTTTATATTTGCTCTATAATTGCAATTCGATGAACATTTAAGCACCCAGGTTTACAGATGCCTCAAAAATAGCCAGGATCCATAGACAGGACTTGGTCTTGAGGCCCCTACTCACATAAGCAATCCCTGTCCATTGACTGCACCAAAGCAGAACTGTGTGCAGGGTACTGTGTCCAGCCAGTATTAAACTATTGCTAGGATGTTGTGTCAACTCCTTAGATATGTCTGTGTAGCTTCTTCATTTGCAACAGAAGTGATCTCTCACCTTTCCACACAAAGATCTTCCTTGCAGCACCATTGTCCAAAATGAAGCACTCATCAGACAAAAGCATAGCCATGCAGAAGGGGTTTTCCCCTGCTACCATGGAGACCTTCATGGATCCACTTGCATCTGACACCTGAGAAAGTAATCATTTCAAATTTAGATCAACTCTGGCTTTTATAACCAAATTATTTTCTGCTCCCAAGATTGCTATAAAAATCAGTCGCCATTCCTATACAAATGGCTGTATGAAGTTTGTGTGCTGCTTGCAAGTAAGGTAGGCTAGTGACTTTTTTTGGTTTCATTTCATTTTACATCCAGTAGAGGGAGATGTAGTGTTAATTTTAGTGAGTTTGCTGGCTCCCTCTCACGATTTAAATCCGTTGCTCTTCCACTTTCAATTCAACTGCTCATTCAGTGAACACCTCACAGTTAAAAAGGTGTATTTTCTTCAGCCCACCCTACGTGCCCAGCTGGTGCATGGTGAGGGGGACCTAGGGACTCCACCCAGCTGAATTGGTGGAATCCCTAGGTGTCATCTTCTGCTACCAAGCAACTTGCACTGAAGCCAAAGGTACATGTACATGCTGAACAGAGCATTTGAAATTATAACACAGTAGTCCTACACTGATATTAACAAGTGAAATACCTACATTTTTAGCCTACAGTTCTTTAATTGGAAACTATCATATAAGACCTATTGCAGAATCTGCTTTGTAACCTCTACCAGCACTGTAAATTCATACAGACCTTTATAACCTTTTTAAATTCACTCCTAGCTGAAAAGACCAGTTATTACTACTGAAGTTATTACTACTGTGGCTTCCACTTTCCTAGCAGTTTTTATTTCCTTTCATAATTAAATATTGATTTTAAATACACCATTATATTTTATATTGTGTATTATGGAAGCACAAGATGGAAATTACCACTGCATACAACAAATAAAAATCAACTATTATACCTACTGTGAGGGCTCACTGTAGACCTGTCTCCTGACTTTGGCACTCCCTGTTATATTGCAGCACGTTTACATTTAGCTAACAGAGCTCCTTTAGCAGGACCTGTGAACTTAGAGGAGTTTATTAGATATCCACAGAATTTTCTGAGAGTTCTTAGGATTCCAAAATGCACTGCAAACACTTCTCTCTTCTCTAGTATTGTCTAACTACAATGGTCTTGATCATACATGCAGGCTCTCTATTATTTTTTTTCTTTTTTTTTTTCTTAAACCCCTGCTATAAAGATGTGCCAGATTTTTTGGCAAGAATGGAATGATTAATGGGAACTAAACACAGCACATAGACAACAAGGACTGAAAATGGCCTTGTAACATGGATTGCCTCATTATATAGGCTTCTTGTAAACCCCAGCCATGCATATGGGTAGGGGAAGGATCACATTAACAGGCAGGGAGAGAGGTGGCTCCATCCTGCTGTGGTCTGTGGGGTGTAGGAGCTGCAGAGGGAGTGACTTATCCTCTCTAACACTTCACAGCAGCTTGGAAGCTACTGTAGGTGGCATCCAAAAGGTCACACACATGGGGATCCAGTAGCACTTAGTGCTGTCAGTGTTGCCACTTGTCAACCAAACCCTTTTTAAGTGACTATGGGGAAGGGAAGAAAATTCGTTATATGCCAGTGGAAGATTCTTTTCTGTCACACAAAGCAACCTCATTGCATGAGCCAGAGCACAAAGTGCTGAAGAGAAAGTTCCAGACCTCAAAACTAATGAGAGCTTGAAAAAAGAAATACTCTTCTTGCAGTCTTCAGGAGAAAATAATCTCTTTTTTATTGGGAGGAGGGAGGATAAGATATTTTCTAGATTTAATTAAAACATCACCCTTTTCCAAATACTTTCTCACTTCTTTTCTCAAGTGGGAGAATACAAAAGAAAGGGAAGCTGGGGCAGGGGGGATAAGAGAGAAAATACAGGCCTGGAAACAGTTTGGTTTTTTTCAGAAAAAAAAATAATTGTGTAGCCTTGTATGTAGGTAAGATACTGTATCGTTAGTGCGAAGAATAAATTCCATGCCTAGTCTAAGAAAGAACAGTGTGCCTAACGTGACATGAGGAAAAATCATAACTTCACTGAATGTAATCATAAAACTCCGACTGATTTAAATGGAGTAAATATTTATCCCATTTTGTTTATAAGTGATTTCTGGCAGTAGCACTGACCTAGTTAGTGTTAAGCCATTGCAGGTGAGGAAGGAGGAAAAGGGCATTGGAAAGGAAAGGAGTTTTGCAAATTCCTTGGATTTATATATAAAATATAACATAGCTGTGCATCTCTCAAACTCTACTAAGAATAACAAAATTATATATGACTACTAAAACTCTCACTGTTATAATCAAAAAGACAGGAAATATAGTTTGATTTAAGACCAGTTAATTCTTCTTTGACCTGCACTGAGTAGTTCATAGGCCATGCTTAACTTGTTTCCTGCGTAAACAGGACTGTAATCCATTCTTTTTCCCTCAAATTACTTGGGCTGTCTTGATCGACATCCTTTGAGAAATTTGTCCATTGGCTGCAAATCAACTAACACAACTGCAGTTTTGTAACTGAAGTCAGAAGTCCATATACGAGGGCACTAAGTGCATGAATACTATCAAGTGTACCTAACTAAAAAAAAATAAATGGCTTACCATATATAGTTTAGCGCTTCTCCTGTTTGTAATATCGGCCTGTTCATCATCATCATCTTCACATTCGGGAAGTGCTGGCTTCCTCCCTAAAACCTGTACAAGAAAAGAATAATAAATTCAATGCAGAGAGAAAGTAGGTTCTGTAGTATAAATGCCTAAGCACTGTAATGTGTTGTCCCAGTAATCAATTAATCGGTATTATCTTTACATATAATCCAATCTAATCCAAACTCATGGGTGACTTGTTCACAAACATATAGGTAATTTTAAATAACTGTGTCAGATCTCCAGCAGCTTTATATCTACATGCTGTCACTCCTGCAGACCAACATACTAGTCATCTATAGACTAGGACAGGAAATGATATATAGAGAAAAGCTTCAAAGGATACATATGCACACAAATACACAGAATAGAAAGGTTTATGTGATCCTGCTCTCTGTGTGTGTGTATGTCTGTCTTCCCCTTTTCCTTTCAGTAACTTCTAAACTGTCAGTAAGCATGTCTTACAATTTTTGGAATCACATTACTCTTAAAATGTTCAGCAATACTAAAATTAAAGCAGACAAAGTGAAATATATGAGTTGAAATTATATTTTTAAATATTTCAATAGACAATATAAAATATCAGATTATTAGTTCGAAAATCTTAAAAATTACAGATTCTTAATTATTCTTCTTAATTATTCTTAATTAGCTAAGGTCTCAGAAAAAAATTATAGGGTGAGAAAACCATTTTCTTGCTCCACCACCGGAATATAAGTTTTAACACTGTGGTTGTTTTACATCATAGTAGTTTTACACCATGAGTAATGTCATAACAACTATCACTACAAAAAATTTACAGAGGTTCATCAAGAATATGTTATGGACAGGTAGTCATTATTAGATCCTAGTTACTTATTCTTAATGATCTTTCCTTAATGATTCATATATGTCCAGATCTAAATGTTACATACATAATATTATGGATTTCTATGAAATTATGTCCCAGAGTGAAGGTAGTAGTAATTGATACATCTGAGTAACTAAATATTAACATCAAGTACAAGGGCAGTGCCAGCCTTCCTGCTGACACAGTGCATTTGCATATAACATGGAGTCACACACAAAAATACTGTAAATATTTGATAACAGGGAAGCCTGACAAAGCATACAGCTGCAAAGAATTTGGAAAAAAAAAACCCCGAATGTTTCCTGAATTTACACTACATGGCTGCAGATTTACGAGTGTATAGGCCAAGCAGGGCTGCATTTTCATAGCAGAGTGCCACCATGCTAGTGAAGGGCTAAAAACAGCAGACACATGTGGCATATCAGCACAAGGTTTCTGAAAATTCCCCTGCTAAGTTTTCCCACTTACCACCAGCCTACACACAAGCTGTAGAGCACCAAGAATAACGTTGTCATTGTAATGCAAGGGTCAGAAAATTGCCAAATAACAGGCATACTTCTTTACCTGAACAGACACTGAATTATTTTGAGGGTTTTATAACATTTGACTTTCAGTAACAATTAAGAGGGTAAAAAAGTCTTGTTAATAAAACTTCTGGAAGTCCATACTAACTAGTTCTCTGCTTAATTAGGTTTTTCCAGAAAAAAAAAATACACCAAAAAAAACCCCACAAAAATTGTGATTCCTTATACAGTTAAAGTCAGTTTTCCTTTCCCATGCATATAGAATACCTGTGGCACCACAATTATTTTGCACCTTTGTTGTAAGTCACTTAAAATGATAAATTGCTCTTAAAATTTTCTGCTTGCCCAGGGGTCTTTGAAAACTATGTGAGTGCCATTCTGAATATTTTTAAACAAGCCTAAATAGTGCTGTTTGGTCTTTGTGAAAGGATCTCGACAGAAGCAGCCTCATTATTCACAGCACAGTCTAGGTGCTCCACTCTGGGGGCAATTAAACCAAGCAGCCTCTATAATTTAAAGATTGGTCTCTAAAATTGTTCCCAGAAGAGTTTGCTGGCCTGACCTGTTGGTGTCTTAGCATTGCATTTATAAATGTTTCTCTGAACTAGATAGAGAATTATTGTCAGACTCCCTAAGTCTTATCTTAGGAAATCTCAGTTCATCAGTACTTGCATAGAGAGAGTATGTATGCGCAGGTGCAGTTACAGGGATGAGATGAACTGCCCTGGAAAGGACAGACACATTCTGGTTCTGGGGAAACCCATTCACAATTCACTAAACAGCAGCTTGCACAGTAGCTTCTATGGCCAAAGCTATCCCTGTGCTTCAGCACAGGCGAGCAGAAAAGGAATATTACTCATTTTATAAATTCTTCTGCAGTTTCTCAGAGAAGCCCAAAAATAAATGGAGAAGGATCTTGAGGGTGCCCCCTGTTGCATTTGAAGTCACAGTTGCCTGTAGATCCTGGCATTTTGGTGACCCTTAATAAGAAGGAACAAGATATACTTCTCCTCCCACCAGAGAAGAAAATCCAGGACTTGTGAGAAGGGCTGTGCAGCCAACACAGCCATTAGAATCAGCCTTAAGCTGAATCACGAACAGGTATATACCAAAGCCAGAAGATGGTACAAGGTTAAAATGACTTAAGCCATGTGAAGACACCAACTGTGAAGAGGTGAAGCATGCCCGATATATACTCGATATATGGAGTGATACAGTATGAAATCCATATAGTCAGTACACTTTTTTATTGCTAGAAACAACTTATGTCATTCCGAACACAAGTTAATTTCAGTTTGTCTTAGAGACTGGAGGATGACACAGATCACAGAAGGAAAAATTCTGTACTTAAACCGAAAGCAATTTATGCTAAAAAAAATGTTAAGTTCTGTCTCAAAGAAATTCCTTCCAGAGAAGTTGTCTTTCCTTCTTCTAAGGCAAACTCCTGTGCTATGGCCGAGCCCACACGCAGCCACACATATGCCTGGATGTTATGACAACTGATAATTTTATCAATAAGATTACGGAGTGTGTACTGAAGAACAGCTAAGTGCTATGCTGAAATTGGGTTGTATCATTATATGAGCATATGGCTGGCTGAGTTGCAGCTCTTCAGGGCACCTTGCCTTTATACAGATAATTGTCATGTGATGCATCAAAAAGAAAACAAATCATGCCAGCTGAGACTATAGTCAAAGGCTCCCAAAGCTTTTCAGCAAGGTTCCCCAATAACATGACTTAAACCAACAGACAGGTTAAAGGACATTGAGTCTTCTGATTCTCATCTACATATACTCTTAGTTTCACACAAATCCTGTGGTAGCTATACACACAGGACCTTACTCATTTAATTGTCCCTATACCGATAGTCAGGCTGTTCCACTGGGTCTTTACCTCTTACAACCCAGTGTGCTGACAGCCCTAGGCTGGCTCTCCTGGGGTGCTCCAAGGTTTGAGACCCTGACTCACAAACCTGCCAAGAAATCAGACCCACAAATCCACCCTACAGATCTGAAAATAGCAATGCTCTCTCAGGGGTGTAAAACAACTGAGCCACACTGTTCCCTGACGTCCAACCATACTGGCAACTTCAAACCATACCTCTCATAAATACACAGATGCACATACAGGTTTTTAAACCACTTTTAAAATCATTATTATTATTTACTGCAGTAGAAATAATCTAAAGAATAATTAGGGGCCCTGAAAGCATACCCATGCCCCAGCTTCCTCATTCTTTTGGGCTTAGCATCTTTCTTTGCAGCTGCTGATTTCCAAACCACAGATACTCTTCATATCACTTCACATTATCTGCCATTGACAGATTAAGGTGTCAAACCAACCTTCCTTTGCTCTGACGCTTATCGTCTCCCCGCCATTGCTTCCTGCATGCACGTTTATCAGAGTCCTGGAAAAAAGCACCAGCAACTCTAGCCTCAGCAAAGGTACACACAGACGTAGTGCGGCTATTCTGCAGTGACCACCAGTGTGCACACTCTAACCTCACGGTATATGTGAGACTGTTTAACCACTCAAGGCTTAATCTGCTTCACAGCTATTTCAGAATAAGACATGCCCACAGCTGGCTATGGCAGAGCCAACCTTGCTTTACGTGGCTATAGCCTAATGCCAGCTTACCTCTCAATGAGAGCATCGGACTGCTGAGATAGCATTTTATCAAAAGTATTCATTAACTCCACATCTTTAGATCTTGCCTTTGGGGATATAACAGGAAGTCAGTTTGCATTATTTTAAAAAGTTTTGGTTTTCTAAGTTCTGTTAAACCTTTGTGTTGACGCTCTTTAGTGTAAGAATATTGTAGTGGAAACCAACAGAACATCAGTTCCTCTACAACAACTGCCCAAGTCTACTTTTATCTTGTGATAAACGCAATGTAGTTTATCCTGCCTGCAAAACCATAATCTCCTTTCATATTCTCATGTGCATGAGCTCTTCTCTGTAAATATCTGCACCCCGTCAGAGAAGTGCAAAATACAGAGCCAAAGCTTTTACTGACAAGTGAAATTCCACTCCAGTGCCCTTAAAAAAGGACAGAAGAAATCACAGACAAAAGGTTTCTAATCTGTAGGAATGTGACAAGGTAAATAATTTAAAATAAACCCATCAAAAGAAGAATTTTAGCAAACATTATCTTCATAACTGGAGAAGCCAGCTCTGCATCATAAAATAGTTGATATTGACTTAGTGGAAGCAAGAAGTTTAAGGAGTTCAGCAAGGCTGAAAATACAACTAGGAAAACAATACTTGAAGAACATGTCAGGTGAAGGTTAATTAAGAGAGAAAACCAGTTTCATACAGTTTAACTTGTGTACACTAGCACTGTATTTGTGTTCCTTCTTACTACACAGAGTCTGGGTTAGGTTTCTAGGTCTGAAACTGAACTATTTGTTGTGGCCGTGATCCCAAGTGTCAGATCTCAAAAAAAACACAAATTCCCCTCTTTATATGCTAAGAGCAATAGAAAGAAAAGCAAGACATTTACATAGCTTAAAGCTGTCTTGTGGGTCTGATATTTTATTATTCTTGGAAAACAATCAGGAGTAGTAGCTCATCATTTACTTTCTTGCACGCTATGACATAAGCAAGTATATCCTGCTTCCACAAACTCAAGGTATACATGTAGGCTGTGACAGAGAATAAATCCTCTGTGCAGCACAGTAGGTCTGAACTATAGGCACAGCATGAACTCATTGGCAGATAAAGGTTTAGATATTTATTAACCTTCAAAGCAGAGAAGAATATTACAAGAAAAGTCTCTCTGAAATAAATACTGCTTCAAATATCTACTCCAGTAGCCTATAAAAAGAAAAAATCCAGCAGAGAGAAGAAAGGATGAATATGATGCAGGCCAGTAGCCACCTGGCTGACCCAGGGTACCAGCACAGACATAGACCCTGAGGCTCATTGGGCAAAGGGCTTCATTGCTTAAGTAACTGGCCACAGTTTCAGTTCCAATCATTTTGGCTCACTAGTTCTCCTGCCAGTGCACAACCACTGCAGAGGATATTATGCTCCAGATGAAAATGACTTTTGACATTGGTCAGATTACGAACAGCCGAATATGTTTATTTCACAGGTTATTGTAACTTGGAGCTCTTTCCATCAATCTGAGCAAACATTCATAGTCTTACAAAAAATTACACTTCCATCAGGAAAAAAAAATCCTTTCACTAAACTGCTCCCAGGTAGCTAGCAGGATTTCTGCCTGAAATTGCCTCTCACTAGCAATTTCAGCAACAACAGATGTCATTACATGCTCACTTTGAACAGAAGACCTCCCACCTGCCTGAACAGTGACTGAAAATAAGATGGAAACAGCCATAACATACTGAGAAGTGGACACAAGGATGTTTTATGCTAACAAACAGTTCTGGCATGGTGTTCGGTTTTTTTTGTTTTTACCATGTAATTTATCAAAAGGACTTTCTGGTACTAAGGTCTAAACCCGATCTGTGTGCATTCAGCTTGCTATAAAATAGCAAAACACATCATTTGCTTATGGCACTTTTGACACATAAATTATGGCCTACATTTTTAGCAAGTTCCTGTTGTCTCAGGAATTTCAAATGCAAATTATAATTTTATTCATCACTCTATGCTTAACTTCCTAAAAATAGGGCATTAGGCTTTGGCAGTTTTTCATATAATATTTGCAACTTTTCATATCTGTCTGGGATAATTTGAATATAAAGCCTTTACTGGTATAACAACAATATTTTAACAATTTTCCGCTCTGTGAAACAGGCTATGGATAACATGTTCACAAAAAAAGTATCTAGATCAGTCTTGAGAGTATAAATTTGATGTTTTTCAATAGTTTGCCTCCAAGGCAAAACAAGCTACTTTCCGTCCTGCTGGGACTGCACAGCTGGCAGTATCTAAGCTAGCTATTTACAACTGAGCCCAGGTGTGCATGAAATGAGTTGAGGAAATCCCCAGCCTATGTTATCTTCAAGTGTCTAGCTTTTAAGATGCATCCAAGATGAACAGTGATCCCACACTAAAGAAATGGGGAGTGTGAATGGCAGTAACTGTGCAAACACAGCAGTCTTTTTGTAAACATTACTGCTGCTGAATGTTGAGAATTAAGCTGTTCAGTGACCTGCCTACCTGCAGCATAATTAAAAATGCAATAAGTAATCAATCACCCCTACATCTTTTTTGCATTCATACTAATCCTTTCTACCTAATTTTTAAAATCTTATTCTTTTGTTACATCCTCCTCTGATACCTGCAGACGTATTAGAAATGAGACCCAAATCCTGCAGAGACTTGCACATGTGCTTGAGATGCCTGTTTTTTCTGCTTTATTGGGACATAAAGTTAGACACACACTGAAGTCTTTGTAGCTTTGCAGTTCTCAGTTTGAAAGCCTTGTGGATAAAAACCTTATGTGCTGCACAACAGTGCACACTTAAGTGTTGGAAAATAACAGAAATAAATCAGTAACTAATGCCAACAGGGAGCCTCAGACACAAAGAATATTTATCTGCTAAAATCCACAAAAGTCCCAGCTTTTCGTTCCTTAAGTGCCACCGCACAGGCTGGTCCTAAGGCTGTGGCAGGCTGGACCATATCAATATTGGGGTAAAAAGAGGAGTACGGCAAATACCGTGTGGAGTTGAAGCAGCAGGGAATGAGCTGGAGGCAGCAGCAGGTGATCAGCAACCCTGCCAGAAAACCAGTGTTCCCAGGGGATGTACAGCAGCTGGAGGGAGAAGCAGGCAGCTGTAATACATGGCAGCATCAGGGTGAGCAGAGGGAGCTGTAGCGAGGTGTTTCAGCACTCAGTCCGTGAGATGGGAAGGTGGAAAAAGCTACTCAGAGCACTGAAATATTTTCCCAGTGCACCACTGGCTGTATTTGCAAGCTCAGCATTTTCAGTCCCATATAGCCCAACAGATCAGGTATGCCAGGGGATCCTCTCTGTTATGACACCCAAACTCCTGCATTCAAGACAGAGCACAGATTTGGACCCTAATGTTTAAGAAAGCAAACCAGAGTATTCTGATAGACTTTCTCTAATGCCTCTTGATGAAGCTTGAAATAAATATTTATTAGGACAGAAAAAGAGCAAGAATGTTTCTTTCACATGGTTGTATAGGAGATACATCCTGCTTAGCACTCTGAAAATCAATTCATCCTGCTAGTTTAGGTGCCCTCCACTAACCGATTTCTGGTTTTAAGTTCTTACACCTCCTCAAAATTTGTTTAAAGGAGACAATATGTTCAAAGGGACTATGATTTACAGCTCTTAAAAATTGGAAGTTCCACCACTGATTACTCCAATTTTTAAATCCATCTTCTGTAATTTCATATACCTCTTATTTTTACAGGCAGATCAGGTAGTATCAAAGTCATAGGCCGCTATGTAAGCAAAAGACCAGGCCCTAATAAGCTGCTTTGCAGTAAATACAATAATTATATTACATATTTCTTTAGTGTTACACACTCGGTGGTGGTGGAAATATTGAGCTAATCCCATGACACTTGGAACACTTTCTGCTATACAGCTGTTCTTCACCCTTGCCCAGATGTGAGAGGACTTTTACTCCAGTGTTATATGGCCTGGATAGAGAATAGCAATCTGTGCACATGCAGGCTCCTCTGAAAAAAAAAAACCTTACAACTTTTTTCTCCCTGAGCCCTCCCTGCACTGCAGAACTTCCACTTAAGAAAATTCAAAGGCAACTTTGAGCAGAGATCCCTTGAGACTTGCCCTGCACAGCGGCTGGGATGAGGCAGACCTGCAGAAAAAAAAAAAAAAAAAGAAAAAAAAATCCTTTCAAGGTGCATTTGCCTTGGGGAGATGTTGGATTCCAGGGACAGCATATTTCTGAGTTTTTTATACAGCAAGGTAACTCTGCCCTTTCAGTTCTTCTCCATGAAATCCTACTGTTACTAGAAAGTACATGGAAATAACTGCTAACAACTCCACGTGGAGGTAACTGCTAACAACTCTTTGGCCTTATCTTCTTAATTATGCTCATTTAATAACTGAAAATTATAGCGGTTCTTCATCAATAGATTTCTTAATAGTCTAGCACAGAAAGGAAAAAAGCCATTACAAACCCCATTAATATTCTAACTTGTAATTATGAGATTATAATTGACTAACGTGGTAACCCTGCAAGCTCTACAGCTGCTGAAGAAGAAAACATAACAAAGATGAGTGGTTTTCTTACCTACAAGAATGCAAACGACACATGTTATAATTTAATTGCAAGCACTTCCAGAAATTCATTATGATTTTAGAAATTCACTAAAATACCTAGTATAGAAGCACCTTTCCTAGCATAAGAAACTAGGTTTTCAAACATCTATTGTTAGAGCTGTTCATAAACAATTTAGTTCATGCCATGCAGTACAATATGCCTGAACATTTTCTGAAGTAAAATTTCTAATGCTGGCACTGAAGTTTGTATTTAGAGACTTAATTAGAAGCTGACTTTTAGACGTACTTGCCACCTGCAGTTCCTATTCAATTCCCTGTCATTTAAGTACCTGGCTTCGGGCAGCCAAGATTGAAAACTGCAGCTTGAAGAACATTACAGGTAACTCACAACACTGCTGAAGAATCCTCCTTACCAGCTTCTGCCATTCTTGGGCAAAACCCCTGCTGACTTTCTACTTGGGTCTGGGGAAAACACTGGGCCAAATGCTCAGCTAAATTGTATTGAAATCCACGCCATGCGTGTTTTGTCTGAGTACAGGTTGCATAATTGAGTGCTTTAAACGGAAATTTGCATCAAGAAAAAGGACTGCCCTTAATAAAGGAGATATACTCAGTAATTAGAAAGAAAACAGGATGCCTGGTTTTGACAGCTTGAAACTGGCTCCCTGCAGGGCAATGGGTTTGTACTTTGTATCCACATTAATTAAGATTTATGATGGACTATGAAACAGTGTAATGATTAATAAACTGCCACTCCTCAGACTGGACAGATATTGCACACAGGCACGTGTATTATTTTTCTCCCCGGACTACTTTGATTTTGTACCCTACATACTATTCAAAACAGCAAGACCCAAATTGTATTCTTGGTGACACTTACATATATCCAAAACCATTCCAGTGAAGAAGTGTATTTGTCTTCCTGAGGGGTAAATTTGACCCACAGTTTCAAAGCAGCCTGAGGAAGCTGTCTGTTCATCTGAGTAACCAATGCAACTACGGCTAGTAACTTTGCTAGTAGTTCTGCTATTTTCTGCCCATTAGCTTTCTCAAGTCGTTGCATTCTCATGAAAATGTAGTTAACTTCTCTGTGTGTGTCTGACTGCATAGCTGAGTCTTTGCATTGGGGACTGATACAATTTCCATTGTACTCACCCCTCTCTCAATGCTTTAATTTTCTTTTGTACATGACTTTTCAATACTACCTCTGCCCTAGGACTGAAATTTATTTCTACTATTTATTTCAAAAAATTCCCTGGAAGCTTGTCCATTTTTTCCAACTGTCTCAATTTAGATAATAAAAGAGACTACTTTAGCTTGCATATTCCCAAAGCCATAGATAATTTGGCCTAATATGATATCATTAAAGCATTTTTCATATTGGGCATTTTCTTGCTAGTGAACAGGTCAGGATGAACCATAATAGTTACATGCCATTCATACCTTATGAACTCATAGTATCTGAGTAAAACTGTGTACAAGCTACATGATTAAACAATTGTTTAATTCCTAACAAATGCCCGGAGTTTGTATTCCACAAAAGAAGTCACCCCTCCTCCATCACCCTCAATCCCACTACTCTGTATGCAAATCAAACAAACTTCTCCTTAGCATGACTTAACCTCATAATACAACCAAAAGCAAGGAAACAAGAAGAAATGCAAATGTTACAAGAGTAGCAATAGCTATTTTTGCTTTTGTAGAGTTGTAATAGCAGATCCTACTCTTGCTGTCTCTGGGAAAGAAGCAGGTACCAAACCAGCGGGGCACACACTGCTCTTCCAGCCTTATGCAATGATCCATGTGACAGGACCAGAGACTGCACGAACCTGCCTAGCTCCTTCAGAGAAGCAGGCCCTTGCCCTGTCAAACCTATTTATGCTAGTTACAAGTCACAGCAAGCCTGAGTTTTCCCTAGCTACCTCACTGTGCTCTGTGCTGCTCTTTGTTTTGTAGCAAATAATTTTTAGGGGCTTGAATTTTAACAAGGAAGGAGGGAGGGGGTGGTCCTGCTCTTCTGTCCATACGCACAGACATCTATCCAGCTAATTTAAGGTTTACTGGAGCTTGACATTGTGGTGGTGTTTGCATTCTTTGGGCCTCTAGAGAAGCAGTCTCTGTAACTTGCATTTGCAATGGGATCTTCTCATTTTCTGTGCTCTTGAGATGTTATCCACATGACTGACTGAGCACTGTGTAGTGCTACCAGTCCCTTTCCAGGTACAGAGGTGGAAAGGTGTGACTGGCTGTAACATGATCAAGCCACTCCCATACCACTGTGTGTAGTATTTATTCACACCACATGCAAAAACAATCATCACTGAACACAATGGCATTCAGGAATTCTCAGGATTAAGCATTTCTTAGGCACTTGAAAGAAAAAGGAGGGAAAAGAAAGGCTGTGTTATGAGAAAGGAGGAAGAGGTTCCTTCTGTTGCTCAATATGTAAACAAGCATAAACTAGGTGAATATTTACACAAGTATTTTATGAGAAGTGAGTTTGCACTCATCTGTTCCAAGGCCACTAGAACTCTAACAAAACCAGGCACACGACAACTGCAAATGCTGAGTAAACAAAAGTTGTGGCATTTTTTGTTTAAAGCCAGAAGAGTGATTCCAAAGATGCGTACTAACTCGATACAGTGACCAAACTGACACAAGCATTGCTAAAGCCTATTTTTGGATTAGTCCCATGCAGATTAAAAACTTCCTGTAACACAATTTGAACGTTCAGACCTAAGATTCAGCAGAATGAGTAACTATTCAGCTGTTTACCTGTGAAAATCAGAGCAGAGTTGGCATCTGGTGGATTTTACTATGGACAGCTGCAACTGTGGAGACCAGTCATAGTTACTGGAGCAGCAGCAATTTGTCCAAGGTGGTCAGTTTATTTTTTAAATTTCCAAGGCAGCAACCCTATTCAGCACTGCTTATTTAAACCTGCCAGTCAGTACCTCACCTAAAGTGCAAACACGGAGGTGAAACCAGGTAGAATAAATACTTTCAATGTGCTTGCACAGAAAGTTTCTGTCTCGTCTTCGCAGTCGAAGAGTTCTAGTGATTCTACAGTATCTTAAGAGATGACCTGTGCACCCACTGCAGGTCTGAGCTTTCCAGACACATTGGGAGTCCCGAGTATGAGCACAGGATGGTCACTGTGTGTTCCCAAGTGGCCCCTGGTCACTACAGCAGATAAAAAAAGATATTGCCACTCTCAAAACTACTCCTGTACCCAGCTTCTAGTCACTATCCTTTCCCAGGGCGAGTGAGCTGTATCTTGTTGGCCTGCCACAGCAATTTATCCAGCCCTACAGCATGCTCCAGACAGCATTCTCCCATGGGCAAATTGTTCAAGCAGTGCCAGCCTGTTCTTAGTTCTTGCTAAAAATCGTAGTTGGGAGCAGGCCTCTGCCCTTGTCAGAGTAGTTTACCTCACCTGCAGCTCCCCAGCTCCCAACAGGAAAGTGAGCTGGCTAGGAAACACAAACCCAGCACAGCCACTGCTGCCTCTGCTAATCCCATAACAAGACAGAACTCTGGCAGGGTTTGTTGAATCAGCCTGTGTCTTACCTCCGTGTTGGGACACAGGCACAGCAGTCTTGCTTTACTGGCTGGGAGTTATGACTCTCTGCTTATGGAGTTGGGATAAGATCACTCTCAGCTCTTTACATTGGTACTCATGGTGGATATGTCAGCCCCTGCCTGGTGAACACTTTTCTAGCAGCACTGCACGAGCAAGTTTAGCCACTGACATGGAGGCAGATTTCTAGCTCACAAGAAGGGGAATCATTCCTGACATTTATCAGAGGAGATAATTTTAGGAAATCTCATTCTGATTTCAGTGGCATACTGGATGACAAAATGAATATTTGAAGTACATAATTCTTTTCCCTAGAAAATTAATCAACCTTTTCCTAGAAAACCTGGAGATGGCAAAAATCCATCCTTCCTGATGCAGAGGGAAGAAAGAAGTGCAATGCTAGTTTCAGGGCAGTCAGCCTGGGCAAGTGCTACAGCAAGTTAGAGGCAATTTTGTGGGAGCAAGGAGAAAGCAAGATAAAGAGCACCAGGAACCGGGTACTATTTGAGCAGGAATAGAGATTAATAGGTTTTATATGTTTGTGAGGTTAACTACCCTCCTGGCTTATTAGCAGCACATTTCAGAGCTTGGACTGGGACAGCCCCAGCTGAGCTGTAAACCCTGTTGTGTGAGCAGCACTTCCAAAAGCAAGGCTACCCAGCATGATGCAGGCTAGAAGCTGAGCCCTGCCTGCCAACAAACTCACTCGAATCAGGCTCATTACAATGGTGGCGATAAAAGCCCTGAACCTACTTGCATTGAACTACCCATTTTTCTTCCCTCTGTATTCACAATCCAAAAGGGAAAGCAGAAACTTCTTCATACACCGCTGAGCAAGTAAAGATTTATTCCCTGACACAGTAACAATGCACTACAGGATCAAAATGCAACCTTGGTGATTTTCCTGCTCTTAATCATGTGTTAAGGTTGCTACAAAACAACAGTTGCACGCAGCTGAAAAAGTCTGGCAAACAGATGTAGGGTGAGGCCAGCATATCCCTGCCGCTCACAGCCTGTCCGGGGAGGAGGCAGCAGGCCTCCTGACAGCCATCCCTGTGGCCAGCCCACGTCCTTGCTGTGGCGGCACAGAAGTCCAACTTCGCATCTGTACCTTAGTCGGATAAGAGGTGCAAAGTGCAGCTCTTCTGATCAATGCTCCCAACTCACACGTGAACTTATCGGAAACCCCAGGATGGGCTTGGCAGTAGGAGGCTGCTGCTGGGGGACCATGCCAGCAGGCTCCCACGGTGCCACGCAGCTGTGGCCCACAGCAGGCTGCTGCAACCCAATACCATGATTCAAATAAGGAGCAGGAGGTTGGGCTCTAATTGTTAACCTGTGCTCTTTTCATAAAAGTTACAGGTGTAAAATATGTGCCGCATCAGAGCTGGTGTGAGAATTCCGTACAAGAAAGTAAAAAGCCAGATAGAGGACTGTTGTTGTTTTTTTTTTTTTCTTCCTTCAAAAATCTCCAGTGCACTGGGTGTCACCTCCTCTACTTTTGTGCACAGCCACATTTGTACACACACCCACAGGCAAAACAGATCATCCAAAGGTGTCACCACAGCTAGCACAGCCAAGGGCTGGTTTGCTGGCATGTTTTGCTGCTTAGGCAATAACTAGTTATACTCCGTGTGACCAAACCGAATGCAAGCACCATCAAAAATAATGGCATACCTGCATGCACCATTAGCATTACTTCCTGAAGTAAATCTGAAGTACAAGTTAATATTCTAATTGCACATTTTCAATTTTATTGAAGCACTGCTTTATAACCCTGCTTCCTTCTTCCTTCTTTTAAAAGAATGAATAGAAAAAATTTAGCATGCCAATGCCAAGTGACAATGCTTTTGTTAGTATGTGGCATCCAACAACTCAGCGCCAAATAATTTTTTCAAGATCTGAAAACTCCATAAATTGGGTTTTGGCGCTTTTTTTGTATTCTACTTTGACCAGCTCAGTTCTGAAATCTGAATTCTGTTTTTTGAATAAATGGTTAAAACTTTCTAAACGTATAAGAAAGGGGCTCACCAGGGTTACCAGAGGCTAGGTGCATAAGAGTTTGTAGTAGAAGTGGTGATGCAAAGCAGTATGCTTGGCCCCATGCATTTCCATGCAATTTGCTACATTTGTTGACACCCCCAACACAGTAATTCTAGGTACTTCCCTGATGCTGCTCTTTCCTAATACAGAGCAGCAGATAGTGTTGTTCACGTACGAGCTCTGCTGTTAATTCAGTCACTTTACAGCTAATTCAAAAAAGCAAACATTTGATTCTTAAAAAGTATTCTCAGATGATGATTATATCAGACATTTCTTCCCAATAAACTTAATATTGCTTGGATAAGGATGGAAAAGAAGCATAAACTGGCCTACTATACCCTAAATCTGAGTTCCTGGAGTCCCTGAAGAATAAGAACATGAAGTTTGAGCCCAATCTTATTTAGTTCCTGAGGTGTAAACACATTTTATTCACAGCTATTTCAGTAACTGGTATGCATATTACAGTACCTCTATGAGCTTCTCTGGTTCACTCCCTTCTTCCACGGTAATTAATTTAGACCTTCCATTTCGTTCATTGTCCCGAATGCCAACAGCAACTTGAGTAGCCTTCAGCCGCTCGTATTTATTGCATGATGAGCCACACCACTGATAGATCTCCTAAAATAATTAAAAGCACACATATATTAGCAATAAGATTCAACACTAAATGAAATTATGAAATTAATATTTTATTAATAACTATCTTACTTGATTTAAACCACAGAACATCAGTGAAGGTACATCTTTCAGAAATACCTTCCAGAAAATATTTGCCAAGTCACATAGATATTTGTATTGTGAAAGATATTTATGCAATGTAATTTAGCATCCATATATTAGGAGCTTGTTTGATCTCAGAACAGTGAGTTTTGATTTGACTAAGTTTTATCCCAAACACAGATGAATCTTCAGCTATCTAAAGAACATGAAACTCCTGAATTTGCTACTGCAAATTGTCTTTATTTTATATCTGGCAGTTCCTCTTCTATGCTACTTCAGCAGTGCTGGTTCTCATCTGTGACAAGAAACAAAGTAATTTCAAAATCTCAGGGAAAACCCTGACTGTTTCTGCTACTCAAAGGTAAAGTTAGATCTTTCGATCCAGTTTTTATTTTGGTGACTTTTTGCTGTATAATGGTATTTGTTGCGCACTCTGCTGCATCAAACCACAAAACTAGGTCAAATGCAAATGAATGACATAGTTGTTTTCAATAAAAAGTCTTCTCCACTGGAAGATTCTTCCTCAGTGTATAGCTGATCCAGTGCTCATAAAAGTTTATTAACCTCAGATTAATGCAAGCCCTTCCAACTGTAGTTATCACAAATCTCTTTATAAATTACTTCTAAAGATTTAAAGATCAGGAATATACAGTTTTTCTGGTGAGTTAAACCATCAAGTTTCTCCCCAGCAGAAGATGGACATAAACCTGGTCCCTCTTCCTGGCTCAGGAACTGACTAAAATAAAGACAAGAGGCACATCTGTAAAAGATGGTTCCGTTCAGGAAACGCAGCATCTACAGTAAGCTGCTGCCACAGGAGCAATCCATGTGATTGCCACCTTTACAAGGAGCTCTTCAGACACTGCAGCAGCAGCTCTTCAAGTTAACGACTGAGTGCTCTGATGGCAGCAGCCCACTCCTAGCTATCATTTTACAGGCCTTCAGGGCCTTCGTCTCATCTGGCTGAATAGGTAGTGAACGGCTATGCCCTGCACTGTGACGGGGAAAGCACAATTCAACCACAATGGAGCACGTTCCCAAGGGACCTCTCAGGAAGGAGCACCACCAGAACCAGGCTAAGACAGGACACCTAATCCAGTCACACCACAGACCAAGGACCCTTAGTGTTGGCAAGTCCCATTACTCATCCTGAATGCAAAGCATTTCAGAATAAAGAATTTAGATTTCAGTCTTGATGAAAATTATTAAGAGGCAGAACATAAGCTGCAGAGCCGCTAGATACTGAGCTGGATGGAGCTAGTCAAAGGAAATTAATCAGCTTGGCTGGTTGCTTTTTTTCCCTGCTCCCTTCTGGAAGAAAATAGTTTGATTCTTTTTCACATAATTCTATCAAATAGCTCAAATAGTACAGCAATAAAGGTACACAGTCATTTTCAACTTTTTAAAAGTTTGAACTTGTTTGTCTTCATCTACAATGCAAATAACAAGGATTTAATCACAGCCCTCACTGACTAAATTACTGGGGCCTTAGTTTTACAATGTATATACAACTATATAAAATTTAGATTTTGGATGAAAACATGTTTCATTCAAAAAAAGCTTTTTAAGCTATTTCTGCTGACCACTATTGTTATTTAATGGTACTTGAAATGGTGGCTCGGACAAGTGAGAGATGAAATACAGCTCCTCAGTACTAGCAGATGCATACTTTTAGAAGACAGCTAACGTCGATGCCGCCTACATGCAAAACAGCACTAGAAACTTCTGGTATTTACTTTTCACCAGCTTGGACACAAAAGCCCCCAAACTCAGTGATCTCACAGACACGTTCCCTTCAGAAGCATCCTTCAAAGACAATGTTTTAAGTTTATGTCAGGATTACACAAGGTCCCAGAACTGGATCTCTTTCAACTTGCAGACGTTATGCGATGAAAGCTATGAGGTTTTCAGCTTGCCTTTACCAACTTGACTGTAGGCATAAGACAAGAAAAAAAAGAAAATCTGCTTCCAAGTTTTGGTTTAAATACTCTCAAGCTTACTAAGTATCCAGAATCTGGAGACATACTTCACTTCAGGTCTGAACCTTATCTTAAATCTGACTTTTGACATTTCCACAGGACAAGAAAATAGCTGTGCATACTCGGGGAAACAGAATCTTCTTCTGAAGAGTTAATGAAAGACTGCCTTGACTGTGTAGAAAGTCAAAAGTTTCATTTTGAGCAGATTTTAAAATATATTTATTACAGCCATGCATCACTTACAGCCATCTTCTCCCAAAGCTTGGGAGGCTTCCCAAAACACAGACTCCTTTAGTTTCTGAGAATTTCAGCAAACTTACGCATTCTCATCTTGGCCTACCTCCTACTAATTGAGCTTATTTGAAATTATGTGAGAAAACAGGAGTCACTAGAGATATAGCAGCAATAAATAGGAATTCTTTATTTCCCCACAATCTATAGAAGCAATGAGAAAGAAGACATACATAGAGAATTAGCTGAAGAGATCAGGCAGCTGTTGCCTTATCACAGCATGTATGCTGCAATTCATAGAGATTACTTCTTCAGAAAGGTTAAAAGTTCAGTTTCAGTTGTACATGTCAGCCTTCTCTTGGTCTTTTGGTAACTGGCCATGCAACCTCAAACAAGTATTCTCATCTATAAAATGAACCGTGTTTACTGTACTGACCACAAAGGATACTGTGAGACTTAAATTGTCACTGCAAATTACAAAGACCTTTACTTCTCAGACAATAAATTCACATTTTCTTTTCTTAGCACCTCCTAAAGCTCCCACTGCACAATTCACCCTAGCTACCCTGCATTCACAGCATATTCCCCCAGTCTGCCTTCAGTCAGCAAGTGACCAAACTGAGCTCTTTTGCAGTCCCCTGGCTGGCTCTAGGCTTCAAATCAACCTGAGGAAGAAGAAAGATCTTTAAAAATCTATAATAATGGATTTCAGATTTTTTGATCTGCAGACTTCATTATTTTCCTTATAGAGTCCACACCCCTAATCTACAGAAACATTTCCACAAAGTAACATGGCCTAAATACTTTTGTCTTAAACTAAAATAAATAAACATTAAATTTTGTTAGCTGTAACCTTGAGAAACCTTGTGTGTTAAGGTTTTCTCCTGCCACATAAAAAAAACTTGAATCAAAAAGCAGTGTCTGAAAACATCCTTGATCTGGAGTTCACATGAACAACCTACACCATTCCTATAAACACCATCTTCCCTGGTTATTTAAAAAAATACAGATTTTAAAAGCTAGAGAAACAAGAATCTGATTCTTTTCAGCACTAGAGAATAAAGATAGTATTCTTTATTAAAACCCTGAAAGCTAACTTCATGTACTGTATAATCTAATAGAAGGAAGTCAGCAGCCACAAGTCATGAAAGTGTCCCAAAATATATACTTTACTGTATTTACTATGAACACTAAACAAAGAGCTTAAGCATTCAGTGTTACAAGCTTTCAGAAGCTTAGATTTAGTTAAATTTCTCAATTAAAATCTTCAACTATTTTTAAATGTATCTAATTTTGAGGCCTCATGGTAGAAGTTCAGCTGGATATTTACAAGTTTGTCTTCCTGATATAATTTACCCATTTCAATCTCTAGGCAGATTGGGTTTTTAACAATTTAAAGCCAGAAAAAGAGATTTTTCAAAGTTAAAGCCACTTCTTGACAAGGCTAATATTTAGATCTGGATTACCTGAAATACAGTCAGCTAGTTATCTAACCATGTCCAACAGACTACTGAGCTTTTGGCTTGTATTTTACTATTCATGTATTTAATTTTAGACATAAAGTGCTCAACTAGGGCCATAATATGGTATTTAGCTCTAGCTCACTCAGTGCTTTCACAATTTCTTAGCTGTACTACACCTTCACTATTTTTAGGTTTGTTTTGCTAACCTTATTTTGAATTGGAAGGCTGACAAAAAAAAAAGTTTCCATTAAAATGAAAATAGACTTCAAGTGTTCACTCCCCTCAAAAAAAAGGAACTTCATTCATCAGTAATTCCAGTGCCAAGCCCAGTTTATTTTCAGAAGTTTGGACTAGCAGTATTTATCTATTTTTTTTAATCTCTTTAACAGAGTTTGAGAGAGATGCTACGGAAGAGAGCTATTCAGCTACCTGATATTAATGGCTGTTGGTATCAATATGCTTGTTGGATCACAGTGGGACAATTAGCAGCTGAGGGTGAAAAAGTGTATGAATAATTACAGTGCCCACCCTAGAGGTCCTGAGGGAGGTCAGGAAGGCAAACTGGGTGTGTGTCATGCATGTTGCAGTCATAGCGAGATCTCTCCTTGTCTGCCCATTTTGGGACATGGTTTGGTCTCGTACTTCCAGAGTAGCAGGCTTCACTGCTTTTATTCCTGACAGCTTCTGGCCTGAAGAGCTACCTTGACCAAGTCACATGAGATTTCTACAGCACATTAAGTGACCCAACATTTAGCTTCTATACAGAAGTGTGCAGAGCAGGATGACTATGCATGGCTCATGAGTAACTCCCTTTAAGAGTACCTTGGCACTTGCCCCTGTATGGAGGGGGGCTGTGAAAGTACACCTCCTGCCTTCCTGTTCCAGCTCCAAAACAAAACAAAACTTGCTTATTTCAGAAGTGACAAAAAACAAATTTTCCCTTCTAACACACAGCAATCTCTGTATTGAACTGGTGGCCTGCTCAGTTTGGAAGCAAATGAAAACATATTTTGCATCCTGGTGTGTTTTCTGGGAAACTTAGCCAAGACAATGAAGGCAAAAGCCAAGAAGCTTAAATCTGAAGAACTCAATTTTGGTCTAGTTACAAACATGTCCTGAACATACAAGTGTTTTAAACCTGTATCTCTGTTGAAATACCTAGTTCCATACTGTTAACTGCTGATTTACATTCTCTTACATGAAGAGACATTAAAAAGCTAAATAAATTACATTTTTCAAAACTCTAATTTGAAGCAAATTTGTTGCAGAACTTCAATTTTGGTAGAAAACAACAGTTAAATGTTTAATAAATTAAGTCTTACTAATTTTAAAATAAAAATTTAAGATTTCATTAAGGAAAGACTTTAAGCCAAGTATCACAAGCTGGTGCGCCTTCAATCTTTGCTGGCAGGCCCTGATGCATCCTAAACCTGTCCACCTTTGCCTGCATCACCTCAACTAAAACAAAATTACCACTCTTAGTTGAGAGTCAGCTAAATCTGTACTGTGGATCTTGTCATGTCAACATGACATAACTTACACTGACTTAATGTATGTCAGTCAGGATGTCTTCTGTTCCTCTAAACCACATTAGGTAGAGGCACAGCTACGAAGCAGAGGGGACTAAGCTGGTTCTGTTTATTAGATAGCAGTAGATCAGAGCCTGGGCAAATCACCACATCACAGAAAGCCACTGTAGTGGTTTCACCGTGGGTAGGTAGAAGAAAAGCTGATGAGGCTTGTAAAGATAGGTGGGTCAGGAGGAGAGGAGCTGTGATGCACTCCTAGTGCTCACATGTGAGTGAACCTAAGATACCAATTCTTGAGGGGAATAGAAAAAACTAGCAAAGCTAGAGGCAGATTGAACATGCATGAATATTGGCAAAGCTTTTATACATATCTTATGCTCCTACCAAAATAATTGACATGCACTCAGCTGAGACTCCACTTGTTCTCTTCATGTTCATTAATAAACAGCTGTTCTGGTGAGGCAAGAGTTCATTTTAGCTGCAACTGTTAAAGTCTAGTCTCTTAAATTAAAAAGATTTAAAGGAAAAATGCCAATACAAAATACAAATAGACTTGGAAAAAAGTTTTTATATGAACTGCAAACAGAAAAACTTTCAATGCCTTCAGTTCTCAGTAAAAGCATTTGGAAAACAAATACATATTACCTTGGTGTTTGCAATTCAAACACCAAGTTTTTGGAAATAAAATGAAGAGTCCTAAGCAAGAGTGTGGAGGTTTGGTTTTTTTTGAAGTGAAGAAAGAGTGCTAAATTAAGAAAACAAAGTCCAAATGGTGGGGAAATAACTGAACAGCAAAACTGAATGAACGTGACTAGGATACAGTACTTTTTGTCAGTTCCCTGACATTCAGGTTTTTTTAGGAACTGACATATATATAAGAAGAGTGTTTGGACTGAACCAGGTTAATATAGGCTTCTGGAAACATTTTTCTCCTTAAATTATTCAATGTTTTTTCCTGTCTTGACTGCTGAATTTTTGATACAGGCAGGGGGGGGGGGGGAAAAAAAAAATCATTTCACATATTCATCAAATCGGCCTTTTACATTTGTTGAAACTGTAATACACTGAACCATTTAAAGTTGTGGAGTTTTGATAATCCAAAACAAACTCTGAATTCCTTCAGCCAGAATGCTGCTGAGACCACCATGAGCTTGGTCCTGGTACAATTACAGTAGTGTCTTTGTAACCTGTCTTGTAGTCTCCCATTTGATTCAACCAGAACAAATTGTCAGAATAAAAATAAGTCAGATGTACCAGTCATACACTTAACTACATTCATTTTTCCTCTCACATCTGTTTTACCAGTATATTCTAGGAATAGCTGTTACTGTATCACAGTGCATTAAAGGGTGAGTACCAGCAGTATATTCATTCTAAATAACAGCTCAAGCAGCACAGCATCTGGATTTCCTGCAGCATGATGAAGAAAACTAACCTAACTGAATCCTTGTGCATACATGTATGTCCCGTCCACCTTTAATGATGGTCCCTTTCAGCCACTTTTCTGCATAAAAGTGGGGGTGAGGGGAAGCATACCCTGAATACTCTACCTGAAGTGGAAGGAAAGAAAAAGGCTGAATATTTATTTTTCTCCATCTGATTGCTTTGGGACTATAACAATTTCCAGAACATTGGAGTTTACAATACTGGAGCTGTAAAAATAATTGGTTCACAGATTTACAGAAAAATGAGATGCTTGCTTAATAAGATGCACTGTGCATACATACAACCACATTTTTAAGCTGTTAATAAGTCCATAAAGTTAATAAAGAACAAAAGCAGTTTAGTTCTTCAAGCTCTGCTACTTGTTTGGCACTTCCTGCTAAGCACAAGCAATAGTTTAACTCTCAGCCGAGGGAAACTGGGGAAGAGGTTAGTTGTAGGAAAAACATGTGAATGAAAAACATGGAAAAAGGACATGACTAGTTGGTTGTTAATGCAAGGGAAAGCAATTAGAAAGAGAAACTTGCAGTGATGAACTCCAACATGCAAGATTCTGCTCTTCCAGTCCTGTTTATACCCAAACAGTGACTTTATTAAAGCACTCAATATGTTGATTGTGAACTGGTTTCTCTAAAGGAAGAGAAGCAAAGCCACACAGAAGAGATAGTGCAGGCAAGAAGGCAGGGAGATTACAAAAGCAAGCAAAACTGCAACTGTGCTTAAGGTTGTAATGTGATGCTGAATCACACCCCATAGTCATAATCATAAAGCAAGTATCTGTCCTCTTGGTCCTTTACTGTAAAAAGCAGAAGTTAATTTTCTTTTGTAAATATAATTTAATGTATAGGAAATTAACAGTTTTTATAAAAAGCAGCTGTCAAAAAAGCTAGCCTTTTTGCTTGATCTATTTTTTCTAGTGTCTTTGTGCAAGACAGCGATCTTTTTCCTGTTGACATACCTATTATGTCAGGAGTTCAAGTAGGAGTATACTGACAGATCCATGATCACAACAGCTTTATTCAGTCTTATACTTTTGAGTTCTAACATCACGATTTTCACTTGTGATTCATGGAGCCCTTGAAAAATACATACATTGATTGCTGGATGGCCCAAGTTGTTTTTAAGCACACCACAGGCTCTTAAATTTCAAACCAGCAACCTCTTGGCTGTTTATAAATCAGTTTATAAGCACCACTTAGGAATGGAAAGAATGGACAGAGCGCATTTCATCTTCAGTCTTTACTTAACTTGACACATATTTATCACCTCACCACCATCTGCATTCTTCCTTTGGGAAGAAAGGTAACATTTTGTTAGCAGAACTTTGATTGTACTGACCAAAATTTCCGGCCTCAGTCAGGCCCAAGCTCAGAACTGCTTCATACTTATCACACATCTCCCCCTCCCTTCTGCAGTCACTTGGCTCATAGCACTGCAGCTGTGTCCCATCAAGAGGTAAATCAGAGAGAATCGAGTCTCACTTTTTACAAAGCTCTATGAACAAATGTGTAGAGTATTTTTGCTGGTCTAAGCAAAAGGACACAGCTTCACGCAGCCTTCATACAGCAGAGATTCCCAAACTGAGCTGAGAAGCTTTCAATAAAATCATCTGATCACTTCATGTTGTTTTATTGTATTGCTACTCCCATTACTTCTGCTCCATTTTGATAACTACCCAAATTATCAACACGTCTCAACATTCACCTTTTGTACATCACCAGTATACATAGGGTGAACTTCACAATATTGCCAAGTTTCTTTCCCACTTTAAATCAATCACTAAGTAAATTGACAAGAGATTAAAGTCTTTAGCACACCTTATCAGAAATATACATGTATAAACCATATTAACATATGCATCTGAATAATACTAAAATAAGACTGGGAAACAGTGCGTGTGTTATTCACTGAATGGCACAATGATTAGTCTTTTTCCGTCCCTTCCATGGTCATTTTCCATGCACTCTCATGCTCCTTGCTGTTTTGAACATTTGTCTTGGTCATGGAGGAAGAAAGAGGGATGTGGCTAAGGGGAGGTGGCCGGAGGATGGGGTCATGCAGGGAGAGCTGCATCTGGAGGTAAAGGGGGACAACACAGAGCAAGGCCAGAGAGTTTACAGCCACCAAGAACTGCCAAACCCATCCCGGTGCCTCTCACATGGGACACCAGGAAGACCTCAGCACCCTCCAGCCAAAAGGACAGGATGGAAAGTATGGCAGAAGACAACAGCTTCCAGGAAGACTTGAGCACAGCTATGCCAGGACAGGACACACTAAGCAGCACCTGACAAGATAAGGTGCGCTTTACTCCAGACCTGTACAAAGCCATCCCAGCAACTGCCCTGCATTGTCTCACCTGCCCTGTCCCAAAGGCTCCCTTACAGGGAGATTCCCAATTTTATCAAAGTGTTATGGAAATCCCTTGCAGAAAAAAATAAAATAAAGCATAAATCAGTGTCTGGCACCCCTGGCGCCCTCCTGAATCACCCATTGCACTGGAACATCAGTCTGGTGGTCACAGCACTCATGTCATGGTCTTACAGAAGACTGTTTGAATAAAAAGTCTTTACACATTATCCACAGCTAATGACTCCACTCATATCAAAGACAGTGTTTTCTCTGCCTTCTGCTTCTGTTCCAGAGTTCAAAGGAGGCAATATAAGACCTGGGCAGGATATCTGAAGTGCTGTAAATGTGGTTTAGTAACTTATCTAGGTATGAGGTAGCCATCAGAACTTGAACTGTAAATGTGAACCTAGCGGGAAATGTACATAAATACTCTTTACTTAAGGCATTATCACCAGGAGGGAAACCTTAGTGACTAATAATGACTTTATTCCTGATCATTATTACCTTTTTTAATTTTCTCTTATCTGTTCAAACCACAGGTTTAAACTACTGCAGTAATTGAGCTCAATGGGAAAACTAAAATGATTTTCCATTATATTAGATAAGTGGCTTGACAAAATATAACTGGAAATGGACTGCACAAGCAGTTCTGCAGTGCCATGGAGACCACCCTTCTGGTTAGCTAAGAGACTGGGGAAAGAAAGTCTCAGAAATTCATCTTATTTGACATGCTACAATAATTTGATATTCAAAGCACTGACCACAAGCTCATTATTTTATGCAACTACTGCCCATTATTCTCAGACAATGATTCAGTAGTGCCCTGTGATAAATCCCAAGACTCGAGAGCAACCCTATTTAAGATTCATTTTATTTCAATTATTAAGGAATATACTTGAGCCCAAATCGGTTTTTTTCTTTTTTTTAAAGGACAATGAAATTCAATTAAAAGTTCCTTTAACTCACCCATTTACAATAGGCCTCTACTCATAGAAAATTTCAATCTGAAATACAGTTATTTCAGCTTGAAATATAGTCCTTATAAAACTTACTCAGGATTTCCACTGTGATAGTGCATTTTCTACCACACCTATTTCTCTATAGGCACTTCACCAGACTCACATATCTTCGTCTTAAAGTATGTCACACATTGCCTTTTCATCTCCCCCAGGAAAGGTCTGGTATATGTAATAACCTATGATGGAATTACTACAAATGTCTGGATGCTGAAACACTTTTTTCCTTAACTTGTTAATACACCCAAGAAAACCCATCCCTTGTATACCACTGACACAGCAAGACCAAGAAGTGGTCTTAGTCATGTGATTTGACTGACATTTCCCATAGCGTGGTAAAAGAGAGATCTGGGTGTTCACATCTAATCTTTCTTCCTACAAAGGCACAAGGTTGCATTGCTGCTTGACCTCTGTCTTGTCAAACAGGAAATCAGAAACCAGAGTGATGTTATACTAAGAAAAGAAAAAGGCTCACAACGTACATTCAGTATTAGAAATCAAGACTCTAAAGCCATATAACATTTAACGGCTTAGTGACAGTGTTCTCCTCTCAGTAAATCTCATCAAAAGGGATGAACCCCAAGCTATACATATAACACCACTATATACCCATAGTGCATTTCATCAGTGTCATTGTGTGCATGCATGTCTGCAGTGTGACCTGAGTAACTAC